>NC_091761.1:20000000-20600000 GCF_029378745.1 Bos indicus | reverse complement strand
GTATACCACATTTTGTTTACTCATCAGCTGATGGTCATTGAGGTTGCTTCCACCATTTGATTATTATGAATAATGCTGCTGTGAACTTTCTTGTACAAATCTGTATGTGCATATGTTTTCCCATTTCACATGGGTGAAATCCTAAGAGTGGAATTCTGAGTCATAATGGTAATTTTCAGAAACCACTAAACATTTTATATCCCCCCCAGCACTGTGTGAGAATTCCAAATGCTCCATAGCCTTTAAATATTTGTTACTGTCTGTCTTGTTAATTATAGTCATTTTAGTGGCTCTGAAGTGGCATCTCCCTGTGGTTTTGAATTGTGTCTCCCTAGTGACTCATGATATTGAGGATTTTTTCATGTGCTTGTTGGCCATTCATGGAGAAATATCTATTCATATCCTATGCTCATTGAAAAGACTGAGTTGTCATCTTTATTACTGACTTGTAAGCATTTTAAAATATATGCTAGATATTAGCTGTAAAATTCTTGAGGAATCTTAACTGCTGTCGCCATCACCGCCACCACCACTACCATCATCATCTGCGAAAGTAGAAGTCTCATTTTTTTTAATTAATTTTTTTATTGAACGATAATTGCTTTACAGAATTTTGTTGTTTTCTGTCAAACCTCAGCATGAATCAGCCATAGGTATACATATATCCCCTCCCTTTTGAACCTCCCTCCCATCTTCCTCCCCATCCCACCCCACTAGGTTGATACAGAGCCCCTGTTTGAGTTTCCTGAGCCATACAGCAAGTTCCCATTGGCTATCTATTTTACATACGGTAATATAAGTTTCCGTGTTACTCTTTCCATCCATCTCACCCTCTCCTCTTCTGTCCCCATGTCCATAAGTCTGTTCTCTATGTCTGTTTCTCTATTGCTGCCCTGTAAATAAGTTCTTGAGTACCATTCTTCTAGATCCTGTATATATGTGTTAGAATACGATATTCATCTTTCTCTTTCTGACTCATTTCACTCTGTATAATAGATTCCAGGTTCATCCACCTCATTAGAACTGACTCAAATGCATTTCGTTTTATGGCTGAGTAACATTCCATTGTGTATATGTACCGTACTTCTTTATCCATTTATCTGGTGATGAACATCTAGGTTGCTTCTATGTTCTAGCTTTTGTAAATAGAGCTGCAGTGAACAATGGGATACATGTGTCTTTTTCAATTTTGGTTCCCTCTGTGTATATGCCTAGGAGTGAGATTGCTGGGTCATATGGTGGTTTTATTCTTAGTTTTTTGAGGAATCTCCATACCGTCTTCCATAGTGGCTGTATCAATTTATATTCCCACCAGCAGTGCAAGAGTGTTCCCTTTTCTCCACACCCTCTCCAGCAATTATTGTTTGTAGACTTTTTGATGATGGCCATTCTGACCGGTATAAGGTGATATCTCATCGTAGTTTTGATTTGCATTTCTCTAACAATGAGTGATATTGAGCATCTTTTCATGTGTTTGTTAGCCATCTGGATGTCTTCTTTGGAGAAATGTCTGTTAAGTCTTTTCCCCACTTTTTGATTGGGTTGTTTGATTTTTCTGGCATTGAGTTGTATGACTGCTTGTATATTTTAGAAATTAATCCTTTGTCAGTTGTTTCATTTGCTATTATTTTCTCCCATTCTGAGGGTTGTCTTTTCACCTTGCTTATAGTTTCCTTTGCTGTGCAAAAGCTTTTAAGTTTAATCAAGTCCTGCTTGTTTATGCTTTTATACTTATACTTTACTTTTATACTTTTGTTTTTATTTCCATTACTCTAGGAGGTGGGTCGTAGAGGATCTTGCTTTAATTTATGTCATCAAGTGTTCTGCCTATGTTTTCCTCTAAGAGTTTCAAAGTTTCTGGTCTTACATTTAGGTCTTTAATCCATTCTGAGTTTATCTTTGTGTATGGTGTTAGGAAGTGATCTACTTTCATTCTTTTACATGTAGCTGTCCAGTTTTCCCAGCACCATTTATTGAAGAGGCTGTCTTTGCCCCACTGCATATTCTTGTCTCCTTTGTCAAAAATAAGGTACCCATAAGTGCATGGGTTTATTTCTGGGCTTTCTATCTTGTTCCATTGGCCTATATTTCTGTTTCTATGCTAGTGCCATACTCTCATGATGACTGTAGTTTTGTAGTATAATCTGAAGTCAGGAAGGTTGATTCTTCCTTCTCTATTCTTCTTTCTCAAGACTTCTTTGGCTATTTGGAGTCTTTTGTGTTTCCATAGGAATTGTGAAATTTTTTTCTAGTTCTGTGAAAAATGCCATTGGTCATTTGATACGGATCACATTGAATCTGTTGATTGCATTTGGCAATATAGTCATTTTCACAGTATTGCTTCTTCCTACCCAGGAACATGGAATATCTCTCCATCTGTTTATGTCATCTTTGATTTCTTTCATTAGTATGTTATAATTTTCTGTGTACAGTTCTTTTGTCTCCTTAGGTAAGTTTATTCCTAGGTATTTAATTCTTTTTGTTGCAGTGGTGGATGGGATTGATTCCTTAATTTCTCTTTCTGATTTTTCATTGTTAGTGTATAGAAATGCAAGTGATTTCTGTGTGTTGATTTTGTATCCTGCAACCTTGCTAAATTCACTGATTAGCTCTAGTATTTTCTGATACTATCTTTAAGGTTTTCTATGTACAGTATCATGTCATCTGCAAACAGTGAGACCTTTACTTCTTTTCTGATCTGGATTCCTTTTATTTCTTTTTCTTCTCTGATTGCTGTAGCTAGGACTTCCAGAACTATGTTGAATAATAGTGGCAAAAGAGATACCCTTGTCTAGTTCCTGGTCTTAGGGGAAATGCTTTCAGTTTTTCACCATTGAGAATAATGTTTGCTGTAGGCTTATCATATATGGCCTTTACTATGTTGAGAGGTTCCTTCTATGCCCATTTTTTTAAAGAGTTTTAATCATAAATGGGTGCTGAATTTTGTCAACGGCTTTTTCTGCATCTATTGAGATTATCAAATTAACAAATTGAAAGACATGTTTGTCTTTCAATTTGTTAATATGGTGTATCACATTGATTGATTTGCGTATATTGAAGAATCCTTGCATCCCTGAAATACACCCAACTTGATCATGGTGTATGAGCTTTTTGATGTGTTGCTGAATTCTGTTTGCTAAAATTTTGTTGAGGATTTTTGCATCTATGTTCATCAGTGATATTGGCCTGTAGTTTTCTTTTTTTGTGTTGTTTTTGTGTGGTTTTGGTATCAGGGTGACACTGGCCTCGTACAATGAGTTTGGAAGTGTTCCTTCCTCTGTAATTTTGAAAAAGAGTTTTAGAAGGATAGGCATTAGCTCTTTAAATGTTTGATAGAATTCTCCTGTGAAGCCATCTGGTCCTGGGCTTTTGTTTTTTGGGAGATTTTTGATCACAGCTTCAATTTCAGTGCTTGTAATTGGAGTGTTCATAACTTCTATTTCTTCTTGGGAAAGGTGAGTGCAGAAGAATTGAAGCATTTGAACTGTGGTGTTGGAGAAGGCTCTTGAGAATCCCTTGGACTGCAAGGAGATCCAACCAGTCCATCCTAAAGGAGTTCAGTTCTGGGTGTTCATTGGAGGGACTGATGTTGAAGCTGAAACTCCAATACGTGGGCCACCTGATGCGAAGAGCTGACTCATTTGAAAAGACCCTGATGCTGGGAAAGATTGAGGGCAGGAGGAGAAGGGGATGACAGAGGGTGAGATGGTTGGATGATGTCACTGACTCAATGGACATGGGTTTGGGTGGATTCCGGGAGTTAGTGATGGACAGGGAGGCCTGTGTTGGTGATGGACAGGGAGGCATGCTGCGGTTCATGGGGTTGCAAAGAGTCGGATACGACTGAGTGACTGAACTGAACTGAACTTGGTTGAGTCTTAGAAGATTGAAGTTTTCTAAGAAAGAATAGATATGCCAAGTTAAATAGAGGTAGATGAAGAAGGTTTATATACATTAAAGATTAACTGCTAGGAGAAAAGAACAGTAGGAAAGGCAAAGAAGGGAATAAATGTAAAAAAATTAAAAATTAAAAAAATATTTAAAAAATTAAAAATTAAAATTATAAAAAAGAAAAGAAAAAAAGGAAGAAGAAAGAAAAAAGGAAAAGAAAAAAAAGGAAAACTCCACAGAACTGTAAAAGCCCAATGTAGAGGCAGAGGTTTATAACATCAATAAAAATTGTGACTGAATATACACATATACATATATACCCATAAGCAAAATCAAAACAGTCCAAGAAAAATAAAGTACAACAGATTGACCCAGCAAACAAAGAAAACCAAAAATTATATCTCCCAGACAAAACTAACTAAAGCAAAAACTGGAAAACAAAACTAAAGCAAGGTGCCAATTGGGGAATAATGCAATGAAAATAAAAGTAACAAATATGTTGAGAGGAAAGAAAGAAAAGAAAGAATAGATATGCAAAGTTAAATAGAGGTAGATGAAGGAGGTTTATATGCATTAAAGATTAACTGCAAGGGGAAAAGAACAGTAGGAAAGGTAAACAAAGGGATAAAAGTAGAAAAATTACAATAGGTTTAAAAATATTAAAAATTAAAATTATAAAAAAGAGAAAATAGAAAACAAAACTAAAGCAAGGTGCCAATCGGGGAATAAAGCAATGAAAATAAAACTAACAAATATGTTGAGGAAAGAAAGGAAAGAAAGAATAGATATGCAAAGTTAAATATAGATAGATAAAGAAGATTTATACACATTAAGGATTAACTGCAAGGGGAAAAGGACAGTAGGAAAAGCAAAAAAAGGAATAAATGTAGAAAACATAATAGGTTTTAAAAATTAAATTTAAAAAAAGAGAAAAAAGGAAAACTCTGCAGAAATGCAAAAGCTCAACAGAGAGGCAAAGGTTTATAACAACTATAAAAAAATGTGACATAAAAAAGCAAAAAAGCACAAAAGCTTAATTAGATTTCATAATGCCAATAAAATTGACAACTACAACAAAGCGGGTGAAAAAAAGGAAAAAAATCCAAAAGAATCTAGAGAACAAATCAAAACTCTTGCGTTAAGAACAGTAAATGTTTTTCTTGAGTCACTGCTGTCAGAATCCTTTCCCTCGCTGGGAGTCACAGTCCCCCTCACCTCCCTAGGATGCCCTTCAACACTGTGCTGATCTCTGGACCTGCTGTGGGGGCAGCTCAGATTCTAATCTGGTCCAACTCCTGTGTTTTCTTGCCTCCAGTGTCCACAGCTGTCAGAACTAGTGTGTTCTCTTTTGTGGGAGCTCTCAATGACCTTTTATATATTCCATAGACATAGAGTCTGCCTAGTTGATTGTGTGGATTTAATCTGCAGCTTGTACAGCTGGTGGGAAGGTTTTGGTTCTTCTTCCTTAGCTACACTGCCCCTGGGTTTCAATTGTAGTTTTATTTCCACCTCTGCATGTGGGTTGTCCACTGGGATTTGCTCCTGAGGCTGCCCTGGAGGACTTGGGTTTGCCTCTGTGAGGGCCAGTTGAGGTGGTGCAGCTGCTTGGGTTGCAGGGGTTCTGACGGCACCAGGTACTCAGGGGAGTTGGCGGCTAGAGCAGAAGGAAATACAGTGCTCTAGAAGGGTATGCAGTATTGGCCCATATGTTCCAGTATTCTTGCCTGGAGAACCCCGCTCCCTGACAGAGAAGCCTGGCAGGCCACAGTCTACAGGGTTGCAGAGTCGGACACTACCGAAGCAACCCTGTGCGCATAGATGCAAGACTTTTCTTGCCTATGGCAGCTCTGCCCTAGTGAGAGTTGAGTGTGAAGGTGGCGCAGCTGCTTGGCTTGCGGGGACTCTGGCGATGCCAAGTGTGCAGGGACACAGACTGCCTCCGCTGCAGGAGTTATGGCCCTATCAGAGTTTTTTTGAGCCTCTTGGAGTTGGCAATCAGAAGGCCTCTTTGGCCAGTCTTTCTATGTAGCTCTGCCTGTTCAGGCACTGAGAGGGCTCCCTTGCCTGGGGTCCTTCTCTGTTGTTTGGTGCATTGGGCACATAGAAGGGCCCCCCTGGTTGGAGCCCTACTCTGTAGATCCGTGGGTCAGTCACTTAAAGGGGCACCCTGGGTGGGGTCCTACCCTGTAGTTCAGTGCATCAGGCATTTGATGGGCCAGCCTCTCTATTGTTCAGGTGCTGATGCTGGTGTGTGGGGTGAGAGAGGCTATGGTGATGGCTTAACCCCTACACATGACTCAGCAGTATTGCCTTGCTTCCATGGCTGCCTGGCTTTCCTCCACAGGCATTTCCCACCATAATCTCCTCCCTCATATCCCCTCGATCCCGTCTCTTCGCAGCCAACAGCAGCCCTCACCCTGGGATTGCTCCACAGTTGCTAAACTCCAGCTCCCAGCTGCTGCGCTTTCTAGAGGACTTGCGTCCCTGTCCGGGGTATGTGTGGCTGCAGCAAGGACTGTCTGATTCTCATTCCATTTAGGCTACCACAGATCAGCTGTTTCACTCTCAGCCTCAAATGTTTCTCCTCTGACTTAGACAATTGCCCCGATGTGGGGATTGGACCCCTGTTTAGTCCTTCTAACCTGTTTTTCCCCCTAGTTCCTTCATCCTACCGAGTTTTGCATGGTTTCATATATTCTTTTCCACTGGTCAGGTACTCCTGTCCACTCTCAGCCAGCGTTCTGCATGCACTTCTGTGTCTGAAGATATATTCCTGATGTATCCGTGGAGAGAGATGTGCTCCACGTCCACCTACTCCTCTGCCGTCTTGTTCTCTTTCTAGGTAGATTTTGACCAGAAGGAGATTTTTATTGTTCTCTAGTTTCATTTGGGCCCCCATTTTGGTTGTAAGGAGGAAGTTCTGCCCCTTACTAGTTTTCCTGAATTTTTAATCAGTTTTGCTTTTCTTCCTCTGCTTCCTGAATGTCAGGGTATTAGAACCCATTTATCTAATGCATCACTCAGTCATATATCCTCACTTTGAGTGTTTTTAGTCTTTTGTTTACCACTTTGTTACAAATGAGTAGGTGGTTGGAGATATTGATGATGGGTTGGTGAGACTGATGATTTATCTGCTGTGGGCTCAGTAAATTGGCATTCCTTCGGCATTCTGTAGATTGTGCACTGTGGTATGTAGTTCTTAGTTGTCTGTAACATGTTGATAGAGTTAAGACTTGTTATGAGTGTATCATGTGTGCATGCATGCTCAGTTGCTCAGTTGTGTTCTACTCTGTGACCCCATGGACTGTAGCCTGCCAGGCTCCTCTGTCCATGGGATTATCCTGGCAAGAATACTGGAGTGGGTTGCCATTTCCTCCTTCAGGTTGGAATCTTTCCAACCCAGGGATCGAACCCGTGTCTACTGCAACTCCTGCATTAGCAGGTATATTCTTTATCACTGAGCCGTATCAGGTAATCCTTATTGTTATCTTCAGATGGGCTCGAGTATTATAAAAAATATGGAGATGGGCCATATGGTACCACTGAAGTCTAAGTACCTTAAAGGCAGGTACTTGGTTTTCTTTATAATTTTATCCTTAAGTTCTTAGACTGGTGCCTGGTACATTATATTTGGGGGAGGGTATATTTTTTATATATATAAGTATATATATAAAATATGTGTGTGTGTTCTGTGAATATATGTTGAATGACTGATAAAACAGATTTGTAGAATGTAGCTAAATTTACTTTCTAAAATGAAAACTACATACAGTTTACTACATATATACAACAAGCAATAAAGAATATTCAGTGAATTTTGATGTCAGTCAACAAGTTTTTTCTCCTTAAGGACTGATGGATCAAGCCAAGGAAATGGTTCTAGTGTGGATCTTCTTTTAGAGTTTGGCAGTCCCTTTGTTGGAGAAGGCAGTGGCACCCCACTCCAGTACTCTTGCCTGGAAAATCCCATGGATGGAGGAGCCTGGTAGGCTGCAGTCCATGGGGTCACTAAGAGTCGGACACGACTGAGTGACTTCCCTTTCACTTTTCACTTTCATGCATTGGAGAAGGAAATGGCAACCCACTCCAGTGTTCTTGCCTGGAGAATCCCAGGGACGGGGGAGCCTGGTGGGCTGCTGTCTATGGGGTCGCGCAGAGTCGGACACGACTGAAGCGACTTAGCAGCAGCTGCAGTCCCTCTGTATTTATCTTACACTTCTCCAGTCTGTCTTAGAATGTCTGCTTCTTGCTTCAGGGCCCTTATTTCAATCTAAGGTAGTCTTTAATTTTTTATCTGTACTTCCTTGCAGTTTATTTTTTAAGTGGCTCCTATGAATGTGTCCCCCTTCCCCCTACTCATGTGTTGAAATCCTAATCCCCAAGGTGATGTTATTAGAATATGGGGCCATTGGGAGGTGATTAGGAATTAGTGCCATTATAAAAGAGATCCCAGAGAGCTCCCTCGCCCCTTCCACCATGTGAGGAGCTGGCAGGAAGTCAGTAGTCAGTGACCTGGAAGAAGTCTTTTACCTGAACCCAACCGTGCCTGCACCCTGATTTTGGACTTTGAGCTTCCAGAACTGTGAGAAGTAAATTTCTGTTGTTTGCGAGCCACTCAGTCTATGGTATTTGTTATAGTAGCCCAACTGGACTAAGAGAGTAACCTTACCACTGTGTTACCGAATACTGCCTGTCAGTACTTTAGGTTTATGGAAATGACAGCATGACATTGCACCTCTCCATTCTTTTTAAATTTTCTTAAAAATTGAAATATAGCTGATGTGCAATACTGTATAAGTTACAGGTGTACAACATAGTGATTCACATTTTTAAAGGTTGTACTCCACTAATAATTATTATCAAGTATTGGCTCTATTCCCTGAGTTGTAAAATACATGGACCACTGTCCCACATGTTGAACATTGATCTCTGACTGTTGAGGTGATTGGAGAATGGTTTTAAACTCCTGTTAGGTGAAGAGTCACTTCCTGCTTACACATCCTCTGTAGTATCATTAAACATCCCCTAAGAGACAGTGCCTCAGGGACATTGTCATTTAATCATTTCATGATCACTATTATCTGGGATATAGTATTATCTTTGAATTGTACTATAATTTGAAAATTGAATTGCAGGTTTAATAGTTCTTAAAATTCTAGTTTTGATAAGGTTACATGTCATTATATTTTAAGTCTAAATATCTTGAAAATCTGTTTTAAATGAAGGCTTCATATCATAACTTCCTAAAACTTACCAGGTTTTGAACTTAGTGGCTATGTTGATATCACTGAGATCATCAGTATAGTATTTATGTCAAACTAGTAAATATATTTCCTTTTCTCTGTGTGTCTTGCAGCAACTTGTCCATGTTTAAGAGCTGCCAGATGTTCTTTGAGCATTTTGTTATATTAGTAGTATTTGCATTTACACCTTTGGCAGAAAGACATCCAAATTTAGAGACAGGTTACATGTGTTTCTTACTCCTTTTGTATTACACTGTCTAAATAGTCTTTGGAAGCTGAAGAGATGACATCTATGGGCTTTTGGAGTGTAGTTGCCTAAGGATAAACTGGGTTTGACTTCATTAGTGCACTGATAGGTTTGTGTAGAGTTATTATAGCATTAATCAATTTGATGGATTGGAAATATGACAGTACTGAAGCAGCATGTATTATTAGTGCCTATTATTCTACAAATTATGTCTTCACCTATATTCATATGCCAGAGGAGTCATGTTGTACATGAAGAATGCAGAACTTAAAAAAAAAATCAACAACAGGGCATCTCTTTTCACTGCCCTTTTCTTGTCCTTTTAGATTAGATCATCAAGAGGTGGACTTTGGAACTAGACTTGTTTATTAGGTCATAGCACTTTCATGCTGTGAAATGAGTGGAATACCCTGAATTGAGTGGAATAGACAGACCATCTGGCACCAGAAATACTTATCACCCAACTTGATACTTGAGAGAATACTGCAGGTAAAATGGAGTATTTAAGAATCTTAGGTGTATACATGTTAATTTGTTGGCAGTAGTCATTTCTCTAAAAGTTGTAATGGATTAATAGTAAAGAATGTTGGTGTTTTTGTTGTGAAGTTGCTCAGTCGTGTCCGACTCTTTGCAACCCCATGGACTGTAGCCTACCAGGCTCCTCCCTCCATGGGATTCTCCAGGCAAGAGTACTGGAGTGGGTTGCCATTTCCTTTTCCAGGGGATCTTCCTGACTCAGGGATCGAACCTGGGTCTCCATCATTCCAGGCAGATGCTTTAACCTCTGAGCCACCCGGGGGTTGATAAAACTTAAAAGTAGTAGGTACCTTAAAGAGAATGAGAATCAAATGTGTATTTTGGGGGGCTATGAGAATTATTTTACCGTGTATGCATTTCTAGCATAAATTTGTTTGTTTAGACGTTATTTATTTTAAGTTAAGGTTTTCACAAGTCCAAGAGTGTGTATTCTCTCTCTTTCTAAACTTGCTTCTCCTCCAACCTAAATACTTATAGGAGATAGAAACTATCTATGAAAAGCTTTGAAATTTATTTCCATAAAAAAGCCCTGTATCTCACTAAAGGTTGCAACTTTAAGAGGAATCAGCTTTGCTCCTAGTGAAAGAGACATTAGTGTAAAATTCTCAAGATAATTTTACCTAGATAAAATTGGAAAGACAGTAAAGGACAAAGGGGTTAAAAGACTTCTAATAGTGTTATTGGAATAGGAAGTGCTGAGGTGCTCCAATATTTGCTTTATTTCTAGATGTTTTAAATTTATGCCTATAAAATAGTATATTTCTTCTTTATAAAAATGATAAACATTTTCATGGATCTTTTGCTAGGGAATGGGACATCATTGTAATGTTTAAAAATGAATTAATATAGGTCACTAAGAATGTCTTAGTGTAAGTTATTTCTTTGATATGAAAATGAGATAGTAGTTTCTGATTGTAAAAGAATTAATTTCTGAAAGGTGGGTAATTTTACTTTGGAACTCATGTGATAAAGATTAGTTTTTAAATGATACTTAGACCAAAATAATTTAAATATTGCTTAATTTGAATTTCATGTTTTTCCATATATTGTATATATTGTTATTAATATTGTATTCAGTTTGGGGCAGTTGAGAAGCTGAGTCTTTAATAAATACTCTAAGGATCATGGGAATTTTCACATTCTAGGAACTTACTGCCTAGAAAGGAAGATAAGATATTGACATAATAATAGAATAGAGTAGAAAGCAATATATGATATAAGACAAGTGCAAACTGCTATGAGCAGTATAGATAAAGGAGAAATTAGATTTGTTTAGTTACAGAAGCCTTCTTGATGGAGGTAGCATTTTAAGCTTGGTCTTGAAAAAGGTGTAGGATTTGGGCATGCAGTGGGAAGAAATATTCTGGGTAGAGGGTAACAGTTTAAGCAAAGTCTCTGAGGTGAGAAAGTATAGTGTATGGGGGAAATTTTAAATACTCTGGTAGAATGCAAGGGTCCTATTATTAGATGGTTGGGTAGTCAGGTATCCCCCCCACCCCACATTAATTTGAGTGTGTTCTTTCCAAGCTTTTTTTGTGGTCAAAGAGATGATTTCAGTAGAATAGAGGAGGACTTGTCTTTGATCAAGGATATGTGAATGGCTGAGTTCCCTGATGAAACTTCAAATAAGTAGTTATTTAATTTGAACCGTGTTTTCTAAAGTGGGGTTAGGTGTATATACAGGGGTTTTGTACTAGATAATCCTTTCAAGTATGGAAAAGAAATATTGGAATTTAGGTTTCAACTTTTTTCAACTGTTTTCTTTTTTAGTGTGTTTTATAATGTGCATGATTCACTAGGTTAGGAATACCAGCCATATGATTTCCAAATCTATTTGGGTATGCTACTCAAATATTTTATTGATGGGGATGAGAGATTTTAAAAAGTGGTAATTGCTAGGTTAGAGTTAAAGAATATGGACAGGGGAATAGTGAGATGACTTGTCAGATGGTTGAGGGCATCGGTGATGGTCTTAGGAGTATTGCAACAGTAATATCCAATGGACATTATGTATTTGATATAAAACAGAAACAGATTTCCAGTTTTAGGGTAAGTTTACAGGATTAGATTCTGCCAGCTATATCAGGGAGCCGTTTAATATTTTTATAGTTGTGTTATTGGCTTTAGAGTTGGAGTTCTCTGGGGCTTCCTTGGGGGCTCAGTTGGTAAAGAATCTGCCTGCAATACAGGAGACCCAGGTCAGGAAGATCTCCTAGAGAAGGAAATGGCAACCCATCCCAGTATTCTTACCTGAAGAATTCCATGGACGGAGAAGCCTGGTGAACTACAGTCCATGGGGGACTGTAGAACTATAGTCTACAGTCTACAATCGTAGGGTCAGATAAGAGCGACTTACACTTTCACTTTATCCAGAGAACCCCAAAGTGTGTGTTAGTCTCTCAGTCATATCTGACTCTTTGCGACCTCCTTCTCTAGAGGATCTTTCCGACCCAGGGATCAAATCTGGATCTCTTGCATTGCAGGTAGATTCTTTACCATCTGAGCCACCAGGGATAAAAATTTACCTTTTTTGGCCATTTTGTATAGTTTTCTTGTCTTTTCTGCTGCATTTTTAGCCTAAACAGTACAGAATCATTAACAATAATGATAGCAGTAATAGTAAAAACAAACATTTATTCAACTAACATTTACTGATTGCCTATTTGGCACTGGGTTCTAGGAATGAAAGTGAAAGTGAAGTTGCTCAGTCGTGTCCAACTCTTTGCTACCCCGTGGACTATAGGCCATCAGGCTCCTCCATCCATGTGATTTCCCAGGCAAGAATACTGGAGTGGGTTGACATTTCCTTCTCCGGGGGATCTTCCCGACCCAGGGATCGAACCCGAGTCTCCCACATTGCAGGCAGACGCTTTAACCTATGAGCCACCAGGAAAGCCCTCTAGGAATGAAGTGGTAAGCAAAAATCAGAACTGAACACTGAATTCATGGGGCTTACATTCTAGTGGGGGAGATAAACAAATAGTCCTCAAATCCCTGTGAAAATGTTGACAGGGATTGTCAACATATGGTAAGTGGTACAAAGGAGTGTACATGCTATTTAAGCTTGGAAAAGAGAGGGTTTGAATTATTCTAGAGGTCACTGAAGTCTTCCCTGAGGACAGGACCAGCTACATAATTGTAGGGCCCAGTGCTAGATAAAAATGTGGAGCCCCCTTGTTTAAAAGAATTCTAGGACTGCCATAGTAGGCTGATAAACTGAGAGTAGAACCCTTCAAGTACCAGCCCTGTGCAGCTGCTCAGGTTGTATGTCCATGAAGCTGGACCAGTGTAAGGAAGTGATGTTTTTGCTGAGATGTAAGGACACGGTGGGAGGGGAAGATTGCTCCAGGGTAAGGGAAACACTCTAATGGCAGAAAGAGCCTCTTGATGAGGGTGAAGGAGGAGAGTGAAAGAGCTGGCTAAAGACTAAATATTAAAAAAAAACTAAGGTCATGGCACCTGGCCCCATTACTGCATGGCAAATAGAAAGGGAAAAGGTGGAAGTAGTGACAGATTTCCTCTTCTTGGGCTCCAAAATCACTGTGGATGGTGACTGCAGCCATGAAGTTAGAAGATGATTACTTCTTGGCAGGAAAGCCATTACAAACCTAGACAGTGTGTTGAAAAGCAGAGACATTACTCTGCCGACAAAGGTTCACATAGTCGAGGCTATGGTCTTTCTAGTGGTCATGTGTGGTTGTGAGGGCTGGACCATAAAAAAATCTTTTGAACTGTGGTGCTGGAGAAGACTCCTGAAAGTCCTGTGGACAGCAAGGAGATCAAACCAGTCAATCTTAAGGGAGATCAACCTTGAATATTCACTAGAAGGACTGATGCTGAAGCTGAAGCTCCAATATTTTGGTCATCTGGTGTGAACAGATGACTCATTGGAAAAGTCTCTGATGCTGGGAAAGATTGAGGGCAGAAAGAGTAGGGGGTGTCGGAGGATGAGATGGCTGGACAGCATCACTGATGCAATGAACATGAACTTGAGCAAACTCCAGGAGATGGTGAAGGACAGGGAGGCCTGGCGTGCTGCAGTCCATGGGGTCGCAAAGAGTTGGACACCACTGAGCAACTGAACGACAACAACAACAAAGGAAACAGCTTAAATGAATTTCCGACGCAGGAAGAAACATGATGCATTCAGAAACTGGGTGAAGGCTAGTGTGGCTGATGTACAGAGTGGTTGGAAAAGAATGATGAGGCCTGAGAGGTAGAGAGAGTGATGTGTAAGGTCCAGTTGATCTTTATTCCAGAAGCCACAGAACCGTTGAGGTGTATTAAGCATAAAGTCTACTTTTGATATGGTAATTATACCAGTATCTTGTATCCTGACAGCCTTGGACAATGTTCTCTCTCAGTCCCCATTTTTTAATCAGTCTCCTTTCCAGAAACTTTTAGTCTCACCTTCTATATTCTAAGGCTGGTCCTTCCTTAAGGCAAGTCTAAAAAGGCTCTTCACATCAGGGAGAGCTTTTGGTGGTAGAACTTGAAAGTAGGATGAGTTGTGAAATTTTATTCTCTGTTGGATTAGTGTGGTCTAAAACATTTTAGGTTGACTGAGGTAAAACTAGTAAGAGATGAAAATGTTTTAATATTGTTTTAAAAAGATTTTTGATTTTAAATGCTGAGATATTTAAGGCTTTTATCAGCACTATGATTTTGAATTTTTCATCTCCCTCTCTTTTATACATGATCAAGGGCAAGGGTGGGTATTGACTTGCCTGACCTTTGGAAAGAGGAGTGGGGAATAATCGTATTTTGGGACTTTGTCTTTCACATAATGGGCATTCTTAATGAAAAGGCTTTATATAATATTACCCAAACCAAGAAATAGGCTTTGTACTTCGTTATGTGTGTATAATGTTTATGATTCCTAGACTTACTTATTATGAAGGCTTATTTCCTAGAAAGATAGCTACATGGTTGATTTGTAGATCCAATGCCATGCCACACAATTTAGGATTTTCGCTGTTGTCTATTGAATAACACACCAGTCGTTTCTTCTCCCATGTCATGCTTAAAATGTGAGCAGATTCACATAGGTGATGCACTTAAATCAATGATGTTTATATTTTCTGAACTTCTCATGGGTGAGATCATTCCCTGCATACTCTGCCATTTCTTGCCTTCTGGTCTGTGGGCGTACTGGAATTCCAAGCTGTTGAAATAGCATGGTTATATAGGTTTATATCAGCTTGCCTTCCCTTTTTAAATGAAATGTTCTGTTTGTGACCCACTCCAGTATTCTTGCCTGGAGAATCCCATGGACTGAGGAGCCTGGTAGGCTACAGTCCACCGGGTTGCAAAGAGTCAGACACGACTGAGCAACTTCACTTTCTCTTGTTTCTTTTTTCTGTTTGTGAAGACAACATCAAATGTTTTGGCAGAGTTACTTTCTGAGAATTTATTTTCAGTAATAGTTTCTGAGTTAGAGCAGAAATTAGATAAAGGAAAATATACTCTGCCAACCCCATTTTCGCTTTAGGTTCTTAATAACAACTTCAAAAACATAATTTTCTTTTCTTCCTTTCTTTATCTTTGGATTTGCTGGGTCTTCGTTGCCGCGTGGGCTTTTCTCTGCTTGCTGTGAGCGGGGCTACCCTTTGTTGTGGTGCATGGGTTTCTCATTGCGGTGGCTTCTCTTTTTGTGGAGCATTAACTCTGCATCTGTAGCACGTTGGCTTCAGTAGTTGTGGTTCCCGGGCTGAGTAGTTGTGGCATATAAGCTTAGTTGCTCCGTGGCATGTGGAATCTTCCCGAACCAGGAATCAAACCCATGTGTCCTGCATTGGCAGGCAGATTCTTTACCCCTGAGCCACCAGGGAAGCCCAGTTCAACTCCTTTATTCTTATTTGTGGTTGAGTAAATACTTTGGCCACCTCATGCGAAGAGTTGACTCATTGGAAAAGACCATGATGCTGGGAGTGATTGGGGGCAGGAGGAGAAGGGGACGACAGAGGATGAGATGGCTGGATGGCATCACCAAATCAATGCACAAGAGTTTGGGTGAAGTCCGGGAGTCGGTGATGGACAGGGAGGCCTGGTGTGCTGCGATTCATGGGGTCGCAAAGAGTTGAACACAACTGAGCGACTGAACTGAATATGTTACAAGATTTCTTTTAAATATGCTGGTTGTATTAGATCAGGAGAATGGGAGTGGGGCCAGTGATGATAAATGAATTTTTAACTAAAAATTTTTAGTTAAAATTTCATTTAGCTAAACATATAAGTTCCTGTTTTTATGAGACCTCTGGTATTGCAGAGTAGTGGCTTTAGCTTCTGATTTATTAAAGAACACTTCACTTACATTCAGCATACATTTAATGCTAAATGTATGTTACTGTGTTTTGAAAATTTGTAATCCATGGTCTCGTATGTACACAAAATAGCTAATCAAAAATTAAAATTATCAGAATATTTAATTAGAGCACCCTAGTACCTTAACCGGAGAAGGCAATGGCAACCCACTCCAGTACTCTTGCCTGGAAAATCCCATGGATGGTGGAGCCTGGTGGGCTGCAATCCATGGGGTCGCTAAGGGTCTGACACAACTGAGCGACTTCACTTTCACTTTTCACTTTCATGCATTAGAGAGGGAAATGGCAACCCACTCCAGTATTCTTGCCTGGAGAATCCCAGGGACGGGGGAGCCTGGTGGGCTGCTGTCTGTGGGGTCGTACAGAGTCGAGCACGACTGAAGTGACTTAGCAGCAGCAGCAGTACTTTAACATATTGATCAGTAAAACTTTGATTAGCCAGAATGTTTAGGGAATTGAGTGATAAGCTTAGTATCCGTTTTCTTTCCATGCATGATTAATGAACACCAACTGTATGCAAAGCTTGGCACAGTGTGGCATACACAATGCATGTGACACATTTTTGCCCTCAAGGAACTTAATTTCAGTGTCTTTGGAACTTCTGTAAATTTTATTCCTTTGCTTTATTGCTTTAATAAGATTAATAAATGCATATAATTGAATCTTTGATGATTCATTCATTCATTCATTCACATTCATTCACCTCACAAATGAACCTCACAGTATTGTTCTCATATGAATGTATGGTGTAGGTATGCTGACCATACAGTTTATCCTAAAAGGTTATTTTTGAGTAGTTTGCAGATGTCAGCTTGTTTTTGTTTCCCTACCTTTTATTTTTAAAACTGTTAACACTGGTAAATTGGATTCTTAATTGAAATTTTACTTTGTTAAAAGGTTTACAGTAACGTAGTAAGTATTTAATTGCGCTGCCTTTTTGGTATGTGAGTTGAAGCTTTTATATATATGTATACAGACAGTCTCCAACTTAACAATGGTTTGACTTAGAATTTTCTGACTTGACAACAGTGCAAAAGTGATATGCATTCAGTAGAAACTGTACTTCAAATTGTGAATTTTGATCTTTGCCTGGGCTAGTGGTGTGTAGTGAGATACTCTTATCTTGATGCTGGGCAGCTACAAGGAGCTGGAGTTCCCAGTCAGCCTGAAATCTCAAGGGTGAACAACTGGGACACTTAAAATAATTTTATACCTATAAAATCTTTCTGTTGTCACTTTCAGTACAGTATTCCATAAATGACATGAGATATTATCAATACTTTATTATGAAACAGGCTTTGTGTTAGGTGATTTCGCCCATCTGTAAGCTAATGTAAGTGTTCTGAGCACATTTAAGGTAGGCTGCTGCTGCTAAGTCACTTCAGTCGTGTCCGACTCCCATAGACGGCAGCCCACCAGGCTCCCCATACCTGGGATTCTCCAGGCAAGAACACTGGAGTGGGTTGCCATTTCCTTCTCCAATGCATGAAAGTGAAAAGTGTCCTACTCCTAGCGACCCCATGGACTGCAGCCTACCAGGCTCCTCCATCCATGGGATTTTCCAGGCAAGAGTACTGGAGTGGGGTGCCATTGCCTTCTCCATTAAGGTAGGCTAGGCTAGGCTATAATGTTTGGTAGGTGCGGTATCTTAAATGCATTTTCAAGTTACAGTTTATAACTCACGGTAAGTTGAGGAAGGTCTGTAATATTGTAGATAACTGTACAAAACTATTAATTATTTGCTTGGTGATTTCATGGTGTCCCTAAGTATAATTTTGTGTAGCACAGACCAAACCAAATTTTACAGTTTATAATAATTACTACACTTTTTCTTTTCATTCTAAAGTAGAAGTAAAAGCAAATTAAGGTGTCCACCTCCTACCCCCTCCTAAGACTAAGTGAATACATCTTAAGTGATCATTCTTAAAAGAAAAAATGCTTCATGTGTATAAATTTCTTTTTTAAAAAACCAGCTGGAAGTATATATTAAAAAATAATTTGTTGCTGTGTCACAGAGACTGCATTAGTTTAAACACCATAAGAAAAGTTAATCAAATTTCATATATTTGACTGACTTTCTTGCTGACAGCAAATATAGTTAGTGTGTTAGAATTGGTGATTTTGATGTTTTATGGATTTTACAAAGAATTCAGCAAATAATATCCTGAATATTCTGTCTGTGGAGGCATTGCTTCTTATATGCAGTTGATTAGACAAATTCAAATCTAGGGCTTTTTCCAAGCACTGGTAGGTTGCTAATATTCTTTGTTGCTGGAGTCTTTGCTAGATGAGAGGTTAAGAGTCAAGGTCAAGCCTATTAGGCCTAAAATGAGCTTCACCAGCTTTATTTCACATTGTTTTGATAGGTACTGCTTCATCGTATTCTCTGTTTTTGTGAGATGATGATGTTGGGTTCAAGGCAATTAAACGTAGACAACAGGATTCCCCTGTTTAAATACTACCAGGTTATAAAGAAAGATGCACAGCCTGATATGCATAGATTTGATTCTTTCATAAAGTGTCTTCTGAAAATTTACTTAGTTAAAAGTTTACAGTAAAATATAAATACTGTTTCACTATTTTTCTTTTTGATAGTGAGCTGAAATTCAGTGTCTTTTTATATGTATGAATGTAATTTTGGATATGTCTGTGTTTGAAGAAGACTAAAGAATAGTAGCATATAAGCAGTTTAAGTTTTTTAATTTTCACTTTTGATTGGGCAAAATGTCTTCCATTTCCTCCCCATAAAAAATTAAACTGCCACCAAACATTCATTTAAATGAAATTATCTAACCTGCTTATATAGATTCTCATAGAATCTACAGTAATGTGACTGGTTGCCATATTTAAGGTATCCTTGGTAATTTAATCCTTGGCAGTTTATGCTTGACATTAAATGCTCTAGGCAAATGTATGTGTTTATTAATTTGGTTGGTTATTGATATATTTTTTCCCTGTGTACCTGTTTCCACAGCTGCAGAACCTTGGCCTGAAAATGCTACATTATATCAGCAACTGAAAGGTAGGTGCTTATTCCCCATTAAAAATGGCTTCATATCAAAATATGTGTGTTCAGTCATGTCTGACTCTTTGTGACCCCACGGACTGTAGCCTGAGGCTCCTCTGTCCATGGGATTCTCCAGGCAAGAATACTGGAGTGGGTTGCTAATTTCCTCCTTTAGGGCATCTTCTCAACTCAGGAATCAGACCTGCATCTCCTGTGACTTCTGCATTGACAGGTGGATTCTTTACCACTGAACCACCTGGGAATCCCAGGTATATCAAATACATATCAAACATATCAAAATATATTTATTACAAAAAACACCCATTGATAATGCAATTTAATGCAAAGAGAACATGAAACATAAAGAAGGAATTCCCTTATATAATTTGTCTAGGAGATTTTACCTAAACTTGTATGTGCCAGTGTAAACCAACTCTTCATGGTCTGTAAGGCGCTTAGTTTATTATTGACTCATTATACTGGCTGCTGCAGGCAGGGTAGTATGATGTGGTTGCAGGAGTAGTTGGCAGATTTACTGCGCCAATAGCTGACACAGCAGATTTTTGAAGTCCTGTGGTAAAGTGGGCTCTCAGTAAAAAGGAACTGTTAAAATGTATAGGCTAGGATGGTTCAGCCTCCCTTTAGCAGCTCTTCATATATCATCAGATCACATTATGGACCCCATTTGGGGCTCAGCAGCCTGCTACAGTTGTCAGAAGACTGCAAAGTAATGAAGACTAATAGGCAGCAGCCCTCGTCTTCTAAGCATGGAATTTTTATTGCAGTGAACTTGTCATCTTTCTTTTGTGTGACAGATCTAGACACACTGTGCAATATTAACTGTAAGCTGGTTTTATACGAGTTTGAATGCTTTTAACTAGAGAGGTTTGAACAGAGATGCTATTTTACTTAATGAAAGGGATTATTTCTTAAAAACTTGAAGAAACCTTTCGTTTTTAAGTAAGCAGTTTTACATACATATTGCTGATAAAATATAATAAGTGATCAAATAGATTTAGAGGAAATAGTCTTCGTTGTTATTTACATAAAATACTTTAATCCAAATTATAATCTTGTAACATTGATATAGAACTTGATGATTGCGCTTTCTTTTTAGAAATAGGAATAGTTTTTTAAAATAAAAAACATTTATACGTGTATTTTACTTGTTTAGTAGTTACGCTTTTGACTCAGACCTTTCATTGTATTTCTACAGGGGAGCAAATTTTGCTTTCTGACAATGCAGCTTCTCTTGCTGTGCAGGTAAATATGTAAATAGTGCAGTATTTTTTTTACTTTTTGCTTTTGGTTAAATATGCTAGTATTGATTATTTGGGTTGATTTCTTCATTTATAGGCACAAACCTATTTTCTAACTTACTTGTAAAGATTTATTCACTACGTATTTAAGTGTCACTCTCTCATTGTACTCATTCTAGCCTTAATCCATGTGGTGGTTACGAAGCAGACATATTTTTCTTCAGCGACGCCTTATATATTTATTGATTACATTAGTGCCTATTATCCCCAGACCACTTATTGAACATAATAGCTCTTGGAGTTTTATATCATGGTTGTGTAATCCAAAAGATTTGTGGCCCTGTAAACTTTAAACTGCACTATAGGAAGAATAGGATACTTGGGGATTGTTTGCTTTTAAAGAAAAGAGAAATGTTTATGTAGATTATGGAATTACAAATATTGAAACATTTTGCATATTTAGCTGCTCTTTGTTTGGTTAGCTTGCATAGTTTGAATCACAAAGAGTATTTTAATGAGTAGCACCTAAAAGATAACTTAGGAATTTAAGACATGCCATTTGTTGGAAATGAGATTGTGAGCTTCTGGAGGACATAAAGAAAAGAAAGAGGGACTGCTTTTGTTGCATTTTAGGCATGGTGCTAGGCACTTGGGCATCTTGTGTTTTCAACACAACTAGGTATCTTCTGGACATAATAACTATGACTGTTACACAGCCATAGTATGTCATTCAGTACATTTTACTTTTAAGTTGGAGAAAGAAGGAAAAGATAGAAGGAAATGTGTTTGAACAATATTTGTATGAGTATGAGTATTTTTAAGTTTCAAGTTTTTTTACTTCTTTTAGAAGATTTGTATATTTTTACCAAGAATATAAATTTTATTTACTTACGTTTATCTTTAGGCACTAGTACTATAACTAGTGTATTTTCTTGTGTTAATCTTTGAGAAGCAGAAATTCTCGGTTGGTTATATTTAATAAATAAGTACTTTATACTTCCTTTTTGGCAGGGGGCATAAGGAAGTTGGAGTTTGTTTAGTTTTCAAATACTAATAATGTAGTGCCTAGCATATAAAGTGTGCTCAGTAAATACTTGTTGAATGAATGGTTTACAAGTGGGGTAGAAGCAGTCTTCCTTGATAACTGATAACACAAGTAAATTATTTGTTATGTATGAAATAATGTCTTCAGTCTTTATATTTTTGAGAAGATAGCTTCAGGGCACAGTGAATATTTTAGTTGAAGCACTAATTCTTAACCCTGTTTTAGTTGCCATTTTGGGGATAATTCTTTCAGTCTCATGAAGCTATGGGATATTTTTCCAGAAAACATTGCAACACACACAGATATAGACATACCTAGGCAATTCTGCATATGGTATGAGGAGGTTTATTGATCTCCCAGCTGAAGCTCTCTGGGTATCCTGTATGAAGAGCCTCTAAAACTGAAGAATATTAGTTTAGGAAGTACTACAGTAATTTTCACTAGTAGGAATGTTATTTTGGGTAAGAGTAGACCAGTGGTTCTTAGCTGAGGGAGGGTTTCAGACCCCCAGAGAACATCTGACAGTGTTTAGACATTTCTGATGGTCACAGCTGTTGGGGAGGCTGTTTTTGGCATCTGTTGGGTAGATGCCAGGGATTCTGTGAAACAGTGCACGAGACAGTCCCGCCCCAGAAAGAATTATCCCACCCTAAATGTAAATGGTGTCAGTGTTAAGAAACCCTAGAATAGATGGCTTAACTAGTTTTTGGCATAAACCAAGATATCGGTATATTACCGTTAAAAAGTTTAACATTTTAAATAACCTGGAGAAGGAAAGAAAAAAGAAATCTCAGTGTGTACCTTCTTTAGTAATTCTGTTTTTATGGTTCTTATTGATTTATTTTCTCAACATTCATCTCAAATCATAGTTGCAATTAAAGCTAAGACCAGAAAATAAGAATCTTTTAAAATGCAGAATTTTGCATAAATATTTTAATTTTTTGTTATCCTACACATGTCACTTAGATGATGAATTAACCAGCATATATTAAAAATTCTTGGTTTTCTTCAATATTCTTTGACTTGACAGCTGATAGTAGCCATGACTATAAATGTGACTTTTCCAGATATCTGATGTAAACTTTATGGAGTAATTTTCTTCTATATAGTGGATAAGTATTCATTTGGAAGAATCAGTTAAATGTATAAAATTGATCTAACAGTGTGACAGGTATCCATAAGCTGGATATTTCCTAGAAAATACCAGATATTAAGCATTAGATACTTTAGTAGTTAGCCACCTAAGCCATCAGGAAATTTAAATTTTACATACCACATAGGCTTTGCATTTATTATGTTCCGGAACTAAATGGTTAGAGTTTTTTTTTTTTGTTGTTTTTTTTTTTGATTAAAGAAACCTCTTTATGATTTCAGTTTAAAACAAAATTAAAAAAATTTTCCCCTATGGCTGTTATTTTTGTCTTAGATTTGCTTTCCTTCTTTCATCCACAGAGTATTGTTATTACCTGAAGTGTTTGCCTAGTCATAAAATAATCTTGTATGTTGAATATTACGAAGTATTAGAGTAGTGTGTCCCTCTGGTTCTCACAAGCAGTACTGTGTGTGTGTGTGTGTGTACACATACACATATATGGCAGTGCGAACAGTGTTATACATACACAAACATTAGGGAGAGAAATCTTCCATTTCATAGTATTACTTCCACTTTGAAGCTTGTATTGATTGGAAAAGAACTTTGATAACAATTCTCTGTTACTATCCTTTCATCCCCTAAACCAACTGCCCGATAGATACATAATATATATAATGTTGCCCACATAAATGTAAGGTGGTGGCCGTTGTTTAGTCACTAAGTCATGTCTGACTCTTCTGACCCCATGGACTGTAGCCCGCTAGGCTTCTCTGTCCATGCAAGAATGGACAGGCAAGAATATCGGAGTGGGTTGCTATTTCCTTCTCCAGGGGATCTTCCCGACCCAGGGATTGAACCAGCTTCTCCTGTGTTGCAAGTGGTCTCCTGCATTACAAGTGGATTGTTTACCACTAAGCCACCAGGGAAGCCCACTCACATATGTATAATAGTTTAAAATTTTCTAGTAGCCACACTAAAAGAAGTAAAAAGAAATGTGAAATCAATTTTAATAAATATATTTTATTTAATATTGTCAAATATTATCATTTTAACATAATATAAAATTTATTAACAGGATGTTTTTCCTTTTTTTTTTTATGTTAAGTTCAAAATCTGATGTGTGTTTTACACATCTCAGTTTGTGCCAGCCACATTTCAAGTACTCGATAGCCATATGTAGCTGACAGCTCTCATATTGTACAGCACATGTCTAGAAATACTGTATAAGCAAATATATATGAACTTCAAAGTTTTCTGCAGAAAATACTTTATTTGATTTTTCTTCAAGAAATTTATGTCTTTACGAATTCAGTATCTCATCTTTTATAGCAGATTCCACAAGTGAAATGAGTAAATAATCTCTGTTCCTCAAATAATCTCGGATACCTCAAACATTACTGTTTAAGTTTCCTCATCTTTAAAATGCCGGTATAATAGAAGCTGTCCTACTGGATGTCATGAAGATTGAATGTGTTAAAAAATATATGAAATGTGCATAAACATTAAAGCACTTAGAAGAGCACCTGGCATATTATAAACATGCGGTGAATGTTGGTTATTTCCTTCTTCCCTGGTTCTTTGACAGAAGTACACATTATCAGTGTCAGCAGCAGGAATGAAAGCTTGCAGGCTTTGTAATACATAAAGTGATTAAAGCAAATGTTAGGTCTAAGAATTATTTTTGGATGTATTTAAATCTATAAGAACATTAATAATTTTTCTAATCATTCTTCCATTGTATGCCTAAAAGTTGTTAGTGTAGATTGCTTTGATCAAACAAAATATTATTTTAATAGTATTTACTAAATAAGGCCTGTTTTAGAATTAAGTATTGAATGCTTTTGTTGTTTAAGGCACTCTTTTTAAAGAGCTTTTCTGAGAGACATCTTATTCAATCATTACCATGACCCAAGTGTATGGTACTTGTTATTAAGCTCATTTTTAAATATGTGGAAACTGAAGCGCAGGAAAAGTCTGGCCAAGGTCATAGAGTCCATAAATTGTGGAGGTAAAGAGACACCAGCAGCATTGGCTGAGTGCCTGCTGCATGCTAATCACTGTGCTGAGCATTTAATTCTTAGGAACTCACTTAATCCTTATAATAACTGTATGAAGTCAGTGCTGTTAAAATCCCCCTTCTGCAGATAATACTAATAGAACAACAATAATAACTATAGCTAAAATTTATACTGTACTTACTCCATGTGCCAGGTCTTATTATATATACTTTAGGTATCATAGATAATCCTCACATGCAGCCACCATATGAGGTAAGTAGCATTATTATTATCATTTTACAGATTAGGAAGTTGAGGCAGAAAAGTTAAGCAGTTGGCCCAAACTTATATAATTAGTACTTGACAGAGCTGGAGTGCAAACTCAGGGAGTCTGGGTCAAGTCTATGCTTGTAACACTTCGCTGCATACCAGTTCAGTGTGTGATACAGATCTTTGGAGTTTTATCTAAAAATAGGTAGATAACTTAATTCAAAAATCATTTCTGACATTTCCTAGAAAATTATATATAACAATTTATGGATTACATTAAGATGTGAAAGCTGTATTGCAGCTTTTGGATCTCTAAAATGTGAGGAAGGTAGTCTTACCTATATTATGGGTTATTATGAAGTTCAAGGTAGGTAATGAGAAATTGTTTTGAAAGAGGTGAAAGCAGTATAATTACAAGATGATGTTGCCTGAATTAGTGCCTGTTTCTCAAGGATTTGTGCATATTTTGTGAATGTATAATAAAATGTTATTTCTAGTAAGTTTATTAGAAAGAATAGGATTACAAAATTCTATTCTAGAAAGGATTTTGTTTCATATATATGAAACCAATTTAAAAATAAAACTATTTCCCTTTTTTGTATGGCTTAATCTGAATACTGTAAAAGTTTAATTATTGAATTTATTTTTTAGACAGTGTCTCAAACTGATTAGTAGAATGCTGCATGAAAAAGTAGTCTTACTTTTTACTTCTGCAGTTTTTACTTACTTCCAGTAGGAATAACATTTAAGCTCAGGTTAAGGGAAGTGTCCCTATTTTACTTAATATTATTATTTTTTCCTATCCTTTGTGAATAAATACTTAATCTCTAAAAATGAAAGGGAACACAACAGAAAAACACTGTATTCTTTCTGTTGAATGTGTTTTAATCATTTAAAAAGTCAGCATTTTTATAGGCTGCATTAATACTGGACCACAAACACTAATGTGTTAGTTAGATATGCTGATAAATAGCTGACACTTGCTTTTTCCTTTTTTGCAAATGATGCCTTTTAGGTGGACATATTAATTTGAGGTTAAATGGTAATGATATCCTGATGTTGTGATTGGGGAAGAGCAGAAGAGAGGAGTATCTCTTTTCTTTGAGACTGCAGGTCAGTTGTGTGGGGAAACAACTGTGGTTAAGAAATTACAGCCCTGTAAACTTGTTGTATCATTCAGATGGTCACAGTGGACAGCTTACCTGCAGAATTTTAGAGGAAATGATTTTGAATTTTCAATTTGTTTTAATACATTTTTTGGTTTGCTGGTTACGTGCAGTTTCCAAGTGTCAGTTTAAAACTGCCTTATGCTCCAGAAATCCCACTGCTGGGCATACACACTGAGGAAACCAGAAGGGAAAGAGACACGTGTACCCCAATGTTCATAGCAGCACTGTTTATAATAGCCAGGACATGGAAGCAACCTAGATGTCCTTCAGCAGATGAATGGATAAGAAAGCTGTGGTACATATACACAATGGAGTATTACTCAGCCATAAAAAGAATACATTTGAATCAGTTCTAATGAGGTGGATGAAACTGGAGCCTATTATACAGAGTGAAGTAAGCCAGAAAGAAAAACACCAATACAGTATACTAACACATATATATGGAATTTAGAAAGATGGTAACAATAACCCTGTATACGAGACAGCAAAAAAGACACTGATGTATAGAACAGTCTTTTGGACTCTGTGGGAGAGGGAGTTGGGTGGGATGATTTGGGAGAATGGCATTGAAATATGTATAATATCATATATGAAACGAGTCGCCAGTCCAGGTTCGATGCACGATACTGGATGCTTGGGGCTGGTGCACTGGGACGACCCAGAGGGAGAGTATGGGGAGGGAGGAGAGGAGGGTTCAGGATGGGGAACACATGTATACCTGTGGCAGATTCATTTTGATATAAGGCAAAACCAATACAATATTGTAAAGTTAAATAAAATAAAATTAAAAAAAAAACCCTGATATAAATACAACAGGTAGGAATGCACCAGTGCAATTATTTTAATAGAGAAGTAATAGAATGCTATTTTATGTAAAACATTTTAAAATTGATACAACTTTCTTAAAATTTCATAAAGGATACAATTTTAGTTTTTTAAAGTATGTTTATCCTTTCCACTTTAATCATTTTCTGCAAAATGAGGCTCCTGTGTTCCCTTTCAGGATGAGAAGGAAAGCTAAGGGGTGGAGAGAATTCAGTGAATCCTTTTCAGTATTCTAAAATGAGCAAAATGCAGGCTGCAGATGTTTCCTTGATTTAAATTCTTCAGATTGAATGTTACATTAGGTTACCTTTTTAATCTCAGAAGTATTACAAAGTATTTTGGTGATATATGCTTATAGCACCTGTAATGATTTAAATGTACAAAACGTGACCTTTAAAAAAGATAACTGTGAGCTTAAATTGCAAATAGAATTTAGCAGATTAAAAAAATTCTCAGTATTAATCCCTCAACACATAAATGGTGTGGTATATGTAAAACATTTAAATTAATCTTACAAAATTTGTGAAAATGAAGTATATTCAAAACAGAATTAGATGGATATTAGGGTTGTCATTATTAGTAATTAGTGAAATAATGTAAAATGGTTACACAGGGTAATAGTTTGCTAATATCAGTATCTACCTAACTTAGCAAAAAATTTACACTCCTGTAGTTCTGAGAGATTACAAATTAGAATAACAACCATAGACTTTTTCTGTTTAAGAAATAAACAGCAAGCAGAATTTTAAAATTTGTTGCTATTAAACAGAACAATAAAGACATAGCAGTAAGATGGAAAAAATGACAGTCTGTTTTCTTAAACAGAAAAAGGCTAGAATTCTTCATTATTAGATACACAGTATCAACATAATCAATCTAGTAGCATTATATTTGAGCTGAAAATACACTTAAATTTGAGGTCATACACTACCCCATGTGAGTGAAACATCTTTCATATAGTTCTAAGATGAAATTACCCTTGAATGAATAGCATCTTCATTTATCTTCAAACCTCTTCTGTGCTTTTAGTGAATCTACTCTTTCAACATTCTACAACAAGAATTACATTATACCATTATACCAGAGTATTTCTGCAGTGTGAAATAGATTGGTTTGGAAAATGAACCTGGCTTTGCTATAAATTACATTCCCAGGTACAAAGGAATTTGTTATTTTGTCTAAAATAGTCACAAATATAATTAAGGTCTTAATTTATGTTAACTACAAATGTGGCTATTGCTTTAACTGGATTAGGAACTTAATCTGTCACTTTAAGAATGATACCTAACACTTTTCATTTGTAACCTTTAGATACATTATTTCAATTATAGGGTCTACAGTTGTTTGATGTAAAAAATGAATTATTTTAAAATTTGTTCTTGGTTTTTAATTTTAAAACATGTCTCTTGGTAAGGTGGAAAATAATCCTTCAATTGTCACAGATTTTCCTTTGTGTCCTGGTGAAACAAGATATGAATTAAAATTTGGAATCATTTTAATTTTGTGCCCTGAAAATGGCATTGCATGATTTAGAAGAGTCCTTAGTGAGTTCTTACCTAAAATATTTCAAATTTAATTACGAAATGAATAGAAGCTTTGTCCTAAAGAGGAAAACCTGAGGTCTGCTGTCTGTGGATAACTGGTAACAGCTGAGCTGAAAATGGATTTTCTCTATTTAGAATTTGGATAATTTTGTAAATTTTAAATTTATATACATTTAGAAACTATGTTAACAGTCTCTTAAATTCCACAGTGTTAATCAGTGTCAAGCAGTGTAATAAGTTTTAAAAATTTATTAAAGACAATTCTTTAAAATTTTGAGTTATTTTAATGTTTTTATTGGCAAGCAATGTTGATTTTTTGCTTAAGTGCAATTAAAGAGTATTGTTTTGTATTTAATTTATAAGACAAATATTCCTTCTGTTTTGGGGCTAAAGAAGGGGAAGGAAATTAATTGTGTTGTTCATTGGTAAATGATTCAGTATTGAGTTTATCATTAGGTTAAAAAATGAAATGAATACATTTTATATTGCTGCCATCTACCACTTAGTTTATCCAAGAATTTTAAATTTAGTGGGTTTGTTGTTGTTGTTGTTATTGTTATTTTTCTCAGTTGGAATATTTATTTTATCTGTGAATCATGGAACTTCACAACATTCATAGGAGCTTAGAAAAAAGTAGTTTCTTGTCATTAGGCCCAGATTGTTCATTGAATGCCAGTTATGTGACTGGTATTTTATTAGGTTCTTGGGTTACAAGAGTTGCTTCTGAATCTTTACTTTATAACTCTTTTACTTAAATTTTGACTCTAGAGTTTACATTTACTTATATTTAATTCTAACAGGGAAAGTTTATACCTTTTCTTGTTATGGTCGTGTTTTTTTGTTGCTTTCTTTCTGAACTTGATTTTTTTCTACAGCTATCAGGTATGGGTATATCTAAACTTGAGTCAGATATTCCAAGAGTGGTATTCAGGTGAGAGTTGTGTTAATTAGGAAGGTCCTCTTTTATGTGATCTGTCTCATATGTGCTCCCAGTAGCATTTCTTGTTTTTGGTAACAAAGTTTCTCTGTTTAAAACTTTTTGTGTGTATTGAATTGTAGTTTCTGATGATTTCTGCATAGCTAATTTTTTAAAAAGTTGAATTCCTGTTAGTGTTTTTCTAAAACATTACTTGTTTAAATACTTCTGATTTTAATAGGAATCACATTGATCTTTTTAATGCAGTGAGCTTTGGTACTATAAAATCATGAAATGCTAATCTGTGTTGTAGCTTACTCATTTTCTGTGAACTTGGGTATGTTTTTATTTTTATGGATATCTGTGTCTTATTCATTACGCAGATGTTTATTGAGAATCTATGGTGTGCCGAGGATAAAGTAGTGAACAGGACAGGCATGGTCATTTTGTATTAATGGAGCTAATGTTCTGGAGGGGGAGGCCTTTTTTCAGTTTCATCAGTGCGTGTGACTTTGAAAAGTTATTTGTAAAGTAGAAGTTTATGTCAGTATTAAAATATCTTCATTCTTATTTTTGCTTTGTTGAATCGAGTATGTATTGTATAGGCTTTTGGTTATATTCTCTTTATTCTTTTAATATCTACTTAGAGGTTTTTATCTTAGTATACAGTTTTTCTATTTTGATTATAAATAGTTACAGTATATAATCATTATTTATTTACCCTTTTCTCTTAAGGAGATGTTAATAGGTAAAGTTTTCTTTTGAAATCACCAAGGTTGAGAAGTCTTTTTTTCCCCACAGATAGATCTATAAGTATTTATTATTACTAATATTATTACTACTAATTTTAATAATAATATATTTATTAAAATACTGTGTGCCAGCTGATGTGTAAAGTGTTTCACATACAACACCTCAGTTAATCTGCCTAATAAATTGTCTTCCTTTTAGAAATGGGGAAGCTTATGAGGTAAAGAAACTTTCTCAGACTAACACAGGCATCAAGATTCTTCTCTGAGATGGCTCACTGGGAGGCTTCTGCTGTTAACTCTTACTGTTCTGTATTGACTCTTAAAAGACTAATGCAGAAGTTTCCATTGTTTTAAAAGACACTCTCGTCTTCCACTTAAACAGCTTGCTTCTTAAATCTCTACTCTGTTAGGATCCATTAGGTTCTGCTGCCGCACTTAACCAGTGACAAAGGAGTGGGAGTGTGCTAATAGTAGCTGGGTTATAAGAGTGGTATGGCTTATGAGTCAGCAGCAGCAAGTCAAATTACTTTAAATGATGATAAGGACAGCATCTCAATGAGGGAGCATCTTCCCTGTGCAGATGCAGCAACAAGTGTGGGCCTGTTGTTGGCTGGCTATGTTTCCATTCAACCAGGGTTGAGCCCTTTTCACCATTTCATAAACTGAGTATTTTAAATTATCTTACCAGAAGCCTTGCCACCATGTTACTGAAGAATTGCTGTTATAGAATCCGTCTATATTCCTGATGCTCTTTTTAAAAAAAAATTTATTTTATTGAAGTGTAGTTGATTTATGGGCTTCCCCAGTGGCTCAGTGGGTAAAGAATCTTCCTGCAGTACAGGAGACACGGGAGACACAGGTTCGGTCCCTGGGTCGGGAAGATCCCCTGGAGAAGGAAATGGCAACCTGTTCCAGTATTCTTGCCTGGAAAACCCCACGGACAGAGGAGCCTGACGGGCTACAGTCCAAAGGGTTGCAAAGAATCAGACACAACTAAGCACGAAGGCATGGCGTAGTTGATTTACAGTGTGTTCATTTCTATTGTACAGTAGAGTGATTCAGTTATGTATATATATATTCTTTTTCTTTTTCCATTATGGTTTATCACAGGATATTGAATATAGTTCCGTATGCTATACAGTAGGACCTTATTGTTTATCCATTGTGTATATAATAGTTTACATCTGTTAATCCTAAACTCCTAATCAATACCCCCTCCTTGCCCCCAGCCTGTTGTCAACCACAAATCTGTCCTCTGCTGCTGCTGCTAAGTCGCTTCAGTCATGTCCAACACTGTGCGATCCCATAGATGGCAGCCCACCAGGCTCCCTGTCCATGGGATTCTCCAGGCAAGAACACTGGAGTGGGTTGCATTTCCTTTTCCAATGCATGAAAGTGAAAAGTGAAAGTAAAGTCACTCAGTCATGTCCGACTCTTTGAGACTCCATGGACTGCAGCCTACCAGGCTCCTCTGTCCATGGGATTTTCCAGGCAAGAGTGGGTTGCCATTGCCTTCTCCAATCTGTCCTCTATTGCCATTCTTTTATCTGCAGTGTGTGTTAGGTTTTTCCCCAACATTTAAGCCTCTAGTTTTATCATCTAATCAAAGCAGTTGCATTGTTATCTACAATAGCAACTTTTGAATATAGGATTTAAGATATTTGTAAGGGTCAAATTGATCGGTAACAGATTGTTCTTATTTCTTTAGACTCTTGGCCTTAATTTTAATTGTATGTAAATGAAATATATTTTATTCCACAGAGTTATTTTTTTTATAAAGTATCTGAGCTGTAGTTCCCAAAAGGTATGATTCAGAAGTAATTACTGAAGAAATAGAGTTTAAAATCTTCATCGAATATCATAGGTGTCATCTTCTGGGACTGTTTCTAGAATTTCTCTTATTTAAGTTCCCAATGAATGCTATTTCTAAAAAATTTTAGAGTTAAGAAAAATGTATAACCTTTTTATCTTTACTTTTCCCTTTTTTGTAATAGCAGTTGGTGACATATATCCTTTTTAGCTTGGAATTAGAAATTTTGGAGTTGCTGCTCATGTTAGTGGGTATTTGAGTTCCTGTCATTTGATTGCATGGATGAAGTTGCTAGGAGCATCCTTGTATGTTAGTGGCTCTATGCCTCCTTTTTGGTATATTTCTGGGGAGGGGGATTGTTGGCTGATAGAGTAGGCATCTGCTTAGTAGTCAGTATTACTAAACAGATCAAAGTGACTCATTTATACTCCCACCAGCAATGTATGGGAGGCCTATCACACAAAAAATGTATACTGTCCCACCCTACCCCAAATCCTGATACCCAGAGACAACATCTTTCAGTTCTTTTAGCTGTATTTTTTCCCTTGGGTATTTACTGCTATAATTTCGAAGTAAGATGTTTGTGTTCCTGTTGGGGTCCTTTAATGGACCGGAACCTGGTGGTCCGAAGTCGATGATAAGAAAGTAAAAGAGAGAGCCAGAGGGAGGGAGAGAGAGAGAGAAAAAGAAAGAAAGACATGGGGACCCAAGCTCTGATGGAGCAGAGGTGCTTTAACGATGTTTCTGTGAGTATGTGTAGGCTGTTGTACAAGAAATTTCTTTCGACAATGATAAAGATCAGAAAACCAAACGTACAGCAACCATTACCAACGGAACAAGGGATTAATAATGGTCACAAGGTCAGGAGACAATCCATATCTCAAGAAAGAGGATTGAGACTAAGCAGTTTTGTCATAAGGAGAATGTTTACTGAAGGAGATTCAAGCCTGTCTCATCTTACGACCTCAGTCCTGGGAGCGGCTTGCCGTTCCACTGGTTTCTGGCAACAGAAACTGGTAAGGAACAGAGGATTTATGAGAAACAGCATAGGAATCCACCTGTTGAACATTCCCTGACAATTCCCCCTTATTTATTTATAATATTTGTAAAAAGGGTTCTCACCTTTTGAGTTTGTTTAGTTTTAACAATTTTTGCATGAAGGCAACGGTAAATGACAAATATAATTGTCAAGACAATCACCAAAATTACAGTTCCAGACCCAATGCTGTGAGTAATGCTTTGAAACCATCCATGTGGGTCTAGCCTAGATAATTGATCAGGTAGTTGTTCCGCTAAAGTTTTCAAATTAGTGGAAGAGGACAGATTTTTAGAAGAGGTTTCAAAGATTTCTTTTTGTAATAATGAGGCATTATCATGTATGTTTTATAAATGAAATTTGATTTGTTCCCAGTTGTAGGCACTATTATTGAATTGAACAAGAGTAGAATTCCAATCACATTTTAGCATCACCTGTTTTTGTAAATCTGTTAATTGATCTCCAGCCCATTTGATGGCTGTTTTTAGTTCCTGTATTTCATCTTGAATATCCTCATCTATCTGAGCCTGAGTGGCCCACATAGTATGAGCGTCTTTAGTCCAATTTTGGATAAAATTGTGTGTTTGAATTGAGGTTTGTAAAGCAACGCCAGTGACGGCAGCAGTGGTGCAAATAGCTATTAATCCCAGAATGCCAAAAATCACCCATCCAGTGAATCGTTAAGATCGCTGGAGCAATTTAGTAAGTAACTGGGAAGCAAATCCAGCCATGGGACCTTCTTCCCAGGGCCACTGGAGATTTATTGGTAATCACAGACTACTTCGAGATCAAAGAATCAAAAGGGATTCATTTCTTAAGGAAACAGAAGAGTTTAGACGAGTATATAATTTGCAATTTATACAAGTTACAGAACGTAAAGTCTTATTGAATTGTAAACTTCCTATAGCTAGAACAAAAGGAAGGGGAACACAAGCTTGTATGAAATATGATTGATTATAATGAAAGAAATAGTTTCTGTGACTATGATTGGTTCCTGTGAAATGTCCAGTCCAAGTCCCAAGTTCTTTGGTGCTCGAAGCAAGTTTCCAGATGTCCCATTGTTCAGGCCCAATGTGTTTATCGAGGATGATTCAAGGACGAAGGGGGGCCATTCCAGCATCAAGCCACCCAAGAAGTCCTTTGTCATGGTAATGCTCCGTTGTAGTGTTAGTAACCTTCTATGCTACTTGACCTGCCTCTTGAGAAACCTATATATAGGTCAGGAAGCAACAGTTAGAACCGGACATGGGACAACAGACTGGTTCCAAATAGGAAAAGGAGTACGTCAAGGCTGTATATTGTCACCCTGTTTATTTAACTTATATGCAGAGTACATCATGAGAAATGCTGGGCTGGAGGAAGCACAAGCTGGAATCAAGATTGCCGGGAGAAATATTAATAACCTCAGATATGCAGATGACACCACCCTTATGGCAGAAAGTGAAGAGGAACTAAAAAGCCTCTTGATGAAAGTGAAAGAGGAGAGTGAAAAAGTTTGCTTAAAGCTCAACATTCAGAAAATGAAGATCATGGCATCCGGTCCCATCACTTCATGGGAAATAGATGGGGAAACAGTGGAAACAGGTTCAGAATTTATTTTTTGGGGCTCCAAAATCACTGCAGATGGTGATTGCAGCCATGAAATTAAAAGATGCTTACTCCTTGGAAGAAAAATTATGACCAACCTAGATAGCATATTAAAAGCAAGACATTACTTTGCCAGCAAAGGTCCGTCTAGTCAAGGCTATGGTTTTTTCAGTGGTCATGTATGGATATGAGAATTGGACTGTGAAGAAAGCTGAGCGCCGAAGAATTGATGCTTTTGAATTGTGGTGTTGGAGAAGACTCTTAAGAGTCCCTTGGACTGCAAGGAGATCCAACCAGTCCATACTAAAGGAGATCAGTCCTGGGTGTTCTTTGGAAGGAATAATGCTAAAGCTGAAACTCTAATACTTTGGCCACCTCATACGAAGAGTTGACTCATTGGAAAAGACTCTGATGCTGGGAGGGATTGGGGGCAGGAGGAGAAGGGGACGACAGAGGATGAGATGACTTAATGGCATCACTGACTCGATGGACATGAGTTTGAGTGAACTCTGGGAGTTGGTGATAGACAGGGAGGCCTGGCGTGCTGTGATTTATGGGGTCGCAAAGAGTCAGACACGACTGAGCAACTGAACTGAACTGAACTGATGCTACTTGAGTAGCATAGTCACACATAGTGCTGTTAATATCATCTGAGCAGGTACATACCCACATACCGTGGGTCCCCAGTCAACAATGGTGTAATTGGCTGTAAACATTAATTTCCCTAATTTAGCTTGACATTCATCTCAATAAACAGAAGTATATTTAAAGTTTTTATAAGTAAACCCCTTACATTTTAACTTTTGTCCTTTCCCTAGAGTTTTGGTAGTATTGACATGGTTTTTATAAAAGGACAGGGCAGTAAACGGTCCAAGCAATGTGTGGAAGTTCCTTTTTGGAGGCAGGACGAAAGCCCATGTTTGTCGACTAACATTAATACATAATTTTGTTGGGCCCATGCATAAAGGAAGGATTTCATAGCCTAGAGAAATGTTAATTAGTCGTCTTCGTCAGAATGAGAGGTCCCCTCCAAGCTCCAAGGAGGGGGCATATGTGTTGAGTCATTAGTGGATATGATTGGTCCTATATCTGTCCATTCTATAACCTACAATAAAAGGGGGGAGGGGTTAGGTATATAAGCCCAATAAGTGTGATCAATCAAGTGAGTCTGAGTGGGGGAAGCAAAAGCAAACAAAGCAAGCATAGCGAAAAAATATTTTCAGGATTCGGAGGCATTCCCTGTTGAGAAATCAGATTTTCAGCTTGATTCAGTTCAGTTCAGTTCAGTCGCTCAGTCGTGACTGACTCTTTGTGACCCCATGAATTGCAGCACGCCAGGCCTTTAGTAAGGGTTTTTATCTGTCCCCAAATAGGGAGATCATAAGGTTGATGATGAGTGCGGCGTTTTTTGGAAATTCTTAAAGCCACCATGGCTTGTATTGGAATTTCTTCCTCTTGGGATGCGGGGGCCCCCTTAGGTTAAATCTTCCAAAGAGGAAGCCATGTGAGTTTGTTGGATCCATCTGGAGAAATACAAGCATACCCCTTTCCCTGTAAGATTAGTTTCCTAGATTTCCATTGATTAGTTAACCCGTCCTGATACCAAATGGGCAAAGGAAGGGAGGTGTCCTTCAATGTCTTGAATGTTTTTCTGCTTTTGTGAAAATATCTCCTTGTGGTAAGCTTAAAAAATTTAAAACAGATGAGGCTATATTAACAATAGCTATAGGCTTAAAGAATATTTGCGTTGGAATCTAGTAAAGTCTGCTCTGGATAAGGAAGATAAAAGTGTTCCTGTGTATTCTCCCTTATTTAATTTTTTATTTGTAGTTTCAGTGTGTAATGTGTTTGTTTAATTATGTCTTGTGTTTGTGGATTATAAGGAATGTCTGTAATCTGTTTAATAGAGAATGAAAGTAAAAATTGTCTGAACTGCTTAGAAGTATAGGCAGGGCCATTTTCTGTTATAGAATTAGGTGTTCTCATTATTGCAAAGTAAGCTAACAGGTGGGTTATAACATGTTGTGTGGTTTCACCTCGGAGAGGTGTGGCCCATATAAAAGAAGAATTTGTATCCATCAAGACATGTAAGAAGGAAGAGGAAGAAAGTTCAGGGCAATGAGTTACATCCATTTGCCATAAAATTCTCTTTCATTTGTCATAAACCTTCTTTATATTTCTGTATTCATCATTTTATTTGCTATTTCTTATATCTTTTTATTAAAGCATATATCTTTTCTTTAGCAACTATGAAGTGTCTTGCATATTAGCATTTTCTAGATTGGTGAATATATTTATTATATTATATATATTATATATTTCTTAATAATATATATATTTATTAATAGTCTAAAATCTCTTTAGTTTTTCTGTAAGAAAAACTTTTTGTAAGAGGAAGTTAGTATTCAGTAATTAATGTTTTAAAATCTTAGTTTACTTGGAAATGACCTAGCTATTTAATAAACTTTTATCATTTAGTTTAGTACAATTCTAGAAATTTAAGTTACCCCAATCCTACGAGATTATTTTAGATAGACATTTTAAAAAATACAATTATTTTTAATAGAGTTTATCTAGATTTTCCTCTTTTATATATTTATATATATATTCATGGGGTCGCAAAGAGTCGGACATGACTGAGCGACTGATCTGATCTGATATTTATATATATATATAGAGTTACTTTTTTGTTGACAAATTTAGTTTACCTTAAATCTAGGCACGATGAAAGTATTATGTAATGTTGATGATTTAAGACATGAGTTAATTAGATTAGCAAACAATTATATTTAAATTATATTTATATTTAAATAAACATGTTTAATATTGAATATTTTTCAGGTCACGTGAAGTTGAATTTAAATAGAGTTCATTAACTTCATATTATCCAAAAACAAAGACATACATTGAGACATAGATAATTTTAGATAAACAGATATAGTTTTCTGCTTGAAGTTTAAAATATCTTTTATATATGTATATATATATATATATTTTTTTTTCCTGAGTTCCACCAATTTGTTTATGGCTGGAGTCCCAGATAGAGTGGGCTGTGTATCCCAAGGACATGATAAGAGTTAACTTGAGGTTTTTTTCTTAGGCATTTTTTGTTTCCCAGGCAGAATTGGAGCTCCAAAAAAGTATTTTAAGAAGTTAACCTTTTCCTTACTGCACGTGTAAGAAGAACTAGTTTTGCAATTTCAGAAAAGATTTTATTTTAGTCAGTTTTCTCTGGAGTCTAAAGAATATCATGGCCATTCAGTGTCAGAAACATCATTTCTCCTTTTTGTAGTTACAGTATATTATTAATGATATATGCATGAGGGCATTGCTGTCACATTGGATGTAAAGCCTTGGCTACAAAATTTTGACAAATAGTAGGACTATTAAGCATACCTTGAGTAACACAGTCTATTGAAATCTTTTATGAGGCCCGATATGATTAGAATAAGGGAGAGAGAAAGTGAATCTCTCCCAGTCTAAAGGGTGCAAAGGTATATTAAAAAAGCAATCTTGTAAATCAGTAATAATAATGTACCAATTTTGAGGAATAGTAGGTGATGGGATCCCTGGTTGTAATGCACCCATAGGTTTCATAGATGCATTAACTTTTCTAAGGTCTGTTAAGAGATGCCATTTGTTAGATTTCTTTTTTATAACAAAAATAGGAGAGTTCCAAGGAGAGCAAGATTTCTCAATATGTTTTAATTCTAATTGTGTGTCTATAAGTTCTTTAGTAGCCTATAATTTTTCTTTTGTAAGGGGCCATTGCTCTGTCCAAATAGGCTTGTCATTCTTCCAAGTTATTTTAATAATTGCTTTGTTTGTTAAATGAGCAGTGGCCCTTAGGAAAAATGTGAAATGTATTTCTGAGTTTGCCATTGCATAAGTAAGTCCCTTCCTATTAGATTAAGGGGTGCATCTATCACATAAGGTCTTAATGTTGCAGACTGGCCTTTTGGTCCTTCACATGGGTAGATTTGAACATTTTGATAAATTTCTTGTACTTTGGTTTGAGAAATTCCTGCAATTTGGCAAGAGATTTTTTGTATAGGCCAGGATGTGGGCCATAAGTGTTTGGAAATAATAGTTATATTAATATTAGATCCAGTGTTGAGGAGACCAGAAAATCTTTTACCATTAATGTTGATATTTATATTTGGTCGGGCGTATTCAGATACCAATGATGTCCATAAGGATTGTTTTTGATCTGTACTGCCGAATCCACCTGTCCGTACACTTAGAGGAGTTAATAGAGACGTAAGGTAAAAGAAGTAATTGAGCAATTTTGTCCCCTTTTTTGAATTGTCATAGAATCTGAGATGACGTCATAATTTGAATCTCTCTTTATAATTTGAATCAATTATTCCAGGGTGAACAGTAATTCCTTTAGAAGTCAAACTAGATTGGCCAAGTAAAAGACCGAAGGTTTGTGGGGGCAGGGGTCCAGAAAGTCCAGAAGGTATTTTAGAAGGGACTGCTTGAGGGTAAAGGAAAAAATCATTTAGGGCTGGTATATCGACGGCAGCACTGCCGGATGTTGAGGGTGTGAGGGAAAATATAGCATTTGCCCCTGGTTTTTGTTGAAGGGGACCTGGGGGTCCCCTGCTTGGAGTTTCCTGGAATAGGTTTTCTTTCAATATCAAATTTAGATTTACAATCTTTGGCCCAATGCATTCCTCTATGACAATGAGGGCAGATTTTTGTAGGTTTTTTTATTTGCCTTCTTAGGGCAGTCCCTTTTTAAATGGTTTTTATCTGTTGCTGTTCGGGCCCACTTCTTGGGGTCCTTTAATGTATCGGAACCTGGTGGTCCAGAGTCATTGATAAGAAAGTGAGAGAGCTGGAGGGAGGGAAGGGGGGAGAGAGAGAAAGAGAGAAAGAAAGCAAGACACGGGGACCCAAGCTCTGATGGAGCAGAGGTGCTTTAATGATGTTTCTGTGAGTATATGTAGGCTGTTGTACAAGAAATTTCTTTCGACAATGATAAAGATCAGAAAACCAAACGTACAGCAACCGTTACCAACGGAACAAGGGATTAATAATGGTCACAAAGTCAGGAGACAATCCATATCTCAAGAAAGAGGATCGATCAGGAGACAATCCATATCTCAAGAAAGAGGATCGAGACTAAGCAGTTTTGTCGTAAGGAGAATGTTTACTGAAGGAGATTCAAGCCTGTCTCATCCTATGACCTTAGTCCTGGGAGTGGCTTGCCATTCCACTGGTTTCTGGTAATAGAAACTGATAAGGAACAGAGGATTTATGAAAAACAGCAGGTAGGAATCTTCCTGTTAACTATTCCCTGACATGTTCCTATTTCATTTTTTAATTTAAATTTATCTATTGAATTTCACTGTGAAATTTAATTTCCCTTTTACAACTCTGTCCCATCTTCCCAATAGTTCTCTAACTTTGGGGTTAAATTAATATTCAGTAGTTTATATTATAATTGGAATGTAAATATTGATCCTAGCTGAGTGGCTTGGTGTACAATGGACATATTCTTTCTATATGATTTTTTTTCCTTTGAGTAAATAATTGCTTTGTCTAATTCATTTGGGTAATTTTCTCTCTTATACTCTTTGAACTGTAAAACTTTCCCTCACAGTAGTCAAACACATCATGTCTTTTATTTATTTATTTCTTGGAAATATTACCTTTCTACTTTAAATGGAATGGTTCCTTTCTTGGTAGGCTTCAGAAATGTTTTCCTATGACTGCTATTCATTATCATTCAGGGAATTCTCTTTTCCTTTTTTTTTTTTTAATGTTGGATCCCCTAATTTTCTGCATTCTGTGCTCATTTTTTCTTGGTTTATTATTTTTATTTTGGCTTTTTAAAAGACCTTGCTTGTGTTGTTTTTATTCTATCCACACTCGATTGATACCTTAGCCACATGGAGAATTTTAGGTTGGCAAGGTTTTCCCTTAGAATTTGGAAGGCCTTTTGTCATCTTCCAGCATTTGGAATTGCTGTTAAGATATTCAGTGTCATCTCAGTCCCGTGTATGCTTTGCTTTTTTTCTTTTTCCCTCCTTTTCTTTGTTTCCTTTTTTCCTTTTCCTTTTTTTCTTCTTTCTTCCCTCCCTCCCTCCTTTCCTTTCTACCTATATGCCTTAAGTAGATTCCTTAATCTCGCTGTACTTCTGTTTTCTTATCTTAAAATAGGGATTTTTTTTTTTTTATATATACCCCATAGAGGAAAGCTTTTATGTAAGTACCTGGGACATAGTAAACACTCAATAAATATTAACCATTATAAATTTTTTTTGAAGTTGCTTTCTGCTTTCTGCATTTTCTGTTTCTTCTCCCCTCCTTTTTTTGTGGTTTGTTTTGGCTCTGTATGTTTGAGGCTATTCTCAAATATCTCTTGATCTCTGCTAACAATTTATATATAAGAGTGAGGCACTAAAAAGCTGATGGGGGATTTTTGACATGTGGGCTTCATTGTAGACTGATTGCACAGTTAGCTACTATTTTTTTGGCCATTACCTTAAATGGCCACCTACCCATCAGTATTTGCAGGTGCCCGAGGAGCCTGGTGGGCTACAATCCATGGGGTCGCAAAGAGTCGGACACGACTGAGCGACTTCTGTGTGTGTGTGTCTATGGAGAGATAGTCTATAAGGACTAAATTTGGCTGCCAGTGTTTGGGAGCTTAGAGAGAGAGGGACACTGTGGGTCTCTACCTTCAGTGTACATACTTTCCCTTCACTTTATTTTCATTGTTTCTCGCCACTCAGGGCCATCTGCTTTGCTTGGATTCTGAGTGGAGTCTCTGGTTTAGTTCTTCCGGAGGATGAACCTGTGAATTTTGCCAGATTGGGGATGGGCTGGCTGGCTGATGACTTTGATGCAGTTCTCCTGTTTTTACTGCTTTATCTCACCTCTGCCTTCTGTGGTACTTGGCCTCCAGTTTTGGAGTCTTCCTAGTTTCTGTGATGCAAATGTATTGCTTTTCTCCTCTTTGTGCTCTTAGGTTTCAGCTTCCTCTGCCCTGCTAAGTCTGCTTTTCGTCTTACAAAAACGGGTTGACATCTCTGGTCTGCTTTGGTCTCCTCTTCCATTCTTCGTGTTTTTCTGAGTTTGTATGCTTTCTGATTCTTCACTGTTATTTCACTGGAGTTTTTTGAAAGGTTGAAGAGATAAATATAGAAGTTCAATCCTTCATATTTAACTGATTATCGATGATCTAGTGTTACTTTTTCCTTTGAGTTTTTTTCAGAAATAAAAAAATATACCAACACTCTACCCCTTCAATGAATTTTTTTTTGTGTTATGAATTTAATTAATTCATTCAATATGTTGAAACTACATCAAGCTTATTAAATTTCAGGGTCTCAGCAGTTAGGTGCTGGGTATTGTGTGTGTGTGTGTGTTAAAAAATTCCTACTATGTCATGTGTTCAGACACTCAGTAAATTTATATTCAAAGAATTAATACATTTAATAGCCGTGGTTTTATTTAATTTATTCATTCTAAAGTCTTAGTTTTCACTTTGTAATAAACTTACCTGACCATTTTGTCAATTGGGATTGCTCAGCAAATGAGTAAACCCTATACTAGGTCTTTCTGAAATTGAAAATATTATGGTATTTAATGTGTCACTGTCATCAAAAGGTGATTGATCACTTGCAGGATTTGTGGACACTGTAATACTATGCAGCCTGTTTTAATAATATTTAGCCTAATCTCTCTCAGATGATGTCAGCCTCTTTTGCTTAGATGTCTTTTATGCACTGATTGCCATTGCAATAGACCCATGCTGTCCAATAGAACTTTCTGTAATGATGGAAATGTTCTGTTATTTATACTGTTCAATAAGTGTGATAGCCACTAGCCACATGTAGCTGTTGAGCACATGAAATGGCTAGTACAATTGGGGATCTGAAATAAACTTTTCAACTTTAGTCAATTTAAATTTATGTTAAATAGCCACAGGTGACTAGTGGCTTCCATATTAGACAGCACAGTTATAAGTCATTGTTCTTATAGGATGTGCTAACTTTTTGATTTAAGTTATTTTATGTTGTCAGTCACTTGAATTAGTTTGGAATAATGTTTCCAACAGAGGAATAGGAGTTGACTGAGTTATCCTGACTTTCCTTATTATTATTGGAACTACATTTTTCTTTGGATTTACATAAGAATAAAAATATGCAGATTGCTATTTCAGAATTTAAAATAAAATGTGTTTTAGGTTGGTGTGTCATGCTTGTTTTATTTGGAGTATTTGAGGTGAGATAAGAGATTGAAAATGCAAGTGAAAGGTGAAAGTACTGTTTTGAAACCTCAGAGATTTTTCTCCTAGCCTGCAAGAGAAAGGAGAAATACTGCTGAATCAAAGTCTGGTTTGGATTTAGAGTTTTTATATTCTTAAAGACAGTCATGGTAATGTTTTGTTTTGCATTTTTAATGTTTAGATGAAAATACTGTGTTTATGACCTCAGATGTCTTTGTGATTAATTCAGATTAATTCAGAAAATTTCTTTTGAATCAGGGATGAAGAATAATCGCAGTGAATGCTATAACATTAATCTTTGGCTAAGTAGAATTTTGGCATCAGTTGAGGTCTGTGGTAAGTTAATATTGTTAAATTGGTCAAAATTAAGTCAGTTATTTTTTAGTAAAGCAGTAAAAATTTCATAAGACTGAAAACATGGCTTTGATTGTAGAGCATTACAGTTTTGCTTAACCTTTTTCTGGTGAAACAGAACTTTTTGGAATAATGATTAGTATAGTTACCAATATAATACATGGAGGTTAGCAAAATATACTGTATTTGCTATTTTATATAGTATTATGACTGTGGCTTCCCTTGTGGATCAGCTGGTAAAGAATTTGCCTGCAATGCAGGAGACCTGGGTTCAATACCTGGGTTGGGGAGATCCCTTGGAGAAGGGAAAGGCTACCCACTCCAGTATTCTGGCCTAGAGAACTCCATGGGCTGTATAGTCCATGGGGTTGCAAGAAGTCGTACACGACTGAGCGACTCTCACTTTCATGACCTAAGTAACAACTGAATATTTATTATAATCTTCAAGAAGATACTTCAAGCAGTTCTTTCCAGTTCTTTTTGTTCTTCTGAAGCCTAAAACTCCTCCAGGTCCTTCATTCTCAGACAGATTCTCCTCCCATTTCACAGAATGTGGCACTCCCTCATTTTCCCATCCTCACTTATCAGCTTATAGTCATCATCGCTGATTCTGACCACCCCTTGCAAGTACAGTGAAAAAGTGTCCTGTTTCCTGGAGGCGCAAAAAAGATGTTTCCACCTATGCTCTTAATTCACTACGTTTTATCTTCTGTTACTTGTATATCAGTTATTACCTGGTTCTTGTCATTTCAGCCTATTTCCACTGTTTTTTCCTGCTATATATGGTTTAATGAGCTCAACTTTTTTGTATCATTGGGTACAGATACATATGTAATGAAGAGAGTTGATCCTTCTTAATTCCTTTCTCCCTTTTTTTCTCAGTCTTCTCAAAAGATCTCTTTATACTTATTTTAATTCTTTCCTTAGCAGTCTGTGTTTTAACAAGCCTTCCGCATGATTGTGATGCACACTGAAGCGTGAGAACCACTGCCTGCAGTCCATACTTGTGAATTAACCAAGAAACTCACTATTATTGTTATAAATTGGGAGCATAGGTTATAGTTTTTAGAGGACTGTTAATGTATACTTATATAGACAGAGAGAGTCTATGGTTGGATGAGTTGTTCTTTAAACCTGGAAGCAGTTAATTGTTGGTCAATTAGGTAGGATTAAGTTTGGCTGTTAGTTTTGGAAAGCCCAAAATAGCAGTGGCTTAAAAAAGAGGATTCTTTCTTTCTTTCTCTTTCTCTCTTTCTTTTTTAATACAAGTAATCCAGGTTTGGTGACTGCATGATTTTCAAAGACTTAAGCTTCTTTACTCTTATTGTTGCTCTACCACCTTCAACACAGCTTCTGGTGTGATTCAGTTTGGCTACTGTGGCTGATCAGCCTTTTCACATTCTAGTCAGCATGAAGGAAAAAGAGGAGTGGTCATATCTCTTCTTTTTAAAGACACTTCACAGGCAGTTGCCCAGACTTTAAGCTCCATAAGCCAGAATTTAGACACTGGTCACACCCAGTTGTAAGGAAGCTTTGGAAATAAAGTTGTTATTTCAGGCAGCCTTGTGTGAAAATATAATTAATGATTTAAAAAATTGTATAGCATTATGTGGTTTGCATTTACCGTAAATGATTTACCAATTCCCTGTTGTTAGACAGTTAAGTTGCTTATAAAATTTTTGTTGCTATTTTTGTTGTTCAGTTGCTCCATCATGTCCTACTCCTTGCGACCCCATGTACTGCAGCACGCCAGGCTTTCCTGTCCTTCACTGTCTCCTGGAGTTTGCTCAGACTCATGTCCATTGAGTCGATGATGCCATCTAACCATCTCATCCTCTGCCGCTCCCTTTTCCTCCTGCCCTCAATCTTTCCCAACATCAGGGTCTTTTCCAGTGAGTTGGCTCTTCGCATTAGGTGACGAAAGTATTGGAGCTTCAGTTTCAGCATCAGTCCTTCCAATGAGTATTCAGGGTTGATTGCCCTTAGGATTGACTAGTTTGATCTCCTTGCAGTCTAAGGGACTCTCAAGAGTCTTCTCCAGAACCACAGTTCAAAGGCATCAATTCTTTGGTGCTCAGCCTTCTTTATGATCCAGCTCTCATATCCGTATGTGACTACTGGAAAAACCATAGCTTTGACTCTATGGAGCTTTGTCTGCAAAGTCACATCTCTGCTTTTTAATACACTGTCTAGGTTTGTCATAACTTTTCTTCCAAGGAGCAAGCATCTTTTAAATTCATGGCTGCAGTCACTATCCACAGGGATTTTGGAGCCCAAGAAAATAAAGTCCCTTATAAAATTTTTGTTGCTATAAACAAAGTAAAAATAAACAATTCTCTGTCTTTAAAAAGTCAATTAGTGAGCATAAAAGCTACATGTTAAGATATTGAGTATTATTGGAGAGAACTTTGAAGTAGTAAAAAAATAAGTTTGAGAGTTTCTGCCTAAGACGAAGATAAGAATCCTAAGAGAGTAGTGGAATTAAGTAATAACTTACAAAGTTTGGACTTTTAGTCATCTGTTGTAGAAAATTAAAGAAATACACAGTATTGCTGACTTACCTAAACTAATGCAGTAAAATGTGGATAACTTACATTTGAGTATATAAATGCGTTAAGCTTCATACATTTATTTGAGTCTGAGTCATATGTATTGATCTTTTAGTATTGAAATGACATTTTATTTTTGTTTTAGAGTACAAATCTTTCACTTTAAATTGATTTATTCTTTTCCTTTTCCTGAGCTTTACTTAAGTTTAGAAAAGAAATAAAACGTTGTGTTCTAATATGCATATACTTTCATTAGACTTTCATTAGATTTCTTTTGATTGACAGGCCTTTTTGCAAATGTGTAATCTGCCTATCAAAGTGGTCTGCAGGGCAAATGCAGAATATATGTCTCCATCTGGTAAGTGTTTTTTTTTTTCCCTCCTCTGTTAATACTCTGCATTGATAAAATTGCAGTGATAGTCCAATTTGTACCTAGATTTTTAAAAAAAAATGCCTACATTATCCTGTAGTTTGTTAAGTGTATAATAGCATTGTGGCTAAGAAAAACAATATACATATTTCAATTAGAAATACTTTATTGCTAAAAAAAAGTGCTAACCATTGTCTGAGCCTTTCATGAGTCAAAACCTTTTTGCTGGTGGAGGATCTTTCCTCCGTGTTGATGGCTGCTAACTGATCAGGGTGGTGGTTGCTAAAGGCTGGGTTAGCTGTGTCCATTTCTCAAAGTAAGGCAACACTGAAGTTTGCCTCATTGATTGACTTCCTTTCACAAACCATTTCTCTGTAGCATGTAGTGCTGTTTGATAGCATTTTACCCCACAGTAGAGCTTCTTTCAGAGCTGGAGTCAGTCTTCTCAAATCCTGGTGCTCCTTTATAAACTAAGTTTATGTAGTATTCTCACTCCTTTATTGTCATTTCAACAGTCTTCACAACATCTTCACTAAAGAGTATATTCCATTTCAAGAAACTGCTTTCTTTGCTCATCTATAAGCAGCAGCTCTTCATCCTTTAAAGTTTTATAACAGAACAATAATAAAAATGTTTGAATTATTGTGAAAATTACTAAAATGTGATACAGAGACATAAAGTAAGCAAATGCTGTTGGGAAAATGGCACCAGTGTACTTAGTGCAGGGTTGCTGCTGTAAAACTGCTCAGTATTTGCAAAGCGCAATGAAAGTGCAGTAAGATGAGGTACATAGAAACTCTTCCAAGAACTCCAGACTGGATATTGGAAATGCGAAATAACACTTTGCTCTCAAAATGTACCCCCCCAAAATACTCTTCAGTCTGGACATTCATTCACAAGTATTTTTCATTCTGTAATCATATTATCTCAGAGGACCTGCACTATTTCTAGCAGTATAGTAGTTGTAAAGATTTTATCCCAAGTTAAAAAAAGAGTGTGATCTAATGCTTGTGCAGATAAGATTTTTTTTTCTCTTTTGCAAGATTTATAAAGCAGTAGAAAAAAAGAATGCAGAATTCAGTGTTTTTATATTGGTAAATGGAAATGTCTTCTAAATTCATTTGCTGAGTTGTATTCCAAAAGGCCTGTGTTTCCTTTGTAATGTTATCCTATGGATGCAGATGAAGCTTTTGTTGGTGCAGTGCACCTCATCCATTACCCTCAGTCTGTCTGAGCCGGAGAGGAGTGAATCTATTGAAAAGGACCATGAAGAAGCTCGCTGTTAGTGTGAACTCTATTTGAACTAGGTCTGACAGAGTTTCATCCTCTAGCATTTGAGGTAGACTTTATTACTATTTGGAGATTGTCATCTCTGATAATTTCACCAGTTATTAGTATTTATAAAATTAAAATATTACTCTTTAATGTGATATTTACTCAGAGAAGTCAGTTTTTCTTTAAATTAAATTATTTATTTTAATTGGAGGCTAATTACTTTACAATATTGTAGTGGTTTTTGCCATACATTGACATGAATCAGCCATGGGTATACATGTGTTCCCCATCCTGAACCCCCCTCCCACCTCCCTCCCCATCCCATCCCTCTGGGTCATCCCAGTGCACCAGCCCTGAGCATCCTGTCTCAAGCATCAAACCTGGACTAGTGATCTATTTCACATATGGTAATATACATGTTTCAATGCTATTTTCTCAAATCATCCTACCCTTGCCTTCTCCCACAGAGTCCAAAATACTATTCTTTACATCTGTCTCTCTTGCTGTCTCGCATATAGGGTCATCGTTACCATCTTTCTAAATTCTACCTATATGCGTTAATATACTGTATTGGTGTTTTTCTTTCTGACTTACTTCACTCTGTATAATAGGCTCCAGTTTCATCCACCTCATTAGAACTGATTCAAATGCATTCTTTTTAATAGCTGAGTAATATTCCGTTGTGTATATGTACCACAGCTTTCTTATCCATTCGTCTGCCAATGGACATCTAGGTTGCTTCCATGTCCTGGCTATAGTAAACAGTGGAGAAGCCAGTTTTTATAAGCATACTATTTATTCTTTTTTTCCCACATGTGTTGGGAGCAAACTTTGTGTTATAATTCATAAGTTAGCATACCTTCAAAGATTGTTATTCACTTAATTCCTGATATTTTTTGAGTCAGATACATTCATTAATGCACCATTATGTGCTTAAACAATTGACCTCAATGGTTGTCTGAGATATGAAAGTAGTACATGTAAAAAAAAAAAAGTCTTTATAAATATTGTTTACATACAGGTTGATTTATTGTAATCTGAAGGGAAGGCCTAGTTAAAGTTTTAAAAATCTATCAGTCATGAAACAATGTCCAGGCTTAGTTCATATAATTTGAATAATTAGTATTTACTGCTGCATAGTGATTTGTTAGTGTTAGCTCTGAAAAGGGAGTATTATGTTATTATATGCAAGTGAGAGCTCTAGAAATGAATCTTGTTTCTTTCTTTTATTTTAAAATTAGTAATTAATGTTAGAAAATTTTTAGAATTTAATATACATGCTTAACTGTAATTTTAAAAAGTCATAATGTTACAAAACTCTGTATTAATAAGACATAACAAGTTTTGTGTTGATTTCCTTTTTAGCACAAACTTTAATTTACTGGTCATGTTCTCACATTGTTTTTCCCCTTCCACAGGTAAAGTACCTTTTATTCATGTAGGAAATCAAGTAGTATCAGAACTTGGTCCAATAGTCCAATTCGTTAAAGCCAAGGTAATAAAAAAGATATTAAATGGATTTGATCCCAGTTACTCTTAAATAGATCATTCATCATCTTTAGAGTGTTGTAGCATTTACATTGATTTTAACCTAGTTTTATAAAATGATGATAATAAACTACTGGAGAAATATTTCTAAAGTGTAAGTTTTTTTTTTTTTTCCTTTTATAATGTAAATCAATGGCAAAAGAGGCTGTTTGATCTTTACAAAATGAGATAATTTTCTCACTCATGTTTATGAGAAATTTTGGTCACAAATGAAAACAATTAGGTTGTTGTAAAATATCAGGTTAACTTTTGAGAAGGGAGTTATAGAATGTTTACAAGTTGAATGTACTCCTTTACCCGTTATTCAGTGTAGATTTTAATAGTTATCAAAGAACAACCTCTATTAACATTTTGGGGGACATCCATCTAGAATTTTTTTTGCATATGTAGAAAAATATAGGTAATACTATTAGTATTATTTTGAAACCTGCCTTTTAAGATCATCATTATATAGATCATCATTATGTTTAGAAATTCTTCCATGTTAATGACTATAGATATGTATTATCCTTTTAAATTGTTGTATAGTATTCTTTTGTATTCAGTTCAGTTCAGTCCCTCGGTCGTGTCTGACTCTTTGCAACCCCATGGACTGTAGCACGCCAGGCTTCCCTGTCCATCACCAACTCCCAGAGTCTACTCAAACCTATGTCCATTGAGTCGGTGATGCCATCCAACCATCTCATCCTCTGTCGTCCCCTTTTTCTTCTGCCTTCAATCTTTCCCAACATCAGGTTCTTTTCCAGTGAGTCAGTTCTTCGCATCAGGTGGCCAAAGTATTGGAGTTTCAGCTTCAGCATCAGTCTTTCCAATGACTATTTAGGACTGATTTCCTTTAGGATGGACTGGTTGGATCTCCTTCCCGTCCAAGGAACTCTGAAGAGTCTTCTCCAACACCACAATTCAAAAGCATCTTTTGTATTAGAATTTTTTTACTTAATTCTTTATTGATGGACATTTAAATTGTTTGTGGCTCAGACGGTAAAGTGTCTGCCTGCAGTGCAGGAGACCAGGGTTTGATCCCTGGGTTGGGAAGATCCCCTGGAGAAGGCAATGGCAACCCACTCCAGTACTCCTGCCTGGACAATTCCATGGACTGAGGAGCCTGGTAGGCTACAGTCCATGGCATCGCAAAGAGTCGGACACGACTGAGCGACATCAGTTTTCAGTTTAAGTTGTTGGCAACTTTTTGCTGTTATTGAGTGCCAAGATAAGTATTCTTTTATATACACCTTTGTACACTTGTTAAATTATCTCCTTAGCATAAATTCCTAAGAGTGATATTACAGTGTTACAGGGTATACATTTTAAAAATTTTATAACATCATCAGATTGAACTAAAGTTTATACTATTTTATAAGTCTACTCATTACTGTAGTATATTAGAATTTAAAAATTAGTGTCTATTTCCCTATCCTTTACTAATAACACTTAAAAAAAATCTTTGACTACTTTATAAGTAACACATGTCAATCTTTTAGAATTTATTTTATTACTAAGGTTTAGTGTCTTAAAAAAACAGTTTACTGACCATCCTTGTTTTCTTTTTTGGTGAAATAATAAATTTTATCTCTTGAATGATACATTTTTATAATGACAAGTAAATACTTCTTATTAATATTTTGTAGTCATAGCAAAGTATTATTTTTTCATAATTTTCACATAAAATAATCATGTTTTAGGGGCATTTTGAAAACTAATCCTTTGGACATCTGCAGTAAAACATTGATGTTTATTACTTGGTAGTAAGATAACTGAAAGTTTTTGTATGTTTAATATGATGCTCTTTAAAATTTTTTTAAATTCCCTTTAGGGCCATTCTCTTAGTGATGGGCTGGATGAAGTCCAGAAAGCAGAAATGAAAGCCTACATGGAATTAGTCAACAATATGCTGTTGACTGCAGAGGTATAACAAGATAATAGGCCTTGAAAATATGCTTTTTCTCTCATAAAAGACTATCTTTCTTATGGCTTATTTTAAAGTTACTGAAATAAAAGAAAATAGTCAAGTAAACTCTAGGGCTAGTATGGTTACCCAGATTATTTGGTCATTATGTTTGAATAAGTTGCCTGTTTTTTCATTTCTAGTTTTTTCTTTTTGTAAACAGGAGTGATCATTTTATTTTGGTCTTGTGAAGTTTTCTTAAATAATATCCATAAAATACTCTAATGGCATTTAGAGATATATTTTATGAATAAAAAATATTTTTTAGGTACTATCATTAAGCTTAATAATTCTATGTAGAACATTAGCCAAGGGGTGGGGGGAAATGCTCACATATATGACTTCTATGATATTGGTTTATAAAAATTACTCTGGCAAGAAATAACTTACTTTATCCATTTTCTCTTTGATAGTCTAAAGTTTTGGTGACTTTTTTTTTTTTCCTAGCTGTATCTTCAGTGGTGTGATGATGCTACTGTAGGAGAGGTGAGTGGTTCTGCAGCATTTATCTTAATTAAAATTTAATGAAAAAACACTTTTGCTCAGAATCATAAGTCCCTGCTCATAAATGAAACATTGTGGTTTGTACCATTAGTGATATAGTTTTTCACTTAACTTTAATTTTGCTTGCACATACATTTTAGGGAAGCTATGTGTTGTTTGATATAACTGGTTGCAAAGTACATAAAAGTTTATATATTTTTAAAGGGAATCGTTTAAAATTTTAATTTTAAGATTGCAAGCTATGTTTGTGTTTCTCTGAAAATATATTTCCTTTAGAAATCTATTTGTGAAAATATTTTTAGGACCGCAATTTTAACATAATCTTTTTGCTTTAGATCACTCATGCTAGGTATGGATCTCCTTACCCTTGGCCTCTGAATCATATTTTGGCCTATCAGAAACAGTGGGAAGTCAAACGTAAGATGAAAGCTATTGGATGGGGTAACAAGACTCTGGACCAGGTCAGTTCAGGTTGAAGATGATAAAACCCTCAACTTTAATGCATAAAGAAAAAGAATTTTTTAAGTTCATAATCCTTAAAAAAAATCCCAACATAATAAAATTAACAAAACATTTGTTCTTATTTTGTCTGATAGGAAGTAGTGTATTGTTTTGTAAAAATCACACATGCTTATTGTAAGACAAATTATGTAATACAGAAGACTTCAAAAAGGCAGTAAAAATTGCTTTGGATCCTACCACCTAGAAATTGCCACTGTTAACTATGTGAAGAACATTCTTCTAGATGTCTCTTAATAACATTTTTAAAAAGTGGAATCATATTATACTTGCCACTCTCTAACCTAATTTTTTTTCCATTCAACAATACACTGTGAGCATTTTTTATGCCAGTAAATATAGATCTGCAGCATCAGGGCTTTAAAAAAAACAAAACCCTGTTAAATGCAGTGCTTAAAATGCCCACTTTTCTTTGGTCTTAAATTTACTGAAGTAGAAAAATTATAAAAATATGAGTTTGAGTATCATTAAGCTTATTAATGTCTCTCTTTCAAGGATCCCCCTAGTCCTAGCAAGCCAACCATTGATTTGTGCCACTGGCCATGAGGAGGATTGGGTAATTGAAAGGAACAGAGGAAATAAAACGTTTCCACTAGTGGAAAACAACTCAAATGCTTCTTATTCATGGTAGATGAGTAGTGTCATCTTTATGAAGCAGATTTTTTAATATATGTGAAATCATTTGATTATACGGATTCAGGAAAACTTTTATAGGGAGTAGAGTATTGAGATAAAAACTTTCTTGATCATAATCCTTACGAAAGGAAATTTGTTCTCAAATTTTCCTATTTCTTATATAGAAAGTATTACTTATGCTCTCTATGTGGTCTCTTTACCTAAATTTATTATAAGCTATGTTACAAATGAAGTTTTAGACACATTTTATTGCTTGCTAATTTAAATGTTTTTCTTTGGGGTCTGTTGCTTGTGTTAGGTCTTAGAAGATGTAGACCAGTGCTGTCAAGCTCTTTCTCAAAGACTGGGAACACAGCCATATTTCTTCAATAAACAGTAAGGATTTTATTCTTTTTAGTTAGTTTCTTTTCTATATTGTTATTTTATCATATATGTAATATCATTTTGTCATAGAGAATTGTTTTATCAAGAAATATTTATGAAAACAGTTACATTAAAATTTATTTTTGCATTCATTAAACATTTAATTTCTTGAGTATCAGGCACAGAACTAGCTTCTGGGAGACTAAGATTTTTTAAATGTGGTGCTAGCCGTTAAGAATTTTCTCCTGAAAGCAGACGTGTAAACCTGTCATTATAGAATGGTATAGAGGTTCTACTAGAAACACATCAAGGTGCTTTGTATGGAACTATGATATCTTAAAATTCTGAGCTTGCAAAGTACTATTAAAACATGAAGTGTAGCCATTGTCTGTATAGGATAATTCCCCGAGGACTAGAAAAGTGAATAAAACTAAACAGTAAAAAATATTGTTGGATGGACAAACATTATTAGAAACTTCTCTTTTTAAAATTTAATGAAAATATTTGTAAAGCATAGAAATGATTGTGAAGGATATAGATTTAAAATATGTATGTATATATGTGAATTGAGTATTTCATGTTTCATTAAGATAGAATTTCTTGTAATTTGGAAAATAATATCTAATGTTGGCAAAGAATGAATTTTTCCTTTTTTTTTAAAAGTTACTATTTTACTATATCAGAATCAGTTATCCTGTGATCTAGTTTAAGATGGGTTTCAATAAGCATTTTAACCTCAGTGGTTTGCTTGGAATCGAATCTTTTTTTAGCTTTAATAAAAATCCCTTGACTTTTAGATTGATAATTTTTAAAAAGATTTATTTGCTATTATTTATTATATCTTTATAGGCATTCATCTGTAGCTATATCAAACATCTTTTGGTAGAGATATTAATATTTGTAGCAAAAATGACAATGATGATAGCTTGGAAATATTTAAGTTATATTAATGTATATGCTATACAATTGATATTCAAATAAAATTGGAGTCTGTTGATCTTTGAAGCAGAAAATGTCATAGTGTTCAAACCGTGAAATCCTGGTAGGTGAAGCTTCTATATGTTCTTATTTCTAGTGATGTTTGCTATACTGATTCTAGTTGTTTAGTCTCTAATACAAAAGAAATGTATCAAAATGTTACTATTATGTAGTTCCTTTTCTCTCTGATACAGGAATTCATAGGAGCTGAAAAGCTCAAAAAGGGTGTATTTTATTAATCCAGCTTGAACATCTGGAAGTTCACAGTTTGTATAATGTTGAATCCTGGCCTGGAGAATTTTGAGCGTTACTTTACTAGGGTGTAATTATTTTTAAACTTGTAATTGAAAATTCAAAGTTTAGAATAGGTGTAAAAATAAGATTTGTAACTGAGAAACTGTGTAACTGGTATTAAGATTTAGGTTTTTGAAATAATTTTATCTTATATGAGACTTAAACATTTTTATTTTTGAAGTATAGAATTGGTTTAATTTAATTTTACACAATTGTTTAATAATATTAAAATTTATTTCCCTGTGAATCCTCTGCTTACCCTCTAAAATTAGAATCAGCTTTTCTTCTAGCTTACGTACTGGACATGTTGAGAGGCCTCATGAAAGAAACTCAGTCACTCTTGAGAAGAAAGAGAAAGAGAGTTGAGGGAGATCTTGCGAGAATTTGGTGTTGCTGTTTAGTGCTAGATTGTATCTGACTCTTTTGCGACCCCATGGACTGTAGCCCATCAGGCTCCTCTGGTTCATGGGATTCTCCAGGCAGGAAGATTGGAGTGGGTTGCCATTTCCTTCTCCAGGGGATCTTCCTGACCCAGGGATTGAACCTGCGTCTCATGCATTGCAGACGGATTCTTTACCATGGAGCTACCAGGGAAGCCCTGCAGCAAGAATAGTAATTGGGAAAAGGAGACAAAGAAGCTCAATGGTGGAAAGGAAAAAGGATAGTGAATTTGAAAACAAATTAGAAATAATACAAAGTAGATACTCATGATTGTTGGCCTTTTTATCCTTCATGATACATAGTGTTGCTGTGTGCTTAGTCTCTCAGTCGTGTCCAACTCTTTGGACCCCATGGACTGTAGCCCGGCAGGCCCCTTTGTCCATGGCGATTCTCCAGGCAAGAAAACTGGAATGGGTTGCCATGCCCTTTTCCAGGAGATCCTCCCAACCCAGAGATTGAACCCTGCAATGCAGGGGTCTCCTGCATTGCAGGCAGATTCTTTACCATCTGAGCCACCAGGGAAATTCATATTTCTAAAATGAAAGTCAAAATCTGTGCTATCTGTTGTATACACACAACCTTGCTGATGTGATACCTGTTAAGACACTTATACAAAGACTGAGTCATTTGTTCCCTTTCACCTGGTGAGTGGATTTGAAATAAAAACCTAAAAGTTTTCTTAAAGTGATATTTTCCTTTTACTTTTTAATAAAGAGGAAGAAGAAGTAGAAAAAAAGTAGTTTTTAGAAATGTAATCAGGATAGTAAGAGTTACACTGCTGTAAAGCATTTAGGAGCTCCTTGCAGGTCTAAGTGTTTTCCAAATAAAATGTTAGAGGAAGCTCAGTAGATGTTGGTTAAAACTAGATTAAATTGAATGATAAATTGAAAAAGAGTTAGATTTGAAAAAGAAAAAAATACTTCTGTTAACCATTAAGTAAATGGTAAAATTTGAAAATTATACCTTCATATACAGATTGGAAATGCAAAAATTATACTTGGGAACCTTAAGAAAAATTTCAGGGGGAAGTAGGATTTCATTGAGGTTTTTTAAATTAAGAAATCACCAGCTAAGAAAATTAAGGAGAAATTGCTCAAAAATACCCACAGGCAAAATACCCAAAGGCAAAATATAGCAAAGTTAATGGCAAGAAGCTTGATTTACAAATTTGAGTGATAGTCCTAAAGATCAGTGATTGATATAAAGAAAGGATATGTAAATTATTTCTGTTAGTATGAAGAAATGACAAAGTAATAGTATAACAGGAAAGAAAAATAAGGAAATACCCAGACAAAATTAATGTTTTTAGAAAGAAAAATTAGAGAACACTCAGACAAAATTAATGTTTTCGAAACTAGACTATGAAAGGTATCAGAAAGAAAGAAATGTGGAACCATAACAATTGAAGAAAATGAAAAGGATGAGTGCAAAATTTTTTAATGGGAAAGGTTAGGAAAACATTCATATTTTATGCTACTGTTTTTATTTTGATATGCAAATGAAAGACTAGTAGGTAACTGATGCTCATTAGTGGAACCTATTGATAGCAATTTTATAATATATGTAAATCAAGCTATCATGCTGTAAACTTTAAACTTATACAGTGATGTATGTTAATTATTTTTCAGTAAAACTGGAAAAAAAAGAATAGTGGATAACCAACAGAAAAGTAGAAAGAATGATAATGCAAGATGAGAAGGCAACATTATGAAAGATGTTAAAGGTCTTAGGAGGGGGGTTGCTATTTATATCCAAATTATAATCCACAAACTACTTAGTGGGCAGAAGGGTAGTAATGTTATGTTTTCTCTCCATATTATATAGAAAAGGTAATTAAAGCTGGAGGTACGTGAAATCTTGGCTTGATTACATGATTCAATAGAAATACTGGATCTCTCATAGGAGTTGCAAACATTTTTCTGAGTTTATTGCTTTTTTTTAAAAGTCAAGTTTGTGGTATAATTTACAAAAAGTAGAATTGGCACTTTTATGTGTATATAGTTTTGTGAGTTATAGCAGTGCTCTATGGTTGTGTCCCACTACCACAGTGTACTCTGTTTATTTTTTAACAATATCAATATTTCAATAGTCATAAAAAGGAAAGAGAAATAGAAACAATAGAGAAGAGTAACAGCACATACACAGTGTACTCTTTAAAAAGAGTATTGTGGGAATTGATAACATATGTCGAGTCAGCTAATGTAAGTAGTTGCTGAAGGATTGCAAAAAATATGCATTGGAAGTTATGTGTGTGTTTTGATTTAGTGTAGTGTATCCTACTTCCTGTTAGATGTTCTAAAAGTGATTGGTCATGAAGTTGCTGTCTTTAGGAAACATCAGATCAATTTTTATATGCTTGTTACCTGTATATAATTCAGCACCTTTTGAGTTATATAGATTACATTTGCAACAGATGACATTTTGACCACTTCAGGGATACTACTAGACCACTCTGGTTTAAACATACTTCATACCCAAGCTCATTCAGAGCCTTCATTTATTGATAAAAGATGCCCTACTACTAGAAGTTGCGTCACAGAATATATTCATCTCTTTTAGGCTCTAGTACAAGAAACAGAGGGTAGTTAATCCTAAGATTAGAAAACTAAATCCTAAATTGGTAAGATACACATTTTAAGAAATATGTTTAGGCATCTGGAAGGATTGGTGTTCGTATTACTTCTCATAGAGTGCCTCAGCTCTACATTTATCTACCTTCTGCATCTTTGGTTTTTTTCAGGTGTTCATTTGTTATTAATTCTTAATCTGTGATGTTAGATCATAGTGCTATTAAGTCCCAGCACACTTGTGATTTTTTTAAAACTATCCTGTTGACTACCTTCTTAAACATGGCCATAAATTGCACATTTGACTTTGATTAATAGTTCATGAATGTGTCAAAAGAGGGAAGGCTTTGGAAGAATGTGAATAACTACTATTGAAAAATTAAACATCCTATACAGCTTTGGATGCTTTCTTTTTTGTTTCGTTATTGATTCAGCATATAACCATTCAGTTCCTTAGATTTCCTTACTAAAAACTGGGGTTATAAAGATATATGCTTTGTTACTTTTAGAGAACTTAGAGTATAAGAGGGAAACATTAAGTAAATAGTTATAATGTGGTATGAAAAGTACTTCACCTTTTTATTGATTCATTAAACACATACTTATTGAGAACTTACTTTGGGCCAGGCGTTGTTCTAGATAATGGGGACATAACAGGAAACAAGTAGACAGTGTCCTGGTGGAAGGAGACAGATGATTAAAAACAAATACGAGAAAGTTTTAAGTGCCATATAGAGAATTAAAATAGGATCACATCACAGTAAGTGACTATATGCCCACTTTAGTTTGCATGGTCAGGGGAGACTTTCAGATGTGACATTTAAGCTGTATTCTGAAAAACAAGGAGGAGCCAGTTGGGTCAAGTCCCTAAAATTGGCTAGTTTATGTTCAGATGGAAGAAGCAAAGCCATTTATGGTTGTGTGTTGAAAATGGTAGGAGGTACGGCTGAAGAGGTAAGCCAGAGCCAGATCATCTGAGACTTGTATGCTTTGGGTAAAGAGTTTGCATGTTAGTGTAAGTAGAGTGGAAATTCATTGGAATGTTTTATGCTTGGCGTGGTATGAGCTGGTGATATTTTTTAAAAAGTAGCAGAGCAGTTAAGTAGAAGCAGGGAGATACAGTAGGAAGGTAGTACAGTGGTCTTGGTGAGATGATGGTGGCTCAGAGGAGGAGATAATAATAGATAAGTGGTGGTATTCAGGATGTATTTTGGTGGTTATGTCTCACCCGGCTTGCTAATAGATGTGAGGATAAGAGAAAACTCAAGCAGAGCTCACATTTTTGGCTTGAACAGGTGGTGCATATAGGTGCATATAGACTTTTATTTTGAGAAGATGAGGAGACAAGCTGATTTGAGGTCCTTATTGAACATTCATGTGGAGATATTTGAACGTATTATTCTGGACTTCAGGGGACAGACTCAGGCTGGAGATAAATATTTAGGAATTAGTGACATGAAGACATATAAAGCCATGCAACTACAAGAGGTCGTTCATGAGTGGCGATCAAGGCTACATAGCTAGTAAGTTAGTGGCAGAATTAGGATTTGACAGAACCCCATTGCTGGGAGAAATATCAGTAACCTCAGATATGCAGATGACATAACCCTTATGGCAGAAAACGAAGAACTAAAGAGGCTTTTGATGAAAGTGAAAGAGGAGAGTGAAGAAGTTGGCTTAAAACTCAGCATTCAGAAAACTAAGATCATGGCATCTGGTCCCATCATTTCATGGTAATTAGATGGGAAAACAGTGGAGACAGTGACAGACTTTATTTTGGGGGGCTCCAAAATCACTGCAGATGGTGAACTGCAGCCATGATATTAAAAGACACTTGCTCCTTGGAAGAAAAGTTATGACCAACCTAGACAGCATATTAAAAAGCAGAGATATTACTTTGCCAGCAAAGGTCCGTCTAGTCAAAGCTACGATTTTTTCAGTAGTCATGTATGGATGTGAGAGTTAGACTAGAAAGAAAGCTGAGCACTGAAAAATTGATGCTTTTGAACTGTGGTGTTGGAGAAGACTCTTGAGAGTCCCTTGGACTGCAAGGAGATCCAACCAGTCCATCCTAAAGAAGATCAGTCCTGAATATTCACTGGAAGACTGATGCTGAAGCTGAAACTCCAATACTTTGGCCACCTGATGTGAAGAATTGACTCATTTGAAAAGATCCTAATGCTGGGAAAGATGGAAAAGACCAAAGGTGGGAGGAGAATGAGATGACAGAGGATGAGATGGTTGGTTGGGATCACCAACTCAATGGACATGAGTTTGAGTAAACTCCGGGAGTTGGTGATGGACAGGGAGGGCCAGTGTGCTGCAGTCCATTGGGTCGCAAAGAAGTCAGACATGACTGAGCGACTGAACTGAACTAAAAAGGTCTGTTTTGCCAAACCAGGTTACTGCAACATATTTTTACATTTCAGGTGGATTAACATGTTTTCTCTATAATTTAGGACTACCACTGTAGGATTGACAGCAATAATTACTGATGGCATATAATGATGTATTTTCTCCTTTTAGTAATATTGTGCTGTGCTTAGTCACTCAGTCGTGTTTGACTCTGTGCAACCCCATGGACTGTAGCCCTCCAGGCTCCTCTGTCCATGGGGATTCTCCAGGCAAGGATACTGGAGTGGGTTGCCATGCCCTCCTCCAGGGAATCTTCCTGACCCAGGGATTGAACCCATGTCTTCCCCATTGCAGGCAGATTCTTTACCGTCTGAGCCACCAGGGAAGCCCAGTATTGTGCTAATGCAGTATAATGAGAGGGTTCGAGGTGCTGACCCTCTGCTACAGTTGAAAGTCCATGTATAACTTTAGAGTCAGGCCTTTGTGTCTGTGGCTCCACATCCACAAACTGATTCAACCAACCATGGATTGTGTAGTAATGTAGTATCTATTTATTGAAAAAAAAAACTTGGCATATAAGTGGGCCTTAACAACAATTCCAGCCAGTGTTGTTCACAGGTCTACTGTAATTGTTTTCATATAATGTAAATTTGTGATATCCCATATATAGACCATTGGTAGCAAGGTAGATAAATTTCATCTTTTTGTTAGGAATATTTAATTAAAGGGGGGGGGAAACCCTAGAAAAATTTTTGTTGAAGCCATTCTTGTATATCCTTCAGAAAGCTAAATTTATTTTAAAAAGGGTAAGTAAACTTGCTTTCTTACTTTTTTATATCTTTAGCATCTGTCACAGTTACTAGCTCATTGGAGAACTGTTGTATGTTTAGTAAATAACTTAATAAAATGAATGGGATTATTTACACTAGTATTATTTTAACACATTTAAATGATACTACTATTTAAGAAGGGCTTCCCTGATAGCTCAGTTGGTAAAGAATCTGCCTGCAGTGCGGGAGACCCCAGTTTGATTCCTGGGTCAGGAAGATCCACTGGAGAAGGGATAGGCTACCCACTCCATTATTCTTGGGTTTCCCTGTGGCTCAGCTGTGGGACCCCCTGCAGTGTGGGAGACCTGGATTTGATCCCTGGGTTGGGAAGATCCCCTCGAGAAGGAAAAGGCCACCCACTCCAGTATTCTGGCCTAGAGAATTCCATGGATTGTGTAGTCTATGGAGTTGTAAAGAGTTGAACATGACTGAGCAACTTTGGGCTTCTCTGGTGGCTCAGACGGTAAAGAATCTTCCCACAATATGGGAGACCTGGGTTAAATCGATGGGTTGGGAAGATCTCCTGGAGAAGGGAATGGCAACCCACTCCAGTGTTCTTGCCTGGAGAATTTCATGGACAGAGGAGTCTGGTGGGCTACAGTGCATGGGATCGCAAAGAGTTGGACACAACTGAGTGACTAACACACGCACACACACAGTATTTAAGAAAGCAAGTCACATAACTAGCAAATCATGGTTCAAAAGTTTTCATAATTTTTAACAGAAACTCTAGTAAAATAGAATAAATTCTATCAGGTTGGGGTAGGATTTATTTCTTAAGTTAGTTTTTTCTTTTAAATATAATAAAGTGTTTTTTAAAAAAATAGTGTATATTCTGCCTTGTAAGTTAAACGCTGTTCATGTTGCTCTCATTTCTGCTTTTGTCTTAGGCCTACTGAACTAGACGCGCTGGTGTTCGGCCATCTGTATACCATTCTTACTACACAAATGACCAATGATGAACTTTCTGAGAAGGTGAAAAACTACAGCAACCTCCTTGCTTTCTGTAGAAGAATTGAACAACACTATTTTGGCAAAGGCAGCTCATCTATCAGATTGTCTTAGAGTTATTTGTTAATTTAGTTATTATTAAAAAATTTAAACTTTTGAAATATGTGTTTCTTGAATGATGTAATAGATAATAGTATCAGAATTCAAAGCCCCAAATACTGCTTTTCAAAACCTCAGAACAAATTATATAATGTATCATATACCTGTACTTTATACTGTTCCTTGTGTATACATTAAAATAATTTTAAATGATTTCATTTGATATGTTGTACCCCATATCTTTGAAATTTTTGTGTTTTTGGCACATGTATGCATATAAAAATAAAGCTCAAACAACTATATGGCTGGTGTATTTATTAATACTTTCCATCTTTCTAAAAGCTGCTCTTTGAGCTTTATACGTGTAATAAGCAGTGTCTTTTCTAAGGCAGTAATTTGTGTTCCATACTCCCAAGATTACTAGATACATGATGAACCTGGTCATGGGAAATACGTTCTTAACAGTGTACTTAGAAAATGCAAATGATTACAAAGCATTTAAATCCTGCAACAGATTTAAGAGCATTTTTCTTACCTCAACTTTATTGAACTTAAAAACATTTTATCAGAGCAGCTATAATTTACATTTGATAAAAAGATAGTTTTAAGAACTTAACTTTTTTTAAGTTTAAGAAGTTTTTTTTAAACTTCTTTTGGAATAGAATATTTTAATATTGCTGTTTTATTCCTTTTGTGGTGAAGTTGAGGCTTCCCTGTAGGCTTAGATGGTAAAGAGTCTGCCTGCAATGCAGGAGACCCAGATTTGATCCCTGGGTCGGGAAGATCCCCTGCAGTCGGAAGTGGCAACCCATGTCAGTATTCTTGTCTGGAGAATTCCATGAACAGAGGGGCCTGCTGGCTACATTCCAGGTGGTTAGAAAGAGTCCGACACAACTGAGAGACTAACACTTTCTTTATACTTTTGTTTTCTGAGGATAGTTTTCACAGAAGTATTTATTTATACCTAGACACTAGGATTATATGCTGTATTTCTTTCAGTTTTTTGAATATTTTATGTAAAATCAGGGATGCTGTAAGAGTCAGATGTAAAAATCGTTTCTTAAAGTAGTCTAGAATAGTAGTACTCTTATGTTTATGTACCAGACATTTTAACTCATTTAATCCTTACAAAAACCATGAAGGTTATTATTCCCAGTTCACACAAGAGGAAATGGAGACACAAAAAGAATAAGAAAGTCATGGAGTTAGTAAGTGGTAGAATTGGAATTCAGACCCAGGCGGTCTTGGCATCTGTTTGGCTTTTTTAAAGAACACTATAATTTTTTTAAGATGATAGATTTATACCTTTTAAGGAATGTATTAGGTTCTCCTTAACCCAAGTCCCACATAAACATTGGGTTCTCCCGTTTGACTGTAGTACTATTTATTATAGCTTTCCTGAACTAATTTTGTAATTTGTATTATTATTTTAAAAAATTCCAATTTATGTGTGCTCTTGTGTAATTTTTATGACAGGTTTTTTGGCTCTGTATTTTTGTATGGTTTTTTTATACTGGATAAGATTCTTTTCTTTTAATAATACCATTATTAAAGGAAATTAATGCATTCTTGTAAATGCTGCTGTTCTCTCCAAGGAACCATAAGGGACAGTTTCTAAGTTTCCTGCCATGTCCCCCATTTTTTGTTTTTCTTTTTCCTTTTTTTTTTTTGGTGAACTTCCTTTGAGGTCCTTTGAGAAAATCCTGTGAGTAAATGTGAATTCGTCTTGGTTTGTGGCCTCCAAGGTTTTGATGGTCTTTTGTTAGCTCACACTCTGCCTTTAGTCATTAAAGTATTAGCTAAGTTACTATTGTCCAGTAGTATCTTTTTCAGGTAAACTGGTGCTCATGTCCCTTCTCTCCTTAGATTTGGGTTAGTTGGCCCTGCAACCTCAGCTTTCGGCTGGGTTCAAGAACCAGAATGAATTTTTGTATGGTGTTTATCATTATTACAAGACAGGGAGCAATGCTTTTCTTTACATTCTGAAATGGGAAATCTGGGAATCTGGGTTGCTTTTTATTCTTGAGGTAAGAAATGCCCATTAAGAATTAAAAGTGCTGAATTTTTAAAGTGGCTTTATTATGAAAAATTTCAAACATGAGAAAATAAAAAGAATTCCCATGTACCTATGAACCTACCTCACTTCAACAGTTAGCAACTCAGTTGCTTTATAATATATATTGCTTTTTTTTATATGCTTTATAATATATGTTGCACAAAAGTTCATATAAGTCTGCTTTTGAAGATGTAATATAGAAACAAATTCTTAAAAATATTTCTTTGTTATTTCACACTGTGTTCATCTAATCCCAGTCCCTTTCTACCACTGAAAGTTGCCATTATAGTGAATTTTGTGTTAACCATTCCCATGATTTAATTTTTTGCTTTTGATGTTTATATAAATGGAACCACAATCTATGCATTTTCTGTTTTGTTTCTTTCACACAATATTACATTTAAAATTTTCACTCATTTTGTTGTACCTAGCAGTGGTTCAGTTCAGTTCAGTTCAGTCGCTCAGTCATGTCCGACTCTTTGCGACCTCATGAAGCATAGCACGCCAGGCCTCCCTGTCCATCACCAACTGCTGGAGTCTACCCATATCCATGTCCATTGAGTCGGTGATGCCATCCAACCATCTCATCCTCTGTTGTCCCCTTCTCCTCCTGCCCTCAATCTTCCCCAGCATCAGGGTCTTTTCAAATGATTCAGCTCTTTGCATCAGGTGGCCAAAGTATTGAAGTTTCAGCTTCAACATCAGTCCTTCAAATGAACCCCCAGGACTGATCTCCTTTAGGATGGACTGGTTGGATCTCCTTGCAGTCCAAGGGACTGTCAAGAGTCTTCTCCAACACCACAGTTAGAAAGCGTCAATTCTTTGGCACTCAGCTTTCTTTATAGTCCAACTCTCACATCCATACATGACTACTGGAAAAACCATAGCCTTGACTAGACGGACCTTTGACAAAGCAATATCTCTGCTTTTGAATATGCTGTCTAGGTTCGTCATAACTTTCCTTCCAAGGAGTAAGCATCTTTTAATTTCTTGGCTGAAGTCACAATCTGCAGTGATTTTGGAGCCCCCCAAAATAAAGTCAGCCACTGTTTCCACTGTTTCCCCACCTATTTGCCATGAAGTGATGGGGCCAGATGCCATGATCTTAGTTTTCTGAATGTTGAGCTTTAAGCCAACTTTTTTACATAGTATTCTTTTATATGCAAACATAGCACTTCTTTTCTGTGTTCTTTTGTCAGTGGACATTTTGGTTGTTACAGAAATTTGCTGTTATAAAAAATGCTGCTTATGAACAATTCTGTGCATATGTCCTGGTATAAATATGTATGAAGTTTTCCAGGGTATATACTTAGGCATATAATCGCTGGGTTGTCAGGTATGTGTCTGTTTAACTTCTCTAGGTAATTCCAAATCGTCTTCCTAAATATTTGTGCCAGTTTACACTCTTACACTTAGCTACTTTGCAAACATTTGGAATTATTAGTTTTTTTCGCTAATTGGTTTTTAATTAGTATTTTCCAGGTGACATCAATGAGTTGATACAGTTATGTTTATTTATCTATTCTTAGCTGTTCTGGGTCTTCCTGGCTGTGAAGGCTACTCTCTAGTTGCAGTGTGTGGGCTTCTTGTTTCTGTGGCTTCTCTTTTGTGGAGCACAGGCTCTAGGGCTCATGGACGTCAGTAGTTTTGGCACATGGGCTGAGTAGTTGCCGCTCCCAGGCTTTAGAGCACAGGCTCAGTGGTTGTGGTACACAGGCTTAGTTGTTCCGAGGCATGTGGAATCTTCCTGGATCAGGGAACGAACCTGTGTCTCCTGCATTGGCAGGTGGATTCTTTGCCCCTGAGCCAGCAGTGAAGCCCCTACATCGGTGTTTATTGGGCATTTTCTTTTTTTTTTTGAAGTGATTACTTGCTGTTCAGTCACTCAGTCGTGTCTGACTCTTTGTGACCCTGTGGACTGCAGCATGCCAGGCTTCCCTGGCCTTCACCATCTCTCTGAGGTTGCTCAAATTCATGTCCACCGAGTCGGTGATGCCATCCAACCAGCTTATCCTCTGTCATCCCCTTCTGCTCTCCATCCTTCCCAGCATACAAGGTCTTTTCCAGTGAGTTGGCTCTTCGCATCAGGGGCCAGAGTTTTGGAGACTTTTTCTATTGGGTTGTTTGCTACTCTTACGACTTATCAGAATCCTATTTGTATCATTGATATTAATGTCTACTTGATTATAAATGTTATAGATATCTCCTAGTTTGTTGTCTTTTCACTCCCTTTATGATGTATTCTAATGTACAGAAGTTCTTAATTTTTATATAGTCGGTGATGATCAATCTTTACCTTCATGATTTGAGCTTTTTGTCCTGTGTTTATGCAGAACATCCTTCCCAATCATTATATATGAGTCAGGCTTCAGTGTTACAGTCCTGTCATTCATGGGACTCCAGAATACTGCCTTATTTCCTTTCCATGGGAAGTGACTCCTGAGTCCATGTGCTGGGCTTATTTTCTGTATTTTAATCAATCCAGTGGACACAGTCTTGGGAACCAGTATGGTTATGGTATATTTCAGTATCACGGAGCAGGTAACTGAAAACTATACCCACCCATTGTATGATGTTAAACAAAATACTTCTGTGAACTTATTTTGGTGTTCCCCTTGTAAGTTCTTGCCTACTTACATCAACAGAGGGGGAGACGTTAAAAACAAGATGTCAAAGTAACACCAAAAGAACACTTTGTGAAATTCCTAGGCACATTCAGTTTACTTTTTGTAAAAATTTGTAGAGAAAGACAATGTGAAACTGACAGCAGACATGTTGAGAAAAGTATAATCTCACCTGCACAGCACTCCTATATTCAACCTGAAAGAAAGAAAAAGTTAAATTCCTCAGGGATTGGTTAGCTTGAAGAACTTCTACAAAAGCCCATCTAAACTCTGCCTACCTGGCTCCTGTGTTCTGTAGACTTTTTTGGCATAATTTATGATGACTCCATTAATCTAAAACATTAAAAAACAAAAATCCCAACAGAATTCACTTTAGAGTGTTCAAGCGGGAGAGCATTTATTGTAAGGTATTAAATGGCTTACAGGATCACTGAGAGTACTGAAGAAACACTAGGCTGTACTTGCAGTAACGACTCCACAGAACTGGGTCATCAGTGAAGCTCTTGCCTCTTCTATGGTCAGGAAGCCACGGGCTCCACAGCCATTTCTCACTGTTGTGATCAAGAAGCTACCATGATTGGAATGCTTTGGTCACTGCTGCAGCATTCTGAGCAAGAATCAGATAATGCTTGCTGTAGTAAGCGTTAGCAAAAACAGATGCTTCTTAACACCCTTCCTCTTAACTTCACAAAGCTAGTGGCTAGATACCAGAGCCTCTACTGATGCTCCGTCGTGTCAGACTCTTTGCGACCCCACAGACTATACAGTCCATGGAATTCTCCAAGCCAGAATACTCGAGTCGGTAGCCATTCCCATCTCCAGGGGATCTTCCCAACCCAGGGATCGAACCCAGGTCTCCTGAATTGCAGGTGGATTCTTGACCAGCTGAGCCACAAGGGAAGTCCCTACTGATGCTACTACAAAAGAAACAGAGCCTATATGATAATGCTACCAGAGAAAGAGTAGAATCGTACCTCTCACCTCACTTTTGCCTTTCAGATCTTTCACAAATGCATCTGATTGGCTTACTCTAAATAATATCCAAAACCCTATTTGTAAAGCGTCTGGAAGATGTAGGTTTTAACTTTCTAGCTTCTGTAGGAAAGGGTGATATCGTGAATGTTGAACACCAATCCACACTGTATTCATCACCCTGGAGTTTATAAAACTACTCCCCATCATATTCCTATACAAGTTTTGCCTCTCATACTAAATTTTTTAATGTATCTGGAATATTCTTTTTTAATTGAGGTGGCTGTTTAATTTCTTTCTTGTCTCAAACGGATAACTAATTTTCTTAGCATCATTTACTGATTTTATTATCTGGTTTGACTTTTTCCTACTGGTCCACAATCCCAACTGTATTATCAGTTTGCACATAGGATTGTTTCTTGGTTGTTTTGTTACATGGTCTAGTCCATGTATGGCTATCCTATTTGGCAACAAAATCAAATTCTCTTAGTTACTATATTTTATGTCAAATTTTGATATGTGATAAGGCAAGTCCCCCATTTTCTTCTTCACCTTCATAAATTGAAGTTGGACCTTTGCACGTCAGTGTAAGTTTTAGAATCAATTTTTAAAATTCCATCAAAAACAAAAAGTGAAATTTTGATTGCATTTACATTGAATCTCTGAATTATTTTGGGAAGGATCACGAAATTCAATTTTTATATTCATGAATATGTCATGCTGCCACAAATCTCTTTAATGTCCTTCAGTAAGGTTTTCTTCATAGAGGTTTTGAAAATCTTTTGTTGATTTCGTTTCTATGTTCTCTCTCCCTCTTTCTGTTTTTAGCCATTATAAATAATTCCAAATGCAAATTGTTGATATAAAAAATCTTCATGATTTTTGTATGTAATCTATCCAGTCATCTTGTTGAATGTTTTTATTCTAATGGTCTTTCTAAGCATCCTTTTTGGTTTTCTGTAGATAATATAATTCCTAGATAATGGAAGTTGTATTTCTTTCAAACTTTTGTTTTTTACTTGTCAGATTGTGGTAACCTGCACCTTACATTAATGTTAAATAAAAATGGAATATCCTTTTTTGTAGATAAATTAGATGGGAGTTGACAAGCTTAAACATATTATTTCTGCTCTTAAAACATGGTAAACATCTCCATTCATTTATAATTTTCTTTTAAGTACTTCTTGAAAGTTTTATATCTTGCTGCATATAAACTGATTTTCCCCCTTATTACAGGTTGTATTTCCCTGCTTCTTTGCATATCTGGTAACTTTTTGATGTTGGATAATGTTAATTTTGTCTTTTGAGGGCCTGGATTATTTATTTCAATGAATATTCGTGAGCACTGTTCTGGGATGGTTTTCTGTTGAATTTTGGAGTCTTTCTCCCATGGAATTGGTTTTCTTTGTATGTTTGCCAGTTCTTGGTTGTCTGCTTATCTGTCTTTGAGTATTGGTATGCATTTCTTTGTGGATGCTCGTTACCTTACTTTATCTGGTTCTTTTCATTTTCACAATGTGCTTCTAAATAGAGTGTGGTGGCAGTGTGTGAGTGTGTTGTTTCTCCTCCTTGGGATTAGTTGTTTGTGTGCCTCACTGTCTCTAACCTCAGATCTGTGCTCGCTACATCATTCTGAGAGCAAATACTCAACTGCTGTTGAGCACTTGCTCCTTAGCCAAAGTTGAAGGAGAGCCCCACTAGCCCAACTGCTCTGAATTCATTTTCCTAATTAACCTCTTGAATCCCTAAAATCCTTCCTGCACTTTGTTTAAGGTGCCACCTGCCAGGAGTTTAAGATGCCTGGAGTTTCCTTAGATTCCTGCCATTTTTCTGAGATAACTTTCTGCTTCGACTTGGAGCTTTGGTTTCCTCCAAACTTATTTCTGTATAAATTTTATGCCATCTGCATCATTTTTTTAATCAGAAATTCTTCAGAATTTGTGCTCCTTAGTAGCCCTTTTGTGTGTGTTTGTTTTCCACTGTTGCTATAGATATATTCTTTTAAAATACAAGGTTCATCTAGTCAAGGCTATGGTTTTTCCTGTGGTCATGTATGGATGTGAGAGTTGGACTGTGTAGAAGGCTGAGCGCCGAAGAATTGATGCTTTTGAACTGTGGTGTTGGAGTAGACTCTTGAGAGTCCCCTTGGACTGCAGGAGATCCAACCAGTCCATTCTGAAGGAGATCAGCCCTGGGATTTCTTTGGAAGGAATGATGCTAAAGCTGAAACTCCAGTACTTTGGCCACCTCATGCGAAGAGTTGACTCATTGGAAAAGACTCTGATGCTGGGAGGGATTGGGGGCAGGAGGAGAAGGGGACGACAGAGGATGAGATGGCTGGATGGCATCACTGACTTGATGGACGTGAGACTGAGTGAACTCCGGGAGCTGGTGATGGACAGGGAGGCCTGGCGTGCTGCGATTCATGGGGTCACAAAGAGTCAGACACAACTGAGCGACTGATCTGATCTGATATTCTGACAGTTTGTGGGCTTTTGGGTAGAATATTATGGACATATGGCTGGCAGTTACATGTTCATTATATCAAGGCATATAGTAAGTGTTTATCACCCTCATTAATAAGGGACTTGGTTTACTGTATATGTTATAGTGTAATAAACATTCTTGAACATATATCTTTAAATATGTAAATATTTCTGAAGTGTTAATTTTTAATGGTGGAAATTTGTTGTTCTTGCTTTTGGTAAGTTTTAAGAGTTTACATTGTCAAATTATCCTAAAAAAAATGTATACTTGTCCAAACCCATAGAATATATAATACCAAGAATGAACTGCAAACAGTGGACTCTGAGTGACTACGATGTGTCATTGTGGGTTCATTAGTTGTAACAATCGTACCCCACTGTGTTGAGGGATGTTGATAATGGGGGAGAAGCTACGCATATGTGGGGGCAGGGAGTATAAGGGAAGTCTTTGTATTTTCTCTTCAGTTTTGCTGTGAACCTAAAATTGCTCTAAAAAATTATTTTGATTTTTTAATAGTGTATTTATTGAGTAAAGACTTATAGTACTTGCAGTTTTGAGGCATTATTCTAAGTTCTTTACTGATATTAAAAATATGTTCATCACAGTAGCTCTCTGATGTAATATTATCCCCATATTAGAGATGAGAAAACTAAGGGCTTACAGAGAAATTAAGAAATTTGTTCAAGGTTATATAGCTAAATTAAGTCAGTTTACATCCCACAAAACTGTGTTTCACCATGAAACACTTAAATATTTGCCAATCTAAGTGAAAAGTAACATTTCATTAACTTTTTGACTTTGTGTCTTTATATAAGTGAGATTAAACATTTTCATATCTTTATTAGTTATTTGTAATCTTGGATTTTATCTGTAGCCAATTGGATTGTTTCTTTTCTTTATTGATTTACACGTGATCTTTGTATCATGCATAAATTAACCCACTGTGTTCATAGAGACTGTGGATCTTTGTCCTCAGCTTGCCATTCACTTTTGACTTCATTTTTCCTGCAATGCAAGAGACCCTCAGGTTTGATCCCTGAGTTGGGAAGACCCCCTGGAGGAGGGATAAGCTACCCACTCCAGTATTCTTGCCTGGAAACTCCCATGGGCAGAGGAGCCTGACAGGCTACAGTCCATGGGTTCGCAAAGAGTTGGACATGGCTGAGCAACTTTCGCTTTCTCTTTTTCCAGAAGTAAGTTAAAATTATTTTAATATGTTTTCAGCTTTCAAATAATTAAAATGCAGTAGATTGTAATTAATAGTGAAATAGCATCAGGTATAACTTTAATTACTCAGAATGAATTAGAAAGTATTTTAAGATATTGTAATGCTTCAGATGGTTTTTGTTAAGATTAGTTAGGATGAAGAAGTTTAGTGCCAATTGATAACATTTATTGCTTGAATGATAGATATATTTGTTTATATCATAATTACTAATCTTTATGAAGTTCTGAAACACAGCTTATTTGATTTGCTCACATTCTATTTAAACTCAAAAGGTATATAGTATTCATTTTATCCTCACCTGCCTACTTGATGAGATTATATTAGAGGATAAAATATTGATTCTAATTTGAAAAACAGTGTTTATCCTTCCTGATTCCTAATTTCCTCCATTAATGAGTGATAGAAAAGGCTTTACGTTAAAAAACATACCCTTTTATTTACTAGGTATTTTGAAAATTTTTACAAAGTATGTCAAATTAACATATTACCTAATATCTTAGGTGATGTTGATCTATGCTGACTATCAGATCAATGTCTTAAGTTTGATGTGTTAGATATTATTCAGTATGTGGGTTTCATATGCAAATATGTAATGTATGCACTTTCAGTAACTGCTGGGTTGAAATTGTACTCTGGAGGAGAGAGCATATTTAAATCTCTCTGCCTCCACATAACATGTGCATTTTGTTCATTTTGAACATGTAATTATTTCATTTTGGTTTAATCATACATTTAAAAGAGATACCATTCATAGGTACAAAGTTGTTTCTTGGGTTTAGCTCCATGTTTTTCATTGCCTAGGTTTTAAAACTAAAGTTATTTTAAAGCTAATATATGAAAGACTACAGTGTAGCTTAGATCAGGAAAATGATTAATTTTATGGTGATTTTTTTTCCTTTAAATCAGAAACATTGGCTCACTGAGTTTAATATAATATACTTCATCAATGTAATGTTTCATTCCTATAAAATCAGAAAGAAATGAAAAAACAATAAAGATGTTGCTATTTTTAGCTTTTTGTTGTACATATTTAGTTTGAATTCCCAGTTGAATTGACTTTTTTTCTGTTGGACTAAATAAGATATGTACTTAAGGATATTATTGAGAATTTTTATCACAAACAGGGAAACTGAAAGAGAAGTAGAATGTACCATGAGGAAAAACATATGACAGTCTCATTACTGACCATGTATGGAGTTTCAAAAGACACTCTTTTGTCTTTTTGAAAAGACAAAGCTAATGAATGAAATTAAGTAAATTAATGAATTTTTAAAATGTCTATGTAAAAAGTAGGAAAGATAATTCTCTAGCTAGTTGTTTATTATGATAGTTGATTTTTTAAATAGACTGGAAAATTAGTTAACAATCTATGATATGTTCTTGCAAATAAACCTGAAATTGTGTAAACAGTAATTTAACCCACTAGCGATATTGGGTGGATCCATGGTATTATTTATTGACAGTCATTTGACTATGTGATGTTACAAGCTTTTTCTAACTAAAAGCAATAAGATTCAGTTCAGTTCAGTCACTCAGTCACGTCCAACTCTTTGCAACCCCATGAACCGCAGCACGCCAGGCCTCCCTGTTCATCACCAACTCCCGGAGTTTACCCAAACTCATATCCATTGAGTCGGTGATACCATCCAACCATCTTACCCTCTCTTGTCCCCTTCTCCTCCTGCCCTCAATTTTTCCCAGCATCAGGGTCTTTTCAAATGAGTCAGCTCTTCGCGTCAGGTGGCCAAAGTATTGGAGTTTCAGCTTCAACATAAGTCCTTCCAATGAACCCCCAGGACTGATCTCCTTTAGAATGGACTGGTTGGATCTCCTTGCAGTCCACGGGACTCTCAAGAGTCTTCTCCAACACCACAGTTCAGAAGCATCAATTCTTCTGCACTCAGCTTTCTTTATAGTCCAACTCTTACAACCATACATGACTACTGGAAAAACCATAGCCTTGACTAGACAGACCTTTGTTGGCAAAGTAATGTCTCTGCTTTTTAATATGCTGTCTAGGTTGGTCATAACTTTCCTTCCAAGGAGTAAGCATCTTTTAATTTCATGGCTGCAGCCACCATCTGCAGTGATTTTGGAGCCCAGAAAAATAAAGTCTGACACTGTTTCACTGTTTCCTCACCTATTTGCCATGAAGTGATGGGGCCAGATGCCATGATCTTAGTTTTCTGAATGTTGAGCTTTAAGCCAACTTTTTCACTCTCCTCTTTCACTTTCATCAAGAGGCTCTTTAGTTTTTCTTCACTTTCTCCCATAAGGGTAGTATCATCTGCATGTCTGAGGTTATTGATATTTCTCCTGGCAATCTGATTCCAGCTTGTGCTTCATCTAGTCCAGCGTTTCTCATGACATACTCTGCATATAAGTTAAATAAGCAGGGTGAAAATAACAGATTAGGCATCCTTTATCTGTTCTCTTTTGGAGAATTTAGAAGTGCTGAATTTCTCATTAGCACAGGAAGCATTATTTTGGCAAGTTCTTAAATACCCAAGTAGTCTTTATGCCTTGTTATCAATCATATTGTTTATCACTAGACTAAAGAATGCTCAAACTGCCACACAATTGCACTTGTTTCACACACTAGTAAAGTAATGCTCAAAATTCTACAAGCCAGGCTTCAGCAGTATGTGAACCGTGAATTTCCACATGTTCAAGCTGGTTTTAGAAAAGGCAGAGGAACCAGAGATCAAATTGCCAACATCCGCTGGATCATGGAAAAAGCAAGAGAGTTCCAGAAAAACATTTACTTCTGTTTTATTGACTGCCAAAGCCTTTGTGTGGACCACAATAAACTGTGAAAAATTCTGAAAGAGATGGGAATACCAGACCACCTGACCTGCCTCTTGAGAAACCTGTATGCAGATCAGGAAGCAACAGTTAGAACTGGACATGGAACAACAGACTGGTTCCAAATAGGAAAAGGAGTACGTCAAGGCTGTATATTGTCACCCTGCTTATTTAACTTATATGCAGAGTACATCATGAGAAACGCTGGGCTGGAAGAAGCACAAGCTGGAATCAAGATTGCCGGGAGAAATATCAATAACCTCAGATATGCAGATGACACCACCCTTATGGCAGAAAGTGAAGAGGAACTAAAAAGCCTCTTGATAAAAGTGAAAGAGGAGAGTGAAAAAGTTTGCTTAAAGCTCAACATTCAGAAAACTAAGATCATGGCATCTGGTCCCATCTCTTCATGGGAAATAGATGTGGAAACAGTGTCAGACTTTATTTTTCTGGGCTCCAAAATCACTGCAGATGGTGGCTGCAGCCATGAAATTAAAAGATGCTTACTCCTTGGAAGGAAAGTTATGACCAGCCTAGATAGTATATTCAAAAGCAGAGATACTACTTTGCTGACAAAGGTCCATCTAGTCAAGGCTATGGTTTTTCCAGTGGTCATGTATGAGTGTGAGAGTTGGACTGTGAAGAAAGCTGAGTGCCAAAGAATCGATGCTTTTGACCTGTGGTGCTGGAGAAGACTTGAGAATCCCATGGACTGCAAGGAGATCCAACCAGTCCATCCTAAAGGAGATCAGTCCTGGGTGTTCATTGGAAGGACTGATGTTGAAGCTGAAACTCTAATACTTTGGCCACCTCATGTGAAGAGTTGACTCATTCTAAAAGACCTTGATGCTGGGAGGGATTGGGGGCAGGAGGAGAAGGGGACGACAGAGGATGAGATGGCTGGATGGCATCACCGACTCGATGGACGTGAGTTTGAGTGAACTCCGGGAGTTGGCGTGCTGCAATTCATGGGGTCGCAAACAGTCGGACACAGCTGAGCGACTGAACTGAACTGAACTGAATACGCTTGAGAGTTAAGTTCTAATTAAATTTCATTTTCGTATCCCCCAAAGTGCTATATTCATTCATTCAGTAAACACCTTTAATTTGCCAGGTACCGTGCCAGGTTAAGTAGTCTGGATAGAGATCTGCTGTTTTCCTGTCCTGTTGCCTCCAGACACTTAATTACTTGTTGAGCATATATGGCAGGTGCTCAGCAAATAGTAACTGAGTAAATTTAGGTCACGGATGATCTCCTGATGCTTGGAAATTAAACAGAGCACTTAGAAATAATCCATGCCAAAGAAGAAATCCAAAGAATGTTAGAAAATATTTTGAATTTAGGAATAATGAAAATATACCCACGCTTGTGGCATTTAATTTAAGCAGTGCGTAGAGGGAAAACTATGGGTTTACATTCTCATATTAGAAAAGGAAAAAAGTTTTCAGTCGGTTATCTAAGCTTCTACCTTTAGAATCCAGAAAAAAAGAAGAACAATTAACCCCCACCCAATAAATACAATGAAGGAAATAACAGTGAAAATCAATAATATAGGAAGTGGGCAAACAATAGAGAAAATAAACCCAAAATGACATAGAAAGCAGAGACAAAATACAGAAAATCAAAGAACTCTATAGACAGTTCAAATACTAGAATGGGCTGTCATGCCCTCCTCCAGGAGATCTTCCCAACACAGGGGTCAAACCCAGTTCTCCCACATATAAGGCAGTTTCTTTACCATCTAAGCCACTGGGGAAACCCAAGAACACTGCAGTGGGTAGCCTATCCCTTCTCCAGGGGATCTTCCTGACCCAGGAATCAAACCAGGATCTCCTATATTGCAGGTGGATTCTTTACCAGCTGAGCTACCAGGTAAGTCCAGAAAACAGATGAAATGGAGAAAATCAAAACCCTAGACATTTCCAAAGGGGAGAATGGATGTTTTAGACAGATGATTCTGGAATAACTCAATATCATATGGAAAAAAAACCAACCCAGTATTACTTTGATCATTCACAAAAATTAACCCAAAATGTATTATAGAGCTAAATGTAAAAGTTTAAAACTAGAAGAAAACACTTCTAGAAGGAAGGAATCTTTGTGTCCTTGGGTAGGCAACAGTTTTATAGATAGGACAGAGAAAGCACTTATGAAAAAAGAAAATATTGAAAAATTGAACTTCATTTAAAATTCTGCTCTTCTAAAGAGACTTTGTAAAATGAAAAGGCTTGCAACAGATGGAGAAACCATTTTGTAATAATGTATCTATTAAAAGTCTTGCATCCAAAACAGATAGAGAACTCTTAGAATTTAATAAAAAGACAACCCAGATTAAAAAGTGAACAAAATACATACACAGACATTATACAAAAGAGAGGATATAAACGGCTAATAAATACATAAAACAAGCTTAATGTCATTAGTTATCAGGTGAAAGTAAATTAATCCATGAGATACCACTATACACCTATTAAAATGGCTAAAATTGGAAAGTTTTACATTATCAAGTGTTGACAAAGATGTGGAATAGGGCACTTTGCTGGTGGTCCGGTGGTTGGGACTCTGCCCTCCCAGTGTGGAGGGCATGGGTTTGATTCCTGGCCAGGGAACTAGGGTTCCACTTGCTGCACAGTGTGGCTAAAAATAAGTAAATAAATAAATAGATGTGGAATAATTGGAATTCTCATACACTGACGTGCTTTGCTTAGTTGCTCAGTCGTGTCCAACTCTTTGCAACCCATGGGGTGTAGCCTTCCAGGCTCCTATATTCGTGGGGATTCTCCAGGCAAGAATACTGAAGTGCGTTGCCATGAGAATATAAATTGGTGCAAGCATTTTGGAAAACTAAGTTTCTTAAATATACATTTACTATATGACTAAGCAAATCCACTTCTAAGTGTATGCCCTAGAGGAATGAAACCATGTCCATTTAAAGATTTGTATGTGAATGTTCACAGCAGTTTAATTCATAATAGCATGGAATTTGAAAAAAAATCTCAAAATTCCCTCCACAGATGAATAGATAAAAATTATGGTTTATTCAAACAATGGAATACAACTTGGAATAAAAGAGACAAAGTACTATAACTTGCAGCACTCTTGATGAATCTCAGTATCATTACCTATGCTGAAGGTAAGAGGCCAGAAGTGAAAATATATACTCTATGTATGGATAAATGAAATTCTAGAACACGAGAAGTTAACTTATAGTGACAACAGATCAATGGTTACCTGGGGTGAGATAATTTGGTTTTGAGGGGTATTTGTTTTTCTTTTTGATTGAATACAGAGGGGCACAAGAGAACTTCTGGGAGGGATGAAAAAATTCTGTATTATGATGTTGTTTGTAAATTGTATGCATTTGTCAAACCTCACCAAACTATTTTTTTCCTATGCAAGTTATACCTGGATAAAGTTGATATAAAGTAATGAATTAGATGGGGGCTTCCCTGGTGGCTCAGTGGTAAAGAATCAGCCTGCCAATGTAAGAGACACAGATTCAATCCCTGGGTCAGGAGGATCCTCTGGAGAAGAAAATGACAACCCACTCCAGTATTCTTGCTGGGAAAGTCCCATGGACAGAGGAGCCTGGTGGGCTACAGTCCATGGAGTCGTAAGAGTTTGACATGACTTAGTGACTAAACAACAACAACTAAACAACAATGGTGAATTCGATAACACTCTGTTCTCTGCAACTTACATGATATAGTGATTGTTATTCTTAAAGTTTATTAGACTTGGGAGTGGAGTAGATTTTTGACTACCAATTCAATTTATATTTTTTGTCATTAATTTATTTAGATTTTTCTCTCAAAGAGCAAATCAGTGGTAAATCAATAGTCTAGAATTTCAATTCCAGGTACTTTTCTTCACTTTTTATTAAAAATTGTAAGATATTTGGTTACTGAGTGAAGAGCGTTCTTGTTTCATTCTGTTTTTCTCCATTTATTTCAAATCTTGGCTAAAACTGTTCTTTAGAGTTATCCTGAGATCTACAGTGGGTTACATTCCCCTCTTCTGTGTTTCCATATCACTTATAATACTGAGCAGTTTTCAAGAGATCTTGATACCATGCCAGGCATTGCTTATTTAGATACAACAGAGATAGAATATTTCTTAACTGAAGAAATTGATGCTTAGATAATTTGTGATTCTTGAAAACTCTATTGATATATTTAGCCACATATTTTCATCCAAGTCATTTTCTTAGTTGTTTTTTTTTTTTTCTTGGTTATTATTTATATCTCTCCATTTAGCTAGGGATCACAAACTCAATTCAAAAGTTAGAATGAAGAGAGACAGGATATTAAGACAATAGGGAATAGTGGGGGCTGTGCCAAACTGAAGAATGTATCCTTCTACTTAAGGCCTTTAAATAACATAAAAAAATTAAAACAACATGCCTGCCAAACAAATATATTTTTAGACCATGTTCAACAGATCGACACCATTATGAATCCATAGACTTGTGACTTAAGATATATCAGTGAACCAGTGAAGTTGCTCAGTTGTGTCCGACTCTTTGCAATCCCATGGACTGTAGCCTACCAGGCTCCTCCATCCATGGAGTTTTCCAGGCAAAAGTACTAGAGTGGGTTGCCATTTCCCTCTCCAGGGGATCTTCCTGACCTGGGGATTGAACCCAGGTCTCCTGCATTGTAGGCAGACACTTTACCGTCTGAGCTACCAGGGAAGCCCAAATATATGGTTTCATTTAAAGAAGTTTCTCAATTTGGAGACAAGGAATATCCTGGAAAGCTTTTCAAACAATACATATTCCCCTTACTATCTGCTTAATTGAGGGTGACTAGTAGACTACCTTGGTATTCAGTGCTAAATGATAATAATCAAGTTGATGGCCCCATGCAGCTTTAGTTACTGGCCATTACTAACAGTTTTCCTTTTGCCAGCAGAGAATGTTAATTTTGCTATGGGTTTTAGCAAAACTACATTGGGCACAATTGCATTATTAGAGAAATGACAAGAGATAACCATAGATAGCATCTTGAAAAGCAGAGATAACCATATGCAGCTCTCAAATGACTCATATTACTATGGTGAGTACTTGGGCAAGAATTCTATTTTCTCATTTATTATTCATTTATCCATTTATTCAATAAATATTTAAATGTATGCAAAAATGAGTTAGTGGCTTCTTTTCTCTGAAGATACTTAAAACTTAGTGTCGTTTGGGAGAAAATCCAGCCCTGGTATTCAAATGGCGAATGTCGCTGAGATGGGCTTAATGAAGCCTCTTAGGATCAGCTGGACTGCTAGCAAACGCATCATTTCCTATGGATTTCTTTCCTCACAAGCTGAGCAGAGCTTCAACAGTTCTCACAACAATTATCACCCACTTGTTCTGTAGGTCTCAAGTTTTTTGCATTAGTCAGGTTGAAGGATTCATGGTATTAATCACCACTGAAGTTGTTATTTATCACCTGCTGGGTGAGAAATAATAATTTTGGCACTAGTGGGGCAGCAGGCCAGAGGTACCAAATTAAGTAAAACATCTAAACACTAGCAAGGATCATTTCTCTGATTAATGAATTGTTACAAAGAAAAAGCGCTACTCATTATCTGGTCTTACCAATACAAAGTGGGGCATGTAAGAAAAAAATATACCAGCTTGCTCAGGCCAGTTTGTCTGTTTATTTCATTCCTTTCTTGTTCTTTCCCCATTCTCTTTCTCTCTCTTTTTTCTATGAACAGACTTCCGTAGCCAATCACAATATTTTTTGTTTATTTTTGCTACCAAATAACACAAATGGACAAATACTTTATATTTGAATAGTACATCAGCAATGTTTTTTGTGACCTTTAAGAAATTAAAGTGACTTTGAAAGAGGTTAGGTAAATTACATTTTAAATGTTGAATTATCTCCTCATACATGTATAAATTAAAGGTTTTTAATTTATACGTAGAAGACGACATATTTTACTTTTTCTACTTTGAACTAAATACCATTTCTGAAGGGCTTATTTTAGAAAGAATAAATTTTCATCTCTATTGGTTAGGTTTCTTTTTTTAAAAAACATATTCCAAAGAAGAAAGACTCACTTGGACTCTGACTTCTAAAGCAATCTTTAACTTTCATTAATGCCACCAACGAGCTACTGCTTCTAGTCATAATGGGACTAAGAGAGATTGGGTTTATTCTCCTAACTTAAACAACTAAAGAAAGCAGACAAAATAGGTGAAACAATGGCTTTCAGACATGAAACATAGTTTAGGACAGTGATCCTTGCATGAAGGGAAACACAGGTGAGACCCTCAGTTGCCTCAGTTTCTGCCTAGAAAACATCTCCATGCTGCAATGAAGGAAAGAGGAATCCAAACAGAGCCAAGCAGAACTGAGAAGATAAGAGCTGAGAGTTCAGGAAGGCCAAGGTAGCTAGAATTCAAAAGTAGAGTGCTGGAGATAAGCCAACTGCAGAAAGAGAACTCTAGAGAGCTGGAGATGGTTCCACTTCTCGTGTCCAATTGAGTGTTGATCACCACATGCATATGAAGAAACTACCAAGACTCCGGGGTGGGGTTGGGGGAACATGGAAAAGAACAAGCGGAGCAATCTTTGGAGCACCTAGAGGATTGGGAAGAGTTTGTGTTCCCACCAGATCAGGGTGGAAAGGTCAGACCAAGCTGTGTGGACCTGCCTAATATAACTTCAAAACAAGCCTCAAAAGAACTGAATTTCAAATAACTGCATCCCAGAACAAAACCTTAAAATATTAAAGGAACATAAATATCTCCACCACCCAATAATGTAAAATTCACAATGTCAGGCATGCAAGAAAAAAAAAAAATTACCAGGCATGCAAAGAAATGTGAGAAATATTAGTCAGTAGAAATAGACCCAGAAATGACACAGATGACAGTATTAGTGCACAAGGATGTTATAGTTATTATAAACATATCCCTATACTCCCTATATACAAGAAGGTAGATGAGAGAATGTTATGTAAAATAAGTGTTATTTTAGGTTGACAATTGATGGCAGAGCTTTGAAAAGGTGCTAAGGACTGAATCGGTGCAAATAAGCAGGATAAATATGATTAACTTTTCAGAAGATGCATTTTAATAAGTAGAGAAAGCCTTGAAAATTTTGTTATTTGTATTTCTAAACAATAGGAGAAGAAAATTATCCTGAATAGTAAATTGAAATGCTGAACTTTATGCTTGTGTTAAAAATTATCCTAAAATGATTAAAAATATGCAAAGAGATAAAAATGCAGGCTTATGTCCTCTTCATTTGGTGTACCATCAAAACTTTATAATATATTTAATAATTACTATTGATTAGTGACACATTTCCCCTATAGAAGTTGTTACAAGTGGTTTTCTAACAGGAGTCAGTGAACACTATCTCTGTGTAAAACCTAATTAGAACATAATGTCACAAGAAAATTTGGTTTCTAAAAGAGACCAAGAAATAAGTTACTTTATTTTAAACTCCTCATTTAATGATGATTAATAATATATATAGTATTTAAAATAAAATGTAAAAGAATATGTCAAGTCGACAGCATTTAAGAGAGGGTTGTTAGGATATCTGAATATGGAGACCTATTTTAATGCCAGAATGGAAATTCCAAATTTAAAAACCATCTACTAACAAAACTCAATCAAAATGAATTCAGTTAAAAATATTTGAACATTTTAATATTGCATTTATTAAGTTCTTAAGGAGATACAAAGGTAGACATAGCTTCTGCTATCAAGAAGATTGTAATCTATATGGGTAGATCACACAAAGATGTGTGAAGTTAAATGAGAGTACAAAAAAGCAACAATTTAAGAAGGGACATGGTTATATATAGTTAAGTATTTAAAAATGACACAGCTTAAACGTGAAAAGTTATTAATGGGTTGGTTGTAGAAAGATTCATGGATAAAGTCAACTAAATTATGCTAGACTTTGAATGAGTGGAAACTCTCATTAGAAGGTCACAGTATTAGTCAAAAATACCCAGCAAGTTCGCGGACAATAGGTAAATAAATGTGGTTGGATCAGAAGATTTCTATGGGATAGTCATGAAAGATGAAGTAATAAATGTAAATTTAGACTAGATTATAAAAGGTCTTGAGTGCACTTCAGAAATTTCAACATTGAGGCAACTTGCACTGATCCTACACAGAAGGTAATGGAAATTGCTCCAGGCTAGGAATCAAAAGATTTGATTTAGATTCTTGGCCTCAGGTAGTAGCTATGCACATAGTTTCAGGCAAGTCACTCCCTCTCCAAGTTTTAGTTTCCTGGTTTACAAAATGGAAATGTGAATACCTTTTCTGCCAACCTCCAGCCTTGGTATGAAGATCAAACAAATTAATTAATGTGAAAATGCTTTGTGGATTATGAAGCACTCCACAAATCTAAAGTGTTATTTTTATTGGAGAGAAGAATAAAATATGATTAAATTGGCTGTTGAGCAAGTTTGATCAGGAAGTGAGGTGTCAGATGCTTCCTGCAGCTAGGAGACAAAAATGAAAGGCTGTTTCATTAATTTAAAGTGAGGTAATGAGACCTGGATTAGGAAGGTCGCCAAGTAAAAGGAAACAGAGGGCAGATCTGAGAAAAATGTAGAAGGAAAAGCTAACAAGGCTGATAGCTAATCAGATGTGGAGAAAAAAAAAAGCATCAAAGGTTTTTCATCTCAATGGCAGAAAAGTTATAGTTTCTAGAAAGCAGTCTCATGAGTTGCTGACAGTTTGAAGGTCAATTTAGGTCTGGTACCCTGAACATCCAGATGAAAGTGTCCAGTAGGCAGTTTACAAAGACATTTACAATTCAAATTTAATGGATCTCTTGAAGAATCTTCTGTATGTACAGAAAAATTTAATAACTATTTCCTTGGTATTTTTAGGGTATAGGAGAACAAACAGCCTGGGGCTAGGGAAAGGGTAAGTTGGGTATAATTTAGCTCTGCCAACCTTGACAATGCTCATTTTAAAACATGCAAATTAAACTTGTCAGAATAAACTCCTGAGGAGCTGCTGGCCACATCTTAAAAACTCCCCAAATGTAAATTCACAAACTCCATCATGCTTGTTTTCTATAATTTTATTATTAACATAGGTATGTTTCCATTTTCTTCCATTTTGTCATTAATGGAAAGAATTATAGGTAATCAGAAGTGGCAAATATTGATGGAAATTCTGTTAACTGCCTGTTATTTTCAATAGACAGTATTCAGTTTCTGGAAATCATATCATTTGTGTCACTATGAAGATGGCCTTGATGGCTTCTCTTTCATGAACTCCCATAAGCGTAGCTGGTCCTAAGGGGGATGTTTCATTTTGGCAAGTACACAGATTTTTTTGTTTTATAAATTAATTGTGAGAGATTGTTTTTTTAAATTAAAAGGTATTTTGGTTGAATTTTCAAAGTCCATGTTCACAGACTTTTTATGTCCAAGCCTGATAAATGGTAAAGGAGGAGAACTAAATGTCATGTCTTCTTTTAGTGCCCCTCCCACTCCCCGCTGCCCACCCTTCACTGAAAGAGGGAGGCTGGGGAGATATTTTATGTCCATGTGAATTTTATAGGAAAATAAACCCATGTGTTTCTGATGAACTTACAGTTAACTCATCAAAATGTGTGGTTTTGTAAAAGCTATTTGATGTCTAAATAGATCCCTTTGGGACAATCTTTAAACTTCTTAGTTCTCCTCTATGGCTCCCTCTTCCTCCCTGATAAAAGCAGAGGAAAATGCTGTATTCTACCTTGAATCGAGTGTCTGGATTCTGGAGAGCTCTTAAAAGAAAAGATATCTTAATAGTTCAGAAATTATGTTTTATGATCTCATTCTTGTGCGCGCGTGTGTGTGTGATTTTGCAGGGATGATTCTTCCCTCTCCTTCCTGTCTATAGTAATGACAAATACAACACCTTCTGGTTGTAGGTGGAGCTGGTTCGGTACCACCAGTGATTTCAAGTATGCCTTACACCGCGTTCTCCTCCAAAGGAACAAAACAGGCCGTTTTCCCAGGCATTTGGCACAGCAGTTAACCAGGGGATGGCAAAGTGCCCTTTACTTTTCCCTTTATCAAAATACATTCATTCCAGTTTTCAAATTGCCGTTTTTGAGTCCTAAATCCCTACCCACACTAATTTCTGCGGGTCAGACTTTGACCCTGATTAGAACAAACCCGGAGTCGGATATTCACACCAGAGCGCCTCCGCCGCGCGCGTGTCAGAAGCCATATTGCGGCAAATGCCTCACCCACCTTGGAGCGCAGCTTGTGGAACTGATGAGGTGAGAGCGCGGCACAGAGGCGCGGGCCCGGTAATCACAGGACTGAGGAAACACATACATCATCTGCCACCCAGGTTGGCATTTCAAGTAAAAAACCTTCACACTGTGTAAGATGTTGGACAAATGATGGCCATATGCATGTTTGTCTGGGTGCAGATGGCTCTGCGTTCTCAGAGAGGAGAGAGCTGAGCTCTGCTCTTTTTGCAGACAGTTTAATATTGGTGACACAGTTTATGTCCTCTGCAAAAACAATAATGGAGGGGAAGGTGACATAAATTATTTGCAAATCGTTTGACATATGCAGGGCATTGTCCTTGCAATAATCACCATCAGTCTGTCAGTTTAAGATATGAACCGTGCCACTGCCATTTTATATCACTGTGTTAAGCTTTCACATGTTGTAATTTTACAGATTTGTTCTTTGGAGAACCACGGCAACACAAATCAAATTGGATTATGTTTAGTCATGGACTGTATCCTGCACACTGCTTAGATAAAAATAAAAATGTGCTTTCTGTGGCATGGGGATCTTGAGGCAGTCTTCCATTCCATGTCTCAGTGAGGCGGTAGTTAAATAAACCTTTCCATCCACACCATTAGTCAACTTTACTTCATTTTTCAAGTTGGTGAGGTGATTTTTTAGAGTATTGACTTTGTTTCTTACTATAAAGATGTATAGGATGTGGATAAGATGAAAATGACCTATAGTAAGGATTTTTCTTATGCTTTCTAATAAATTTAAGAAGTTAATATGCAAATAGTCAATGATATCTCATAGCCACCTCTAAGTTTATGTATAGTATTACTGGATTTCGTACACAACCCATGAAATTGACTGTAAATGGTCATTAAAATGAAATTGTGTTGTCCCTGTTTCTACCCTGCAAACTTAATGCCATATTGGCAGTTTTTGCTTATTAAGTTCCTTATGCCAAATGATGTTGAAAACGATGTTTTTTTGGTGTAAACATACACTGCAAATGTTATAAACACTCCTGTGTCATTGGTCTATTGCACATGTTTGGATAAATTAACTGATATGAACTTTAGAGACATTTTCTCAATTTCCCCCAGGTTCCAAGAAGACTATAAATTCTAAATTTATAGAAAACTATAAATTCTAAATCAGGGCATTCAGAAATTGAATATGAAAATTTCTAAAGAGAAATATGACTTTTTTTATTTGGAAAAGTTACTTTCATTCAGTTATCTAAGGAGAGCTTCATTTGCCTTTTTTCATTATATAATCTTTAAAACAAAGATTTATTACATTTCCATCTTTGAAATAACATTTTTTTTTCAGAAAGTTACCTATTATCAGTATGCTATTTTGTATCTGTACTGGTAAGTGTAGTGAGGCAAGCATTTGTAAATAAATTATTTTAATCTATCTTAAATGATGCATTTAAATGGTGCATCAGGGAATTTGACATTAGATGTACATGATTTCAGAAAGTTTTTATAGTAACATTAAATCAGAATATTCTTAGCATTCAGAAAAGATTTAAATAAATAAATAATTAAACTTGATGAAGATTCTGATAATAGCAAATACTGTACTCATAGGACCAAAGTGTTAAAGATGACAATGTTTTCCAACAAACTTAACTCGTCTATTTATTTTGGAACTCGTTACCTATATGCTGATATATGAACTGGTCTAATCTCCCATCAAACCTATTCAACAGAATGTTCCATTAGCACCTCACAAAATAAAGTCCTTTCTAAACCACTGTTCTGTCAGTATTTTCCCCACTTTGGTTAGTATCTCCATTTGTTCAGTTGCTCCTTCATCTCTGTTCTTTTACTTTCACGCTAATTTCTGTTACAGAATATTTGTGTAGTTTATTAACTCTTCAAGAAAACTGTCAGGTCTTTGAGACCATGAAAGGCACACTGATGCTCGGTAAATACTTGTTGAATCAAATTGAAGCAGCTTTGGCTCCTCTCTTTTCCTTGTTTCAATATTAAGTACTGTCAGTTGTTCTTGTGAATAGTCTCTAGAATTTATCCCATTATCTTCATCCCACTGTTTTGTCCCTGGTTTCAGATCCTGACTGTTCTTACTTTTGGCTGACTATTCCCTCCAGACTGAGGTCTTCCCTTTCTGCCTCTTCTCTAGTTGGGTACATGTTTCCTCATGGTCCATGTGTTGCTTATCTCTTCCTGTACCGGGCACCTCATGCTGCTGCTGCTAAGTCGCTTCAGTCGTGTCTGACTCTGTGCGACCCCATAGACGGCAGCCCACCAGGTTCCCCCGTCCCTGGGATTCTCCAGGCAAGAACACTGGAGTGGGTTGCCATTTCTTCCTCCAATGCACGAAAGAGAAAAGTGAAAGTGAAGTCACTCAGTCGTGTCCGACTCTTAGCGACCCCATGGACTGCAGCCTACCAGGCTTCTCCATCCATGGATTTTCCAGGCAAGAGTACTGGAGTGGGGTGCCATTGCCTTCTCCATGGCACCTCATGGCCTTAATTAATTGATCAAATAGGACTGATCAAATTTTTTTGCTGTTGTTCAGTTGCTAAGTTGTGTCCAAGTCTTTGCCACATCATGAACTGCAACATGCCAGGCTCCTCTGTCCTCCGCTATCTCCCACAGTTTGGTCAAACTCATGTCCATTGAACTGGTGATGCTGTCTAACCATCTCTTCCTCCTTTGCTTCTTCTCCTTTTGCCTTTAGTCTTTGCCATCATTAGGGTCTTTTCCAGTGAGTCAGCTCTTCACATCAGGTGGCCAAAGTATTGGAGTTTCAGTTTCAGCAACAGTCTTTCCAATGAATATTCAGGGTTGATTTCTTTTAGGATCAGCTGGTTTGATCTTCTTACAGTCCAAGGGATTCTCAAGAGTCTTCTCCAGCACCACAATTCAAAAGCATCAGTTCTTCAGTCCTTAGCCATCTTTATGGTCCACCTCTCACATACATGCATGACTACTGGAAAAACCATAGCTTTGACTATGCGGACCTTCGTTGGCAAAGTGATATCTCAGCTTTTTAATACTCTGTCTAGGATTGTCATAGCTTTCCTTCCAAGGAGCAAGCAATTTCATGGCTGTAGTCACTGTCCACAGTGATTTTGGAGCCCAAGATAATAAAATCTGTCACTGTTTCCACTTTTTCCCCTTCTATTTGCCATGAAGTGATAGGATCAGATGCCATGGTCTTAGTTTTTTGAATGTTGAGTTTCAAGCCAACCTTTTCACTCTCCTCTTTCACTCTTATCAAGAGGCTGTTTATCAACTATTATCTTATTGTTAATATTTTGCATTTATTGAATTTGGGAATACATTCTTTACATTTTATTATAACTTTCACCAACTCTGATCTCTCTTGTATGTGACATCTATTTTTAGCTCACAAGTCCATTTCCTGATTTCCCTTTTGCTTTCAACTGTTAACATATGGTACTTAAAAAAACTTACAAAAAATTTTAAACATACAAAAATCTAGAGAGACTAAATGTAATAACATCCCCGTACCCATTGCCCTGCTTCTACAGTAATGAACTCATGGACCATTGTTTCTGTGTGTCATTTTACTGAATCAGATCCTAGATTATATATATCATCTTTAAACATAGTATATATTTCTAAATAATGAAGACTCTCTTAAAACCTTAATAAGTACCATTATAACACAGCAAAATTAACAGTGACATCTTACTATCATCTAATATGCAGTCAATGTTCATATTCCTTGGTTGTCGCATAAAGGTATTTTGAAAATTATGTTTATTTGACTAAAGATCTAAATGAAGTCCACACATTGCTGTCAGGTTGATGCATCACTTACTCTTGATTAAGCTATAGAGAACTCCTTCATCTGTATTTTTTCTTGGCATGTAGTTGTGGGAAAAACTAAGTGTTTAGTCTATATTTTCCTGCAGTCTGGATTTGCAGATGGCATCTCCTTCCCCCCACCCCCCCTTTAAATTTTTTTACCAGTTTCCAAATTAATGAATTTGTTCTCTAATATCCTTCAATGACCCATGAGTGGATTTGTTGTTGTTGTTTTAGAATCATTATGAACAAATTGATCTTTAAAAGTTTGTTTGTTCAATCCACACACTTAGCATCTCACTGATGCTCAAATGGTCCCATCGTTGGCCAGTGGTAGGTTCTTCAATTTGACATCTAAGTCCTTTTGACTGGGGTAGTATTCGGTAGCTTCCTTTGGTTTTTATTGTGATCCATTTATACATTTTCTTTCTCAGACATGGGATCAACTATCTCTCTTAAAAATTCTGGCTCTTTTTGGTGGTTAATGGTATTTGGACAACACAGATTAGATGTTTGTTGATATTGGGGCTGATCATTATTTTAGGCATTTTCAGTGAACAGAACTAGCAAATATAAATATAAGTATATTCATATATGTAAACAATACCCAAGGCATGTTCAGAGAATATGAATTTCTATCTCTGTCCTGAGTATACCATATTCCATAACCCTAACCCTTCAGTTCAAGATACCATATTATTTTTTTGAGATTTCTTCCATTCATATATGTGTTATTTACAAATATATGAGGATTTTACAACTATCTTTTTATTATTGATTTCTAATGTAATTCTATTATGGTCAGAAAATGTGCTCCATGTGATTTCAGTCCTTTTACATTTACTGAGACATGTTTTATGGTCCAGCGTAAGGTCTGTCTTGGTGAATGTTCTATATGCAGTTGAAAAAATGTTGTTTGTTGTTTTTGCCTATAGTGTTCTATAAATGTCAATTTGACCAAACTGGTTATAGTGTTGTTTGTCTTCTGTGTTCTTACTGAATTTATGTATGCTTGTTCTATCAGTTACTGGAATAGGAATATTGAAGTCTTCAACTTATGCTCGTGGATTGTATATTCTCCATTCAAATCTGTAGTTCTTGCTTTTCTCTACTTTGAAGCTTTTTTAAGTGAATTCACATTTAATATTGTTACATCTTCTTGATGCACTTACTCTCTTATCATTATAAAATATTCCTCTTGTTCCTTGTTTTGATATCTATTTATCTCTGGTGTTAATGTAGCTATTTTGTTTTCTTATGATTAGTGTTTGCATGGTCTATTTCCCCCATACTTGACTTTTTAGCTTATAAAGCACATTTTTTAGACAGCATACAGTTGGATATAACTTTCAAAAAACTCCAGTGTGACAATCTCTGACTTTTAGAGTATTTGTTTCAGTAATGTTTAATGTAATCATCAGTGTATTTGTCTTTAAGTTTACGATAGTCCTCTTTGTTTTATATTTATGCTGTCTGTTTTTCATTCCTTCTTTTTTCCTCTTCTCCTTCTTTATTTGAGATTGAATATTTTTTTGTCTTCCATTTGAATTTTACTATTGGCTTCTTATTGCTCCCTCTTTCTCATTAATTTTTTTTTAGAGGTTGCTGTAGGCTTTGGAGTAAGCATCTTTAACTTGCTTACAGTCTAGATCCAAATAATAAGGTACCATTTCCTGTATAATGTAAGGACTTTACAGTTGATATACCTCCATTTCCCCCTCTTATCCTGTGATTATTATTGTCAGTTATTTTATCAATACATATGTTATAAACTCCACAATATCTTGTCATTGTTTTTGGCTCTTAGTCAGTTGTTGATTAATGAAATTAATGAATGAGTGAAAGTCTTTCACGTGAATCCTCATATTTGCCACTGCCAGTTTTCCGTTCTCTTTTGTGCTTTTAGTTTGAGAACCTTCCTAATGCATGTCTCCTGGTGATAGATTCTCTCTGCTTTTGTTTCTAAGAGTGTCTATCTGCCTTCATTTTGAAGGATATTTTTTGGACATAGAATTTTAAGTTGGCAATAATTTCTTTAAATATTTTAAAGATACTGTCATCTTGTTGTATTCTTTTGGATGTGAAATCTGTGATCATTCTTTTTTTGTTCCTCTTTGTGCATGCGCATGCTCAGTTGCTCAGTCATGTCCAACTGAGGTTCCTCTGTCCATGGGATTTTCCAGGCAAGAATACTAGAGTGGGTTGCCATTCCCTTCTCTAGGGGAAATTTCCAACACAGGGATCAAACCCATGTCTCCTGCACTAGCAGGAGGATTCTTTACCACTGAGCCACCTGGGAAGCCCATCTCTGTATGTACCATATCTTTTCCTCTGTCTGTATTTAAGATTTTCTGATTTTTCCTAGTTTTCTGAACTTTGATATCTTGGTGTGGTTTGTGGTGTGTGTGTGTGTGTGAGTGTGTGTGTATGTACACTTGTTCTTCTTGGGGTTTATTGAACTTCTGGAATCTGGATTTATATCATTCTCAGGTTTGGAAAATTTATATATAGCTCTCAAGTTTACCCAATGTGAGTTATTAAGAAGTCCATTTCCCCCACCAGTTTCAGTTACTGCCTTTATCATATCCTGAATTTCCATGTGCAGCTGGGTCTACTTCTAGATTTTCATTGTTTCCCTGTTCTGCCTATCAGTGCACTAAAATGATACTGTTTTAATATTTGAGCCTTTATAGTATGTATTCTACTCAGTAGAACCGGCTTCCTCACCATTGCTCTTTGTTTTCCAGATTATTATTTGTTTGTTCTCTCAAATGAACTTTATAAACAACTTGTTTAACTCCAAAAGTAAGTGGAAGATGAGGGGGAGGTGCTTATTTTTTAGGGGATACAGATCTATAGAGAAAGTTCCATTTCAAGAGTATTTTGAAGGTTAATTTTTTTGAAGCAGGTGTTGCATCAAAGGGTAATTAGGATAAAGGTCATTTGGGAAGTTGGAACCTGACTGAGACATTAACCTTGATGTTTCAGGAAGTTAGTATGAAAAACACAGAGAACACAAATCCAAAAATAACAATGAAAGAGATAGTGATGTATCTTATTCTTTTTGTACACAAATCTGATTTTATGTGTCCCTTTGAAGTTTTTAGTGAGAGCTGATTTGTCCTAACTTTGGCATTTCTCATCCCATGTAAGACATTCCTTCCAGACAGAAAAAGACACTACTGATCTAGCCTTAATCAGATGTGTATACTGAATTAACTAGCCACTAACAAAGATGGCCTACTGTAAGCCATCTGCCCTTGGTGTAATGCGGGGCATTCTGTTTGCCTCAGCAAAAGCACTGCTTCTGGAATCAATCAGATCTGGGTTCAAATCTTAGCACCTCTGCTTCCTAGTTATAACCTTGGGTAGTCAATTTCTTCACTTGTAAAATATATAATGCTTACCTTAGGTGAGCTGGTTCAATGTAAAATGTATAGTAGTCTTTTCTCTTGTCTTTTATAAAGGCATCATTAATCAGCTGTGACTCAAGAAGGCTGTGGTTTATTTTCATGGCCTGGTCTTTCTCTGTGTTAGGCCAGTGGACACATCTAGGAATTGAAGCAATGATCTTGGCTTTATTATCACTGTGTTGGTGAAGAAACTCACATTTAACTTTTATTTCATTTTGTTTGGAGTTAGAATGTTATTGAAAAAAAGAATGTGTTTGTCTTTTTGCTAGAATGGTATTTGAAATAAGAGCTGGCAAAGAAGAACGTGGTAGGTAAACCTCCTCCTTTCACGGGGTATCTCCTTGAAGATGTGAATAGATCCAGGAATGTCTGCTGCTCTCCTCCACAGATGCAAATAGAATACTACTCAGATGCAGAGAACGCCAATACACCATTTTGGCTTAGAGCTCAAGCATGACTTCAGTGTTTTTAGACTCTGGATCGATTAAAAAAACCTCTCATTTCAAATCTTAACTGATGAAATCTGTGCTAAATGGCAGATTCAGTTTGACACTTTTCAATATTGTATATAATATCTGAATGATTTTCCAAACAAATCTGCTAGAATCATTGATTCAGTCATTTGACACAAATTACTGAGCTCCTATGGTGAGTAAGACACTGCCAGTTTGCAGGGACATAAAAAACAGTTAAGGTGAAATTCTTTTGCTTAAGTGAATTCTGAATAAAAAGAAGGAAACTAATGTGTGTAATAAAGAAGTTCAATTTCAGTATTTTGAAATCAGTTTTCTGATTTCTAGGTGCATAGTGGGAAATAACAGAATTCTATGTATACTGAAAAAAATCCAAATACCCAAGAAGTATAGTAGATAGTTGAATGATTACCTCAGTCTTAAAGATATCCCATGTAATTGGAAATGAATGATATATGGTAATCTTTGATCTTGAGTCACCTTGGTATTTTTACTACAAATTAATTTCATAAATCAAATAAATGTTTAATTAGAGTTATTTTGTGCCCTTTCAGTTCAGTTCAGTTGCTCAGTCGTGTCCAACTTTTTGTGACCCCATGGACTGCAGCACGCCAGGCCTCCCTGTCCATCATCAACTCATGGAGTCTACTCAAACCCATGTCCATTGAGTCGGTGATGCCATCCAACCATCTCATCATTTGTCATCCCCTTCTCCTCCTGCCTTCAATCTTTCCCAGCATCAGGGTCTTTTCAAATGAGTCAGTTCTTTGCATCAGGTGGCCAAATATTGGAGTTTCAGTTTCAGCATCAGCCCTTCCAATGAATATTCAAGACTGATTTCCTTTAGGATTCACTGGTTAGATCTCCTTGCAGTCCAACGGACTCTTAAGAGTCTTCTCCAACACCACAGTTGGAAAGCATCAATTCTTAGGCGCTCAGCTTTCTTTATGATCCATCTCTCACATCCATACATGACTACTGGAAAAACCATAGCTTTGACTAGACAGACCTTTGTTGGCAAAGTAATGTCTTTGCTTTTTAATATGCTGTCTAGATTGGTCATAGCTTTTCTTCCAAAGAGCACGCATCTTTTAATTTCATGGCTGCAGTCACCATCTGCAGTGATTTTAGAGCCCCCCAAAATAAAGTCAGCCACTGTTTCCACTGCTTCCCCATCTATTTGCCATGAAGTGATGGGAAGGGATGCCATGATCTTAGTTTTCTGAATGTTGAGCTTTAAGCCAACTTTTTCACTCTCTTCTTTCACTTGCATTAAGAGGCTCTTTAGTTCTTCTTTGTTTTCTTCCATAAGGGTGGTGTCATCTGCATATCTGAGGTTATTGATATTTCTCCTGGCAATCTTGATTCCAGCTTGTGCTTCTTCCAGCCCAGCGTTTCTCATGATGTACTCTGCAGGTAAGTTAAATAAGCAGGGTGACAATATACAGCCTTGATGTACTCCTTTTCCTATTTGGAACCAGTCTGTTGTTCCATGTCCAGTTCTAACTGTTGCTTCCTGACCTGCATACAGATTTCTCAAGAGGCAGGTCGGGTGGTCTGGTATTCCCATCTCTTTGTGCCCTTTACAGTTATCTATTTATAAGAAAAGAAAAACGTACTCTGCAGTGCCCAAAATATTTATAATTCTGTATTTTTATTGCAGACTTACATATTTTTTTCATATCAGTGCAGTAGTCAAGGCTTTTCTGAGATTTATCCTATTGTAGGAGCGAACCCTGAGATGCACATATATACACCTTAAACCTTAAACCTCAAACAAGTCAACCCACTCCAGATTTGCCCATTTGTAAGTATAAGGGCCATATCAACAGCCCCTTCCTTCCCTATGTTAAATATAATTGAGGTATATATTTGCATGTCCCTTGTCATTATAGTCTTGTTAGAAATGCACATGGACTGTGTAGAGATAACCTTCCTCTGCTTTCACACAGGCTACCGTAAAATGCAAAGCTTTACATTTTTGTATTATGTTAACTCAAGGGAGCTGAAGCTCCAATACTTTGGCCACCTGATGTGAAGAGCCGACTCAATGGAAAAGACCCTGTTGCTAAGGAAGATTGGAGGCAGGAGAAGGGGGCGACAGAGGATTAGATGGTTGAATGGTATCATCAACTCAATAGACATGAGTTTGAGCAAACTCCTGGAAATATTGAAGGACAGGTAAGCCTGGCATGCTGCAGTCCACGGGGCCGCAAAGAGATGGACACGACAACAACAACAACAATAATTCAGGGGAATTTAACAAAAATAAAAGCATTATCATAGTATGCAGTGTCCCTCTACTTTAGGAAAGGACAATATTACTGAGGTTTTCCTTTGTACCAAATCTACTGCTCTTGGCCTAAGCACTCATGGTCTTCAGCTAATAATGAACCAGGCAAATTAGTTCAAATTTAGTTTCTTATAATAGACCTGTGTGATCTTTAGTGGCAGTAAGCTGATAGAGTTATCAGATAAAATATATGATGCCTAATTAAATTTGGATTTCAGGTTAAGAATGTATATATTTTTGTATGTTCCAAGTATTGTATGGGACATATTTAAACACTAAATGTTTATTGTTTATCTGAAATTCAAATTTAACTGATGTTCAATATTTTTCTTTGCTAAATTTGGCAACCCTGGTTGTTGGACTTCTTGGCAAGAGACCCTTCTTATTGTATTCATGTTTATATATCTATGAAATTTAACATGGAAGTACGGCTAAAATAAGCCCAAACCTATGTGGGTTTCCAGAGAAGGAAATGGCAACCCACTCCAGTACTCTTGCCTGGAGAATCCCAGGGACAGGGGAGCCTAGTGGGCTGCTGTCTATGGGGTCGCACAGAGTCGGACACGACTGAAGCGACTTAGCAGCAGCAGCGGTGTGTGGGTTTCGGTTTATTTTTATTTTTTTTTTAATGTAGACATCTGTCTGTAAACCCTGTCCAGAAGTCCTGGTACAACTTACTTATTCAGCTTTTAGAATCTTTAGAATGATGAAATAGTAAAGTACAATGTCTGAAAATGCAAACACCCCCAGTCCGTAGGGAGTTAAGAATCTCTCTGAGCTGGATCACACAGCCACTTTCCGCTGTCTGGCTCGATGTGAGACTGGGTGTTTCCATCTCACCTCCAACAGGTCACAATAGGTACAAAGTCTTCTTCCCCTAGTCCAAGTTCACTACTTGACTTTTGTTAAATGTTTCACAACAGTGGAGTTTGCATGTCTGGAGTTCTTTTTATTGGATTTTGATGTCTGATTCTGTCTCCATAGGCATTGAAACCACTCACACAAAGATTCAGTTTGAAACTTGTTTTAAGGAACCCCTACCTCCTTACATCTGGATATGCAGGACCACCAGCAATGGTACTGTTCTCCTGTGTTACCCCAGTGTAATGAGTTTATAATCCTGAATCTTTAGATCTACTACAAGCTTAACTGAAAGAAGCATTTCAACCCTAAGAGCTATCATCCAGTGAATTGAAGGGGAAATAAGAAAATAACATTGATGTGTGTCTAGGGTCCACAAATACAGCAGATGAACTAATATATTGGCTCAAAATTTATTTTTAAAAAGGTCTTATAATACAAAGTGTTGAGTAATGAAAGATGGTTGATAGATACCTATGACTAGTGCTACCATTTTTAGCAAACTATCCCCTTTTCTAAATAAGGGTCCATATCACCAGTGGCCAGTCTAATTATATGGAGAAACAGAAGAGACAGAGTTCTGGGAAAGCATCTGAAGGTGAATTACTATTATCAAATGGCCTACAACACTGTCGCGTGAGGGCAATTAGAAAATAACAGGTTGAGCATGGGAGTACCTCCTTTTGAAAGTGTTGTCTTTTCCCTATTATATAAGAAATTCACGTAATTCTCTTAAGAAATTACTTGGCTGTAGTAGGGTGATCCTGATGTTGGCTGGTAACCTTTATTAAGTTGTAAGGGTAGTTTATACAGTTGTTGCACTTACCTAGCCTATGAGAAATTTTGCCCAGAAGAAACTTCTCTTGTTCTTCTATATTATCCAAGAAAAAGTCTTTCCAGAGTTTTCAGACTTAGGTGTCCCTGTATAGTGAATCAGCATCTGTTTTTTGTTTTGTTTTGTTTTTTTACATTTTAAAAAATAATTAATTTATTTTTTAATTGAAGGATAATTGCTTTACAGAATTTTGTTGTGTTCTGTCAAACCTCAACATGAATCAGCCATAGGTATACATATATCCCCTCCCTTTTGAACTTCCCTCCTATCTCCCTTCCCATCCCGCCCCTCTAGGTTGATACAGAGCCCATGTTTGAGTTTCCTGAGCCATACAGTAAATTCCTATTGGCTAGATAGCATCTGTTTTTGATTGATTTGTGATGTTTCCTCTGCCATTTGTTGAAGGTGTCAGCAAGCAGTGAAATGACCAAAAAACAAGGGACTACATTTGACTCAGACTAATGAAGATCTTTTCCTTGTTCCAGACCTTCAGCGTTTGGGATTTGGGCTGTGAAACAGTTGTGTTTATGATTCTAGTTAGTTGAGCTCTTACTTAGAACATATTCATTTATTACAAACTATTGAAATCTAAGTATGTTTTTGAAGCACCTACATACCATAATCATTAAGCTGTATGTGGATTGCCCAAGCCTAAGAAGCATCTGAGACATTTGTTAAAATATAAATTCCAAGGCCTTTTTTTGGAGATTCTGCAAGTTTAGAAGACATTGACTTAGAGAGGGTTAATGTATCAAGTACCCTGGTTGCCTGTCTAGAATTTGATCTGTGGGATTTGATGAGCAAGGGGTACATCATGTTATCCTACTCATTATTTATTTCAGTTTCATAGACTTTGGTACATTTTGCCCTTTGAGGTTTTATTAGGGAATCTAAATTTTTTTAAGTCTTCCTTTTTATGAAAACTGCTTCAAACACATGATCATTTTACTTGCCTTTCATCGAAGCTTCTGGCCATGTGTAAATGTTAGGTACAAGGACCAGAATCATATGCATTTTTCCAGATATGAATGTGCCATTGTGACTGGGAAGGTAAGAACAAGTATGTACCTCTCAGCCTTCATCACTCCCAGACCCCGTCTCTTCACCTGTCTTCTGGTCACTGAGAACAGCTTTATCAACACCACCTAGGCTCCCTGTGGGCCGTTTCTCTTGTAGTCTTTTTCTTTCTGGGACACTGAATCCTTTCAGCCCATCTGTATCCAGCTAACTCTCACCACTTCTTCTATCTTCCTTGCCCCCAACCATCTATGCTGCTTCTTTTTCCATATAGCATCATGAGCTGCCATCTAGGAGAGAATTCATCATATTACATCAGTTTGTCATGCTGCAAGACTGTATATTTCCAGCAGCAAGCGTAGTACCTGGCGTGTAGTCTGTGTTCAGTACATATTTATTTGAAAGAATGTTTATTGCATTTTCTGATACCATCCCACATTTATTTACTTCTTTGCCCCCATGGCAGGGGACCTTGTCTATAGAGAAGGCCCTGGAACTCTATGGCAAAACCAAAAGCCCAAATCCTGCAGTTTCATAGATACATTTTGTGTGACTTCTAAATGCTGACACCCCTCTCTCAATTCTATATGAAATCATAGAGTTTTGAGAGATTCTTCTGGTATTTTGTTTCTATGGACACCCCATGGTGGCTACCTTACATCACCTATAGTCCAGGAGCTTCTTCTTGTGCTCTCCTGCAGGACATCTATATGATCCCAATTCTGATCTCTGTGGAAACTCATTTTTGTGTCCAAGAGAATATTGACTTCTACTTGCTTTTTTGTTTTTATACTTCTCTCTCCTTGACAAAGTGACAGAGCTTTTAAGGACAGAGCTCTTAAACTCATGGATAGCCATTTGGATAAGAATGATTCTAATGAGACTTATAACTAAGTGATTAGAATGGGAAGAAAGTATATAAAAATACATCAGTGAGAATCCATACCAAATAATGTTACGGAGTGTAGGACCTTCGAAAGAAGTGGGTACTTTCAGAATGTGAATGAAAGCATCTGTTAAGAACTCATTTCTACCAACTCAACTCAAAGTCCTTACAAAGGTGTAATAAGCCCGACAAGATCTGATCCCTGCTCCTTTTCTGAACACACCTTTTATCATGTCCTCCTTCACCCACCAGGTTCCAGCCAAATGGACCTTAATGCTGTTTCTTGTTCACTCAGCCTGGACCACTTTCTCACCTCTCTTCCTTCAATCTCTTGGCAAATATCACCTTCTTACTGAATTCAGTTCAGTTTAGTCACTCAGTCGTGTCCGACTCTTTGCGACCCCATGAACCGCAGCATGCCAGGGCTCCCTGTCCATCACCAACTCCTGGAGTTTACCCAAACTCATGTCCATTGAGTCAGTGATGCCATCTAACCATCTCATCCTCTGTTGTCCCCTTCCCTGCATGCCTTCAATCTTTCCCAACATCAGGGTCTTTTCAAATGAGTCAGCTCTTTGCATCAGATGGCCAAAATATTGGAGTTTCAGCTTCAACATCAGTCCTTCCAATGAACACTCAGGACTGATCTCCTTTAGGATGGACGGGTTGGATCTCCTTGCAGTCCAAGGGATTCTCAAGAGTCTTCTCCAACACCACAGTTCAGAAGCATCAATTCTTCTGTGTTCAGCTTTCTGTATAGTCCAACACTCACATCCATACATGACTACTGGAAAAACCATAGCCTTGACTAGATGGACCTTTGTTGGCAAAGTAATGTCTATGCTATCTAGGTTGGTCATAACTTTTCTTCCAAGGAGTAAGCGTCTTTTAATTTCATGGTGGCAGTCACAATCTGCAGTGATTTTGGAGCCCCCCAAGATAAAGTCTGACACTGTTTCCAATGTTTCCCCATCTATCTGCCATGAAGTGATGGGACCAGATGCCATGATCTTCGTTTTCTGAATGTTGAGCTTTAAGCCAGCTTTTTCACTCTCCTCTTTCACTTTCATCAAGAGGCTTTTTAGTTCCTCTTCACTTTCTGCCATAAGGGTGGTGTCATCTGCATATCTGAGGTTATTGGTATTTCTCCTGGCAATCTTGATTCCAGCTTGTGCTTCATCCAGCCCAGCATTTCTCATGATGTACTCTGCATATATGTTAAATAAGCAGGGTGACAATATATAGCCTTGACATACTCCTTTTCCTATTTGGAACCAGTCTGTTGTTCCATGTCCAGATCTAACTGTTGCTTCCTGATCTGCATACAGGTTTCTCAAGAGGCAGGTCAGGTGGTCTGGTATTCCCATCTCTTTAAGAATTTTCCACAGTTTATTGTGATCCACACAGTCAAAGGCTTTGACAGTCAATAAAGCAGAAATATTTTTTTTTCTGGCACTCTCTTGCTTTTTCGATGATCCAGTGGATGTTGGCAACTTGATCTCTGGTTCCTCTGCCTGTTCTGAAACCAACTTGAATATCTGGATGTTCATGGTTCACGTATTGCTGAAGCCTGGCTTGGAGAATTTTGAGCATTACTTTGCTATCGTGTGAGATGAATGCAATTGTGCGGTAGTTTGAGCATTCTTTGGCATTGCCTTTCTTTGGGACTGGAATGAAAACTGACCTTTTCCAGTCCTGTGGCCACTGCTGAATTTTCCAAATTTTCTGGCATATTGAGTGCAGCACTTTCACAGCATCATCTTTCAGGATTTGAAATAGCTCAACTGGAATTCCATCACCTCCACTAGCTTTGTTCGTAGTGATGCTTTCTAAGGCCCACTTGACTTCACATTCCAGGATGTCTGGCTCTAGGTCAGTGATCACAGCTTTGTGATTATCTGGGTCGTGAAGCTCTTTTTTGTACAGTTCTTCTGTGTATTCTTGCCATCTCTTCTTAATATCTTCTGCTTCTGTTAGGTCCATACCATTTCTGTCCTTTATTGAGCCCATCTTTGCATGAAATGTTCCCTTGGTATCTCTAATTTTCTTGAAGAGATCTCTAGTCTTTCCTATTCTATTTTTTTCCTCTATTTCTTTGCATTGATTGCTGAGGAAGGCTTTCTTATCTCTCCTTGCTATTCTTTGGAACTCTGCATTCAAATGGGTATGTTTCCTTTTCTCCTTTGCTTTTTTTTTTCTCTTCTTTTCACAGCTATTTGTAAGGCCTCCTCAGACAGCCATTTTGCTTTTTTGCATTTCTTTTTCTTTTTCTTACTGAATTATTCCTTGGCTACTCAGAAAAATGCACTTCCCCCATCTTGTCAGGTACTACTTGGGTCCCTCTCAGGCTTTTTCTTGAGTACCATCACCTTCTGATGTGAATACTTTATGTTTATTTCTGTGTTTTGTTTTTCTGTCTCATCTGCTGGCATATAAACTCCATGAAGGTGGAAGTGGGTGTGTTTTGTTCACTGCTGTATCTTCAGCACTTAAATCAATGCCTGGAAATAGCCTAGGAAGTCAATCAGTTGTTCAATATCAAATTTATTTTTTATTGTACAGTATTTGTAAAGTTTGCATTATTTTAAAAAACAGAGTAGAGCATGATCAAGGAGGAATGAAAAAATTATGGATTAATTACCTCCTAAACTATTGAATTTTAATAATTTTTATTGAGGTTTTAAACTCTTTCATGGAATATTTAGCTAAAAAGCAGATCCACTAAAAATAGGTGCAATTGCTCAGTTGTAAGAATATGAGTTCACACCTTAGGCAACTCTTAGGTTATGACATCAGTTTATTTGAGTGCAGGCTCAGACAAAACATCTTCTGAAGTATCACTGTTGGTAGAGTCTATTTGGATATTTAATCAAAACACAATGTCAGTGAATACAGCCCTAGTCTAGAGTTTATAGTCTTCGGTGAGTAGCTTACAAGATGGTCACCATTTGTTTTTCTGTTTCCTTAAGCAGCTATCTTGATATCCAAAATGTCCTGTTTATAAACTGTCATCCCGGGGGCCAGGGAGCAAAGTGAGCCCTGTGATGGATCACCCTCAGCAGGCTGACTCCGCCTGTCGTTCTTGCTGCTCTAATTAAAAGACGGTGAAGTCAGGGGTCTAAGGCAGGGATGACAATAGGGCGGCAGTCCCCAAAATAGCAGCCAAGGAAAATGGATGCCTTTGAGTGATTGCATGATGTCTGAATTAATGGCCAGGAAATGAGCGATTATTGCATGCTTAAAGCTGGGCTGTTTTATAAAGCTTGTGGTGTGCTCAACGCCTTGTACTTGAACTTGGGGAAACGTAAGAGAGGAATTTGTTTGGTTATTGTTTGGCTGGAGATAATGCATATCCAAGCAGTGCTTAAACTAAGGAGAAAAACAGTTACTGTTGTTTTAGTATTGACGTTTCTAAAATAAGCATGATCTCATGAAACTCATTTTGTAGATGCATGTAGTAGCTAGCCAGTTGTTGACTTAGAGAGACCACATTTATTGCCACTGCCTTTGTTCCTGACTTAAGATAATATTTAAATAGATGTTTTACTGTGGAAGCAAAGCTTCTAAGATCACCTTTCTTTTTTTAAAAAATATTTTCTCATAGCACTTCTGTTTGGCAAGTCAGTGATAAGCATCCTTATTTCTCTGTGGCTGATTAGTTCAGTAGGTTAAGGCATCACACAAAAGAGGCCAAGGTCCGGTGTTGGATTCCTCTGTGAGGGTGCGCTCCCCTAGGCTGCACTCCTAACCCCAGACGCCATCTTGTAATGGTGTCCATTCATCATGGGCGGAAACAGGAGAGGGTGAGGGTGGATCACAGCAAATCCATCACCACTGCTGGAAACCCAACTGATCATGCTGGCCTCACAGATTGGGGGCTGGGAGGGGTCAGGGCAGTTGTTTTATGCAAACAACAATGAAGCATGCCAATGAGGAAATTGAGGTACGGCTACGTTATATTGCTACATTTTAAAAAATTAATCACTTTAATAAACTTCAAATCCACAATATTTTTTGCTACTCTTCAGTCAGTTTGAATTTTTTTAGACATAATCCTAAAAACATTTGCTGCTATCTGGCCTGTATCACATATGGGCACCTAATTATTTCTTAAACTATCTTTTGTTCTAAAAATAACCACTGCAAATTTAATAGCTCAAAATGGATGTCAAATGAAACCTTGCTCACATATATCTTCTCACAGAGAATGGCCTACCTTAGAAGAGCCCATAGGGAATAAGGGAGAAAAAAAATAAAGCGACATAACGCTGACTTCAAAAGGCAGATGATTTGGGCTGAGGTAGGGGACGTTATATTTGGCTTGGTTTTGTTTTTGCAGGACAGTTATTCTTAGAGTGGCTGACCTTCCTATTGTGGATTTCTTTTATCTTGACTAACGTCAGCTCTTCTGTTTTTTTCCTCATTTATTTATTTTCCCTCTAACTGGTGGTGCTTCTGAGAAGCCCATCTGCTCTTAGCCCTGCAGATCGTGCTGTCAGATGTTCTCAAGTGCCCTGGGCAGCTGTGGTCCCCCCTCACACATACTAAGACCAGAATTCAAGACTCTAGTGAGATGAGAAAAATCTGGGCTGTGTTCCGTATTCCATTCTGTCCCATGTCACCTTTTCCTCTCAACTGGACTTTTTTGAGTGCTCACAGAGTTGAATGGGCACAGAAGCCAGGTTCTCTGAATGCTATTTATACACTTCTCTGATGAGAATGGTTTGGCTTTATTTTCCATTGTGCTTCATCCACAGAGATTTGGAGTTGTCTTCTTCTTAGTTCAGACAGACTTTAACTTCCACCTTTGACTTATTTTCTGTTTACAAGTGGCCTCCAGCCCTGGCATCACCTCTCCTTTCCTTGGCCACCAGTGTTATCTATTCCATGTATGTCTGGTCAGGAAAACATGATTTTCAGTGTCTAAAGCTCCAGTCCCCAGCCCTCCTTCCCTGACTCCACACTGTAGCTTCTGACCCTCTGGGTGGCTGGGAAGGCAGCTTCTGGATTTATCCTGAGCAGTTCCCACACACACTCTATTCCTTCTGATAGAAAAAAATAGCTCATTAGAGATCCCAGGAATTAGGCAGAGAGGAGCTTCCTAGCTCAGGATGAAGGAGGCTGCACGTGTGTGCGTGCATACTCAGTTGTGTCCAAGTCTTTATGACCCCATGGACTGGGGTCATAGTCTGCCAGGCTCCTCTGTCCATGGAATTTTCCAGGTGAGAATACTGGAGTACAGGTTGCCATTTCCTACTCGAGGTTATCTTCTTGACCCAGGGATCAAAACCCCATCTCTCCTGTGTCTTCTGCCTTAGCAGGCAGACTCTTTACCACCATGCTACCTGGGAAGCTCAAAGGAGGTCGCATAGCATCATAATTAACAGCCCAGATTCTGGAGGCAGACTGCTTGGATCAAATCTGTCTCTTTGTAGCTGTGTGACTTTAGACAAATAATTTAATTTACCTGGCCTCCATCTTTTAATGCATATAACAGTATCTGTCTCACAGATTAATAGTATTCGTAAAGCATTTAGACCTCTGTTCAGTGCAGTTCAGTTGCTCAGTCGAGTCTGAGCAGCACGCCAGACTTCCCTGTCTATCACAAACTCCTGGAGCTTGCTCAACCTCATGTCCATCGAGTTGGTGATGCTATCCAGCCATCTCATCCTCTGTCATCCTCTTCTCCTCCTGCCTTCAATCTTTCCCAGCATCAGGGTCTTTTCAAATGAGTCAGTTCTTCACATCAGGGGGCCAAAGTATTGGAGTTTCAGCTTCAACATTAGTCCTTCCAATGAATGTTCAGGACTGATTTCCTTTAGGGTTGACTGGTTGGATCTCTTTGCAGTCCAAGGGACTCTCAGGAGTCTTCTCCAACACCACAGTTCAAAAGCATCAATTCTTCATCGCTCAGCTTTCTTTATGATCCAACTCTCACATCCATACATGACTAGTGGAAAAACCACAGCTTTGACTAGATGGACCCTTGTAGGCAGAGCAGACCTGGCAAAGAGTAAATGCTGCGGAAGTGTTACTCAAATCATGAGGATTTTTTTCCTCCTCAGACTTTCTGCTAACTACCTTGCCTATAACTTTGTTCTTCTGGGTGGCAGGCAGACAAGTCTGTGTGTTTGGAGACCAGGAAGCAGATACTACCTGTCTGCAGGCCCATTTCCTGGCAAAGGTGTGGCTGCAGGGTTAGTGCATCTTCTCTGAAGGCGCCCATGTGAAGCCTTGGCCCTGATGTTTGGAATGAACTTCAGGGTCCTGCTGGCTGTGAAGCGGTCAGGTACATGTGGGGTGAGTGTGTGTGGTGTGCAAAACTAAGGGTGTGTGTGTGGTTTGTGAGGTGTGTGGGATATAGTGTCAAGCCAGAATCTCTATGGGTTAAAGCCTATTTTGTACTCAAGACTCTCACAGAGATTTTTTAGAATGAGAAATAACAACTCAAGAGTGAAACCCTGCAAAAGAATGTATGTAAAGGAGAGGAGGAATCAAGAAATAATGGGAAAATTTGCTTTTTTGGTGAGAATTCAGAGACCTTAGTTACTTTGATGGGATTCACATGTACTTACTACAGCTAAATGGGCCCTAATCTTGACTGATAAGTGTGAAACTGCTCTCAAGGATACACATGTCAACGGAAGAGGGCAGTGCCAGCGTTGTCGGCAGCTACAATCCTCAGAAGGGCCCTGGTGTCTCTTCAGAGCCTGCTTGGACATCCTTGTAACTCTTGTAACTCTCCATATTCCTCATCAAATCTGCTTTCATAGTCCCAATAATCAAGATAAAATCAATATACTCTTCCTAATGGATTTCACTATTGTGCTTTTTTTTTTGATTATTAGTCATGGAACGCATAAGGGAACTGCTATGTGTATGTTTTAAAGACATTTGAAATGATCCATATATTTATATTTAATTCTGAATTATAAAGATAAAAGTGATTCTTAAACACCTCCAAGCCTGGGGCTGTGTCTCTCTCATTACCATAACCATAGGACTTGCACAGTGTGTTACCTCCTGCTGCTGCTGCTGCTAAGTCGCTTCAGTCGTGTCCGACTCTGTGCGACCCCATAGACGGCAGCCCATCAGGCTCCCCCGTCCCTGGGATTCTCCAGGCAAGAACACTGGAGTGGGTTGCCATTTCCTTCTCCAATGCATGAAAGTGAAAAGTGAAAGTGAAGTCGCTCAGTTGTACCTGACCCTTAACGACCCCATGGACTGCAGCCTACCAGGCTCCTCTGTCCATTGGATTTTCCAGGCAAGAGCACTGGAGTGGGTTGCCATTGCCATTTCTGTTACCTCCTGAGGATATGTTTAATAAATATTTATTGCATGTAATTGCTGATTATATGGGTAAATGTGCTATCTATTATATAATCAGTTAAACAGGATTCTGGGCTAATATGTTTTTATTTCCACTGGGCTTCAGGTATGTAGAAATGGGTTGATAATTTTTGGTTTCTGACACATTCTTATCGTTGGTTGTGCTTTTAATGTTTACTTGTTTATTAATATAATTTTATAAAGTAGTAAATATCCATGAACGTACCATCCAAAACAAAAGCTTAATGTTAACAATAACCACCTTCCCAGGTAGCGCTAGTGGTAAAGACCCCACCTGCCAGTGCAGGATATGTAAGAGACCTGGGTTTGATCCCTATGTCAGAAAGATCTCCTGGAGGAGGGCATGGCAACCCACTGCAGTATTCTTGCCTGGAGAATCCCATGGACAGAGGAGTTTGGCAGGCTACAGTCTGTGAGGTCGCAAAGAGTTGGACACAACTGAAGCAGCTTAGCATGCACACGCACACATTACTTATAGTCATTCCTCTCACCCCCATCCATCTCCCTGCTCTTGATCCAAGGAGGCCACCATCCAGAATCTGTCGATAAATAATTGTCTAAAATATGTCTCTTGAGATAGGGATGAGGAAAAAAAAAATTCCCATGTTCCAAACAAGTGGCCTAGGGATTTCTGACTCAAATCCATTTGCAGTTGGAGACAGTCTGTATTTTATTTAGGCCATTAGAAGACTGTCTAGTCCGCTTCAGTTGGCCTTGGCCTGGAGGGCTTTGCGGGCCTGTGATGAAAGGAGTAGGGTAGGAGGAATTTCTTTGCCTTTTGTTTACAGGGACATGATAATGTACATTTTAAAGTGTAGAGCTAAGGCACTTAGCAGTTGACGATCAGAACTGATGTTCATCATTAGGTAAAAGCTATAAAAGTCTTCCATGAAGAGTAATTGTCTTATTTACTATGTAATAAAGCTCTGCCCCCCATCCTTCAACGACTTCCAGCTCTTCGAGTTGTTTCTTCTGGAATGACTTCCATATTTCTCAGTAAGTATGACGCGCCCTTGAGGCATCTGTTTTACTCACTTCTGTGGAGTATCTCCTCTGCCAGAGAAGACTTTGGGTTTTTTACAACACCCTCCAGTCTTTGCACTTTATTTTTGGTTCAGTGCTTCTGAGTTTATAAAACTATGACTATAGATACTGTTGTCTGAGCCAAAGAGTGTGCCATAATTATGTTTCTTTTCTCATTATGCCTTCACTTCCTCTGGAGTTACTAACTCCCTTGGTTTACACTGGACTTGTTTTCTACCCCCCATTAATATGTCTTTCTGTACTTTCTTTTGGGCTTCCCAGGCGGCGCAGTGGTAAAGAATCTGCAGGCCTAGGCAGGAGGCACAAGAGAGGAGGGGTCGATCCCTGGGTTGGGAAAATGCCCTGGAGGAAGAAATGGCAACCTACTCCAGTATTCTTGCTGGGACAGTCCCATGAACAGAGGAGCCTGGCGGGCAATAGTCCATAGCGTCTCAAAAAGTCTGACATGACTGAACACGCGGGTACGTACATATACTCTCTTCTGATCTCCCAGTACAGGTTCCCTTGGTATTAATCTGTCTGATTCTCTCTCATGTTCTTCCTCTACCCGCCCTCCTGACTTTTTCTCCCTAGAAACATCTCTCCTGGATCCTGTGGCTCCTTGCTCTGATCTGAACCAGTAGCTCTGGAGCTCTGTGGTCCTGGGATTTTCCTTTGCCTTTTTCCTACATTGGATTTTCCTACATTGGATTTTCTGTTTTCTTTAAGCACACTTCACTACTTTCTTCGCAAGTTCCCTTTAGGAATTTTTCCTAAGGGAAAAATGGACAATGATGTGTACATGACAATGCCTAGTAAGTTTAATATTGTAATCAACTATTGTTGTTGTTCAGTTGCTAAGTCGTGTCCGACTCTTTGGAATCCCATGGACTTTTGCCCGCTAGGCTCCTCTGTCCATGTGATTTCCCAGGCAAGAATACTGCAGTGGGTTGCTATTTCCTTCTCCAGGGGATCTTCCTGATCCAGCAGTCTCCTAGATCCAGGAGTCCATGAGTCTCCTCCTCCTTGGCAGCAGATTCTCTACAAGTGAGCCAATTAATTAATTAGTTAATTAAAAGAAATGTGAAAAAATGCCCATTGTAGCTTTCTTTATAATATTAAAGTTTTTTTTTTCTTTTTCTTCTTTTGTATACTTATTTTGTGAGAGAAAAAGATTTCCTGAGGGAAAAAAAACCGTTTCGTTGTCCTCTGTGTTCCAACGCCACCTTTGAGAAGTCTGATGCCATCCTTATTCCTGACCCTCTGTGTGTTCCGGGTTCACTACTCTCCCGTTAAGAAGCTATTAGGATCTTCTCTTTATCCCTAGTGCTCTAAACTTTTCTGAGGTGCCTATTTTTCATTAGCTGTACCAGACTCTCAGAAGGCTTTTCGTTTTTCAGATTTGTAAACTTCAGTTCTGGTAATGTTTCATATATTATTTATTTGATAATTACCCCCCAACTGTTTTCTCTTTTCTTTCTGTCTGGTCTGTTTGTCAGCTGTTCAGAATTCTTCACTGATACTCTAATTCTCTCATGTTTTTCTTTCATTGTCTATTTCCTTCGCAGATTAAAAAAAAAATTATCTCTTAGTTCTTCTGCTGGACTTCTTCATTTAGCTGTCATATTTTTCTTTTCTATAAGCTCTTCCTTCTGGTTTGTCCCCTTTTTATAGCTTCTTATTTCATGGATGCAATATTCTCTCTTTTCCCCTTACAGATACTAAAGGTAGTTTTTTGGATATTTTCCAACAGTGCACCGTATGTTGTTTCTCTTACCTCTAAAGTTCTTTCCTTTCTACCAAGTTTACTGATTTAGATTTCTGGTTTTTTTAAAAAGTAATTTCCTCCAGCCATTTAATTAATTAATTTATTTTTGGCTTCCCCTGGGTCTTCATTGCTTGCACAGCCTTTCTCTAGTTGCAGCAAGTGGGGGCTTCTCTCTAGTGGCAGCACTCGGGCTCAATAGTTGTGGTGTGTGGGCTCAGTTGCTCCATGGCATTTGGAAGCTTCCTGGACCGGGGATCGAACTCATGTCCCCTGCATTTGGGAATGGCGGATTCTTAACCGCTGGACTGCCAAGGACTTGCCTGATGTAAGTTTGATAAAATACTCATTTACAGAGAAATGAAAAATTTCTTATAGTTCTGCCTCCTAGAGATAGCTACTGTTATAAAAAATCCTTCATGTTTATATGCATATATAAAGAGATATTTATGTAAATAGAATTGTAACATACATGTTTGAAACAAAACTACCTTTTTTTTACTGTCCCTAGGCCATTAGTATCTTTCATGTCAATACATATACCGTACCCTTTTTAATGGCCACAACATTTCTTTAACCAGTCATTTATTGTTGAAAACATCTAGGTTTCTAATTTGTTACTACCACAAGTAATGCTGCATTAGGCATTTTTCACATTTTTTTAAACTGATTAATTAGTTAATTTTTATTCAGGTATAGTTGATTTATAATATTATACTTACTAGGCACTGTTGTATACATGTCTTTGTCCACTTGCCTGATTTTTCTTTCAGGAAATATTCCTAAAGGAAAGTTGCTGAGAAGACAGTGATATTGGAGGTGTTTGTATGTGAAGAATTTGTCAGTTGGTGAGAGTCACTATAGAATTATCAGATTATGAACTGCCTTTTTCATTGACAAGCCCCCAAATATAAGTATCTGCTGGTCTGTTTCTGGGGCTGCTCAAGCAGAGCTGTAATCTCCTGTTAAGAGTGTGTAAATCTGATTATCGCTTTGGAAAGTAGGAAGGGGCTAGGTCTGGTGCCTCATCATGTAACATGAGGATGAGCAGTCAGTGCCATCTCCCCCGTGCTCTCTGCTCCGCCTCACGTCCCTTAGCTCATGTCATTTCCCATCTCCTGGCCTTGCAGGGTGGAGGTGAGGATCCAGGATAGCAAGGAGTGAACCACTGCTCCATATGTGGATTTCAGCTGAACACCTTGGTTTCATGGGGCATTTAATCTCCATCTCTCCAGCACCGGATGCTTCCCATTCCTGAGGCTTTCCTGCTTTGGGCATTCTGTTAGCTGGCTTCTCTTCAGTACGTCTCTCTGCAGGCAGTTAGCTTTAGCCTTTCCACCAGCTTTGCGTGTGTACATAATCGCGACAGGCTCTCAGATGACTCCTAGGCTCCACAGAGATGGAGTTTGTGTTTTTTGTTTCCTGTTTCACATACTGTTGTGTGGGTACTTTTCAGAAGTGACGCAGGGGAACAGAAAAGTCAAATCTACAACATCTCACACCCAGAAATGTATAATTAATTAATACAGTTATGGTAAGGGTCTCCAAGAGATGTGAGAGTTTATAACAGAGGGACTTTTGAGGGAGTGAGGGTTTGGCCATGTGAGCTAGGAGGAAAGGTCCTGAGGAAAGGATACAGTCCTTACCTACAAGCAAATTGACCATATTAATTGTTTTTAGTTTTTCTTGAGACTTAAACAGCTTTGCTAGGCATTTTATCTTTAAAGTAAAACATATTAAGATACACGTTTCTGGGTATAAAAAAATAAATCATGAGGATGTAATGCACAGCATGGTAACTATAGTTAACAATGCTGTATTGTGTATCTGAAAGTTGTGGAGAGAGTAGATTTTGAATGGTCTTATCATAAGAAAAAATATTGTAACCATGTGTGGTGATGGATGTTAGCTAGATGTTGTGATCACTTTGTAATATACATATATTGAATTATTATGTTGTAAATCTGAAACTAATATAATATTATATGTCAATTATATCTCAATAAAATTGATATATTAAACCCCAAGAAAATATAAATTTTTTAAAAACAAGAACTGTTTAAATACAGTGTCCATTGGCAATGATCATTTCATGTGATAGTACATTTTTTGGAAGAGGGAGATTCTTCCTTATTTTGAAATGTTAAGTCATCTAGATCTTTAAAAAATACATTTTTCAAATCCTCAAATAGCAGTTTGTGTTATTCTGTCTTCCTTGAAACATCCTGAAGTTTAGAAAAGAATCCATATTTCTCAGAGTTGACCTCCTTCTTTTTGCTAAATAACCATTCAGGCAACTTACTGACACTCAATTAACAAAAGAGGAAACACTGACACTCTATCAACAAAAGAAAGTTGTACTTGATATCCTGTTTGTATGGCTGACAAAAATAACTCTTCAAAAATAGCAGACTGAAGTTAATATTAAAAACATCCACTTTGATAGTGAGCATTTCTCTGTCTCTGTTCCTGAGATAATCTATGCTACCATAATAAATGGGCCATCTCATGCAACACGATCATGTCAAAATCTGTTTTGCACAAATGCAAAATATACATATTTTGCAGTGAAATTGATAATAAAGATTTGCACAGCACTCATCTGTTTGTACCTTTCTTATTGCCCTGTTATTGGTGATATACAGTAGGACATTTTTTTATGAGAGGAGAAAGAACAGAACTCAATAACAGAAAGCCAATGGGTAGAGCTATTGTTGATAAGTAAGGTTCCTGTAGTTGGGGTGGCCATGCTCTCAGCATTCAAAGGATTCCTTTACAGACTAAGATTTGGAACAATTTCACTGTGCCTCAAGTATGGTGTCTAGAGGAGTTGTCTCTGGATTGACTTCTGTACCGCAACACAGGTACATTAGTTTATTTAAGGGGATGCTGTTACATGTACCTTCAATACCAAACAAAAAGTTAAAGATGATCTAGGTCCAACAGACAGATTTTTTAAAATTTAAATTTCTACCTGTACCCAGTATCTCATTCCTGTTTGGGAGCCAACTGGTCTAGAAACAAGTTCCCCATTTTATCTGTACAATGAAAGCTCCTAGAATTTTCCTCTACAGTAAGTGAATCACTTAGTGAGAACAGAGTCTAGAGAAGCATATGTAGCTTATTTTTTTTCTTCTTAATGCTCATCTAAACCTCTCTATATTAAAGGTCATTCTTCACTAATGGAAAATTCTCTTAACCAGGCATCAGTATAGAAACCCAGCTCCCAGAAGTCATATTCTCCCCTGTGTGATTTGAAAGTGTTCTTGCTGGCTATTTTTATGTCCTCAAAGTCCAGGATCAGAAATGGAATTTTCAGATTAGTTGCAGATGCCCACCCCTCCCCCCTTTGTGACTGAATGTGCTGTAATTCAAAAGGAAACTTTTCAGGCCATTAAGCTTCAATACAGTTTAATGCCTTTGGGCTGTGGGGCTTGAAATCATAGAGAAGCCTGAATAAATGTTTTAAAATAAAATCTGGAAAGCAAAGTACATTTTCTCCCCCTTAACAGCAGATTTGTTTTTAGTTTTGTGATTTTCTGCCTTGTTCACATCAAAGATCTTGGTCACGTGGAGGCTGCAGCAGCCCGAGTGGATGGCCCAACCCAGCTGAGGAGTGGACAGGCCAAGTCTGAGAAGGTCTGGCTTGTCACAGAGGGAGGAAGGCAATGACTGCTGTGTCCTTCTGCTTGTAGCTTTAAAATAGTCCCAAGTGACCAGTTTGCATTCTGGGCTGTAGTAAGCTTTGCAGAATGAATAATATTTTCTTAAGCACTTTTAAGTTCTCATTCACAGCCTATTTTAAAAATGATTTAATGAATAAAAATATGCTGTTTATAAGTCCCTCAGTGCGTATTTTTCAGAAAAACCTAAAAGAGTAGCTTTGTTTACACACTTAATACAGTGGCCAAATGGAATGTTATTGTGGTTAGAAATCCCTCAAAATGATTTATGGAGAAAATGGCTATCTGCCTGGTCATCTTTCTTAGGATCGGATTTAATTTTAGCACTTGATTCACTTGAACCTGTACAGACCCTTGGCCCCATTTTTCAAATGGAAAAACTGAGGCTTGCAAATAGATGAAAACTTGCTCCTTTTGAAGCCAAAGAAAACAGGGTAATCAGGAGCAAAGTCAGGTTGTTGGAGAATGTCGTCAATGTGCTGCCTGTAGACTGTAGGGAAACCTCCTTAGTCAGAAGAGCTCTGATAAAGAAGACAAGAATGGAGTTCTTACCTCTAGGCTGGAGAAAGGATTTTTTAAGCAAATAAATAATCTACAAAGGACAATTTAGTGCAGGTGCTATTTTAAGTCTAAGGGAACAGCCGGTCTTGTGCAGTTAGCATGCTAATTATGAGTTATTTGTCTATTTGTCAGTCCGGTCCGTAAATAATCTCTTATTGCATACATGTGTGCTAAGTTGCTTAAGTCGTGTCCAACTCTTTGAGACCTTATGGACGGTAGCTCACCAGGCTTCCCTGGCTATGGGATTCCCGAGGCAAGAATACTGGAATGGATTGCCCTGCCCTCCTCTAAGGGATCTTCCCGATCCAGGGATTGAACCTGAGTCTCATTATGTCCCCTGCATGAGCAGGTGGGTTCTTTATCATTAGCGCCACCTGGGAAGCCCTAATCTCTTATTAGTAATACCCAATTAGAGTTCTTACGCATAGGTTTAGGAAATGAAATGATGATTGAAATATTCTCTTATTCAGATTAGACTGAGTGAGGAAGTGTTACAGTACAATATCCTATCTTTTATTCAGCAAAGTGCTAGCTTTAAGTGTCTTAATTTTTAAAATTAAAATTCAGTATGAAAGATTGATTCATAAATTTACTGTTAGCAGATCTATGTGGGGTTCTGAATACTTTCATTATTTGGAATTAACATTCTGATTTTAAATAAGAAATTGATTTTAGAAACCATTTCCCACCAAGAGGAAAATTTAACTTTATTTTTTGAAACAGTATCTCTATGAGGTACTCCATAAGGCTGAGATGGAATTTAACTGAAAAAATAAATAATCATGTATGAGTATGTCCTGTCAGATTTTTAAGTAATAACATTCTATTTTCCTTTTAAATTGGACCTCCTAGGAATAATCCATAACCTTTGAATAAACTTAAGTAAATGTATCTTTTGTTGTTTTTGTCAGTGTGGTGCTTTAAGAATTTCAGGAAGCCTATAATTCTGGCAAAATAAAAGAGACTACTTCAGCATTTCTCAGTAAAAAGGAGAACTCAGTGATATAATAATTTGTTTTGATACCCCAAATACAAAAGGAGAAGGAACTCAGATTATACATATATATATATATTATATGGGCTATCTATTATTCAACCCTGCAAATACAAAGTCACTATTTGACTTCAGTTGTTTTAACAAATCTTCTAGGCCAAATCAATTCAAGTTAATCAGATACAGGCCACTGAAAACTGAAAATCCAGAGTGATTTAGGAGGTGCACTGCCCAGGCTAGTCATGAGAGCATCAGAATTCTTTTGAAGAGCTAAAGCTTTAAATTGTTAAGTGTTTAAAGTGAGAAAATTCATCTTTTTTTTTTTTTTTCTGTTTTTAGTCGAAAAACCCAGGTCAAGCTGGAGTGATACAGTACATCTTAGTGGAGAATAATATTGAATTGATTTGAGAGTAGCAGTTCTTGATGATTAGTTTTCAGGTACGGATGCCATTCTCTGGAATTTTGTGTTAAGCCTAGTTTCACCTTCTTCTTGAGAGGTAGTTATTTTCATCCCGCATAAAGCATTTCCTGTGTGGTGGTAATAACAATGAAATTTTATCAGGTGCCTCAGTAATGTATAGTCATCAATGAATCTAACAAGGACGCATTTTATAAGAAAATCAATAAGAGAAAATGATTATATTGTTGACTGGAGCCAGCATTCAGAAATGAAAAATAGAAAGAAAAATATCACTTTGCATTGGACAGGGTTTCGGTATATAATATGCTGGGATCTTCTCTTCAAAGTTATTAGGTATCTAGAGAAACAACAGGCAGCAATGGGATAAAAATACTTGAGGCCTTTTTTAAATGTCAAGAACAACCTGAAAACCACTATTTCATCCCTAATCTGTTGTTTGAATAAAGTGCAGTTTTCTGTCCCATGGAAATGTTTGTGTCTTAGCTGAAATATGTTGTGAGCCTCTGTTTGGAGATATTCATATTTACAGATGGGAAAAACTATTCAAATGGTGAGTTGAAAAGAAATCAATGACGAATTCTACCAGATAAACATCTGGAAAACATGGGGAATGAATTTTTTAAATCTCTGAGGACTGGAGATCTTGTACTTAACCACTGTTGTTTCTAAATATTCATAAGGATGAACATATACTTGGGAAAGATTGATATATGTTATAAAGAAGAATACAATGCACTTATTTTAAGTGTAAGTGTGTGTACTTAACACAATTATGCATGTGTGTATGTGCTCAGTCGAGTCTGACTCTTTGCGACTCCGTGGACTGTAGCCTGCCAGGCTCCTTTGTCCATGGACTTTTCCAAGCAACAATACTGGAGTGGGTTGCTGTTTCCTCCTCCAGGGGATCTTCCCAACCCAGGGCTCAAACCCTCATCTCTTGCTTCTCCTTCATTGGGAGGTGAATTCTTTACTAACTGCACCACCACACAATTGAAACTACCTTAAAAACCGCTTTTTAAAATACTGAGGCAATATCATTTGATCACAGTCCTCTGATTGTTCTTCCTTAAAAGGTAAATTACAAGAACTGAAAGATTATTTAGTGAGTTTTTTTCACATTCACTATCATAATGCATCTGATTCTAAAATGAAAATTTATTTTTATATCTTGATTCTACTTATTTTGATCCTTTTATTTTTTAAACTCTTATAAAGATGTACATAAACAACAGTTTAAAAAGGCAAAATATTTGAAGGCTTAAAATTGAGAACTGCAGCCCCTGACTCAACTTTTCCTTCCTGAGTCCTCTCCAGAGGCACCCACCTGTAACTCTTCTAATTTGTTCTATTATTTGTGATTATGTTTCTGAATAATATCCTTCAGTTCAGTTCGGTTCAGTCGCTCAGTTGTGTCCGACTCTTTGTGACCCCATGAATTGCAGCATGCCAGGCCTCCCTGTTCATCACCAACTCCCGGAGTTCACTGAGACTCATGTCCATCGAGTCGGTGATGCCATCCAGTCATCTCATCCTCTGTCGTCCCCTTCTCCTCCTGCCCCCAATCCCTCCCAGCCTCAGAGTCTTTTCCAATGAGTCAACTCTTCGCATGAGGTGGCCCAAAGTACTGGAGTTTCAGCTTCAGCATCAGTCCTTCCAATGAACACCCAGGGCTGATCTCCTTTAGAATGGACTGGTTGGATCTCCTTGCAGTCCAAGGGACTCTCAAGAGTCTTCTCCAACACCACAGTTCAAAAGCATCAATTCTTCAGCGCTCAGCTTTCTTCACAGTCCAACTCTCACATCCATACATGACCACTGGAAAAACCATAGCCTTGACTAGACGGACCTTTGTTGGCAAAGTAATGTCTCTGCTTTTCAATATGCTATCTAGGTTGGTCATAACTTTTCTTCCAAGCACTATTTTAAAAATTTTTTTCAAAATGAAAACATTAATTTGAAAAGATACACGCACCCCAGTGATCCTAGCAGCATTACTCACAATTGCCAAGATGTGGAAGCAACCCGTGCCCATCAATATAGGACTGGATACAGAAGATGTGCATACATATACATTGGAATACTCAGCTATAAAAAGAATGAAATTTTGCTGTTTGCAGCAACAAGGGTGGATTTAGTGGGTATTTTGCAAGTGAAATAAGTCAGCAGAGAAAATCAAATACTGTACTATATCTCTTATATGTGGAATCTAAAAAATAAAACAAACTTGTGATGATAACAAAAAAGAAACAGATTCACAGATGTAGAGAACAAAGGTGCTCACCAGTGGGGAGAGGGAAGGAGGAAGGGGCAAGATAGGGGTAGGGGATTAAGAAATGCAAGCTATTGTATATAAAATAAATAAACTACAGGATACATTGTACAACACAGGAAATACAGCCAATGTTTACAACTGTAAGTGCAATATAGCCTTTAAAATTTGTGAATCGCTATGTTGTACGTTGAAACTTATATAATATTGTACATCAACCAAGTTTTGTTTGTTGTTTAGTCGCTAAGTTGGTCCAACTCTTTGCAACGCCATGGACTGTAGCTGGCCAGGCTCCTCTGTCCATGGGATTTCTCAGCAAGAATACTGGAGTGGGTTGCCATTTCCTTCTCCAGGAGACCTTGCTAACCCAGAGATCAAATCCTCATCTGCTTGGCAGTGGATTCTTTACTACTGAGCCACCTGGGAAGCCATATTGACTATACCTCAATTTAAAATGCTTTTTTTTTCAATTTTGTGCTGTGCTTAGTTGCTCAGTCTTGTCCAACTCTTTGGGGCTTCTGATGGCACCCCACTCCAGTACTCTTGCCTGGAAAATCCCATGGATGGAGGAGCCTGGAAGGCCAGTCCATGGGGTCGCTGAGGGTCGGACACTACTGAGCGACTTCACTTTCACTTTTCAGTTTCATGCAACCCACTGGAGAAGGAAATGGCAACCCACTCCAGTGTTATTGGAGAAGGAAATGGCAACCCACTCCAGTGTTCTTGCCTGGAGAATCCCAGGGATGGGGGAGCCTGGTGGGCTGCCATCTATGAGGTCGCACAGAGTTAGACACGACTGAAGTGACTTAGCAGCAGCAGCGGTAGCTCAGCTGGTAAAGACTCTGCCTACAATGCAGGAGACCCTTGTTCGATTCCTGGGTTGGGGAATTCCCCTGGAGAAGGAATAGGTTACCCTCTCCAGTATTCTTGGGCTTCCCTTGTGGCTCAGACCGTAAAGATTCTGCCTGCAATGGAGGAGAACTGGGTTCAATCCCTGGGTTGGGGAGATCCCCTGGAAGGCTACAGTCCATGTGCTGTGTGTTTAGTTGCTCTGTCGTGTCTGACCCTGCAACCCCCATGGACTGTAGCCTGCTAGGCTCCTCTGTCCATGGGGATTCTCCAGGCAAGAATACTGGAGTGGGTTGCCATGCCCTCCTCCTGGGGATCTTCCCAACCCAGGGATCGAATCCAGGTCTCCCTCATTGCAGGCAGATTCTTTACCATCTGAGATTAGTTTCCTACCACTAATGATGGGGTTTGGCTTTCATACGCTTCCTGCCTATAAGCCACATGGTATGATATTTCCATTATTATCTTCTTTGTTGTTTTCCGTGAATTAACACTCTCTCTTTTTCATTTGCTTAGTTTTCTGTTTTTGTTCTCGTTTATCCCCAAATCTTGGACAAAGGGGTAAATTCTCTCTGACTACAATCAAATAAATCAAGTAAACTTTTTCTTGGCTACATCCCCTTCCAGAATCCTCCTTTCAACTTACCACAGTCTAGACTGCCTCATGGCTGTAGCCCTATAGCTCCCTTTCCATCAGCATGTAGATTCCTTGTGCCCCTCTCTGCACTGAATCCCAAACCTTCCTCTCTCTTGTTTTACCACTTCTTTGTGTGGTACTACCCTTTGAGCAGTAAGCCTCTAGTCTATTGGCTTCCTAATACAAAAAGTCAGAGGAGATCATCTTATATGGTCTTTGCATTTCCACAGATGTTTTAATCTATCTTTACATTTGATCAGCAGTTCATCTGAGAATACAACTCTTGTATGCAAATGACTTTCCTTCAGTACTTTGGAGGCATTTCTTTGATGTCTTCTTGTTTCCAATTTTGCTGTTAAAATTTCTTACGCTGTCCTTTGTTATGTGGCCCAAATTTGGGGGATTTCCTTTTCTGTTTCCAGACTTCTGAAATTTTATGATTATGAGCTTTGATATCACCCTTTTTTTCACTTACTATGCTAGATACTTGAAAAGCCCTCATATGTGGAACCCCATGTCTTTCTTTTTCTGATTTCCTCCCCACCTCTTTCTTCATTCTTTCTTTGTTAAGCTGCTATGATCAAAAGATAAACTTTCCAAACAGGTTATCTGAATTTTTCATCTCACTTTTTCCACAGTCATATGTTTATTTATTCTCAACTTTATCTTCCAACCATTCTACTACTTTAAAAAATTTTCAGTGATCATAATTTCCAAAAACTCTTCACTGTTCATTGAATACGTCTTTAAATAAGTATATTTTTGAGGATCTTTCTTATTTTTTAATGTTTCTTCTGTTCCTGATTTTTTTCTCTTTTCCCCCAAGTCGGATCCACCCACCCGTCATTCCTTCCTTATCTCCTCCAATATTTTACACAATAGTTATTTATGAGAAAGGACTAATTTATCTTCTTATCAAAAGAATATCACTTCAAAATAAAAAGGTATTGCATGGTTAACCCAAGCCAGTATCAAATTCATTATTTAATATATATTTTAAAAATATTTGTATAATTAGATAAAATGGTTTAAATTGAGTGATGAAACTGTTTGTAAAACCTAAACTTTAGCCATGCTTATGATTAGTATGATAATTTATGATTAAATAAAGGTTCATATAATGTAAGATTGAAAGAAGTTTTCTAAACACCACTGAATGTAACCCTCTACTAAGTCCAATAAGATCTGTCTCTCTAGACCCTCTCAGCCTGTGAGCCTCTCTCTTTGGTGAATGTCTATGGTTTCAGCTCTAAGGACTAGAAGTTCAAAAGCAAAGAACAAGCAATAATTCATAATGATTCTCTGATAAAATTTTTCAGTCTTTGCAGAATATCTCACCTGCAATTTTATTTAGTTATTCCAAACTTATCCCAACAAGAAACCTCTGCAAACTGTCCAACTCCTAGTTATTTGGGAAAGAAGAAATTCAATTAGGGAATGGTAAGTGAGGTTGCCAACATCTGCTGGATCATCGAAAAAGCAAGAGAGTTCCAGAAAAAAATATATTTCTGCTTTATTGACTATGCCAAAGCCTTTGACTGTGTGGATCACAATAAATTGTGGAAAATTCTGAAAGAGATGGGAGTACCAGACCACCTGACCTGCCTATTGAGAAACCTGTATGCAGGTCAGGAAGCAACAGTTAGAATTGGACATGGAACAACAGACTGGTTCCAAATAGGAAAAGAAGTACGTCAAGGCTGTATATTGTCACCCTGTTTATTTAACTTACATGCAGAGGACATCATGAGAAACGCTGGGCTGGAAGAAGCACAAGCTGGAATCAAGATTGCCGGGAGAAACATCAATAACCTCAGATATGCAGATGACACCACCCTTATGGCAGAAAGTGAAGAGGAACTAAAGAGCCTCTTGATGAAAGTGAAAGAAGAGAATGAAAATGCTGGCTTAAAGCTCAACATTCAGAAAACGAAGATCATGGCATCTGGTCCCATCACTTCATGGGAAGCAGATGGGGAAACAGTGGAAACAGTGTCAGACTTTATTTTTCTGGGCTCCAAAATCACTGCAGATGGTGATTGCAGCCATGAAATTAAAAGACACTTACTCCTTGGAAGGAAGGTTATGACCAACCTAGATAGCATATTCAAAAACAGAGACATTACTTTGCCAACAAAGGTTCGTCTAGTCAAGGCTATGGTTTTTCCAGCGGTCATGTATGGATGTGAGAGCTGGACTGTGAAGAAAGCTGAGCACCGAAGAATTGATGCTTTTGAACTGTGGTGTTGGAGAAGACTCTTGAGAGTCCCTTGGACTGCAAGGAGATCCAACCAGTCCATCCTTAAGGAGATAAGTCCTGGGTGTTCACTGGAAGGACCGATGCTAAAGCTGAAACTTCAATACTTTGGCCACCTCATGTGAAGTGTTGACTCACTGGAAAAGACCCTGATGCTGGGAGGGATTGGGGGCAGGAGGAGAAGGGGACGACAGAGGATGAGATGGCTGGATGGCATCACCAACTCGATGGACATGAGTTTGAGTGAACTCTGGGAGTTAGTGATGGACAGGGAGGCCTGGCATGCTGTGATTCATGGGGTCGCAAAGAGTCGGACACAACTGAGTGACTGAACTCAACTGAACTGACCTGAAGTGAGGTTGAATTAGTGCTTCTCTGAAAAGGTGTGAGGTTTGAATTTAGGACTGAGCTTTCTAGTCTCTGGGGGGCATTTTAGGAGGGCGGAATGTTACAGACTACAGCAGTTTCCCTGATCATTCAGGTTGGAACTGCACATTGCTTAATTTTCCAGTGTGGTCTTGCCGTGTTCATGGTGGTGATTCAGTCACTCATGAGATCTCTGTGGCTGTAGTCCCTCCTTTCTCGGCAGCTCCCCTCACTGTAATCCGCAGGTTTGTGTTACCTTGGCCCAGTTGCTGCTGCTGCTAAGTCGCTTCAGTCATGTCCGACTCTGTGCGACCCCATAGATGGCAGCCCACCAGGCTCCCCGGTCCCTGGGCTTCTCCAGGCAAGAACACTGGAGTGGGTTGCCATTTCCTTCTCCAATGCATGAAAGTGAAAAGTGAAAGTGAAGTCGCTCAGTCATATCCGACTCTTAGCGACCCCATGGACTGCAGCCTACCAGGCTCCTCTGTCCATGGGATTTTCCAGGCAAGAGTACTGGAGTGGGGTGCCATTGCCTTCTCCAACCTTGGCCCTAGTGCCACTCAAATTTCACTGTGTCCATGGATCACCTGGGATCTTGTAAACATGCAGATTCTGATGGGTTGAATCTGGGTGGATCTGAAGAGTCTTGGCTTGCAGAAGATGCCAAGTGATGCTGCTGCTGGCATCTGAGGAACTTTGAGTGTTAAGAACATAGAAATAATTAGAAGAATTGGTTCATGCTCCAAATTGTTATTTAAAAAGTACTCCAGACATGCTGAACTTTTGAATTATTAAGATCTCTTACTGATAATCACAGACCCATTATTTTGTACTTTATTTCCATCTACAGATGTCCCAGTGAGAACCTCGTCCTCACATTAGAGAAGGCGAGGGTTGCAGACAGGTATGCGTCCCTTGAATTCACGGGGTCAGCATTGATCAGGGCTCTTGGGAAATCAAGGGAACCATTCATGCCCCCTCAATGTGCCACTCACTTGGGAATTTGGACATATTTCTAATGCCTTCCAGCTCTGAGGAACTGGGTCTCTATTTTTAAGAGGGCTGCTTGAAGTACTTAGCTTTGAAGCATATGTGAGGGTCCCACTGCTGGCTGGGAGGCTGCATGTGGACTGAAGGTCTCTGATTTATGGGGCTTCTCCCCTGCCCATTCAGCAGGGAGTCACTTGCCAGATAGTCAAACAGAAATATGACTCACGGTGGTGATAAACATTCTGAGAAGAGGGCATGAAATGTGACTGAGAAAAGACCTGAAAAAGAAAATAACATTTTATTCACTGAGCTACACTCAAGCTTTCCCCTCTGGGGGATGGTGGGTGTCCTTCCTTCCTGTGGGTAGTTGATATAAAAATATGAAGCTCTGGATTACCTGCTGGAACAGGAGATTTTTCACACAGGCTGCTTTTGCCTGACATTTTAGAAGGATTGATTCATTTTAAGATACAGATTAGATGGGGATATCTCCCTTTACAAACCGATTTTATTCTATTTTATTTTTATTAACATTTATTTTCCAGGACTGGGTTGAGCAGCCATTTGTTTGGGATAAAAGACATTTTGATCTGAACTGATGCTTGTCTGCATTTGTCTATTTGAGAGGAACAACCTTTGTGAAATTTGAAATGAGAGCTTAGGTTAGTTTCTACAGCTAGCAAACCATCAGATTAAGAAGCACTTTTAGATCAGACCAAACAAGCAAGGACTGAATTGATTTCCTACTTACTTTATTCTGTAATTCTGAAAGTGTGGGCTCCAGACCTTGGAACCAATTAGAAGTGCAAATTTGTAAGCTCTACTCCAGATCCACTAAATCAGAAATTCTAGGAATGTAACCCATCACTCTGTGGATTTTTTCTCCTGAGATCTGAATTTTTATGATATATACCCCTCAACCGGTTACAGAAATGTACAAAGTTAAAGGTGAAAGACCCACCCGACCTTCTCTCCTGAGTGTTTCATCTTTGTAAAAATAGTATATTTTCTTTAATTTTTAATTTTGAAATAATTACATTCACAGGAAGTTGCATAAAACCAATGTACAGGGAGGTCCTCCTTCCAATTTCTCCCAAAGCTGATGTCTTGTATAACTAGAGTACAAGATTCAAAACTGGGAAATTGACATTGGGAGATCCACAGAACTTATTTAGGCTTCACCCGTTTTCACTCAATTGTGTATGTGTGTGTACTTCTGAGCAACTTTATCACATGCATAGATTTGTGCAACTACCGTTACAGTCAAGATACACCATTGTTCCATCACCACAAGGCTCCCATGTGTTCTCTCTTTGTAACTATATCCACTCCCCTCCCTTCTACTCCAATCCCATGCTTAACCTCTGGAACCATTAATCTATTTTTCACCTCTGTAATTAAATTATTTCAATTTTATTTATTATTTATAAGTTTATATTTGTTATATAAATGGAATTGTATAGTTTGTAACCCCTTGGGAATGGCTTTTATTCTTTTAACTCAGTATAATTCTCTGAGATTCATCCAGGTTGTTGAATGAATCAACAGTCCTTCCTTTTTAATGGCTGAGTAGTATTCCATGGAAGGGATGTCCCACAGTTTGCTTAACCACTCATTCATTGAAAGACAATCTCTTTAACAAGTGGTGCTGGGAAATCTGGTCAACCACTTGTAAAAGAATGAAACTAGAACACTTTCTAACACCATACACAAAAATAAACTCAAAATGGATTAAAGATCTAAACATAAGACCAGAAACTATAAAACCCCTAGAGGAGAACATAGGCAAAACACTCTCTGACATACATCACAGCAGGATCCTCTATGACCCACCTCCCAGAATATTGGAAATAAAAGCAAAAATAAACAAATGGGACCTAATTAACCTTAAAAGCTTCTGCACATCAAAGGAAACTATCAGCAAGGTGAAAAGACAGCCTTCAGAATGGGAGAAAATAATAGCAAATGAAGCAACTGACAAACAACTAATCTCAAAAATATACAAGCAACTCCTACAGCTCAACTCCAGAAAAATAAATGACCCAATCAAAAAATGGGCCAAAGAACTAAATAGACATTTCTCCAAAGAAGACATACAGATGGCTAACAAATACATGAAAAGATGCTCAACATCACTCATTATCAGAGAAATGCAAATCAAGACCACTATGAGGTACCATTTCACACCAGTCAGAATGGCTGCGATCCAAAAGTCTACAAATAATAAATGTTGGAGAGGGTGTGGAGAAAAGGGAGCCCTCTTACACTGTTGGTGGGAATGCAAACTAGTACAGCCACTATGGAGAACAGTGTGGAGATTCCTTAAAAAACTGGAAATAGAACTGCCTTATGATCCAGCAATCCCACTGCTGGGCATACACACTGAGGAAACCAGAAGGGAAAGAGACACATGTACCCCAATGTTCATCGCAGCACTGTTTATAATAGCCAGGACATGGAAGCAACCTAGATGTCCATCAGCAGATGAATGGATAAGAAAGCTGTGGTACATATACACAATGGAGTATTACTCAGCCATTAAAAAGAATTCATTTGAATCAGTTCTAATGAGGTGGATGAAACTGGAGCCTATTATACAGAGTGAAGTAAGCCAGAAGGAAAAACACTAATACAGTATACTAACGCATATATATGGAATTTAGAAAGATGATAACAATAACCCTGTGTACGAGACAGCAAAAGAGACACTGATGTATGGAACAGTCTTATGGACTCTGTGGGAGAGGGAGAGGATGGGAAGATTTGGGTGAATGGCATTGAAACATGTAAAATATCATGTATGAAACGAGATGCCAGTCCAGGTTCGAAGCACGATACTGGATGCTTGGGGCTGGTGCACTGGGATGACCCAGAGGGATGGTATGGGGAGGGAGGAGAGAGGAGGGTTCAGGATGGGGAGCACATGTATACCTGTGATGGATTCATTTTGATATTTGGCAAAACTAATACAATTATGTAAAGTTTAAAAATAAAATAAAAAAAAAAAATGAAAGACAACTGGGTAGTTTCCCATTTTTAACTATTATAAATATAGCTCTTGTCATATGCTTATATGTCAAATGTACCTGCTTTGGTGAAATATTGGTTCATGTTTTCTGCTTGTTTTCTAGTTGAATTGTTTAATTTATATTGTTGAGTGTTAAGAGTCCTTCAGATGTGTGGTTTGTAAATATTTCTTCCGGTCTGTAGCTGATCTTTTCATTCTCTTAACAGAGTCTTTTGCAGAGCAAACATTTTTAATTGTTGTGAGGTCCAATTTATCAAATATTACTTTTAGAGATTATTCTTTTGGGGTCAAGTCTAGGAACTCTTATCCTAGCCCTAGGTCCCAAAGATTTCCTCCTTTTATTTTTTTCTAAAAGTTTTATAATATTTCATTTTCCATTTAAGACTGTGATCCTTTTGAGGTAACTATGAAAGCAGAGACAGAGGACATCTTTACCTTGTTCCCAATTTGGGGAAGAAAGCATTCAGTGTTTTACCATTAAGGTGAAATTAGCTGAAAATTTTTTGTGGATGCTTTTATCAAGTTGAGAAAGTTCTCATCAGCAGAAACTAGTTTGCTGAGTTTTTAATCATGAATGCCTATTGAATTTTGTTAAATGCTCTTCCTTCATCAATTGATATGATTATATGATTTTTCTTCTGTAACCTGTTATTATATATATATAGAGAGAGTTGGTTTTTGAATAATGAACAAGCCTTGCATACCTGGAATAAATCTCACCTGGTTGTAGTATATAATTTTATATTTCAAGAGGGAGGGGACATGAGTATACCTATGGCTGATTCACGCTGATCTTGTGCAAAAGCCACACAATACTGTAAAGCAATTATCCTTCAATTAAAGATAAATTTAAAAAATTTTAATTTAAAAAATAGCAAAATTCAATTTCTAAATTTCATTGAGGATTTTTGTGTTTAACTTCATGAGAGATATTTGTCTGTAGGTTCCATTTTTTGGATGCTTTTTGTTGATTTTGGTATTATTCTGGCCTCATAGGATGACTTGTTTCCTCCTCTTCTATTCTCTGAAAAAGAGTGTATAAATTAATGTTAATTCTTCTTTAAGTATCTAGAAGAATTCTCCAGTGAAACTATACAGAACCAGGAATTTGGGGAGGGAAATTCTGAATTATGAGTTCAGTTTCTTTAATGGTTATAGATTATTTAGATTATTCATTTTGGCTAACATTTGGTAGTTTGTGATATTCTAGTGTGGTCAATTTCTTTTAAGTTGTCAAATTTATGTGTTTACCCCCTTATTATTACTTTAATGGCTGCAACATCTGTATTGAAATCTTTTATTTTGTTCCTGATATTGGTGATGTGTATCTTCTTTTTGTCTTTATCAGTCCTTCTACAAGTTAATTAACTTCATTGCTTTAATAAAGAGGGCTTTTTCTTTATTGATTTCCTCTAATGTTTTCCTGTTTTCAATTTCATTGATCTCTTTTCTTATTATTTTGTTCCTTATCCTTGCTTAGGGCTTTGTTTGATCTTTTTCTAGTTCCTTGAGATAGCAACTTAGATTTTCAATTTGAGGTTGTTTTCTTTTCTAATGTAAACATGTTTTCCCTCTCAGCAGTATCCCTGTAATTTGTAAATTTGTAAAATAAATACAAATTTATGGTATTGCATTTCACTTTCATGTAGTTCTATGAATTTTAAAAATTTCTTTCGAGTTTTTTGTCTTCCATTTATGAATTATTTGGAAGTCTGTTGTTTTATTTCCAAGTATTTGGAAATTTACCTGTTGTCTCTCTGTTATTAATTTCTGGTTTGATTTTATTATGGCCAGAGAGGTATGATTTCAATTCTTTTACATTTGTTGAATTTTGTTTTATGACCCAGTATATGATCTACTTTGGTTTTTGTTTCATGGCGATATGAAAAGAATTTATTCTTTTATTGGGTGGAGTTCTATAAATATCATTTCGATTCTGATGGTTTTGTTCAGTTCTTTTACTTCTTTGCTGATTTTTTGTCTAGCGGTTCTATCAATTGCCGAGTGGAGTGGTGAAGTTCCCTAGCTGTAATCGTGGTAATCTGTGTTTTAGCAAGACTTCCAGATGGTTCTGATCATGCTGAAGTGTTGGGAAGAAGTACCTTTAGTTATTTGCCAGTTTCAACTTCATGAAAGAAATCACCTTGAAAGGGGTGATGATGATAAATACTATTATAAGTGCTTTGAATATATGGTGTCATTTAATCTCACTGCCTCTGTGGTAGATTACTATTATTATTTATAGATGAGGAAACAGAACAACAAAGAGGCTAAATAGTTTGCTCAAGATCACAGAGCTAATGGGTAGTAGATTTGGGTCCAAGTAGTTTTGATTTTGGAAGTCTGCTCTTTTAACTGCTACCCTCTATTGAGGAAATAAGCTACAAGGGCCCTGAATCAAGTTACTTCTCTTGGGTAAATAAGAGTAAAACTCAGCTCTCTCAGTTTCTACTGCACTATTCTTTCTACCGCACCAGACTGTATAAAACCATGTCGGATAATTTGAAATTTCTTTTGGACCGTTCCTGTTATCAGTTGGAGTGTGTTGCGGCTCATAGCCACAGGAAAGTAAATGCATCTAATAGTGTCAGCAGAGTCTTCTAGGTCTGCCTGCATTTCAAGTCCTTTAGCACCAAATAGGCAGATAAATGTCTTCCCTGGTGACTCAGTTGGTAAAGAATCCACCTGCAATGCAGGAGACGTGGGTTCGATCCCTGGGTCAAGAAGATACCCAGGAGAAAGGAAATGGCAATCCACTCCAGTATTCTTGCCTGGAAAATTCCATGGACAGAGGACCTTGGTAGGCTACAGTCTGTGGGGTTGCAAGAGTCAGACACGACTTAGTGACTAAACCACCACCACCAGGCAGATAAATAACTCAGTGCCACCATTACATTAATGGACATGTAAGAATATTATGAATAACCAAAACAAATATTACCACTTAAGAGTTACTTTGTTTCTCACAAGCATATAATATAGGCTGAATTGTGTCCCTGCCCAAATTCCTATGTTGAAATCCTGACCCCTAGTACCTCAGAATGTGACTGTATTTGGAGAGAGGACCTTTAAAGAAATAATTTAGGTAAAATGAGGTCATGTTGATGGGTTCTGATTCAGTCTGACTGGTGTTCTTAGAAAAGAGGAGATAGGACAGAACCAGCACTGTAGGGTGGCTTGGGAGGACACAGGGAGAAACTGACCATCTGCAAGCTAAGGACGGAGGCCTCATAAGAAACCAAGCCTGCTGACACCTTAGTCTTGGACTTTCAGCCTCCAGAACTGGGAGAAAAGAAATCTGTGTTATTTAAACCACCCAGTCTGTGGTATTTTGTCATGGTAACCTGGTTGACTATTAGAGTGTAATTGTTACAGCCCATAGAGTCTGGGAATATTGATACTTGAGAAATCCCTTCTGGTCATTAAAAGATTCTTTGTTTACTTAATATTTGCTTTGCACAGAGCCATTAGCAAAAAGAGCTTTCCAATTCAGGATACAGTGCCCCTTCTGTGTTTCCCTTTATGGTAAGTTCAATTTGAATTTCTTTGCTAAGGGCTCCAGAAATATTTCCTTAGTTTAGCTTAGCTCTGCAATCACCAGCTTCTTGAAATCCCGGGCAACTGTAGTAACCAAAGTATTCATAACACTGGCCATTCTCTTGGCTTTCTGTGTCTTTGGGCAAGGCTCTAGATTGAGGTGTGCCAGCATGGTAAAAGGGCAGGGGGTTCTGGCTGATAAACTGGCCTGTGGCATGGTCAGTAGTGAAGTCATTTTAGCTAGAAGTTGTCTACCTTGAGGAAAATTTCTGTTCTTTACCTAGTGGGGATGTATTAAAAAAAAAAAAAAAGAAAAGACATCTATGGTTTTAGAAAAATGGACTTTGGAAAGTAAGCTGTAGCCATTCTGGGAGACATCAGGGAAACTGTACTCATTTTCTCTTAGGCTCCGACGTGAGGGACCATGACAAATGTTCTTGGGAAAAGGTGCTTTGGAAGGTTCTTTCTACCTAGAACTTTCAAATTTAACATGCTATTAGAATGTACTTATTATTTGCCAGTTTGTCTGAAAACTACTCATTACTATTTATAACTATTCACTATTCATATAAAAGCCCTTCTGTTTTGCCCCCCAAACTCAAAAGAGTATGGAAACTTTTTGCATAATGTTTCCTGTTTTAGATCTTCTGCAAAATAGCATGAGCAAGAACATCACTTTTCTTTTGGAATAAAATGTGTGTATGGGTGAAAGGAAGGAGTCTGGATCCCCTGCACATTTATTTCTCCGTTTTGTCATAAATATGAACACATAAGATAAAAAACAGTGCTGCCAAACACTCACCACCAGAGAATTCTTCAAGTAGAGTTATACTGGGGCAAAAAGCAGGTTGACAATTCTGACAGAATGTAAAGGATTTTAATACCTTTCGATCCATAAAGCACCAGGAAGTGGCATAAATGACAACCATAATAAAAAACCCCCACAACTCCAACATGCTCCAGAATCTCTAATTGTGTCCGGTTTTAAATAAGTTTTGGCATCTTTAAATCCATGAGGTACTAGAAAGCTGTATAAAACAACAAGAATATTTTTAAAAAATTCTGAAGCGATCCAGGAGTTCTAATTGTGTCAGATTTTATATGATTTCTGTGTTTTTCTAGGGTAAATAACATATAGTTAATAAACATACATATAATGCACTAAATATTTATGATCATATGTTGGTTGGATGAAAGACTAGGAAGGAAAATGCATATTTTTAAGCATTTTACTGTAGTTACCATTTCTGGGACCATGCACTGAAGTGCAATATTACTCATGAAGCAAAAGTAAGTTGATTTTTTTTTTGTTTGTTTTTGCCAGCTAGTTCTAAACAAACACTGCTGGCAGTGGTAATAATGTTGTGAACATAAAACTTCCTTTGTTTAACGGTCCTGATGAATGCCTGCTTGTCTGGGAGAAGCCATCAGTATGTTTCTGAGATGGTGCAGGATGCGGTGTTCCTGTTTGTCACACAGGATCGTCTGCGTTGGGTGAAGGTGTTCTCTAATGCATTTCTTCAAGTGCTGTTTTCTCTCTAGATAATAGGTAGACAGATTCTCCCAGAGAGCAGGGCAGCATAGGCTCCTTAAACCAAGGGCACGCCTGCTGGCTCTGAGTGTGTGAACTGTGAAATAAAAGGCGCAGGGCAAAAGTGTCCAACGACACGCTCAAGGGCGGCTCTCTTCCTCACACTCAATAATACTCTTGAAGTGGTGGCTTAACATGTTGAAAACGATGTGAAACTTTAAGAGCAACAAGTCAAATAGATGGTGAGGCTCCGGGGATTTGTAAAAGGATACGGACCTTTCTAGCGCAGATTAGTGGGTCATCAGAACAAATGCAGCTGTGCTCAGCCATGACAAAGTCACCGCCCGGGATGGGGTCGGAAGCCAGCTGGGAAGCGGGTGCCCCGGGTCCTCTTGCAGCTGCAACCGAGCGCGAAGGACCGCCGTTTCAGCTGGCACTCGGGGAAACCTGAACCTGCCAGACCGCCCCTGGGCCGCCGAGCCCCGCTGCCATCCGCCTTCTTAACGCCTCCCCAGGGCTCTGCCGCCAGGGGTTGGGGGCTGGGAGAGCGCCTGACCTGTGACTCTGAGATTGCACCGATTCCGGCAGCCCCGAGGAAACCCTTTCATGCCTGAATCCAGCTGCCCAGAATCGTGCCTGGCGTGTAGAGGACTTGGCTTCCGGGTTTGACTCCAGGTCTTTGAACAAGTCACAGAGCTCTGAGTTTCCTCCAGGCCCGCGTCCCACCCTGAAGGTACCTCTAAAGAGAGTCTTGGCGTGGTCCTTTGATTTGACCTGGGTGCAGTAATGCTTGCAGAAAGGTGCATATCATGTTCACAGAGCCTCCAGTTCTATGACACTGTAGTCAGGACTGCAATGGTGTTGGCACCTAGTAGTACCCAGGACTCCGTTTGCCATGAAATAAAAAAAAAGAGTTTTTCAATGGTAATTACACTTCTGGTAGTCAGGTGAGAATTACACTATTCAAACAAGCCCCGGGTAGAGGCAGATACCAGCTACCTGGTCCACTTAAGTTGGAAAATTTGTTAAGTGAGATGTTATCTTTCTGTGACCTCCCCTCCCCTCCAGTGTCCACCCAGAATGGGACAGAGATGCGAGGGCTGACAGGTCTGTATTGGGTCTGGGATCCTGGGTGGCAGTCCTGGATCTGCCAAGAAGAATCCTGACTGGTCCCATAACCTCTTTAGAACCTCAGTTTCCCCACTAATAAAACTGAGACATTGAACTAGGAGGATTTCTGAGCTAGGCTATGTTTTCCAAGATGCTATTTTAAAACTGTTTCAATTCTTCAGGTGACAGCCCTTATCAAAATGTAAATCACTGTGACTGAAGTCATTGTGTCTGTCAGGCATGTTACTCTTTGCAACCCTTTGGACTGTAGCCTGCCACCTCTTCTGTCCTTGGGACTTTCCAGGCAAGAATACCAGAGTGGGTTGCCATTTCCTTCTCCAGGGGAACATCCAGACCCAGGGATCGAACCTGCATTCCCTGCATTGGCAGGCGGATTCTTTAGTTTAATCGCTCAGTCATGTCTGACTTTTTGCGACCTCATGGACTGCAGCATGCCAGGCTTCCCTGTCCATCACTAACTCCCGGAGCTTGCTCAAACTCCTGTTCATCCAGTCAGTGATGCCATCCAGCCATCTTATCCTCTGTCAGATTACTTATTGGAGTCATTAATAGCAACTAAGTTATTATATAGACTCAGAGTGGTTGTAAAAAACTGTTCATTCTGTAGAAAACTGAGGATTCATTTATAAGTTTAGAAAGCCAAAACCACAATGACGTTTAAAATAAATTACTTTGTAAAATGCATGTGTACAACAAAGACAGCCCAGAAAATAGTGAAAGTAGTTGTAGTGAATGGTAGAAATATGGCTGCAGCTTTTTATAGAAAAAACTTTTGAACATTTTATTTACTACATATTATTATTTTTCTCAACAACTAATAACAGACTTCCAAAAAACTTTTCTCTTTAAATTTACTTTGGGGACATAGTTACGCTGCCTTTAGAAAAACTTTATTAGGCTGTGCTTACTACATTATGTAGAAAATAGTACACTTATATATGCCTATGGAGTCACCACACAAAACAAAAAATACAGATGCCTGCTTTTGTCATTCCCTATACATAAAGGAAATGGCAACCCACTCCAGTATTCTTGCCTGGAGAATCCCGTGGACTGTAGCCTGCCAGGCTCCTCTGCCCATGGAATCGTAAGATTTGGACATGACTTGGCAACTAAACCACCACCACAACCATACATAAAGGAGGTAGAGACAGTCATTCAAGAAAGGTGGCATGTTACATTACCATAACAGAACAGAAACCCAAGATGAGGATAGAGGTACTATTTATCAACCCACCGAGAACCATGATTCTGTGAATTTTCATGTCTTCAGCATTATCGGAGTTTAGATAATTCAAGAATTTAATGCTTTATCTTGGAATTTTACCTTTCGAGGGCTTGTTAGTAAAACTCAGAAGTAGAGTTTAGGAGGTGGGAGCCTGATGGGGACCAGAGGTAGGTATGAGAAGCTGTGAAGTGTCTACACCCCAAATGGCAACAGAAGGCAGGGAAACCTTGACTCAGAGGATATCCTAAGTGTAAAGATGTTCATCCTCTCCATGTCTGCTCACTTGCTTGCAATCCATAATCCTGGCAACACCAGGTGAGTTCTGTCTAGTATATTCCCCCAAATGCCATTCCTGGTCAGGAATCCATTTGTCCAATTTTAAATTAAAAATTTAGTTGTAAATATCACAGCAATCTGGATGACATTATTTGCATTAATTGTGTTTCTTTTCACCATTAAGGAATGTGTTTCTCCTTCAGTCTGTCTCTGCAAGTATTTATTATTAAGTACCCGTCTTTGTAGAAAATAAAATTATGACTTCTTATTAATAGCATGAAAGTGAACCAGAGTATTATTGAGGGTGAAGAATATAGCGTTTCTTTCTTTCCTGTTTTTTTTTTTTTTTTTAATTCAAAAGCTAAAAACAGTCTGGGTTTCTAAGGTTAATAGGAGACAGAAAAGTGTGACTAACATTTACAGTCCTGCGTTGTAATCAGTTGGTCAGTTGTCTGACTCTTTTTGACCCCATGGACTGTAACCCTCCTGGCTCCTCTGTCCATGGAATATTTCAGGCAAGAATACTGGAGTGGGTTTCCATTTCCTCCTCCAGGGGATCTTCCTGACCCAGGGATTGAACCTGTGTACCCTGCATCTCCTGCATTGCAGGTGGAAAGAAATCTACCGTATTCCAGGCTCTGTGCCGCATACTTTAAGTATTTCCTCTCATTGCCCCTCATGCCAGCCTCTGAAATGGACATTGTTTTCCCCAGTATACAGACGAGATGCTCAAAGTCATTGAACTGGGAGTCAAGCTACATCTGAAAAGGGTAACAAGGTGGGGACTGTACATTCTTCAGTTCAAGAGGAAAAAAGAAGCCTCCTTCATTGGAAAATGCTCTTATATTGCTCTTAAGACACCACTCTGCCACATGCTGATGGAAGAAGAATATGTATTTGTGAATTAAGGAGAACTTGAAAGAGAATGAGTTATGCTGGAAAAGAGTGCTGAAATCAAAGTTATTTTAGCATATCAGACTTGTGTGTAATAAAGAAAATTATGTATTTGAGTCCTAGTGTATGAATTTTGTCTTGAGAATGTGGGAAATTTGGGGTGGAAATTTGGGGTAGATACTCTGGGCAGGGTTTCCTTGGAAAAGGCCTTTTTTACTCTGCTCCATCTCCCCTCTTACTCAAGCCTGGTTTGCCCTCCTCTCCACCCTGCAGCAGAAGCTGCCAGGGTCCCCTTCATGTCTCATTTGCAGAACCTGTCACCCTTCTAACGACTCTCCCCCATCTGTCTTCCCAGCTGGGTTGGAGGTCTCAGGAGTGCTGGGACTGTCTCTCTCCTTCACCACTCAACACTTCATGCAGGACCTGAGGAAAAGCCACAAATGGGGCCCTAGGCCTTGGTCCACTCCCCGTTTGTCTTCCATTTCTGAACACCCCAGCACTGTACTCAAGCTCCCTCCATCCTTCTCTACCTACCATAGCTAGTCCTTTGCTTCCTCCTCAGGGTTGTTTGGGCAGGGAATTCTGGATTCCCTGGAGCCTGGAGTACCTGGAGTACTGGTTGGGTACCTGGAGCCTGGCTTAAAAGGGGAGGAAATGAGCCAGAACAAGGTCTCTAGACTGTGGGGTCTGGTCAGAGGTAGTGGTTGTTGGGGGCTAAGGGAGATGTTGCCAACACTCCAGAAACACTGTTGAATGGATGATTATCAATTAATATGCTGAAGCAGAGCCACAGAGAGAAAACACAAAGGTGACCTCTGGGGGCCTGAATAGAGGGGGACCATGCGGGTGTTCAAGAGTCCCTGTAAGAGACAACGGAGTCTGCAGGGCCGGGGGCATGGTGGCTCTGTTGGCACTCTCACTGTAGTGTATTGTACTCCTGCTATTATTTTCATTATTTTTCTATAAACTTTAAGGGCATGCAGAGAAAGTTCCATCTACCTGGGTGCCTAATAAAGAGAGAATCTCAGGCCATCTCAGAAATGACTCAAACCAATAGAAGCTGGGGGCTTCCCAGGTGGCACTAGTAGTAAAGAACCTGCCTGCTAATGCAGGAGGCATAAGAGATGTAGGTTCAACCCCTGGGTCAGGAAGATCCCCTGGAGGAGGAAATGACAACCCATTCCAGGATTCTTGCCTGGAGAATCCCATGGACAGAGGAGCCTGGCAGACTACAGTCCATGGGAGTTGCAAAGAGTCAGATATGATTGAAGTGACTTAGCACACACACACACACACACACAAAATAGAAGCTGGGTTCATGAGAAATGACCTGGACCCTCAGGTTCTTTCCTTTTCTGTCACCAGGAGTTTCTAGATCTACATGGCATTTCTAACTCATACCTGACACCATGTCTGAAGTTCAGATTATAGGTGAAATTGCAAGGCAAGGTAAATTCATTCTTTGTCATATTGCTCCAGGAGGGCCTATGAAGTAGATGCCAAACCGGGCCATCCTCATAAAGCAAATGTAAAACCCAAACAGAAACCTTGGTTATATGAAAACAAAATCATCTTTTTTTTACAACTTGACCACTGCTCTATGAGGTTTTGAAGTCAAAATTTAGGGATAGTGTGAAAACAAGAAGAAAATCTTCATGAAACAGTAGAGAAAATTCCTGGAGATGAATCACAGCTCCATTCACTTTCCTTGATTCTTTTATTTTAAGAATACAAAATTATTCTGAGAGATTCAGAATGGACCTCACTTACAGAAGGAGAAAAACAAAAAGGGAATGTATATTCAGTAGACAGGAACTCCATTAAAAAAAAAAGAATTGACAATTACTTAGAAGTCAGGAAGCCAATTTTAAAATCAATACATTGCTTGAGCAGGATACCATGATGTAGTGTCAAAGTAGGAAGCATTATCAAAGCTATATTTACTTCACATCAGTCCTTAAGTAGTCTGGTCAGTACTGAAACATCAGAGAGAGGAAGGTCTGTAAGCAGAGTTACAATCTGACCTAAATCTTCACACTCTACTAACCAAACCTTATGATACAGGACGGGGCTGAAAATTAGGTTTTAAGCAGCTTTTCTACTCACATTTGCTTAGTTTTAACCTAACTGTAAAAGAACCTCTCCATCTTCGACCTTTCCCTATCCATAGAATAAACAGTGTAATTACAAACAGGATCAACCACAGAACTGGGTCCCTTGTGTCGCACTCAGATTCTTGGTGGCATTGCACAGCACAATCTGAATGTTATTAAAGGGGAATTGGAAAACAAAGGGGGATTTAAAATAAACTACATGAAATGCATTTTCGTCATCTCTGCCTTAGTTTGTGAGAAATTCAATGTCAGCCCCATATGTACAACACTGAAGAATAATTTCGCCTATCCAGCTGAAGGGACAGGAGTATATTTAATTTGTTGAAGAATTCACTGTCATTTGCGTGATGGTGATCCTGTCGAGGAGGTGCTTAGGAAAGTGTACTGAGAGGACCTGAGCCAGATTGCTGGATAGAGCTACAGAGCAGGAACCAAGCTTCTCTTCCTAATGTTTGGTACAAAGCCTGTCCCCATTCGTTTTAAATTACTAAGAAAAGTAAACATTTTGGTAAATGCCTCTGAGAGATTTATAGGTGACCCTAAATGCAATCTACTTGGTGACTGACTCAATTTTAATTCCTTTGGTTCTTGGTTGCGGAAAGGGCAACATTGTTACCACTTGCCTGGTCAAAGGTTACATTTCCTGCCCTCCATCAACTGGGCCTGGACATCTGAGTGTTTTTAGATACTAGTCAGGTCACCTTCCAAGGGGAATCACTCAGGCTAACCATCTGATTAAGGGGCCTCTGTAATGAATACTGCTACCAGGTATGCAATTAACCTGCCTCTAGCTTTCTTGGTTTAATGAAATGCATGTTAGATGCCTGTGTGTGTAAGAGCTCAGTGAGCAAAGGCACCCAGGAACTAGAAAGTTCAATACATCATTCTTTAAAAATTTTATATTTTAACCACATTTTAATTAAACTTCAAAAAATATGAAGTTTTTGTGCTCACATTGCAAGGGATTTGGAAACCCAGAGTGCCACTTTTGGTTCATTGTTTCTCCAAAGACATTTCCACCAGCCCAGCTTCAATCATCCACTTGCATCCACCAGAGGTGCCCATGGCAGTGATGTGGGTACTCTCCCCAAGATCTCAATTAACAGAGTGTTACTGAGTGCTTACAAGGCCAAGCCCTGCCTTAAGCTTTTTACTTACTGAAGACTCGTAATTGTTTTCACACAAGAGAACACTGAAGCACAGGGAAGAGACTGGTCTAAGCAACAGAGCAGCAGAGCCAGGATTTGAACCCAAGCAGCTTAGAACCTGTGCACTTAACCATGAGGCAGATTATCTCAGAGAAAAAGGGCAAAGCCCTCAAAAATCATTCTGCTATTTCCAAAATCCTCCTTCTGCTTCTTTGCTCTGAAGCAACCCTCCCCTGGCCCGTAGTTAATATCATACTGGACATGAACCATCACCCCAATCATCTCCAGAACTTAGCATGTGCCCTGAGATGGTACTGCTCAGGTGTTTGCTTGTTAGCCTGCCCAATCCAGCTCGGCTTCCCCACTGCTCTAATTATCTTAGGTCCATGGCCCAAGCTAATCTGACTGGAGTTCATCCAAGTTCTTTTTTTTCTGAAGCTAAAAGAAAGGAGGATGGTTTTCCTGTAGCCTTGAATCTGGGAGGCAGAATCTGCAGAAATATCTTTACCATCATGGACCACTGCGAGCCTGAGTGGGGCATCAACAAGTGCAGAAAAGCAGAGCTCAGCTAAGAGGCCTGGATCCTGGGGACATCCTGAAGCCCCAGTCCAGCTGGGTCTGACTCAGGCACTACCCTGGTCTTCTCAGCTGTTACAAGTAATTCCCTTTCTGTTCAGACTTTGGACTGGACTTTCTGACACTTGCCTCAGAAAGGAGTCCTCCTTTCTGCCACTGAGCAGCATTCTAATTTTATTCAAAAACAAAATCCTTTTATTTTTATCTGATGAAAATAAAAACATTATCCAGAAGCAGAGAGAAATCCCTGTGATCCTTCAAGAAGCAAGGTGGTAGAGTGGGTGCAGAGGCAGAGCAGGGCAAGAGGAAATGGCAAAAAGCTATAATACTGGCATTTACCATCTCATCTAAAGCCCCCAGTGATCTGGTAAAGAAGATGGCATCACCTCCAGCTCACAGAGGAGGAAACTGAGGCACAGGGAGGGTGCCTCACACTATTTGTGGCTGATACAGCTTTCAAATCCAGACTCATTTGGCTCAGGCCACTGGTGACTTTCTGCCACTGGGGGCTGCTCCAAAAAGTGCTGTGGAAAGTGAAGGGCCTGGGCAGTGGAATTGTCCATAGTGCTGCGCATCTGATGTGCCCTGGCCATCCTCAAAGCACTCCATACATCGTGCTTTATGCAGTGACCTAAATTTTTACGTAATCAGTTGAGGCTCATTTGCCGAATCCAGTGGGTGAGGTATCGGATATTATCTTCAGTTCTTGGAGATGGGGCTCCTGTCACTAGAGCAGACAGGATTTGGGCTAACACCTTGCTTGTGGAGACTGAGAGGAAGGAGATGAACAAAAAGGGGATGCATTCAGAGCGGTAGCATTTGCTATGGTCCTAGAAGACATGTAGATGATGAGGGTTCAACATGACTCTTGGCCTATTTTTTTTTTTGGCCTGGGAGGAGCCTGAAATGCCACCATTGCCATGGTAATGAGTAAGCAGAGCTCTGTGATAAATTAGGGATGGAATTTCTTTATTTTCCACTTTTAATTAATGATGAGATGAAGATGTAGTAAACAACATTTTAAATGTTGTATTGAGTACAGTTCTGAACTGGACACTTCTGAGAATATAAAATAAAAGGAACTTTGTTGAGGAAGTCAAAATAGGCAGAACCATGGAGCAATTAAATAGCAATCCATGAACAGGAAAAGATAGACATGTTTGCATGTGTTTGGAGTACATCACTGATAACAAGAGCAACAATGAGTTAAGTGGAGTGAGCAGTGTAACTTTTTTGATCTTTTCAGTTTTGAGCTAAGCTCCTAAGAATTCATCTGATCAGTAGGAGCAGGTGGGAAAGATTTCTTTCTTTTTTTTTTTTTTGGTAGGAATGAAATGCTGCTGCTGCTGCTGCTTCCAAGTTGCATCAGTCGTGTCCAACTCTGTGCAACCCCATAGACGGCAGCCCACCAGGCTCCCCCATCCCTGGGATCCTCCAGGCAAGAACACTGGAGTGGGTTGCCATTTCCTTCTCCAATGCATGAAAGTGAAAAGTGAAAGTGAAGTCGCTCAGTCAAGTCCGAGTCTTAGCGACCCCATGGACTGTAGCCTACCAGGCTCCTCTGTCCATGGGATTTCCCAGGCAAGAGTCCTGGAGTGGGGTGCCATTGCCTTCTCTGAGGAATGAAATAGCACTAGCTTAAACTGCTTTTGCCTCTTTAAATGGGTTGTTGATTAATCAAATTGAAATAGCACCAGCTTAAACTGGTTTTGCCACCACTCATAGGTTGTTGATTAATCAAACCTTGAGTCATTTTACACAGACAGCATTCTGTATGTGTGAGATGGAAATTCATGTTTCCAGGATGACAGCGGAACCAAGAATCTTTAGTCTACAGAACTTAAAGACTAGAAATGTTGTCACTGGAGTCTTTTGCAAAACGAGAAGTCCTTTAATCGGGGAAAATCTGGCTTCCAGCAGCCCGAGTAGCTCAGATGCTCTAATTGAAGACTAGCCAATTAGCTTCCGATTTTGAAATTCCCCTAACCATTAAATATCTCCTGGAAGCCTGGATCAGGGAGACAGATCTGTGAGCCTTGCTCCTATTCTTTATGCTGGTTGGCCTTGCTGCAAACCTCTTTGTTTTCTCAAAAGCCAGTGCCATAGTCTCGGCTTCTCTGTGTGTGATCCGGCAGTGAGCCTTTGCTTGGTAACCGGAGCATGGCAATGGGCAAATTAAGGTGTCACTTTGTTCTGGGTCTCTGGGGTTGGGTGGTGGAAACGGGGTTGGAGCAGGTTTACACTGTACGTCTATTGAGAAAGGAAGTCTATCAAGAGGTTGTTGATGAAGCCCAGGAAGGATATTTGGGGAGGGCCTTGCTTAGGAAAGCAAGTGGGAAAATATGGAAAGGGTGAAGCCCAAGAAATGGGGATGGTCTTTCTGTCTCTTTTGCCGGAGGAGAGTGTTGCACTGGGATGTGAATCAGGTTGGGTTTTGTTCATCTTTCCTTAGGGTCTGGCACTCTTGGGGAGTGTATGGATATGTGTTTATTGAATGAATGAGGGAGGAGAGGAAGGGAAGCAGGAAGGAGAGGAAGGAAGAAAGGAAGCTGACTAAACTAGGGGGGAGTGCTTCAGAAGTAGAAGATAATAGCTATTGATCAATGGCTGGAGGCTATAGAGAGTTCAAGAAGATTCAGGATGGAGTAGAGCCATTTTTCTTTACCAAAGTGAAGAAGTCATTAACTAGATGGGAATTGTGGTTTCTTTTTTGCGGCGGTGCAGGTGGGAATTAAGCTGGAGGGACTGGATCTTTTTGACTCAATTAGATGCCCTGGTTACACCAGATCTTCAGCTTCCCCACCAATCAATATTCATATCCTTAATGCTCCCTGCTTCCCCTCTCATGGAAATAAACACATCAGGAGCTGAATTCCAGGTGCCTGGTTCCCCAGAGACACATGTGCTTTGGTATAAAAGTTATTTTACATGGAATACTCAAGTTCTCTAATGCTGCTTCTCAGTCTCAGAAGTTTTTTCACCTAACCTGCTTAGGGTCTTTTTGTAGGCTTGCCTTCTCTCTTCAAAGGGCATTTCGCTTTTCTCCAAACAGTTCCTAATACACCTGAACAAATCAATTAAAAGAAAAGGTCGACTGGCGGTTTCCGACAGATTTTGTGACTTCACAGGAGGTTGAATCTCTTCCTATACACGTCCTAAATCAATACTCTCCCATCAGCTCTCCTCATTCCTCCCAGTGCAGGAAATGTTCTGAGAGATGGAGAGCCTCCCTCAGGAATTCCCAGACTGGCCACAGCACAGGAGCCTCTGAACCCTCTCCAGTCTGATGGCTCCGTGCTTAGGACTCCACACTGCTCCAGTGACCCCAGGAAATGGAATTCCTTTCCCAAGCCGGAGCCCCGAGTTTACCTCTTTCTTCTTGCATTACTTCATAGATAGATAATCTGAGTTAATTCCTTCAGGGTTCCTTTGCATTTAGCCCTTGCCTCTTAATTCTGCTGCTGTTCTTCACTTAAATACCCAAGGCGAATTCCCTAAGCTCATTGCAGTTCTGATTCTGGTTTTCTTGCATAAAGATAGAGTTGCATTAAAGATAGAGTTTCTTTCAGTGAAGTTCCTATGCACATTTATTTTCTCCTATATTCAAAGGTTGAATGTCATTTTTTATAATGCCAAATTCTTTTTAACTGAGCTTTTCATGGTGAACCTTTGCGTTCTTTTTCTTTTGGCTCACTCAGGGAAAGAACTCTTACTCTTAGGAGTAAGGATGCTCAGGCCAGGGAGTGAAAAATGCTAGTTTTTCATTTCCCTTGTCTTTCAGGGAATAAAAAAAAATTGGCATAGGAACATTCTGAGGGCTGCCAAGAAAGAGCTACTTCCATAAATCAGTTCATTAGGCCCTTAATTTCTGTGACATTTGTCTCTCCAACTTGATTGTAAACTTTTTGCCAAGTGGGGACTGGTTCTTCCTTTCTTTTCTCTTCTGAGCTAATTTTGGCATTAGGTTCTCCATATTATGAGGGAGGCCTTCACATGTATAGCTGGTTCCCAGGTTGAGGTAGCTATTAATTCCTGTGTGTTGGCTCTGTTTGGGTTGAAATTAATATCTTAAAGCATTTCAAAAGTGAATGATGCCAATACATGGAACATGTTCCCTATAATTAGGATTTTTGGGGGCACAGATATCAGAAAACCCAATTCAGTGATATAAGCAATAAGTGAGATATTCCCAGGACATTTGCAATTGACCTATATTTTTCTGTCCTGATTTTTAACACCCCTTGCACGCTCAAAAGTGCCCATACTAGAATGATAAAGTATGTGGTCATCTGTGTTAGTTCAACAGCTGATGTAACAAATTACCACAAACTTAGAGTCTTAAAACAACACATTTATTTTACAGTTTTGTAGGTTATATGCTCAACACCAGTCTCACTGGGTTAAAATCAAGGTGTTGCCTACTTCCTTCTGGATGCTCTAGGGAGAATCTGCTTCTTTACCTTTTCCAGCTTCTAGAGGCTGCCTGCATTTCTTGGCTGTGGCCCCTTCTCCAACAATGTGCTGCTGAGTCCTCCTCACACTGCCATCTCTCTGTTCCCCTTCTCACTCTTAAGGCCTATTGTGATGGGCCCACCCAGATAATCCAGCATAATCTCCCTAATTTAAGTGCTCAGTTGATTAGCAACCTTGATTCTCTCTGCAATCTGAGTCCCTCTTTGACTTGTAGCCTAATATATTCACAGGAGCCAGGAATTAGGCTATGGACATCTCTGGGGGTCCATTACCCAGCCTATCACATTATCCTACCCATAAAGGGCTTTATTATCATACATAACAAGAAGTCCAGAAGCGAGGGGCTTCAGGAGGGTAGCGGCTGTGCAACACCATCATATACCAGATCTTACGTTTCTCTGCTGAACCGTCTTCATCGTGCCAGCCTGTCTCTTGGTGCTGGGTGTGGTAACGGTTGCCTTCTCAGGCACTGCAGAAACAATCACCTCCAGCTGAAGCAACCAAGGCTGTGAAGAGGCTGTTTTTTCTCCTGTATCTCTTTACCAGGGATGAAAACGTTTTCAAAGGTCTCACGAGAAGGTTGTGTCTCACTGGCCGGGATGGTGACACACCACGTTTCACCCTCTGAAGCACGTGCCTGAGGGAGACTGGAAGCCAGGGTAACGGGATTTCTCAAGGGGAGGACCAAGGGGGAATGGCTCTTGGACAGGTCACCAGCAGCTTCTGAGGCATCTTCAGAGAGGTTGGGAGCAGGACTCATGATTAACCAATGAGCTGCTGCTGGCAGGACCTGGAACTTTGAAGGTGCAGTGCCTCAGGGCACTCTTCTGAAAGCTCCTATTCATGACATTCTTTGGGATTATAAAATGGACTATAATTTTATTAAGAAATCTTAAGGCACAGGCAGTGGCAGATGAAAGCAGTAGACACTGGAGCAATGGTATTCACACAGTGAGGGTCTGGACCACACCCCTCAGGGGTCCCGGGCCTGTACCAGAGTCTCATTGTGGCTGCTTTGTCATCCTGGCTCTGTTTTATGACTCTGCTCCTGAACGTATGTATAATTTTGAGCAGAACTTGTCAACACATTTTATATAATAAATATATAATAATCTTGCAGGTTATCTGTCATCCATGCCTGAAGCTTTAATAACCGTAGTGGCTAATTATCTGGCATGCCTCTAAATTTATGCAATACTGTTGATAACTATAACTACATAGTACATAACAGTCCATTCCAGTAAACGAACCAGCTTTTTAGTTTCCTTATTATTGCTCGCAGCAGAACTATATGGTAAAACACAAAAGTTACAGGCAATAAAACATATATTGCTTCATGCCCCTACACCAGTCCAGGTGAATGACACTCCAGCACAGGTAATACCCACAGATGGACGCAATGTTAAATAACAAGCCTTGAGGAAGCTGGCTGTTAATATCACAAGAAAATTACCATTGGGATTAGAATGAAGAAGTGACAACAGGTATTGAAGAGTCCCATCTCAGTTCTTCCATTGTTGTGGATAACAGCCTGATTTTCTCTGATCCTTCTGTGGGAAAAAACTGGTTTAAAACATGAATGTGGTATTTATTGCTTCAAATTATCTTCATATAATTGTGTTTTTTGAAAGCCTACTACCTGCTGGCTACTGTTGCTGGCTCTTGGGATAGGTCAGCAAACCAAACGAATGTCCTTTCTCTCAGGGAACTTACGTTCATATGGGAGACTGACAATAAAACGTAAATGCAGCAAATCAGCAAACTACATGATGTGTTAGAAGGTGTCCCAGGAAATGAAAAGGCCAGGTGGGCTCAAGGGAACAGAAGTGTGAGGAGAGCAGAAGAGGAAGGTTAGTATTCACAATTTTAAATAAGGTGGTCAGAGGAAAACGTGATTCATGAAAATTAAATTAGAAAGTGAGATGATTGTTAATTGCTATTCCAGTGGCTATCTATCATTTATCTATCATCTATCTGTCTATCTGGAGAATTCTGAACTGGAATTTGTCCAGGCTTGACACTGTTCCCAAAAAAATTGAGAATAGCTGGATATCAGCTCAACTGGATAGCCTTGTACAGAGCTTGTGATTTCATAGCTACAGGTGGTACCACCTGCTTAGCTTCCAGCATTTTCAAGACAGCTGTTCTTGGTAATACGTTTTCCTTTTTTGAAATGAAGTGAGAGAAAGATAAGCAAAAGATGGGGGCTATTTCCTTGGGGATTACTTTCCTCATTTCTTTAGAAAACAAATCAAATGTGACTGGTCCTCAGAAGGCATTTTACTGAAAGAAAATCTGCGGGGTTAAATGATATAAATATTTTAAAGATTTGATACTTTTGTCAAAGTGTTTTCTATAAAGATTGTCTAAGGATTGCATGACTAGATGAGGTGAATAAATGAAATAAAGATGGCAGGTGCACTTTATTTTAGGAGGCAACAGAAAGCTCAAGGGCTTATGATGGCTTCATGACATGTCTAGAACTGTAATAATTCAGGTGAATTAGCATAACTTCTGAAGAAGAATATTACGTTAAAAAACATGAAAAAAAGCAACTTCCATCTGTAAATTCAAGCAGGAATGATACAGTATGACTAATTTTCCACCTATCTATTAGCAAAGATTAACTGTAACAATAGCTATGATAAAGGTTGAAAGGCAAACATTCTCAATCACTATTGATGTAAATTGATACAACCCTCCTGGAAAGAAATTTGGCAAAATGTAACAAAAGTCTTAAGAATCCCCATTACCTTTATTACAATTATTTGTCTCCTAATTGATTTTCTTGCTAAGCATGATTTATGTATAAGGAGGTTTATTGTGGTGCTTTTTGTAATAGAGAAAAACTGGCAGCATCTACATCTACATTAGTAGAATAGTTAGCTATGGAATACGGAATGATGCAATATCAGTGTAATACTATATTATGCTACCATTAAAACTTATGGATATGATGTAATGTTAAATAAAAAGACAGGATATGAAGTTGTGTATAGATGATGAATTCAACTATGAGAAAGAAAATATGCTAGAAAAACATGGGGAGGAATTTGGGGAAATAATTGAGTGAGTGCTTCCAGATAGTGGAATCACAGATTGCCACCACCCTCCCTGAATAGTATTTGTACCTTTCCATATCTTCTTTAATAAGCATGAGTTATTTTGATCCTCATGAAAAAAAATGTTTTATTAAAACTTTGGAGAACTAGATTAGAACTAGATTGTAATGGAGGTTCTGCCATGTTCTACTTGGGTGATATTTGGTGAATTATTTAATGCCTCTGAGCCTCAAGGTATCATCTGTAAAATGGGGATGATAACTTCCAGTTTGCAGGGGTGATACGATGCTTAAACAAGATTCTGTATTTAAGGAGCCTAGCAGAATTGGTGGCATGTATTAGACAGTAAGTAGTACTTATAATAATTACTACTCTGGGGTTCAAGGTAATTACAAGCTGGTAGAAGGGTTTTTTATTTTTACTTTACCAAGTAATCTTTTATTTTTTTATTGCACACTTCAACATTTTACAGAAAAAGGATAATCATTTAATGTTAGACTCCAGATAACTACATATATGCTTTCTATTGATGCTTTTTAATGTAGTGACCTAAATTTTTACATAATCAGTAAACAGAATAATTTATATTCTACTTAACATTTTTGGGTCTGACAAACATTTTTGCATGTGATTTTATATTTGGGTCTCACAAACATTTTTGCATGTGATTTTATATTTGGGTCTCACAAACATTTTTGCATATAATTTACCATTATTATTTAATAATTATAAAAAACTATGATAGCAGTAACATTACACCAAAATTCATTTATCCATTTCCTAATTTGGTAGCTTTAACAAAACTCATGTGAATGAAATTGTTAGAACAACTTTGTACAAGTAGCTTTTTCTTTTAAATATTTTCTTGGGCATGTTACTCAAAGTTAGTATGTCAAAAGATAGACCTATTATAGAGCTCTTATAAAAGATTAATTAGTGTACAATGCTATTGGCATGAGGGTACATGTAGTTAATTTTTTGCTAATATAATAGCAGGAACAAGGTTGCAGTTTCAATTTTCATTTTTAATATTAGGAAATATTATTTTAAACATTGACTCCCTCTGGTATTTTCTCATTAGTTCCTTACCTTTTTGTAAATTTGCCTAGTAAAAAGTAGAAAACATTATGGATTGACATTCACTTTAAAAAAATTAAATATTTTATTCATATGTAATGCAAATAACATTTTACATTTCTTCTTTTCTCTTCTTCCTACTTTGGATATATTTTTCATTTTTCCTTTAGTTGATCTCATTTACCTTGTCAATAATGTCTTTCAATTGCTATAAAGTTCCTTTGACTACTATTGGAATGAGAATTGTTATCTTTTTATCTTTACTTTTATATTGTTTTTATCACATGTAAAGTGGATTTAATTTCTTTTTCCAAACAGATATCCAGCTAATCTTTCCACTAGCACATTTTAAAATATTTATAGCTTTCCAATCAATTTACTAGTCTTAGTTAAACTTTCTACTCAATATTAGAGGCTATTTAGAAACATTGCTTAATAAAGGAAGAATATTAACATTTTCATGAGTTTTTTAATACTGGGAAGATAATTTTATCACTAGAAATGCCTACATTATACATGAAATAAAAAATTTATTTTCCAATACTCTCAAGGAATAATTTGAATGGAAGAAGATCTTTAGATGTAATAGAAAAACTAGTAGTTTCAGCCAGGATATTCTTTGAGACAGCAATTATTATATGCAATTTGTTGTCTACAGTCTGCATGAAACTTATTTGTATGTGGTTTTAAAAATGCATGAGTTAGATTATAGGTTATTTTCAGATAATCACAAGATCATTTTAGTGACAGTTTGCACTATTGGTGTGAAGGAAACTTTGATAGTTTCCAATTTATTTTAAAGTGAAAACTCTTTTGCATGGCATCCATCATTGAGTCCAACTTCCTTTCTGCCTCCTTTGGCTTCCCCACTCCAGACCCATTCATTATTCCTGGCCCCTGGCCTCTCCCTGTTGCACCTGACTGTGAACTTCCTCCAGACAGGGTTCCTTACGTTACTTGGGATATTGGCTTGGATCTTTTAACTGAGATCATTTAATAGTGACTTAAAAAGGGGGGAAGGTTTATTTCTATTTCACATAAAAGTCTGAGCTGCTGGACAGGCTGGGGGTAGGGTGCAGTTTTCCTTTCAGCCACGTGGGGCCCAGGTATTTTCTACTTTATTGCTCTGCCATCCCTTAAGGTTTTGTCCTTTTCTATAGAGTTTAAACAGGCTACTAAAATCTGCATTTCAGCCCTCAGGAAGGGCTAAAATAGGCAATAGAGAATAAGCTTATTTTGAGGCTATAATTTAGAAGTTGCAAATATCACATCTGCCCCCTTCAGAATTTAGTAACATAGTCATAATCAGCAGAAAGGGAAGCTGGAAATGGAATCTCTAGTGGCTCTGTGCTCAGTTACAATCCAAAGTGGAGATAGGTACAGACAGTAGGTTCTGTTACATAAAGGAAGAGAAGGATGGATAATGGGGTTCCCTGTTTCTCTGTGAAGGCTTTCCTTAGGTGGAGTTTGTTTCTCTGTCCTCTGGGTCCTGTATTCATGACAAGTATGTTTTGTATATTTCTCTCCCTTGAGTCTCTGTTCTCTTTGAGGTCAAGCATAATGTTTCCTTCTTCTTCTTATTTCATACTTATATAGAAAGTACCTATTTGTATTTTTCCATGTCAGACACTATCTAGCACATTGACTTCTCACTTGGGAAATGAAGTGATAACTCTGTTTGTTTTACCTTCCTCCTGTAACATACATACCCTTCCTGTGTCCTCACTCTCTCAGTGTAGTTACATGTTAATCTTATTTATGTCAACATTTGCATTGTATTTAAATAATTATGACTATGTCAATGCTATTCATGTACTGAGCCATGTAATTTTAATAACTTTTGTCTCATACAATATTTTGTGTATCCTAAAGTTTATAATTGTCTTAAAATTTATTGTTGCATCTATGTACTTATCGGAGAAGGCAATGGCACCCACTCCAGTACTCTTGCCTGGAAAACCCATGGACCGAGGAGCCTGGTAGGCTGCAGTCCATGGGGTCACTAAGTCAGACACGACTGAGCAACTTCACTTTCACTTTTCACTTTCATGCATTGGAGAAGGAAATGGTAACCCACTCCAGTATTCTTGCCTGGAGAATCCCAAGGACGGGGGAGCCTGGTGGGCTGCAGTCCATGGGGTCGCACAGAGTCGGACACGACTGAAGTGACTTAGCAGCAGCAGCAGCAGCCAGTACTCTTGTCTGGAAAATCTCATGGACGGAGGAGCCTGGTGGGCTGCAGTCCATGGGGTCGTAAAGAGTCGGACACAACTGAGCGACTTCACTTCCACTTTTCACTTTCATGCATTGGAGAAGGAAATGGCAACCCACTCCAGTGTTCTTGCCTGGAGAATCCCAGGGACGGGGGAGCCTGGTGGGCTGCAGTCCATGAGGTTGCACAGAGTTCGACACGACTGAAGTGACTTAGCAGCAGCAGCAGCATGTACTTATCACTGAATTCAACCCAAGCTTTCCTGAAATTGCACAAATCTCTTTTCAATAGGTCAAACACAATATGCATAAATGACATCTTCTTGAAGAAAAGCAGCCTTCTGATGTGCTCTAATTGGGACTGTTTGTTTTCTAGTCTTTTTGTTGCTGAGTAATATTCTACTGTCTGGATATCCCTCTAAATGTTTTTGACTGCTTATCCATATTCCAAAATGTTTTTTTTAGTATACACCATGCTATACATACACTCTGTATATTTGTACAACAGTACTAATATATTTTATACATAATAAAATGACATAAACGTCTAAGAGTTAAGAAATGGTGAGATTAAAAACATAACCTAGTTTTTCCTTGCATACCAGTGCATCGCACTGATTAGTCTGTGAGTATATGCACTTGGTCACTGCTGTATTATGTCACTTGGATATACATCATCATTTGGCTATACCTTATGATGTTTCCAAGGTGATTCATTATCTTTCCCCTAAATCCAGCTTCTCCTCCTGCCTTCTCTGTGCATGAAGTCCGTCTTTTCATTCAGTTAGGCCAGGTTAGTATGAATTACCTTCATCCACTTCTTTCTGGGCTTCCCAGGTGGCTCACTGGTAAAGAATCCACCTGTCAATGTGAGTTTCATCCCTGGGTTGGGAAGCTCCCCTGGAGAAGAAAATGGCAACCGACTCCAGTATTCTTGCCTGGAGAATTCCATGGACAGAGGAGCCTGGTGGGTCCATGTGATCACACAGAGGTGGACATGATTGAGCACACATACACCTCTTTCTTATTCCCTACAGTTTCCAATCCAAAAGTATCTCTTGAATCCATCCAGTGTGGGGCCAGTCATTACCTCTCTGTGTACAGAGTCTATTCACATTTACTACTTCTTGAATTGACTAGGAAATATCATATTTTTCAGAAAATCACCTATTTTTAGGCTTTCAATGTGTCACTGTAAGTTTTATATAATATTTCATTAAAGCCCTTTTCGCCTCCTTAAGAACTTGAACTTATATCTTTCTTTTTCACACTCCTAATTTTACTATTTTTCTCTTTTTCCTTAGTCAAGCATAGGAAGAGTCTACCTACTCTAATCGTCTTTTTGAAGAACCAGTTTTCAAATTTATGTAGGTTTGTTTTTTTTATTTTCCTAATTTCAGCTTTAATCCCCCAAAGGTATAGTTTAGATCACGTCATTCCCTTCTTGGTAAGCCCTCAATAGCTCCCTGTGGCCCTCTGAATTAAATGCACACTCTTCAGACAGGTACTCTTGGCTGTAAGGAGATGTGTCATGAATGGAGCTCTTTCTCCATTGTCAGAGAAGGAGAGCTATAGTTGTGTGGAGAAGAAAACCATGTCTGCAAACCAGCCTGTAATCTGTTTAGCTATGTTATACAACACCTTTTATGTTTAACATCAGGGGCAGTTCCCTGACCTTTGGCAAGGTTGTGAAATAGACCTTGCTTTCCTGAATGTTGGGGATATAAATAATATTTATATATAAGGTCTGCAATACCATAGGATCAGTTTCATGAACTGTAATTAAATAGGACTCTTGCCATAAATTCTTTGGTTTTTGATGGCACGCAACAGCTGGTGACCTTAGTTTTTTAATAGAGTTTTCAGGGGAGGAGGAAAGAAAAAGAGAGGGTCATTAATATGGTCTAACCTCTGAGACTTTTGTGAATATTTTGGTCTAGTACATGCCTCCAGTCACTAAGTGAAAGACATCTGTTCGTTCTGTCTGCAGCGTTGGTCCTGGCATTGAAGGTAGCTTAAAGGAATGGCTCATCCCAATCATGCTCTATCCATGTGATTGAAAGGGCATATTTATAATTTCTGATGGACTTGGCTAATTGAGCTGCTCTTTTTTTTTCTTTTCTTCCCAGAGTAACGTTTTAAATAGCTGATGTCACTGATTGATCTGAGATCTCATTTTACTTTCTATGAGAAAAAATGCTGAAGCTAGCCCCAAATTTCCCATTATCAGGAGAGTGTGGCTGAAGCTCTTGTGACCAACCCTCTTTGAAGGTGTTGCATAAGAAAATCATGGCAATGATCATTTCCTCCACGGTGTCCTGCACAGATTGTGTTCCCAGCCTCATTATGGATTGCCAGGCATGGCAGGTAACATGGTTGTTTAAGACACTGAATAGATTTATTACATGCAAGTGATAGAAAACAAGTATGAATTCACATGTTATGTGTACCTGAGGGTTTTATGTATGATAGATTGCTCTGTGGTGGTTTCAAAAGATGGATATGTGGGGAAAAGTCCCTAACTAGTGAAGAATATAGAGATAAAAGTGTTCATTTCAAACTTCAAAAATTAAATACTTTCAATTTGTCTCTGATCACATTAATAGAGATTCTGTATCAAAATTCAGGTAAAAAAGATGAAAATAAAGCTCACCTAAATTCCTGAGGAAATCACTCTCAATATTTTTTTATCTTATAATCTTTTTTTTCCCTAGCTACATGTCAAAATAAAAATGCAACTGTATAAGAAACACTTTAATAAAATGCAGTTTTAAAAAAGGTTGTGAACTTTTTGATACTCCTTTCATTGTTAACCCACCTGAGCAGGCTTGTGATTCATTTATAATCAGCAGAATATGACTGAAGTGACTCTAGATGTCTTCCAAGGCCAGGTTAAAAAAGGAGATTCTGCTTCTGTGGCCTTGTTCTTCCTAACACTTGTGCTGGAGCCCTGAACCATCATGCAAGAACTTCAGTTGCTGAAGCTTCCATGCTGCAAGGGAGCCCAAGCCACATGAAGAGGCCATGGGTGGACACTGCAGCCAACAGTCCAGGCTCATTGCCCAGCTGGCACCCATCTTGGATAATCAATCTTAGATGATAAAGCTTTCATCCTATTGCAGTTATTCAATAGGATGAGAACTACCCTACTGAGCCTGTCTCAAATTCCTGACCTGCAATTTTTGAGAAAAACCAAATGGAGTAGTTGGGTACCTTGTTATATGCAATAGTAACCAGAAAACATGCTTAAAACAAACAAACTTAGCAGCATACTGGGAACTTTTTAGGTTCATTCCATTTCCTTGTGCATCATCTTATGGTTGTAGAACAATTTTATTTATGAAAATAGCATACTGTTTCAAATTTAATCCTCCAGTGTTGAATATTAAATTCAGTTCAGTTCAGTCGCTCGGTTGCGTCTGACTGTTTCAACCCCACGGACTTCAGCATGCCAGGCTTCCCTGTCCATCACCAACTCCTGGAGCTTGCTCAAACTCATGTCTATTGAATCAGTGATGCCATCCAACCATCTCATCCTTTGTTGTCCCCTTCTCCTCCTGCCTTCAATCTTTCCCAGCATCAGGGTCTTTTCTAATGAGTCAGCTCTTTGCATCATGTGGCCAAACTATTGGAGCTTCAGCTTCAGCATCAGTCCTTCCAATGAATATTCAGCACTGATTTCCTTTAAGATTGACTGGTCTCCTTGCTGTCCAAGGGACTCTCAAGAGTCTTCTCCAACACCACAATTCAAAAGCATCAATTCTTCAGCACTCACTTTTCTTTATGGTCCAACTATCACATCCATACATGACTACTGGAAAAACCGTAGATTTGGCTATGCGAACATTTGTTGGCAAAGTAATGTCTCTGCTTTCTAATATGCTGTCTAGGTTGGTCATAGCTTTTCTTCCAGGGAGCAAGTGTCTTTTAATTTCATGGCTACAGTCACCATCTGCAGTGATTTTGGAACCCAAGAAAAGTCTCTCACTGTTTCATTGTTTCCCCATCTATTTGGCATGAAGTGATGGGACCAGATACGTGTTTCTGAATGTTGAGTTTTAAGCCAACTTTTTCACTCTTCTCTTTCACCTTCCTCAAGAGGCTCTTTAGTTCCTTTTTGCTTTCTGCCCTAAGGGTGGTGTCATCTAAGTTTATTGATATTTCTCCTGGAAATCTTTATTCCAGCTTGTGATTCATCCAGCCCAATGTTTCTCATGCTGTACTCTGCATATAAGTTAAATAAGCAGGGTGATGATATACAGTCTTGATGTACTCCTTTCCCAATTTGGAACCAGTCTGTTGTTCCATGTCCAGTTCTAACTCTTGCTTCTTAACCTGCATATAGATTTCTCAGGAGGCAGGTAAGGTGGTGTGGTATTCCCATCTCTTAAAGAATTTTCCATAGTTTATTGTGATCCACATAGTCAAAGGCTTTGGCATAGTCAATAAAACAGAAGTAGATGTTTTTCTGGAACTCTTTTGTTTTTTCTATGATCCAGCAGATGTTCGCAACTTGATCTCTGGTTCCTCTGCCTTTTCTAAATCCAGCTTGAACATCTGGAAGTTCACGGTTCACATACTGTTGAAGCCTAACTTGAATTTTGAGCATTACTTTGCTGGTGTGTGAAATGAGTGCAACTGTGTGGTAGTCTGAAAATTCTTTGGCATTGCCTTTCTTTGGGATTGGAGTGAAAACTGACTTTTTCCAGTCCTGTGGCCACTGCTGAGTTTCCAAATCTGCTGGCATATTGAGTGCAGCATTTTAACAGCATCATCGTTTAGACTTTGAAATATCTCAACTGGAATTCCACCTCCACTAGCTTTGTTCATAGTGATGCTTCCTAAGGCCCACTTGACTTCTCATTCCAGGATGTCTGGCTCTAGGTGAGTGAACACACCATCATGGTTATCTGGGTCATGAAGGTCTTTTTTGTATAGTTCTCCTGTGTATTCTTGCCACCTGTTCTTAATAACTTCTGCTTCTGTTAGGTCCATACCATTTCTATCCTTTATGGTGCCCATCTTGCATAAAATGTTCCCTTGGTATCTCTAATTTTCTTGAAGAGGTCTCTAGTCTTTCCCATTCTATTGTTTTCTTCTATTTCTTTGCATTGATCACTTAGGAAGGCTTTCTTATTTCTCCTTGCTATTTTTTGGAACTCTGCATTCAGATGGATTTATCTTTCCATCTGAATATTCAGATGGAATATTCGATTACTTTGTTTCATAGCTAAACCTTCTAGCTAAATGCTTTTAACAAGTACTTTCAAATTATCCTCTATCAGTAGTGTCTGTGAACCTGCCCCCCCACCTCCCACCACACACACACTCAGAATAGAGGTAGCTCCAGCTCACAGTTCTACAACTCGCATGGCCTTGAGCAACTTACTTTACCTCTCTGAGTATTATTTTAACCTTCGGAAAACTGGAGATAATAATATTTACCTCAAAGCATTGCTATGAAAATTAAATGAGGTATGGTAGTAAAGTACCAAGCACAGAGAGATCACTTAAAATGGTGACTGTTGCTCTTGTAATTACTTCCCGAGAGTGAAATAATCAGCCATAGATTCCTTTTCCTACTCTTCCCCACCAACTGGATGATTCTATATTTCTTCCAGTCCTCACTGGGGCTTCCGTCCTCCAGGGCTTTGCTGCTTGATCGCATATCTGGTTGATCAGTCCTGGATGAGTGGTAGCTGACAGATATTAAAGGTGTTACTTCTGCCAGCTACTGGACGCTTTTTAAAGGCAGTTCTGGAGAGCAGAGGCATCCTGAAGGCCAGCGGAATGAATCCTTGATGTTAGGATTCCTGGTGTAGATAGAACAGATGTTCCCAGGGAGGAGGGCTGCCTGTCATTGCACCCTTCCAGCCGCATGTTCTGGGCACTCCCAGACATGGGACTGATCCTGTTCTCTGGCAACATGCAAGGGCCAGCCGTCCTCCCTTCTGAATAAAAGAGAAGAGAATAAACAGAAACACACAGATAGTTCTTTCACATTAAGTTTGAATTACTTTTGGAGATACCACGTGAGTTCTGGAAAGTGTGTGAAGGGACAAGTGGTCACAGATGTACGGGGACTTGGGTGGTGGCTGCCCCACCAGCTCTTTGGAACATGTTTGATGCTGCAGAGCTGAGAACGGCTGCTTTTCACACGCAAAATCTGCAGGTTATCAGCCAATGAACAGAATGAATGATGTTGTAAAGATTGTTCTGAGCCATTTCTATTTCTGTCTACTAGTTTTACTCTTAGTTATCCCAGAAAGCAGGATGAATTGAGGACTAAAAAAAACAGGAGAGGTTTTCTGCATCTTTAACTTTATTAAACATTAATATAGGAACCGGGCTTCCTTGGTGACTCAGTGGTAAAGAATCTGTCTGCAGTGCAGGAGCCGCAGGAGACTTGGTTTCGATCCCTGGGTCAGGAAGATCCCTTGGAGGAGGGTATGGAAACCCACTCCAGGTTCTTGCCTGGAGAATCCCATGGACAGAGGAGCCTGGTGGGCTATAGTCCATGGGATTGCAGACATGATTGAAGCGACTTAGCATGCACGCGTGCACATGGGAACCAGGCCCTGGCTGGAAAGATGTTTACTTTAAAAACTTAGTCTTATTGTAAATATGCAAGTATGCAGCAGCTGTAGAACCTACTTTAGAGACAGGGACTAGGCAAAATGTTCCTTTTAAAAATAATGTAAAAAATTTGAAAAACACTTCATGTTGGATATTTCCTTTTAATCTTTGTCTACATGGCCATATAGTAGGGTCACAAGTTTTCTCATAATACACTCAGATATGCAAAATACGTAGCTTTTTGGGGGAGCATAAGGCTAGTTTGATCTTCCTCATGGATTCCCAATTTGTGTCCTGGTTGCAGGAAAAAAAAAGAAGTTAAAAGCTAGATTTTTGCTAGCTGATAAATTTAGTCTGGTGCAATCATTTAAACAGTCTTCTTGGGTGCTCAGATGCTTTAGATAAAACAGGCTGTGTTCAGGTCTGCCCCAACCCTCCTTCTTTCAGAGGGATCCAGGCATATGACTGGAGGTAGAAGGAGATGGGGGCCTGAAATCTTGTAGAGATTCCCTTGGGATCCTTATCTGTCCCTGTTGTAAAATTGTTGGTTAGTTGGCTTCCTGTGAAGGCAGCCACCGGGGTGGGACCAGCTCATAGTGAGTGTTGGCAAGTAGCTGAGGTTGAGACGCATGGCTAGATTAGCCTCTGGTCTGCGGGGTAAGGCTAGAGGTCTCCACTAGGAGCTGGAGTCCTTTGCCTGGGCTGCAGGTGCTGCAGGCCCCTTGAATCTGTGTCGCCTGCTGGCTGTGACCCGGCGGCCAGTCCTTCTGTTTAGTGTTTTGCCCGGTGGGCCCCCAGGGTAGGTCTTAGCTGCTACCATCTGTGTCTGACCTCAGGGACACAAAGGAACTCCTGGTCTTAGTCAAGCCACATGGACTCCAGGATGACTCGGGAAAGCCCTCTCTTACAACCAGTGCTGTACTCCACAGGCTACTGATGAAGTAGCCTCTGGTTTGGCATGGGCCAAATCCCTCGCATGAGTCCCTGTATGAGGTAGGACCAAAGCTCTTGTCCCTTCAGTCTCCTCTCCACATCCAACAAACTTCCCCTCCTCTTCCTGTGGGGTGGGGACCTTCCTCATATAAAACTGTGGTCTATTTGGCAAGGCCACACTTTTGACATTTTAATAAGAGCATTTAGATATCCCATCTCCTTCATCCAAGTCTGGCTGTCAAGATCAATGTCTCATTAAATAAAAAGGTGGTTTTGAGGCTTGAAGTTAATTCACAGCCTCTTTTTTTCTGACTACACCCCTCCACCCCATGCTACTTGGAAATATATCCTCCCTGGGACAATCACCCTATTGGGTCAGCCCAAGAAGTAGCAGGTTGCAAGCAGACATGATTTAAAGTGGGATATATAAATACACAGGTTTAATATTTGCACTGCATCATCCCAGTAACAGAGGTATTTTATACATTTAGAGTATAAATCATTTATAATATGTTCTTTCAATACTTATAGTAGTTATTCCTTATGTTATAGTATTGACCCATTAAATCATTCTAAATCATCATTTTTAGCGGTTGTAAACCATTTCCTGGATTTGATGTAGCATAAATGTGTTTATTTAACATAAAATTAAACATTCCTCTCTTGTTAGGCTTTATGTTAGTTTCTTAGGGTGGCCATAACAAAATACTACATACTGGGTAGCTTAAAAAATGTATTATCTCACAGTTCTGGAGGCTAGAAGTCCAAAATCTAGGTGTCAGTCGGACTGTGCTCCCTCTGAAACCTGTGGGAGACTCCTTCCTTGTTTCTTCCCAGCTTCTGGTGGCTGGCTGGCGATCTTTGGCATTTCTTGGCTTGTAGGCTTATTTTGGTCCTGCCCCTTCATGTGGCATACTCCTTATGTCCATTTGCATAGCCTTCTCTCATGCCAATCTGTGTGTGCTTCCAAACATTTCTTTTTAATAAAGAAAGCAGTCATATTGGATTAAGGCTCCATCCTGACTACATCTGCAAAGACCCTATTTCTAAATCAGGTGATATTTCAAGGTACCAGGGGTTAGGACTTCAGTGTGTCTTTTCAGGGAAATACAACTCAATCCGTAACAGGTATATAGGTTGTTTCCAGGTCTTTGTTACTGCTGTGGTGTTGCTGATAGTGGCGATGCATGTGGGCTCAGTCCTGTCTGACTCTTTGCGACGTGACAGAGTAGCCCGCCAGGCTCCTCTGCCCATGGCATTGTTCAGGCAAGAATACTGGAGTGGGTTGCCATTTCCTCCTCCAGAGGATCTTCCCGACCCAGGGACTGAACCCGCATCTCTTTTGTCTCCTGCATTGGCAGGCGGATTCTTTACCACTGAGCTACCTGGGAAGGCCGATGGCGGTACTAATACAGAAAAAGCTGCTATAGATATCTTCAACCAGAAAGAATTCTAATTCTATTAAAATAGAATGTTAAAATTTAAAAGAGAAGAGATTGAAAATAAAAAAGTTTACCTTGATTTATTCCTATTTTCCATTTTCACCGGTTTTTGATTGACACTATAAAGAGAAGTAAAATATAGTTCAGAGTTTGCAGTCAGTTCAGTATAATCGGGATGGTTTGGAGCTTAGAATCAGCTCATTCATAAACAGTAGGCTCAGAAAGAGATGAGCATTGTTCAGTAGTTAATGAGGTAGTTTACCTTGGGCAAAATGAAAATTTTAGAATAGTAAATTTTAACTAAATGTTAATTCTAGTTCAGAAAACTTGTTTTGAGAAGCATATTGTCTTGCCATGTGTGGTAAAGTTTTACCAGATATTTTTCCATGGGAGATAATTGGAACTTATGTTTTCAGCATATTTTGAACTTTTAACACTGTCAAAGGCTTCCAAAAGGAAGAAATTTTACATTTTGGAAAGATTCCGCTGGAAAACTAAGATCTCTATAATATGGGAAAATCCCTTGACCGCTGATCTCCTTCCCATCCTTGATGAGCTCACTCAGAGCTCATTTACTAGGCTTCTCACTCAAGACTTGAATCTTACCTGCATATATGTTTCTGCCCTGGGGCGCCCAGTTAGATCCCAGCTGTTTGGGTGACCCTGTCTTGATTTAGTTTCACCAACAGCTAGAATTCAGGTAAACTCCATTCTCTGCTGAGGCCTGAGATTTCCTGCCAAAGCTTGGTTACAAAATTTCTCGAGGTTTTGTAGCCCTGAGGCTTAAGATCTGTGCTGTAGCACCTATATTGGTAAATGCTTCCTCTTTTGTACTGGTTTTGGTAGATTAGTGGGAGGGATCAAAGTAGGAGGGAGTTAACATTGCTGAACTTTCTTGGGTGCCAGGCAATGAGTCATGGTTTTCACAGGCTGCTTGTTTAATCCTTACCTGTGGATACAGACATTGTCATTCTTCATTTATGACGGAAGAAATGGTAGGGTAGGGGCAAAGAAATTAAAAACATTGTCCAAGTGAGTGGCAAAACCAGAATTTAAACCTAAATTTTGCCGAGTACTCAATCCAATGCGTTCTTTCTATTACACCACAATTCCTCCCAAGAAAAACATGGACTTGTAAGAAACAGACCCTCCTAAAGCAAGCTTGGGCCTGTCTGGGACTGGTTTTGGGCTGAGGAATCAATTAGGCATATCAAGGTAGGTTTAGAGCAGTGGATCTTCACTGGAGTGATGTTGGCTGAAGAGATTTAGCAAAATCTGAAGGCATTTTTGGTTGTCACAACTGGGGAGACCGTTGCTACCGGCATCAAGGCTAGAGATCAGAGATGCTGATAATACCCTACAATGCAAACTCATTGATACAATCACGCAGAACAGAGACAGTTCGGAGTTTGGAGTTAGTTCATTCATACATAATAGGCTGTCCAATAGATAGCAAGATACAACAAAGCCCCCACAACAAAGAATTCTTGGTCTAGAATGTTCACAGTGCTGAAGCTGGGACACTTGGTCTAGAGGAACTGGCTTCTCATCCTGGCTTCTCCAAGGGTGTGAACATGGGCACGTCACTTTGCTTCTCTTGGCGCCAGGGTCACAGCTATAATGTTGGTTTGCACAGCTACATGAACTTTGTGATTCTGGGTTCATTAAAGAAGGTAAATAATAATGTCCATGCCTGGAAAAACAGGCTGATTCTGCTCTTCATGAAATCTGAGCAAGGACTGAAGTATATTAGTTAGATTTAAAATGTTCTATTTATATTGAAATGAATTAATAGGAAATAATGACTTGGTTTTCCCTGCTACATTATTACTGGGGTATCTGTTCTCTCTTTCCAGCTGGCTGCTTTGAATCACCCTGCTATTTCTGGTCTACTAGTAGGGACCCACATCTCCATATATATATATTATTATTATTATTTTCTGATAACAATTTCTATCAGTTTACTTTTGCTTTCTATTGTATCATTTGTAGGGTCTTGAATATTCCTCTTAGAGAGTGCAAAGGGTTTTTATTTTCTAAATGAGTGAGATGCCACTAAAATTTGACTCTTATGATAAGTAATTTCAAATATTTAATGCCAAGTTGGCTGAGATAAGAGTTTAGAAAGAGCATCAGAAGACAGACTGCTGGCTGTTTGTGCATAGACACAAAATTCTAGACCAGCAGAGAGTGGTTTTGCTGGTCTAACATCAGTGCCGGGAACACTATACATCACGTGGGTTACAGCCCAGGTTTATTTTATTCTCAATAATCCATTGTATATGATTTCCATAATGGAACTTAGTGACAAGAATATTAATACTAACTAAAAATCATATCTATTTACTTTTGCTTAGAAAGGAAGATATATATCCTCTAAGAACACCAAATAGGAAATATGCAGTAATATTTTCCCATGTTCCAGCAATAAGGTATATAATAGGATTTGGTAAAAAAGCAAATTTGCTTTTGGTATGACCACCAGTAGCCAAACTAAATCACCCAGCTGCCAGTCAATGGACAAATCAGTTTATGTGGGGAAAAAACAACACTTCCAATAATCATGGCCTTGTTTTTTTCTTTTTTCTTTTTTTTTAGTTTTTTTCCTTCTAAGAACTGAAAGTTCAGAGTACAGGTTTACCAGAAGTCTTGGGGTTGACTGTGTGTTGACATGACATTCTGGAGTGTTTAATTGTCAAACTTCTTTTAAAAATATGGCTAAGGTCAAATTGTTACCAAGGAATCATTATTTAATGCCTGTTGCTACAGTAGTTCGTGTTCTACATGTTCATCCCAAACCGACGGATGTCTATATGGGGGAAACCAGGTTGTGGTAGGTTTCTTTATCATTAATCTAAACAGGGTCCAAGGAGAAAGGCCTCATGAGGCTGATGTTTCAGCAGAAAGATTCCCTTATTCACAAATACTAATCAAGTGTTCTAAATATTGTGAAGTAAAAGAAAGATGAGTAAGTCTCAGTATTCTTGCCTGGAGAATCCCAGGGACAGAGGAGCCTAGTGGGCTGCTGTCTATGGGGTTGCATAGAGTCGGACATGACTGAAGCGACTTAGCAGCAGCAGCAGTATCTACAGAGTCTCTTGGTTTTGCAGTCAGAGGCTCAAATCTTGGTGTATGAACCTAGACAAACTGTTTTTTTTTTTTTTTTTTAGCCTCAGTTTTCTACAAAATGGGAATATTATCTTCCTCATCGAGTTTCTAAAAATATAATTTAAAGGAAACAGAATTATATAAACTGCCTAACTTAAAATGAATGCTTAATAAATACCAGTGTCCTTTTCAGAGTCTTACCTCTTGTATTCCATTCTATCATCTCCAGTTTATATTCCAGTGGGAGAGAGAAGGCTGATGCTGTGTGCTGTGCAGGGGGATGTTCCTGGGGCCGTACGTACCTGGTACTCCTAAAAGGGAGAGATCACCCCAGCCTGGAGAGCCCAGGAGAGAAATAATCTCCGTGCTGACTAATAGCTAATGTCCTCTCATCCTCCACTGTGGAATTCCTTCGTCTCCCTTCTAGTTCAGGATTATACTTGTGTTCCCATGGGCTCTAATGCTGGCACAGCCCTTCTCACCCTGCACTGTGTGTGTGTGTGTGTGTGTGTGTGTGCACTGTTGATGTCAGCACTCTTCCCTTATCCGTTCCTGTATCCTCAGGCCCACCTGCATAGAGCAAGTACAAAATAAATGTTTCTTGAATGAATGGCTGAATGAATGAATATTTAAGCTGTGCTGAGAACTGTGCTCATTTAGAAATACCCAGTGGAGAAGCAGGCCTTCCAGGAGGAGTGGACACCTCCAACCAGCTTTCTCTTCCCCATTCACGGTACACTTTTAGGAAACCTGTACTTGTCATACTTTGTGGCTTTCCTCTGGGCAAATGGTTAAGTGACCATCTTAACAATAGCTCATTTATCTTCCAGCTCAAGCCCATAAGATGAAGCAGGTCAGAGCACATTTTAGTAAGATTCCCCCAGAACCTTCCCTTCAGATTAAGAAGGCTGAGCAGGACCCAGCTCTGCTGGGGATCTGGGGCCCGAGGCAGGCAGAGGATACTGCTCCATGCTGTCGAGGCCACAGTGCTGGTCAGGATGCTCAGAGATGGGACCCAGCTCTTCCGTTTCAGCCTCAACACAACAAACAAACACACATGACCGTTTGCTTTATGAATCACTGTTCCACCGCATCTGTTTATGGCTGCCAGAGGCAAACCGGTCAGTAGGGCTCACTAAACGCCTCTCACTCACTAGCTGGGCTGCCAGGCTTCAGGCCGACTGAACTGGCTACTATAAAAACCACACTGACTGTCTCCATCATTGACTCGGTCATTTATTTCAGATACAAAGTCATAGCTTTTATGTGTTCAGAGTTTACAGGGACAAGGAACTAGAGAATGCAGCTGTTACAGGCATGACTGGTTTACTCTGCCGCTAATGAGGCTTAGGCTTCTAGGCCTTTGCTTGAACAGACCCGGGCCTGGGCAGGGCCCTGGGAGCAGCAAGCAGTGTGTTCCTAAGATCACATGCTTTTGTAATGTTTCCAAAAGTTAGATATTTTTGTATTATTTTTCTTGAAAAAGATCTCTGCACATCACTTCCTTTCAGTTTGTATAAGCTTCAGGCTCCAGAAAACCTAGATCTGCCCTTGATTATGGGTAATGTTTTTCAAATTCTGATCATTTAAAGAAAGAAGATGTAAAAAGAAATGGCTAATTTCTCCCTGGTTTCTGCTTTCCCCTTCCCCCTTCCAATAACAGTACGCCCCTAAGTTTTAGGTGGGCATTTGCCTCATCGGTTAGAGAATCTATTTTCTATCTTCCCTTGCAGTAAGTATGACCATGTGTCTAAAGTTGGGCCAACCAGAAGGTACACTGAAGTGAGAATGTAGGAATTCTGGGCCTTAAAGCAAAAGCTGTTTGCCCTGAACTTCCCTTTTCCTCTTTCTCGCTGGCTGGGAATGGTGATGAATAGATGCCACAGGTGAAGGACAGTAGCACTGCCCTGCCTTTCCTGGCCTTCTCACTCCAGGTGCAAGAGAAACTAAGTACTTAACTTTTGAGTCTCTGGATTATGGCAGCTTAGACCACACTTTCATTCATGCATTTCACCCTCCATCTCTGTCAAAGAAAATAAACAAACAAAACAAACTCAACTCAGCAAGGATTTATCTCTAATTACTCCTGATCCTATGTACTTTATCTGAGTTTGTCTAGGATAGACAAAGTTCTAGAAACAGTACTATCAATAAATTCATTCAAGTTCTGTTGGCTCAATATTGTAAGGAGCACTGGGGCAGGCAGTTAGGAGAAGCAAATTCTACCATTTATAAGTCTGGAGGCACAGGGCAGACACTCTTTGGGCCTTGGCTGTCTGTGTAGTGTGAATAATTATGAGGTCATCATGGTTTTGGGAGGGTCAGATATGTCCATATGTGAGATATCACCTTGGTTTTGTATTTATTATTTTATTTTGTTTATATTCTGTCTTATTCCAGAAATGATCTGACAAACTTGATAAGAATACATACCCGCTAGTTTTCAGTGAAGATTAGAGGTGATCTGTGCCAAGTGCCTAGCACCAGCCTCGCACATTGTTAGCACACCTTAAGTGGAAATTTAGCATCAGAATGTTTGTAAGTGTTAAAATGACAGCTTTTTTACCATTAATAATAATGTGCTATTAATAATAATAATGTATGCCAAGTATTTAAAAACTATAAAACTCAGCACAGATACCAGGTGTCATTATTGTTGAGTATATTCTGAAAAATAAGCACTTACTACTGGCAGATATAATACAACCAAAGTCACTTGAGAGATAATTACAAGCTATAAGGCTGCAGTGTAGTGGACAAAAGGAAAGGGGCTGCTCAGCTCATGGTGTTTTCCTCCCCAGTTTCTGACCATATCTGATTGGTTCGAGGGTAGAGATTCTAGATCCTGCTGGGCCAATCAGATTCCCTATCCTGAGAGACTGAAGGTTGGTGGAGCCAGGCTGAGGCTCTAGTGGGGAGCCCTCCGTCACTGCCTGAGACACTCTTCAGCCCTTCCTCACCCTGAGCTGCCCTAGTCTCGTTGCCCATCATCTGCTCTTGACTTACACCAGCCAGAGTCTGGTTCTTTGTCTTGCACCCAAAGAATCTTGACTGATACGACAGGAAAACAGTATTTGCTTTCCTCAAGCTGTTGTGTTAACATGTTTCTGAGATTTTATAAAGGACAGAAAGTATAAGAGCTTATTAATAAAGCTGAGTGAAAGTGGGGAAGTGATGTAAAACAGAACATTTTTGAAAGTTTTATTCTGCATGCTTTAAATCATTGACTTGATAGGTACAAATTAAGGGAAAATAGTACAGCCAGTTAGAAATGTTTTTCTTATCAAATTACACAACTGTCTGGGACTAAATAGAATCGCACTAAGGCTGAATGAATGAGTTTTGCATAAAGAAGATACACAAATAAATGATGTATGATGTTTCACAGGCTCTTTAAGACCACAGTGTTAGAGAACCTCGACCCAGCTGTAGGGATGTGGGAGCCACCAGAGCCTGGCTCTTCTGAGAATGAGGGGTTTGGTGAACTGCAGGCTTGTTTGCCCTCCAAGGGGTGCTTTGCTGCTAAGACACCAAACGTGCTAATTATAAAGCAGTTTTCTCTTTAAGGCAGTCCCCAGGCACAAACTCCCGAGAATACTCTATCCATACTGCTTGTAAAACTGCCATCAAGCAGGTTTTGAAACAAAAACAATGACATGGATAATATATGGGGGGCTAGATTTTGGTAAAAATAAAAATTAGGTTTACTTTCAGTGGAATCAAACAGAACATGTCCTTTGCCCAGGTCATGCTTTATTCCCGTCACCTTCATTTTATAAGGATTTATGTGTTTTGTTTTTTTTTCCTAAAGAGATCCATCTCAACCATAATAAAAACCTCATTGATCCTTTCTTTGGAGACATTCATAACCAGATCTTCGATGAAATGCCCCATAATGGTTCTAAATGAGGTGTATTGAACTGTTTCGTCAATTCATTGTAGGAACAGTAGTAGTGCCATTATTAAACATGAGGTAAACAGTTCTTAGGAAAAGTATTACAGAAGCAGCATGATCTTGGCCTTTTGAAGCCACAGTTTTGATCTTTTAAACACAGTTTGAAAAATTTCAACATTCTATGGGTAATGAAACTAAACACGCCATTCAATCGAAAGCTGGGCTAACAAGGTTGACTTCCTGCAAAGGGTCTGTTCGATGCTTCATTTCTTTTTTCTACCTCTCACATCTCCCCAGACAACACTCTTCCCTTCCTTCCTTCTCTCACGCAACTACTGTTTATTAAACGCCTCTGTGAGCATGTGTGCAAACATACAGACAATACTGCAATGGAAACATGCAGGTGAATTTTGGAGGGTTCCCGGCAGGTTTCTGACAGAACTGTTTGCATGGAACAACTTGTGCTTGGTCACAAGGAAAGCTTGAACTACCCTACTGTGGTGGAAAGTCTTACCTCAAAGAACCCAAGACATCATCTCTTAGGTCTGAGCTCAGCTTCGACTCTGTCCCCCAGGGCACTGCCCGGCTGTGCCTAGGACACTCGTTGGCCTCCCCTGTGTTGCTAGGAACAATCTTGATTGAGGGCTTTTGCTAAAGGGATAAATCCCTGTAGCTCCTCACCCTGGAGAACATTATGAACAGAGCTTCTTGAGAAGTGGATGCCTGCAGGGGAAGCTCTTGATGAGTCTGAGTTTAGGCTTGCATTTGAAACAGTTTCATTTTTTTCTGGCTCAAGCATTTTGATTCCTCACCCTGCCTCCGATCTGTGGTTATGAGTGTCTTTCATGTCTTGGTTTTCTCTGCAGCTAAAATGAACCTCCCCAAGTCGCTGGGGGCCTCCCGAAGTAATTTTCATGCTTGCAAATCCCAGGGCCTACTTTTTCCCCCAAGTCTGGACATCCCAAATATATCCTCTAAATTTGGTAAAAATCTGTCTAGCTGTTTTGGTATGATGTGGTGACAGCTGAGAGATAGAAATGTAACTTTAGATTTATGGAACAAAGATGAGGCCTGGTAGTCCTGCAGGTTCAACATAAGTTCAAGTGTGTGGCAACAAGGCTCTTTCCCTTTTGATGTACATGAAGGAATCTAGATGCCGTGAATTTCGTAACATCAATATGGTTTCAAGTGCCCACTCCAGTGCCCCTTCCCCACCCCACCATATGGAATCCGAGTGCCACGAATCCCAGTCATTCCATCTTCCCCTTGCCTGTCCCCATGGAAGGGGCTGTTCACATGAAAGCTACATTCTGCAGAAGGGGTATCCTGCCCTGAAGAGAAAAACGTCATCTCTGGCCAGTTTTGACTTTTTCACACCCTTGCCCAAAATTCTGTTCTAAGGGACTAAGATAACTGTTTTTGTTTTGTTTTGTTTTGTTTTTAAGTCAGAATTTGAAGGAAAAGTTGCTTTTCCAGCTATCTATAGGAGCATTGCTCCAGATTTAAAGTTGTGATTACATGTGAAAAAGTCTGACCATACCATGAATTATTAATGAATATTGATGTTCCATCAATCAGGGCGGTGCATTTATAGTTAGATATAAGTTAGAGAAAGTCAAGTGCACTAATTGGCACTCTGGAGGGGAGGATACTCAGACAATCCCAGCAGAAACTCTTTCTCTACAAAGTATATGGAGTATATTTACCCTCCAGACTGTATTAATTCAGTCAAGCTCTGGACAGCCAGTTGTGGCACTGCCAGTGTTCAGGAATGACGGTACAGAGGAGGCCCAGTTCTCTGTTGCTGTAACTAACACGGTAATGTAAAACAACAGCCGTGAATTTGGTTTTGTAATTTACACTGGATTCGGCCGGATGGTTCCTCTGCATGTCTTACCTGGGGCCATCTGTGTGGCTATAGTTGGTTGGTGGGTTGGTTGAAGGCTGGCTGGCTGGGGATGGTCGCATTCATAAGTGGGGGAATTGTGGGAATGGCTTGATATCTGGGCCTCTCTCTCCACTTGGGTCTCTGAGTGTCAAGGAGGCTAGTCTGGACTTCCATACATGGCAAGAGTGGTCACCCCAGAGGGTGCAAGTGGAAGCTGCAAGGTCTCTTGAGGCCTGGGCTTGACATCTCATTATGTCACTTCTGCCACATTCTGTGGGTCAAAGTGAATCACAAGGCGTGGGAAAAGGACTCCAGTTCTTAGTGGGCAGAGCTGCAGATAATTTGTTGCCCTGCTTAGTGAATGCACCATAGATGGGAGGGTTAGGGTTAGAACTGTGGGCTCCTCCCAGCTTGGACTGTCAGAACTTCTGCTTAATGTGAAGTGAGCACTCACTTTTGGAAAGAACATGTGAAATGAGGCCAGGTCATGGTCTTTCCATGGACCAACCCTTGACAGTGAGCTCCTCTACTCCTACCAGAATGATTTTTCTAAGATTCAAATCTGACTTAGTTTAGTCTCAGATTTATACCTTAGCAGTTTCCTTTTGCCTGGAGGATACGATTCATTCTTTAGCTGGGCCCACAGGACTCTCCACACCCCGGCTCTTGCTTATCTGTCTAGAGTCATCTCTCATGGTTTTTCCACAAATAAGCTCTGCTTCTTGCAGTTTCCAACTGCCGCATATAATTCATGCTTTGGTTGGGTTCCTGATGCCTAGCATCACCCCCCTGCCCCTGCTTCCTACTCTAGCTCACTAGATTTAAGGGTCAGATGCCTTGCAAAGCCTTCCTTTTGGACAGCTCAGCTATGTTCCCCTCTCTGAGCTCCCCTCTGGTACCCAGAGCCCCTTATTGTGCTTCCATTATTGGGCTCGTCACCCCGTGGAAGGCTGGATTTCTTGGCTTTCCCCCTTGACCAGACCACAAGTTCCTTGAAGGCAAGAAGTGTGCCTCTTTCTTCTCTGTAGTTCCTGGTGTTGGGCACATAATGAGAGCTCAAAATAATGTGAATGAACAAATAAATTACATCGTGAAATCTCTTTGGAATTTATTTCCTACTGTTTTTAGTAAAAGTTCCCCAACTGTCCTTTGGGGGCCCCTGGGATACACAAATGTGGAGATACGTATCACAGAGCAGAGTCTCTAGGGTTGGGTATGGGTTATTAGGGGATTCTGTTGTTTTTCACTATGTCTAACTCTTACCGGCACCCTGGATCTCTTGCACTCTTTCTTTTTCTTCATGTATTTTGGACTTACGTGATTGTCATCAGTTTCGGGTGAGAAGGAAACTGTCGAGGCATAGAGAAGAAATAGCAACATTAAAACGTCATCTTAAAAGTTGCTTATGAGATTCTCAGGAAGACATCGTGCAAGAGCTACTTCCCAGCAGAGCATGTGACCACTGGAAAAATACTGCCCTAAACTGATATTGAATCACCAATCATGAGTCACACAGTGGTCTCAAATGCAGCATTTAGGACTGAATATTGTTTTCCTTTTTTTATAGCAAAGATGACCATTCGGCAAGGTACCCATGGCCCTTATGCATCTATGGTGGTTTGAGGGAAATCTCTTTCTACACCTTGGACCTTCATCACCCCTGGTCACTCACCCCTGGTCCCCCAACCCTGGTCCCTCATGAGGTCATCCAGCTCCTGTCACAGCCCCTAGGCAGCAAAGGCAGCTCTTTCACCAGCCAACACCGGCCCAGGAGGGTGGTGGGGGAGAGTAGGTCAGGGGAAGTGGGAATGAAATGAGGAGCTGTGAGAGGATGAGCTGGGCGCAGGAGAGGGCAGGAGGGAGGAGACCTCCTCTCCTCTCTGTGCTGCTCAGCATGGCTCGTCTGGGCTTTTCTCTGCTTTCTTTATCCTCTGGGCCTGTCAAGGGCAGTCTCCAGCTTGCTCTTGCACACATTAAAGAGTATTGGCTACAGAGGAGTATTGAACTTGAAGCTCTGTAAACCATGCCAAATTTCAGTCCATAGCTGATTTCTAATAGTGCTCTTCATCTTATTTCCTTTCAAAACCCACAGTCAATACTGATGACCAAGTGCTTCTGTTTCTCTCCAGAAAGACTTGAACTTGCTCCTTAATTGGCCTTATTTACATTTAGGTAAATATTTGCCCTTATATAAAACTATAGACTGATTAAATCCTTAAATAAAACTGAATCTAAATGAAACTGAAAGGAAAAATTGCAACCTTTTCTTCTGTGCCAGGCACTTTCCTAAGTTCTCACATGCTTTCTTTCGTTTATCCTGGCTGCAACTCTAGGAGGTAGACTTGAGTGTTATCCACAGGTGGGGAAACTGAATTTGGTGGGGTTAAGTTGGTTGTGGAAGTCTACCCAGACAGTGACTGAAAGAGCTGGAGCTATTCTAGTTCTGTTTAATCTAGCACTTTCAACTACTTCACTATATGAATACTGAGGATCATTATACATGCATACATATCTCCTCCACCTCCACCCCCAATTTTTATTGAGCATCTGTTATAAACCAGGGCTAGGACTGGATATCTTATATAAATCACCACATTTAGTTAAGGGAGCCATTTACTAGCTGAGTTTGTATACAACCAAGGACTCTTCCTTATTAATAGATTATATAGCATGGGGGTTAAGTAATTGAACTTCAGCTGCATCTCTCTTGGTCTGAATCCAGATTGGGCTACTTGCCAGTAGGTGTGTTCTGGCAAGTTATTAACTTCACAGTGCCTTGATTTACCCCTCTGTCTTAGGCATCTACCTCAGCTACTGCTTATGGCTTACAACTTCTAGATTGAATTGGCTTTTTAAATGTGACTGAGAAGAGTGCCAGTGTGAACAGTGAAATCTTGCTAGACAATAACTCCAGCAAGAAAATCTTTAAAGGAGAAATGAAAAAGCACTTATCAAATTACAAAATCCATAACAAGTTTAAAATGAGAATATTGCCCAAATGTGTCTACAGAACTGTGAAGTGTGAGTGTAATGAACGAAATGGACTAATTTTATTCAAATGACAAACAAATAGGTTATTCAAAATGTTTAAACTGTAATGGCTGGCCATACTGGAGCCTGGTTTTGAGAGAAGGACACTGAGGTCTACTTCTGAATTATTTGCGTTCAAGACATCGTGGGATTGTCTAAAACAGGGCTGGTTGTGTTAGCTAATGACTGGATTATTTATTGTGACTATCACTGCTGGGAGAACATGGGTGAGCAGACAGGCATAGGCTGTCTGTCAAGTAACACAGTTGACCCTTGAGAAATGAAATACCAGGAGGCCAGTTTTACACTGATACTCTTGTGTATTACTAACTCAGACCTTCATGAGACAGTCTAGGAATTCCTTGTGCTCTTTGGGTCAGTCAGGAAAATCAGGTGAGACTTTCTTTAAACTTTTGTGAGTATATATTTAACTCTCCTCATAATCTATTTAATTTCATTGACTGTCTTTCGTCTTCAGATTTTGCTTTTAGTCCTCAGCACAAGAACCATCTCCTATCAAAATGTCCACTTTCATAAGCTCTGGGAGGAAGCTTCCTAGAGGGGAGTGTCTGCTGTGGAGGCTGAAGCAGAGGGTTAGAGAAATCAAAATGCCAATTATCTGTAAGGTCTGATGCTGGGGAGCCAAAGCTATAAAAAAAAGGACTGAGTTTACTGCAAAAGGTTGCCCCCTGCTGGGGACTCATTGAATTGCATGGTCATCAGCTCTGAACTCAGCTCAGCTCAACCCTGTAACCTAACGCAGCTGCTGGAAAGGGGCCTCCTTCCCCCATCACAGGCTCCTAGTCCCAGGCTCTCTGCAGATGTTTCTTTATGACCCGTCAAAATGTTTGCTAAATATCATCTGTTAACTTCCCAAACATCCTGGCTCTAGTCCTTTTATGTAAAACCTGATTCAAGATCTTAAAATAGATGATAGCAAAAGAAATAAAATACAAGCCATGAAGGTGCATTTGTCCTGAAACATCGACAAATTGTTCTGTTAAGTAGGGTTGTAATCACAAAGGGTATTTCTTCATTTCTCTATAGTTTCATGACAGGCAGACTGGTAAGGTGTTTGGCGATCATCCCTAGAGCTCAGCTTTTGGTCATAAAATTTTAAAAACATCCCTATCTGTAGCGGGGGGCGGGGGGGGGGGGGGGGGTCTTCCCTAGTGGCTCAGATGGTAAAGAAGTCCATGGACAGAGAAGGCTGAATACAGTCCATGAGGTCGCAAAGAGTCAGACATGACTGAGCAACTGAGAGCTACTGATCCCAACCTCAGTTTGTTGTGATCACAGTCACTCCCCTCTCCACCCTCAGTGAGTACCTCATGCAAGACTTCAGTACAATTGTATGGGAGGCAAAGTTGCTGCTCTCAGCCTTTGTGGATGAGGTCTGGCAATCTCTCCTCTGAGGCTAGTACCAGGCTCGATTTGATAGAAGGATTTGTATTCTTCTTGAGGACTGTTTGTATGGTCAGATGGGATTTTGAATGGAAAGGTGCTTAATTCAAAAGAAGGTGTTTCTAGTGGTGAAAATTGTTGCTGTTTGGGGAAATGGGAATGGTATAGCCCATCCTTTGAATCACAGGCTAGGGTTCCTCTACCACTCCCAGGATAGAAGATCAGTTACCACGGCAACCAAACCTCCAACAGTTGCTCTCAAGTCAGTGTAGACTGATTCCTGACATCAGGAGATGGGAGGAAGTGGGGAGGAAGTCCACCCTGGGGGCCGGGCTCAGGTCCTCATCACACCCGTGGGTCCTCTGTGTAGAGGGAAGTGGGGCCAGCTGCAGCTCCGCTCCAGGAAGCCGGGAGCAGGCAGCTGGCCTGGGAACTCTTTGTGTTAAGGGAGGTCTGCGGAGACCAGCAGCCACTGATTATAGGATATTTCATCAGAGCAGCTGCAACTGATCAGCTCTTGACTCAATGCCTCTCCAAAGGTCCAACCTTTATAAATGTCCCAAGCTCTGCACATTGAACTTAATCTGAAAGGCTCTACTACTGTTAGAATTCTTTAAAAAAGAAAAGCAGCTTTAATTTTTTTTTTCCCAAGTAGCTGTGTGTTAAGATAGGTAACTGGTTTTCTGAGTATGTTCCCAGTCCAGCAGCATAACTTCACCTGGAAATTGATGGAAATGTGAATTCTAGTGCCCCATGCAAAGAAATGACTCAGTGGAAAAGACCCTGATGCTGGGAAAGATTGAAGGCGAGAGGAGAAGGGGACGACAGAGGATGAGATGGTTAGATGGCATCACTGACTCGATGGACATGAGTTTAAGTAAGCTCTGGAAGTTGGTGATGGACAGGGAAGCCTGGCATGCTGCATTCCATGGGGTCTCAAAGAGTCAGACATGACTGAGTGACTGAACTGAACTGATGCTGGATCTACTGAGTAAGAGGTTGTGGGGTGATGCCCAGCAATCTGTGTTTTCACAAGCTTTTTGGATCTCTTATGCACACTACTGGAGAATCATGGAAATAACTGAGGAGTTCATAATCTAGTTAATATGGGAATATGTAATGGGAAAGATAAGAAGTTGGTCAAGTGGGGACCCAAACTCTTCAACTAAGATGAGGACAAAGGCAGGGTCCTGATGTACTGAGCCTGATTTCTGTCCTTCTGGAACAACACTTCTTTAGTGCCCTGTGGAGATGGGACACAGAGGAACACTGTTCTCAACTTTGATACTATTCTTATGGGAGACTACAATTTGCTTAATAATCAATGTTATGGTGGACTTTCTGACAGTCCATTGTAGGGAAACACAGGGATTGTCAGTTGCTAGAGAAGCTTTCTAATGCTCTCTATAAGGTATTTCCAACCAGCTCCAGAAAGGAAACCTTTGGCTCCAGTAACTGTGATAACCATTAGAAGATAGTTGTGGGATGTGATCACAGTGAACTGTTATTAGGAAGCAAAATAATGTTTTTCACGGGCATGGTGAGGTATATGCCTTTCCCTGGTTAGGAGGTTGTTTTGCATCTTATTTTTTCACCCATTTTGAAAAGTGCTTGGCACAGTTCTCTCTTAAGAATCAGGGTTTGAGTAATGCCACAACTGATGGGAGGCTCACCATGTGAAGACACAACATACCAGTTTTTCATTGAATTCTTGTCACAACTCCAAAAGTAGGGATTTTAAATTTCCCACTTAGAAGCAAAAGAATGAGTCTGCTGAGAAGTAAGTTGCCCCAATTCCCCAAGCTAATGAGTGGTCACTCCAGGACCACTGGGCTGTCTTAGAACTCTGGGCCGTCTTACTCCTAGACCATGGTGCCAATCAAACCTCCCTGAAGCCCTACATGAAGGGTTACCTCTTTCCCAGGCCTCTCTAGAGACCGTCTCTTCCTCTTCGTGCTGCTGCTGATATTGCAACTGATAGCAGAGTGTTGATAACAAGTTGGTTATCTTGTTTTATCCTCAAAACAGCCCTGTGAAGTAGGCATAGTGTCAAGATCCCCAACTTACAGATGAGGAAACTGAGGCTTTGAGCAGCCCAGGAGCCCACCTGAACTCACACAAGTGATTTGTGGCTGAGCCAAGGATCAGACCAGGAAGTGCATTCATATTCAATACCCTCCATTCTGCCACTTGGCCTATCATGGCTCATATCCAAATTATTTGTGTTCATACTTGTGGTGATCCGATATCAATGGAAAACCCTCTGAATTAGTTATCACATTTTTTTCTTCCAAATACACAAAAGAAACCAGGATTTAGAAGTTTAAAAAGATTTTAAAAACTATTTTTGCATTACAAAAGTAATATGTGCTAAAGATCACAAGTCAGTTCAGAACTGTTAGCCTTCTTATAGTCTCCATAGCATCTCCTACTTATTGCCTGACATGAAGCAGGTGTAAATAAATTTTGACTTATTTCACATATAAGCACTAAGTTCACAGTGTTCACAGACTGAGCACCAGGGTCTGTGCCGGTGGCTGGTGCGGGGGTGTGGGGGGCATCGTGAGGATGCAACGATGGCCTCTGTCCTCATGGAGAGCAGGTAATTCATGTGACATGAATGGGACAGTGCTGGAGGAGTCTGGACCAGGGGGAGTGACCAGATTCTGAGGTTTCAGTGACGGCCTCCCAAGGAATGATTTATTGAGACAAACCTAAGTTTCTTGTCTGAACTCTGCTTGCTCACTCCATGATATTAATTTGATTTACAGATAAAAAACTCCCATTCATGCATTCATTCAAATAATATTTACTAAACACTTACTATGTGCCAGGTTCTCTGTTTGGTCCTGGAGAGTTATAAAACATAGCAGCTTTATTGAGATATATTTCACATTCCATACAATTTAGTATGTCATAGAGTTGTGGAATTGTCCTAATCAATTTTATATCAGGTTCATCTCCTCAGCAAGAAATCCCACAGTCACCAATGGTCATTCCTCATCCCCCTAGCCCTCTCCACACTAGACGTCCACTAATCTACTTGAGTTAGGGATTTGTCTATGCTGTGCATTTCATACAAATGGAGTCATATTATGTGATCCTTTGTGACTAGCTTCCTTTTCTTATCACGTGTTTAAGGTTCATCAATGTGGTAGTCTGCATCACGCCTCACTGTTTTTATTACTGAATAATATTCCATTGTCTGTATAGACCACATTTTATCTGCCCATGTGTCGGTGGATGGACATTTGTGTTGTTTCTACTTTTTAGACATTTTGGATAAGGTTGTTAGGAACATTCACGTGCAAGTTTTGCTGCGGAAATATGTTTCATCAATATTTCTCCCTTAGGAGGGAAGTTGCTGTGTCTTATGTTTAACTTTTTGAGGAACTGCCAGATTGTCTTCCCAAGTGGTTGCACCATTTTACATTCCCACGAGCAGGTATGAGGGTTCCAATGTCTCCACATCCTGACCGACTACATGTATTATTGTCTGTTTCTTTTTTTTCCTTTTGCTTTATAGCCGTTCTAGAGGGTGTAAAGTGGTATTTCACTGTGGTTTTGATTTGATGGCCAACCTGGAGAGCTTTGAGCACTGTGGTGCCATAATCAGCCTTAGGTTTTAAAAGAGTCTGTCTGGCTAAGATATTAGACTGAGGGGAGGAAAAGGGAGGGTGCAGGGTAGGGGGACCGGCAGGAAGTCATTGTAGTAATTCAGGTAGAAGGTGGTGGTGGACCAGAGTGATGGCAGTAAAGTAGTGAGATGTGATGAAATCCTGGAATCTGAAGAGCTCCCATGGAGAAGCCTGGGGTTTCTAGGTTCTCCTAAGACAAAGATTCCGTTGTTGTTCTGGGGGAAACAATGCCTGAGCCTGAGGTTTTGCACTAAGGATGGGAGGAGGATGAGCCTGTGAGCCTCTTTGTGGTGGGACCTATCCCAGGATCTGGAGAAGGAAATGGCAAACCACTCCAGTATTCTTGCCTGGGAAATCCCACGGACAGAGGAGCCTGGCAGGCTACAGTCTATGGGGTCACGAAAGAGTCAGACACAACTTAGTGACTAAATGACTGGTCCCACCATCCCAGGTCAAGTGCCGGATAGATCAGGGAAGGCACATGGTGTTTGGGAATGAGCGGCCATGGGATCTGTCAGAAGCTCACGGTTGGTACCTGGCTCCCTCCCGCTGGATGTGGGTTATCTAAGGTCTCTATGCTCCAATCCTTTTTTTAAAAAATTGTTTATTTTGATTGCACTGGGTCCTCATTGCTGCACATAGGCTTTCTCTAGTTGTGGTGAGCAGGGCCTACTCTTAATTGTGGCCCATGGGCTTCTCACTGCAGTGTCTTCTCTTGGTGCGGAGCACAGGCTCTAGGCATATGGGCTTCAGTAGTTGCGGCAGAAGGGCTCAGGAGTTGAGGCACATGGGCTTTATTTGCTCCATCGCATGTGGAATCTTCCCAGACAGGATCAAACCTATGTCTCTTGCATTGGCAGGCAGATTCTTGTCCACTTGTTCACTGTACCACCGGGCAAGTCCTCCAATTCTTATGTGAAAAAGGAAAGTTTCTAGCTTTTCCTGGGGTGTTGTTGGGAGCTCCCCAGGTGAGACAAGATGTTATGGTGATTTCCCCAAACCTTTAGAGGAGAAAGGAGTGTTTGAGATGGAGTCTGTGGCAAAGAAGTGCTCTGAAATATTTGGCTTAGAGATTCTAATCATCTTTGAGATTCAACTACCATTCGTATTTTCCTACTTTTGAATATTTTTTTCTTCATCCTTCTAGAAAATGTAAGATCTTTAAATATTTTATTCAAAAATATAAGATGAATTTTTTTTTTTTTGCAATCCTGGGCCAAATGATAGTTGTATGATTTGACCTAAATAAATTGGCTGGGAGTGTGTATCAATGCTTTAGGAACTGTAACAATCAATGTTTTCGGTCAAACCATGTACAATGTCACTCAAACCTCGTCAGATCTCTCTGTAAGATCTAGCTGATCAATCAAGTTAAGGCTGATGGATGAAAGGCAGAGCAAGTAACCATTCTATATTGATAGACCTTTTTCTTTACCGAGGAGTCTCTGTCGTCTGAGGAAGCCAAACACACAAATTGTTCCTGGGCAGAGCAGAGTGTCAAGACTCCATCCACCACACTCACAGCTGGATGGAACTCACCTTTGGGTACGCTATCCACTGAGTTCACAAAAGCAATTTTAAAACATCTAAAAAATAGGTTTTTCGATTTTTCAGCTAAATGTTTTGTGGTTTTACCTCTGCTTCCTGTTGCTAGTTTTAAAAATAAAATGCATAATTTGGCTTCTGTAATAGTTACACAGTTGATTTATTAGACAATATAAAAATATAGGAAAATGTGTATCATTTTACAGTTAAAAAGCTAACAATGATAGTACATTTAAGTACTGGCTTATACTTACTCAGCTCATAGAGGAGTGAAAAATACAGACCATCTGCATTCTTGATGTGACTACAGAGTCTTGAAATGTGATGCCAAGAATGATTTTATTTTTATGAGGCAGGAAAGTTCAGCTCAGCCCCTCCCTCGAGATCACTGCTATTTCTTGGTTATCGTGAGCTGGTGGTGCGGTGGAGAGGGGAGGTGCTTTGTTTTTCCCTCAGGACCCCTCCTTGTGGCCCCTCGTGTTCTTGCAGGTTCAGAGTTGGCACGGCTGGTGTAGAGCCTGGGAGCTACTCTCCAAACCCATGTCTCTATTTAAACATGTGGAGTGTCTACCTTTCTCTCCTTTTCATTACACATCTTCATGCAACTAAGTTCTAGCCAACTACATATGAATGGATTGATGCTTACTCCAAAAATACGTGTATGGCTTAACATTATGGGATCTATTATGTTATTCATTATATTGATAAATTACAAGAGAAAAAAATGTATGATCTTCTTCAAAGATGTCTTCAAAGGCATTTGATACCATTCCATACCCATGAGCTGATTAAAAAAAAAAAAACAACAGGTTAAAAAAATGTCCAGATTTCATGCCTGATAATGAAATTATGCTTACTTTCCAAAAGTTTCTGTCCTCCTTGAATTGGCTGGAATTTCAGTTTATTTAGGCATTAAACGTTCAAAATAAAGTTTGCTGTATTTGACAAATGGTGAGACAAGAGACATTAAACTATTAGCACTTTTAAGTATCACTGAGCAATACTTTTATTCCCTAAATGCACAGCTTTGCACAGGAACATGTCTAATAATTAGCTAGTAGGCCAGAGTCCTCAGGAGTCTCTTCTGGTCTCATAAGTAAGTAGGATTTCTTTGTTGTAATTATTTATTTCCCTGAGAGGCCAGAAAGGCTGTAATCTTAACAACAATTTTATCTATTTCCTCTCTCTATAATGATTTACTGTGTATACCTAAGAGACTGAGAAACCTCATTGGGTTTCCCTAGTCTAGGCTTCCAGAAGATATTTCTCTTTTAAAGGTCCCAGGTGTTAAGCCGAGTCCCTTGTTTATAGAATGTTAAGGTTATGACACAAGTCAATAAAAGCCTGGAAGTGCTGTTACTGCTGACATTGCACCCCTAACACACGCCATTGTGCCTTTTATTTCCCTTTCACAATAGTGTGGAACTAAGGAGGGAGTGTAAAACTTCACTTTGAATTTCCTGGCTTTTGTGGGTTTGTTGAGCCATGTGAATGCTATTGAATTTTTTTTTCCCCTTGCTGGGTGGTTGTTTTTCTGGTGTGCAGTTGTGCATTGTATTTTTCTGAGAATGACAATGGTTGGGACACGTCATATTTGTATGAATGAAAGCCGTAGATTGACCTTTGGCATTAGAAGTGGAAGCAGAGGCATATGCATAAAAGTGTGTGACTTCATTGGAACCTGACAGCGATTTCCGCTGGGGAGGTGATTTCGTGTATGGGGTTTACTGGGCATTCTTCTCTCTTGTTTTCCCCTTGGGTTGAACCAGCTCACAGAGTTGCTGTTATTACCTGGAGGTGGACACCCAGATGAAAGGGAGACATCCTGTCCATGGTCGTGGTGCCTCCAAGCTCAGAGAGCCCACATCCATCCTTTAGGGACAGCAGACACCCCACCAGCTCATTCTTTTCAGTGGATTTGATGCAGGAAAGTGACTCAGCTTATTCACGTAAAAAAAATGAAGAGGTCTCATTAATTGACTTTTTCTCCTATTCCTTTTATTTATTAAAACAATCTATATTATTTCCTTCATTGCAAAAACTATATATGTCCCCTGAATAGAAATAAAAACAGACTGCTAAATAAAAACAGACAAAAAAGAAGAAGACAAGAGCATTAGTTAATCAACTACTGCTAGCGATTCGGTGCATATCTTTGTAGGTATTTGTCTTATGCAGAAATATTTTTTTAAAGTGTTGTTAAACAACAACCTTAGTGCATCTTTGCATAGCAATTATGTTTGTCTATTTTTATGTTTAATTATAAAAATATTACATATATACAGTTTTTAAAAAGAAGAAAACATTACTTATGGTGAAAGTGAAAGTCAAAGTTGCTCAGTTGTGTCTGACTCTTTGTGACCCCATGGACTGGGAATTCTCCAGGCCAGAATACTGGAGTGGGTAGCCTTTCCCTTCTCCTGGGGATCTTCCCAACCCAGGGATCAAGCCCAGGTCTCCTGCATTGTAGATGGATTCTTTACCAACTGAGCCACAAGGGAAGCCCCAAAGTACTGAAGTGGGCAGCCTATCTCTTCTCCAGGGGATATTCCCGACACAGGAATCGAACTGGGATCTCCTGCATTGCAGGCGGATTTTTTACCAACTGAGCTATCAGAGAAGACCATTAGTGGTAATGTTAAAAGTTTTAAACTTTGTGTCTTCTCACATGGGCTTCTCTGGTGGCCCAGGAGTAAAGAAGCCTTCTGCCAATGCAGGAGATGCAGGTTTGAACCCTGGGTCAGGAAGATCCCCTGGAGAAGGAAATGGCAACCCACTCCGGTATTCTAGCTTGGGAAATCCTATGGACAGAGGAGCCTGGTGGGCTACAGTCCCTGGGGCGGCAAAAGAGTTGGACACAAATTCAATCTTTTCACATATATAACATATGTTTCCATTTATACAGCATCCTTTGATTAAGTGAATTACAATTTACCTAGGTCCTAGTCTCTTGTTCTTTCTCTGCACTGCAGGCTGTGTGGAACTGTGCACTTCCATCACAGGTGTATCCTAGCACCTATATAGTGCCTGCTTCATAAAAGACTCTCAACCAATAACTGACACATGGATAAGCTTACATTGTTTTCAATTTTTCTCCATCAGATATATTCCTTCACATAAAACTTCATTCACATGTATTTTGTAGATTGTGTGTAGTCCTAGAACTAGAATTTTGAGCGTTGAGCACATACTTTGGAAGCCAAGCTGTCTGGATTTGCATCCTGGTTGTACCACTTACAAACTGTGGAGTGCTGAGGCCAGCACAGGAGAGCCACTTACACATGCTGCTGCTGCTGCTGCTGCTGCTAAGTCGCTTCGGTCGTGTCCGACTCTGTGCGACCCCAGAGACAGCAGCCCACCAGGCTCCCCTATCCCTGGGATTCTCCAGGCAAGAACACTGGAGTGGGTTGCCATTTCCTTCTCCAATGTATGAAAGTGAAAAGTGAAAGTGGAGTCGCTCAGTCATGCCCGACTCCTAGCGACCCCATGGACTGCAGCCCACCAGGCTCCTCCATCCATGGGATTTTCCAGGCAGGAGTACTGGAGTGGGGTGCCATTGCCTTCTCTGCCACTTACACGTAAATCTTCCCAATTCTGAGTTCCATGACTTCATGTTTCTATCAATAGCTTGAAATCTGTCATGGTAGAAGTATCTACACCACAGACATTGGCAAATGCTATGAATCAGGGTTTTTCTTCATAATTTTTCTTTTCTTTCTTTCTTTTTTTTTTGAGATTGCCGATTTGCTGTCATACCATTGCCATGACCACAGAAAAGTTATATAAACCTCTCCGGGGTTTAGTTTTCCCCAGTGTAGAATGGGGAAAGTTGAAGTCCTGCCTCATATTCAGGGAGCCTGCTTTGCCCACTCCAGGAGGCACCTTCACACAAGAGTCTGTGAATTGTGCTTTCTGGAATGGCAGAGTGCCCAGCACTGCTCATGGGGCCAGTGTGGGGATGGAATGCTTAATACATGTAGCTGTACAGGCGCTTAGCCTGAGCACATGCTAAGGACATAATAACTGCAAGCAATTGTTATATTGTTATAAATCATGTATGGGTTATTTTAGGTAGTGCTCGCTAACGTTGAACCCGTTTACACTCTCACTGCCCGTTTCCTTACTCTGTTGCCAAGAGTGAATATTATTGGTCTTTTCCCCAGTCTAATTGCTGGAAAATATCTAATGATGGCTTTCATTTGCTTTCTATTGATTGTTGGTGAAGCCGGGCATCTTTTCATTTGTCTTTTGGCCATTGAATTTCTACGAATTATCTGCCTATGCTCCTTGTCTGTTTTTATATAGCATCCTCTTCTTTGTCTTTTCCACCTTTTTTCTGAAATCAGTTTGTAAGAGCTCTTTGGATACTTTTTATCAATATATGTGTCACAAGCATTTGATTTTGTTTATCTTGTTTTGTTTTTGTGTTTATTTGCTATACCAAATATATTTTAAATTTGTGGTAGCAAAAATTATTGTTTTCTGTGTTTGGTTCTGTATCTTGCTTACTTAGGTATACTAAATATAAACATAATCTCAAAAGTTTCAATAACTAGAGTATTTCATGTTTGAACAGACATCTTGGGGTTTTTTTTTTTTTTTTTTTTTTGGTCTAACTATTCTTTTCTCATTTATTTTAATGTTATAATTGTATTAAAATACATAAATATCTATAACTATTATAAATACATATAATTATAAATAGCTACTTTGCTATTATAAACAACTCTGTTTCAGCATTGTTATAACTGCATTTTTGTACACATTACAAATTTTTCTTCTAAGCTAGTGCCAAATTGTCCTCCAGAAAGGTTATATTTTTCACCCTCACTATCAGCATATGAAAATGTTATTATGTATTCAGAAAATAAGAGATCTGTGAAGCAAAATGTGTCCACACTGAGATTTGAGGATGCAGTCCATAGTATCTTTTTCTCCTGGGTAAGAAGATGTCTCAACGTCCGTCTAATTCTGATTTTGCGACATCGTCACCACATAAATTATCCAAACACAAAGACCGAAGCGCGTTGCTAAGCTCTTTATCAGATCTGGGGAAATCACATCAACTGCGAAGGCTGTCTGAGCCACTGCAGAATGTTCATCATGAAGGTTCGTGAGGAGACATAACACAAAGGTAAAGGGAGACTCAGCAAATAAAGATGCAAGCGATGTGCCTGTGAGGGAGCAAAGCCTATAGGACCCGGCATGTGAATTAGAGACAATAAGAATGTGAGTCTTGGGTCCGCAGGAACCTCAGGTTCCTGGATGGATTGTCCAAAGAGCAAATGTGGTCTGAAGACATCTGATCTATTTCTGATGTGAGCTGTCACATTGCAAGTTCACCAAAGGGTGTACGAACAATTTCACACAACAGTTCACTGGGTGATTTACGTGGGTGCAGGCTGTGGTATCATGTGACACTGGCCAGCCAATCAACAGCAGACCTGCTTTGCCACTGACAATCAACCGGCACTGAGAGATGTCAGCAGCCAATATGACTGAGAGCTGGGAAGGCATAATAACATTTACATCGATGTTTTCAGCTGCAATTGCTACATGCTTTTTCTCTGCTATTGCAAAGATGCAATATGTGATAGCACAATAAATTCCCCAGCCTTCATTCTTTAAGGCTTTCCAACCCAAATTTGATAATTTCACAGCAGTGTTGTGGGTTGCTATTACTCTCAAATGGAATCGATACCTATCTTATATATATGTTTTTTTCATGGATCATTGTTTCTATTGCTTGAATACCAGCGCCACTTAATCAAAAGCCAAAATTCAAGAAAAGGCACAATTATATTGTCCTGAACGTTAAACAATATTCTGCCTGTGTGAGACATTGATGAATATTAAAAGGAGCACCTAGTGGCTAATCCTTGTCACTTTAAGATAAAAGATTCAGCAGTTACACACACCCAAACTCTTATACCCAGACCAGGAAAAAGATGCTAATTTGGTGAGATTGGATCCATCTCTTAGATGAATAGGACTACGTTCTTCAGCAAGAAAGAGAAAATCAAGTTTAAAATAAAAAGGACACAAGCATTATGTCCTAATTTTTAAATTTATTTTTAATACTTATAAAGATGCAACTCTTTTCTAGACCTTGATGTATGTTTTAGATAAAGCTGACAGCCATCACAACCAAAAATGACAAGTGCTGAATTTTAAAGGCTGATTAGTTATAGAGCCAAGAAGGTAGTAGAGACAGCTAACTCTCTACAATTCTTGTTGTGAACTGGCTTGCTAAAATTCCTCTCTAGGGAGGGATAAAGTTGCTTTGCCTTTTCTTATTCTCCATGTGAACAGCAAGTCTGGGAGAGACAATATGTTGAAAGAGAAGTGCCTTTGAAGCCAATGCAGGGCACTTGGCTTTGCCGTAGCTAGCAACCACTATCCTTCTACATTAAAAGCATTTTGGACCCCAGGTCTTCATCCATAAACGAGGTTTCAAATTTTGAGAAAATTCCAGGAATCGCTCCACTGACACCCAGAGGGAAGCTGGAGGAAATTTGAGAGGGTGGATAGCCACTTGGTGTTGAAGAATCTGGGCTCTTTCTCGTCCAGAGCAGGGAAGACACAAGAAAGGGTGCTGGTGTCCAAGGACACTGGACTGTGAGAAGGGCAAGGACCCTGTAGCCCTCTGAGGAAACAAGAAAAGCCCCAGCATCGTTGGAAAATTATTAGCCCACTGGCTCCATCTGAGTGGGACTCTGTCTATTGCATTCATCTCCATATCCCTGGAGCATCACTAGGCACCTGGCATGTGGTGGACATCAGACACATATTTACTATAGAGCGGAGCAGCCTTAAGCTTTAGGTTCCCTTCTCTATGCATTCTAAAAATATTCACTTTTGTACCTGACTTTGTATTTGCAGTCTTATATTCTTTATCATAAGAGGATCTCCCAACTCCTACAAACCTGTACCTGTCTCCTGTAGACATGCAATAAACATTTGTTGACCTAATGAGTAGGCAAAAATAAAATAAGGAAAGACAGGAATAAAGAAGAGAAGCAGGGAGGGAAAAAGAGAGGGAGAAGAAAAGGAAATCCAAATAAAAAAATCCAGTGGCAACTGGGAAGATCAAATTCAACCTTGACTAGAGGAAGCATTTCTAAACTATTCTCAAATAGCAGTAAACAGTGATTTATCTCAATTAATTCAGCTAGCTAGAAGTTTAGTTTGCACTCACCAACTGGAGGCTAAAAGGCAGGTGTGTCTGAGCCTCTGTTCTTAGGGTGTTTTGTGTGACTGCAGTACGGGTTGTAAATATCTCCAGAGGTAGGCGAGACAGGTGAGTAAGAGGAGCTTTGTGCTCAGCACTGTGCTTGGTACTTCACATCCCTATCTCACTTAATTTATTGTTCCCATTTCATAGATGAGAAAACTGAAGGTCAAAGAGGTGAAATAATTTTCCTTGATCATGCAACTATTAACCAATAAAGTTGGGATCTGATCCTTAATCTGCTGAGTCTAAAATCCTACATGTGTTCCCCACTACTCTCTGCTATTCTACAGGGAAAAATAGAGGACCTCTTCTGCAGGTTATAAATATGTAAGTAAAAAATAAGCACAAAGGAGGACAATAGGAAACTAAAGTGAATAGGGATTAGTGGACATTGATAGCAGTTTATTACCTGATTACCTGTGGCATCTTTATTCTGCTGCTTATTAGAGTAAGACCCATACAGTTAGGTGTAGACTGGAAAGAATCATATGGCATTTGGGGCCATAGGAACTTCATGAAACAGAGAATTTGGAGGAGTGATTTGAAATAGAGGTTGTGGATGATTCAAAGGTCAAATCTGAGGAAACTTGTAATCAGAGGGAGCCAAAAAGATGCTCAGGCTGAAATAATAAAAAAGGAACTTCTCGGTGGAATTTTAACTTCTGTGTAGTTCTGCCGAGCTCTTAGTTATTCATTCCTGGTAGTAAGAAGCCCTCAGGAAGTCAGTTTTGGGGACACTGCAATGTGTCTATGGCTGTGCGAGGCATTGTGGGTATTCAAAACAAACGCATGGTGTAATCTCTGCCCTTAACACTAGCAGGATAGTTAGGGAATCATGATACAGGTCCAGACCACAAGGAGATAGTCATTTGCAATTATAGACGCTAAAAATTATGAGGAAGGGGTAGAAAATAAGACGAATATAATGCACTGCTAATTTTGTGAATTTCTTGACCTTTTGAGAGCCTCACAGTTTAGAATATGGTCTCATATGCACCTCCTCCAACAATCTTGTGACGTAGGCAAGGAAGGTTTCATTATTTCTATTATGCATATGAGAAAGGAAAGGAAGGCTCAGAAGGGCAAAGTGAATTGCCCAAGTCTACCCACTGAAGAGCCTCTTGATGAAAGTGAAAGAGGAGAGTGAAAAAGTTGGCTTAAAACTCAACATTCAGAAAACTAACATCATGGCATCCAGTTCCATCACTTCATGGCAAATAGATGGGGAAACAATGGAAACAGTGACAGACTTTATTTTCTTGGGCCCCCAAATCACTGCAGATGGTGACTGCAGCTATGAAATTAAAAGACGCTTGCTCCTTGGGAAAAAAGCTATGACTAATCTAGTAAAAAGCAGAGACATTACTTTGCCAACAAAGGTCTGTCTAGTCAAAGCTATGGTCTTTCCAGTAGCCATGTATGGATGTGAGATTTGGACTATAAAGAAAGCTGAATGCCGAAGAATTGATACTTTTGAATTGTGTTGTTGAAGAAGACTCTTGAGAGTTCCTTGGACAGCAAGGAGATCCAACCAGTCCATCCTAAAGGAAATCAGTCCTGAATGTTCATTGGAAGGACTGATGCTGAAGCTGAAATTCCAATCCTTTGGCCACATGATGCGAAGAACTGACTCATTGGAAGACCCTGATGGTGGGAAAGATTGAAGGCAGGAGGAGAAGGGGACGACAGAGGATGAGATGGTTGGATGGCATCACCAACTCAATGGACATGAGTTTGAGTAAGCTCCAGGAGTTGGTGATGGACAGAGAAGCCTAGTGTGCTGCAGTCCATGGGGTCACAAAGAGCTGGACACGACTGAGTGACTGAACTGAACTGAACCCAGCTGGTGAGTGGTAAAGCCTGGAGTCAAGTGATTTTCCCAGTTCCAAAGGCCAGGTTTCTTCTTCCCAGACAATAACTTTTTACTGAGTCACCTTTTATTGGGCAGCATCTTCATTACCCAATGCATTAAAAAGTGGCAACTTTCTTATTCACTGAATTGACCACTAATGAAGTAATTTGACTCAGGATTAAAAAGTGTGAGAGTAGAAGTCTACAACTTTGGAATCGGGCTCAAGATGTATTTGGACACATCCTAGGAGTTGACCAGTAGTGTGCAGTAAGTGCTTCTGGGGACAGGGGTAAGGGGTAGGAGGTAGATGGATGAGTGGGAAGCCTGTTTTGTAGCATTTGCTTATTTCCGTTGTGTAAATACTCCCTCCAGGGCCAATTTGCTATCAACAGTCTAAGATTTAGTTCAGGAAATTCCTGAATATTTAACAAAAGCCTCTTAGCTGGTAAGAAGCTAGCCCACTGCTGGCGGCTGACTCTTCAGTCTTTTCCACTTTTATTTTTGGTTCTAAGAAGCACCTTGTATAAAAATTTTGGACCCGACTTGAAAATCTTGAGTCTAGGACTGTGGTTATGCCTTCCTCCCTTCTTTCTTTGTTCCTGTCCATTAGAAGATAAATTCATATTCTGTATCTCATTGATTTTTTAAAAGTGGCTTGACTTTATCTGTCAGACATACACAAGCTGACTACATTATTGATAATTACTTCTCCCTTTTAATTCTTAAAGAACAATGTACTCCTCATGGAGCTGAAAACCAGACTTCTAGGGCAGATAAGAAAGATGTACTTTCATTCAATCATTTTTCCTTTCTTTATAGTCTGCAACATTTCTATAGGGAGCTAATTCATTTACAGTCTCCACTGTTGATGAATTTAATGTAGCTCAGTGTTAACGAGTGGTTAATTCTGAATTTCTGATGTTCTGGTACTCCTTGCCTTAGTGGCACTACTTGACCACAATTAAGTCAAAAGATCTGCTTTGTTCACTTTGCTCTGAAAATTGGAGTGCATGGTATCTGTTCAGTTTTATTTCTCCCTGGTGGGTACAGCCCTCATTGGATACTAATGAGAATTACAAATGTGGGTAAAGGAAAAACTGGCGCCTTTGGAGTTGAGGGGCTGGTTATTTTAAGATGTATTGCCATGGCACTTAAGGCAAATGATTTATCTGTTTTGTTTTGTCCTCCTATAAATCAAGAATACAGCACAGTGTTAAACATTCCTCAATATTTATGCTAATATAAATTTGGGTTTACATACTTGACACTAATTCAGAGGGAGCAGTGGCATTAGAATAATGGCTACCTGTGACAGCCACGAGTGTTACTTTAACTCTTTCTTAGGCTGCGGATGTTTCCACGTAGAGCAGACACATCAAATAATTCCCTGTCTGGAGCGCTTTCTCTAGTAGGTGCGTTCTGATCACATTCTCTATCTTTCATTTGGTTTTATTTGGGCCATTAGATTAGCAATTATGTTTATAAATTTCTCATTAACAAGTCACTGGAACAGATGAAGAGACAAGAGGATGGGCTCTGTGGGAAATTAGAACCCAGGATGTTTGACTGTATCTTGCAAGTCTTGGGGCGGTCCGTGGATACAGTGAGCAAGCTGGCAAACAAACAAAATGCACAGTTGTAAAGGATGGGTCTTATGGCCACTAAACCGAGTTTCTTCCTTCCTGGCCATTTTGTCGGCATCACCTACTTGTGACCCTCTGAAATTCCTCCATCTAATTGTGCTTCAGTTTCCTTATAAGCAAAATGGGGATAATAATAGGACTTGCCTCATAAGAGTGCTCTGGGAGTAAGGAGACACAATCCATGGTGCTTATATGTGCGCGTGGTAGGTAGGCTCAATACGTGCTCTGGGCCTCGGCAGTCACCACAGATGGAATCCTGACTGTACCTCTGCCCTCTCCATCTTACTATAGTACTTGTGAAAGTCCAATGGACACACCAATCACAGGTAATTTCCTGAGATGTTTTGTTAGGGCTGTCACTGCCCCACCCAGACCCAGTCTACAGTAGATGCTCAGACTTGCTGGAGTTCACTGCATTGCCAGTATCTTCAGAGCCTCCCTAAACCTTGTGAATAGGGTCAGTCTCAGATTACCTGCTTGGCTGATCTTTACAGGCAGAACACTGCAGCTCTACTCTCCATATTTTTCATGTCTGAGTGCATTTTTGATGTCACCTATTTGTACTCAACCCAATATGCACACATTCAATTTGGTGATAGGTTTCCTTTGGAAGATGTAACTGATGTAGACCAACCATCGTACTTCCCATGAAAATTTGTAACTTCTTTGATTACTTTCGATGTAAAGTACAATGAGAATTCAAGGCCTTATTATTATTCTTGCTAACCAGGAGACATGCCAGGTTTAAAGTCAGATTTGTTTCTGTGTTAATAATACATTTGTATTACCTTTCCTTGCAGTCTGCGTTTCTACTCCTGCTATCTTCAATGTGAGTTTGCACTTGTCAAAATGAATAATATGCAGCATCAATTCAAACTCTGCTTTTCCAGTGTGTTCAGCCATAATAGTCTCACTTTGCCTTGATTCTGTTGATTGCTATTAAATCCTGGATTGCTTTAAATTCTGTGAGATAGTCCTCAAAGTATCACTTATAAATTGTGTGCATTTATTAGACTCTTGCTTAAAACAAAGAGTGTTTAAGCCTCTGGAAAGACTGCCTTCTACTTCTGCTGTCTATATAGAAGAGGCTATGGAAACATATTTTATCTTTTGAGAAAAAAATTAATTGTTTAAAAAATAAATATAATAAATTATTGTGGGGAGGCTTTTTGCCTGTATTCTTTTCTTTTTTTATTTGGAGGAGGAAAAAGTAATTCAAGCCCAAAACACTTTAGGGAAGAGTGTGGATTGGGGCCAAGGTTTATAATAAATTCCTTTGTGTCCATCTGTACAGTATTGATGTAAATGAAGTGTTGGTTGAATTTATTATGAGGGCATTGTTCCTGTGTCATTTATCTGGTTTCAAAAGCCAACCTCCAGTTCTTTTATTCTTAGAAGTATGGTTATTATAGATTACATTTTAAGAAATCCTGTCAGATAGAGTATTACAAATGCCAAATTTATTTTCTATTGAAAAAATTGGACTCACTTCAAATAAAAATCCACCCAAAGTGTAGTTAAGTTGAGTTGAATAGTGGTTGTATGCGTTGATTAGTGCTTCCCAGGTCGCTCAGTGGTAAAGAGTCTACTTGCCAAGCAGGAAAGGGCAGATTCGATCGCTGAGTTGGGAAGATCCCCCAGAGGAGGAAATGGCAACCCACCCCAGTATTCTTGCCTGGGGAATCACATGGACAGAGGAACCTGGGGGAGTACAGTCCCTGGGGTTACAAAGAGTCAGCTAGGACTTATCGACTGAACAACAACAGTGTTGTTTAAGTACATTGTGTAAGCACAGCTGTGTGCTGGGTGCTGGGCCTGGGCATCCTAGGAGGGGCTGGCCTAGGAGAGCCTAGAGAGGAGGAAGGGTAGCACAGTGATGTGTCGACCACTGATACCGTTTCAACTAGCCTCAGGTTTACCACAATGCTAATGACCCCTAAACTTAAATGAGGTCCCTCACTTGTCTAAGTCCCTTCCAAGACACTGTATAAGGCCCAGGTCATATGTTCACATGGCCACATGTTCTTTGTTTGTTTTTTAATTTGGAAAAGTTCGGTATTTAGATGCAATTAGTTAAGATCACCGCAACTTCCCTTCTTGATACTTCTGCTAGTTGGTAACCAGTATGTCTGGAATGGCTACCAGTATTGTGGCAATCCATTTGAGGGAAATTGGGTTGGAACAACATTTAGTTTGGGTTTCCTGAGGTGTATTTATGTGGCCTGCAGTCACTTCCATGTTTAGTCAGGTTCTTGTTAACCATCTCAATATAGAAACTTCTGTCCACCTGTGTGGACTCATTCAGCATCAGGATATAAGAGGCAGAGTCCAGAAGTCATATCATAGTACTGGCATGGTTTACAGGTCCCAGCATAGAAATACGTGAATAGTGAAGGAGATATAAAGTTTGAAATGTAAAGAGACAGAATCTAGCCACACCAATGACCAGTGAAAATGAAAGTTCTTTTCTTTCAGAACTATACTCAATAATGAGTATATTTCTTTCAGAAATATACTCAATAATGAACCATCTATCATATATGTGGATACAACGCCCACCTGTGGATGGGTCTGGTGGTGAAAGTAAAGTCCAATGCTGTAAAGAACAATATTGCATAGGAACCTGGAATGTTGTCCATGAATCAAGGTAAATTGGAAGTGGTCAAACAGGAGATGGAAAGAGCGAACATCAACGTTTTAGGAATCAGTGAACTAAAATGGACCAAACTGGGCGAATTTAATTCAGATGACCATTATATCTACTACTGTGGGCAAGACTCTCTTAGAAGAAATGGAGTAGCCCTCATAGTCAACAAAAGATCTGAAATGCAGTACTTGTGTGCAATCTCTAAAAAGACAGAATGACCTCTATTCATGTCCAAGGCAACCCATTTAATATCACAATAATCCAAGTCTATGCCCCAACCACTAATGCCAAAGAAGCTGAAGTTGAATGGTTTTATGAAGACGACAAGACCTTCTAGAACTAACACAAAAAAAGAGAAAAGATGTCCTTTTCATCATAGGGGACTGGAATGCAAAAGTAGGAAATCAACAGATACCTGGAGTAACAGGCAAATTTGGTCTTGGAGTACAAAATGAAGCAGAGCAAAGGCTAACAGAGTTTTACCAAGAGAATGCACTGGTCATCGCAAACACCCTCTTCCAACAACACAAGAGAAGACTCTATACACTGACATCACCAGATGGTCAATACTGAAATCAGATTGATTATGTTCTTTGCAGCTGAAGATGGAGAAGCTCTATACAGTCAGCAAAAACAAGACTGGGAGCTGACTGTGGCTCAGATCATGAACTCCTTACTAATAAATTCAGACTTAAATTTAAGAAAGTAGGGAAAACCACTAGGGCATCCAGATATGACCTAATTCAAATCCCTTACAATTATACAGTGGAAGTGACAAGTAAATTCAAGGGATTAGATCTGATAGACAGAGTGCCTGAAGAACTATGGATGGAGGTTCATGACATTGTATAGGAGGCAGCAGTCAAATGCTCCCCAAGAAGAAGAAATGCAAAAGGCAAAATGGTTGTCTGAGGAGACCTTAGAAATAGCTGAGGAAAGAAGAGAAGCGAAAGGCAAAGGGGAAAAGGAAAGAAACACCCATCTAAAGGTAGAGTTCCAAAGAATAGCAAGGAGAGATAAGAAAGTCTTCCCAAGTGAACAATGCAAAGAAATAGGGAAACAATAGAATGCGAAAGGCTAGAGATCTCATCAAGAAAATTAGAGATACCAAGGGAATATTTCATGCAAAGATGGGCACAATAAAGGACAGAAACAGTATGGACCTAACAGAAGCAGAAGATATTAAGAAGAAGTGGCAAGAATACATGAAGTACTATACAGAAAAGATCTTAATGATGCAGATAACCACAATGGTGTGATCACTCACCTAGGGCCAGCTATCCTGGACTGTGAAGTCAAGTGGGCCTTAGGGAGCATTGCTATGAAGAAAGCTAGTGGAGATGATGGAATTCCAGTTGAGCTTTTTCAAATCCTGAAAGATGATGCTGTGAAAGTGCTGCACTCAATATGCCAGCAAATTTGGAAAACTCAGCAGTGGCCACAGGACTGGAAAAGGTCAGTTTTCATTCCAATCCCAAAGAAAGGCAATGCCAAAGAAAGTCCAAACTACCACATAATTGCACTCATTTCACACACTAGCAAAGTAATGCTCAAAATTCTCCAAGCTAGGCTTCAACAGTACATAAACCAAGAACTTCCAGATGTTCAAGCTGGATTTAGAAAAAGCAGAGGAACCAGACATCAAATTGCCAACATCTGTTGGATCATCAGAAAAGCAAGAGCATTCCAGAAAAACATCTACTTCTGTTTCATTGACTATGTTAAAGCCTTTGATTGTGTGGATCACAACAAACTGTGGGAAGTTCTTCAAGAGATGAGAACACCAGACCACCTTACTTGCCTCCTGAGAAATATGTATGCAGGTCAAAAAGTAACAATTAGAACTGGACATGGGCCAATAGACTGGTTCCAAATTGAGAAAGGAGTACGTCAAGGCTGTATATTGTCATCCTGCTTATTTAACTTATATGCAGAGTATATCATGAGAAATGCCAGGCTGGATGATGCACAAGTCAGAATCAAGATTGCCGGGAGAAATATCAATAACCTCAGATATGCAGATGACACCAGCCTTATGGCAGAAAGTGAAGAGAAACTAAAGAGCCTCTTGATGTGAAAAAACTGGCTAAAAGCTCAACATTCAGAAAACTAAGATCATGGCATCAGGTTCCATCACTTCATGGCAAATAGATGGGGGAAAAATGGAAATAAATAAACACTTTATTTTCTTGGGCTTGAATATCACTGCAGATAGTGACTGCAGCCATAAAATTAAGACACTTGCTCCTTGGAAGAAAAGCTATGACCAACCTAGACAGCATATTAAAAAGCAGAGACATTACTTTGCCAACAAAGGTCCATATAATCAAAGCTATGATTTTTCTAGTAGTCATGTATGGATGTGAGAGTTGGACCATAAAGAAGGCTGAGTGCCAAAGAATTGATGCTTTTGAATTGTGGCATTGGAGAAGACTCTTGAAAGTCCCTTGGACAACAAGGAGGTCAAACCAGTCGATCCTAAAGCAAATTAGTCCTAAAAATTCATTGGAAGGACTGATACTGAAGCTGAAGCTCTAGTACTTTGGCCACCTGATATGAAGAGCTTCCTGATTGGAAAAGACCCAGATATCGGGAAGGATTGAAAGCAGGAGAGGAAGGGGAAGACAGAGGATGAGATGGTTGGGTAGCATTACCAGCTCAATGGACATGAGATTGCACAAGCTCTGGGAGGTGGTGAGAGATAGGGAGGCCTGGCATGCTGCAGTCCATGGGGTCGCAAAGACATGACTGAGCAACTGAACTGAACATCGAAGGTGATGGTTAGGAGGTTTGGCCTTTGAGAGGCGATTAGATCATGAGAATGGACCCCTCATAAATGAAATTAGTGGTGTCATTGAAGAGACCCCAGAGAGCTCCCTTGTCCATCCTGCCATGTGAGGTTACTGAGAAGACAGTCATTAAGGAAGAAGCAAGCTCTCACCAGACACTGAATCTGCCAGCACCTTGATCCTGAACTTCCCAGCTGGGTACTCTGCTTGGAATTCACTCGTCAGTCCTCACCTCAGCGATTTTATCTCCCTATGTTAAAGACTTCATCCACATTGCCTCCTGCTTTTGGCTCACTTTTTAATAATCTAGCTGCTGCTCCTGTAATTAGCTTCACGCTGGCCGGTTTTGACAGTGCTTCACCTCAGGTACTCTGTGGACCTCTGGCTTCCTGCCCTTCTGACATCAAGGCTGAGAGAGATGCCTGTGGAAACCCACTACTACATGCAACCTGGAAGGGTGGGAACTTGCAGCTCCCATGATGGACGGGAGTAGAGGCTGGAGGGAAAGAGCTCCCCGTCCTGTTCCACAGGTCTGATGCTGAGGTGCAAGCTCACAGTGGCTCAGCCGTCCTGGTGGGGCTGAGCTCCGGTCACAGCGCTGACCAACTGGACAGCATGCCTTTCTCTCCTGTTGAATCGCCCATGATGTCTCACTCGCATGTCCTGTGTTTGCCTTTCCACCTGGTGCAACCTGCCAACTTTGACTCTGCCTGGAAGCGACAGTTTGGGGTAAAGAGTTGAGGAGGAATCCTGACTCAGAAACCCACGCTTAGCACCATTAAATCGTGGACATTAGGGCTCCATCTTGGAGCCAAATGATACTTCTGCAGACAAAATACAGAAAAGAAGCAGGGCCGGGAAAGAAAAATTATCAGAATGGCTGGTCAACCCCTTCTGTAAAAGGATCTGTTTTCACTAGATATTGAAAAAGTTACCTTCTAGTGTCAATAAGTCAATCCATTTTTTTTTTTCCATAATATGGACACAAGTCTCAGTGAGAATACTTTTTTTTCCCCCAGAAACAAATGACCTCAAGCTGAGAATCCTTTTTACCTGAGGTGATCTGCCTTTTTACCTGATAAATGGCCTTTCACATAAAGATATCATGGATTCTGCCACCAAGAATATTTTTAAAAAGGAAACTTTCTCACTGTGAAATATCCTGTGAAGGCAGTTATCACAATTTTTATGTGAGCTTTCACAACACATACTTGTTTTGGAGTTTATACAGCATGATTTTGTCAAGTCTTTCACTTATTAATTATTCAAAAGAGGAGAATTCCACTGATATTAGTATTATATTTCTAAATTGTGTTTTCCCACAGGGATTTCCTAGGGATCAAGAATTATGGAAAAATCTGTTTAAAAAATATATATAAGATGGGTTTGTGTAGAGAAAAAGGAAAATAGATCCCAGAAATCACAAACACAAGGTTGTCTTATTATCTGAGATATTTCCATTTTATAAAATGCACGCAGGAGCCAAAGTAACCATGATCTGAAAACATTCACTAAAGCTATTATTCATTTATTTATAAAATTAGCCTCCTCTTAAAAGCCTCTCCCTTAATTAATGTTACATTTGCCAATTACTTTGACAAAATAATATAAATCTACTGCAAAGTGAAGTTGTAAATCTTGCAAAAGATGCGAGAGTTTGTGAAGATGATAAAAGCAATGTTGACTATTGTTTGAATCACACACAAAGCTGCTGACAGATTGGAACGGAAGACTTAGAAAATTGAGCATAAGGGGAAAAATCAAGGAGAATGATGATGGAATAATAAGTCATTAGAAATGTTTGAAAAGTCAATTGATGAAGAGGGCCTTTGGGAAAAAGATTAAGTCCCAAACTATTCTACTGTTTTTATGTCTGTAAGGGATATCATAATGTGGTATTATCTATCATAAAATTTGATAGAAAAATTATGTGAAAAAAATCTATTGCTTTCATTCTTGGTTCCAAAATGTAATTAACAGTTGTAATTAAAACCTCCTATCAAATTTAAAATATGATAAAGTAAACCTCTTTTAATAATTTTTAGTTTTACTTTTCAAATTGAAGTCTCATTCACACCTTACCCACAAGCTCCAATAATTTACTCTGGATTTTTTGTTCCTGCCTTGAATGGATTCACTTGAAGAAGCTTTTCTAAATGATGCTGTATATTAAATCAGAGCCATGGATCAGGCATTTTGGAACTTGGATAATGATTTTGAGAAACCATCTACCATTTTATGGTGTTCACTTTGCAGTTGAACACCTAAGAAATTGGATGACACAGCTGATGGCTAGGGCCACGTGGGGTAGAGGAATGGGCACCAGGTTTGGTGGGGTGCCTTCTTGGACTTGTGACACCCAGCACCACAGCTCTCCCTATACTATGCTTATGGCAAATCACCCAAGTGCTCTGCATCTGAGATGCACTATATTTGGCACCAGGTCATGTCCGTGAAATTTTCAAAGATCATTAAGAAAAAGTGCTATCAAAAATTTAAATATAGTTAGTTAACTCTTGACTGTGGATTAGAATGAAAATGCAGATTCGTGGGGAAAAAAATCCAAACTTTAAATGCTTAGACATATTTTAGCTCTGTTCTTTTATAATGTATGACTTATTCTCAAAATTACATTATACTTGCTTTTTACTCTGAAAGTTTAGCAATGACTTCTGACCAAGCGTATTAAAATTCTGAACAGAGAATCTAGAACAGCAGATAATTCAGAAAGCTTTGCTGTTTGGTTTTGTAAAACTTTACAGGATATTTCTGGTAGTGGATTTATCTTTCCTAAATATATTTTAAAAGGAAAATGTTAAAATTAGTTTGGCTGTCCTGAGCACAAATCAGTAATAGTGGTTGGTAGAGGAAGTCAGTTTTGAATTAAAAATTTGTCTTAGATAATCCATGGAGCCACGACTTTGCACATAGATGTTATAGAGTTGTTTGTATTCCCAATTTCAAACATACTTGTTATCCAGAAGCTTTTCAGGTGCTTAGTAAAATAGTTTGTGTCTTTTCCAGATCCAGTGATTTTAAGGCATCAATTCTCAAAACTTAGATATTTTCAGACCACTAAAAATAGTTACTATCAATAAGAAGTACAAATAAAGAACTCATCTTGTTATCCCTTTCATGGTATGTCCTTGATTCCCTCCCCTCTTCCCTTTTGAAATTACAGCTGATAAACAGATGGCAGGCACAACAGTTGCACAAATAAGCAGACACACACACACACACACACACACACACACACACGATCTTAATGGGGGGACTTTGTTGGGGTGTCTATTGAAGACTCCCGACTGAGGAAGACCCAGTTCTGTTAGAGTTGTTGTGGAGATGGAAGAGTTTTGGAATATATTGGCTCTTCATGTATGTCCCACAGCAAACAACCAATTGGTAAGTCATACATCCTAGGTCCCAACATAATGGAGCCTTCTCTCAATGCCTATGTTCTTGAATTTTTCTTCAAGTCGCTGGGAGACAGAAAAGCTCCTGAGGCATTTTGAGAGTGAGAGTGGCATGATCAGATTTAAAACACTGTTCTGGTTGCAGTGAGGAGAAAGACTTTGTAGGTGTGGGGAAGGAGTGGAGAGAGAGGAAGTGGGGGAGTGGGGGATGGAGATGAAGCAGGAGGCTAATAATTGATTCTTCCAGTGTTCAGGTGAGTGTGACTGAAACCGGGCTAAAGAAGTGCCCATATTCTGGAAAAATGGAGTGGAATCACTAGGGCATGGTAATGAATTGGCAGTACTAGTGAGGAAGTAGGAGGTATAAAAAAAAAACCCAAAAAACTCACAGGCTTCTGGCTTAAACATCTTATTAGGTGGTGGATCCATTTGCAGAAAAGGGAAAGTTGAAGTAGGTAGAAATTTGTGGAGGTCCATACTGGATTTGTCTGAGATGTTGGTAGACCATTCAGATAGAAATAACAAATAGAGCTCCCTCCACCCTCCCAAAAGACAATGGCACCCCACTCCAGTACTTTTGCCCGGAAACTCCCATGGACAGAGGAGCGTGGTAGGCTGCAGTCCGTGGGGTCGCAAAGCGTAGGACATGACTGAGCAACTTCACTTTCACTTTTCACTTTCATGCATTGGAGAAGGAAATGGCAACCCACTCCAGTGTTCTTGCCTGGAGAATCCCAGGGACGGAGGAGCCTGGTAGGCTGCTGTCTATGGGGTCGCACAGAGTCAGACACAACTGAAGCGACTTAGCAGCAGCAACAGCAGCCACCCTTCCATCCCCAACCCCTGCCCCAAGCTCAGAAGAAAGGTGTGAAGGGATGTACATTTTAGGGCATGTAGTACCTTTCAAAGCACCTATACACATTTTATCTCATTTAATCATGAACAGTCTCTGTATGAAGTCAGCAGAGTAGATATTGTTCTCCTGTTTTTTCATAGTGGTGATACTGAAACAAAAAGATGTTCAGAGACTTGGCCAAGTTCATGTGTTCAAATCCCAAGGGCATCCCCTGGGACGTGGCCATTGGGTCTGTTCATCCATCTCAAAGTCTTACCGAGTGTTTTATTCTGATTTAAGGCTTGTTTTCTAGTTTTCTGCATGTGGGGCAAGAAGTAGGCTTTGTCCCCTTTACAGAGAGTCTCAGACTCCACAAACATTGATAGAACACGTCAACTCTATTGCTGTCTCTTGTCTTGAGGTCCAGTGAAAAAAGAAAGAGGATGATTTTTGGTCAAAAGGGGAGTTCGGGGCCCTGGTTCCCATCAATCCAGAGTAGGCACAACAGAAAGGATGGTAGAGGTACAATATGTGGGTTCTGAAATAAACTGATCCTTCTGTGGCCAGTGGAGGGACGGTTCTACCATTCACTGGGTCCGAGCAGGGACAACAGCTGCCCAGCAGAATGAGCCTGTCCTATTCCTTCAGACAGTCCTAGAGAGGTGATCCTCAGGCCCTCCTCACAGTGGAGCTGTATTAAAGATTGTCTGGATCTCAGGAGTTCAACTACCAAGGCACCTATAAGACACCAAGGTGTTTTAATCAAGGTGTAGTAGCTTTGAATTTTGAGGGACAGTCTGGTCACCCAAGAAAGAGTCTTGTAAGAAGTTTTGTTTGCTGAGTGAACCACATCCCCCAGGGACCTGTGAGTCTCAGGAACCGGGACCGAGACTTCAGATTCTCTTTTCCCTACCAAAGCCCTCTAGCTTTTAAATTTCTTTCTGTGTGTATTTGGACACTCCCTTCTCCTGTTAGCTCCAACATACCTTTCTCTCCTTTTATTAACTTGACATTAAACATGTCTCCCCACAGCTGCTACACACACTCTATTTTCAGTAGGAGAAGGTGAATGTGGTTGCACTTTGGGTTCATCTAACATCTTGAACTATTTTTCAGATGTTGTGGGTAAAGCCAAACCCTAAATAACTTTAGCTGAAGACTTCCCTTAATTTCTAGCCTCATGTATAAAGGGAAATATATTCCACATGTTTCTGATTTCATGTATACCTAATTCCTCAAGAGGTTATTTTCTGAGACGTGGTTGAGGTTCCAGAAGCCTCATGTTGCCTTCTCCCTCCCAGTCAGTCCAACCCATCTTTCTCAGGCTTAGATGACCACTTTGCACCAAGAGTCAGTCACTTAATCATTTAAGTTTCCCCCTGATATATACACTTCAGAAATTATGGTCCAAAAAGTGTCCACAGTTCTTTTCCAATTTCTAATTTTCCAAGTATTCTTTAGTCTATGGATTGGGTGTTAAAAACTGCATATGCATGGCAAAGATTTTCTTTTGACTTAATTTTTCTGATTTCAATCACTCAACAAAGATTTATTTAGTATCTCTTGGAAGTCTGGTGGTAAGATAGGTCTTTGAAGGATGTGGCATATGATAACATTAATTTTGAACAAGATGCCTTTCATGACATCTGGACAGTTTAGGAAACGTGTCCATGGCTAGAGAGCAGGTGTGAGCACAAGAGGGCAAGGTAGCGGTCCTGAGACGAAGCGTGCTCCCAGAGGGGTTAGAGAGAGGAGGAGGAGAAGGCGAGGGCGTGCAAACGGGACACCAGGGCTTGGGAAGGAAACTCGGAGGTGGAACCTAGGAGGGCACATCTGTGCTGTGAGGTGAGAGTGAGACCCTGACACTCCAAATCTAGGCATCTGTCTTCTGAGATTACAGATCATTGTGGCAACAGGAAGTGTTTGCTGACGGAAGTAATTTTTCACCTGCCGGTTTATTCTCACACCAAAGGAAAAAGTGGGCAGAGAATGTACTCAGAACTCACGTCCTCACAGGTCACTTGGGACTTGGGACATGCGCTGTGAAAAAGTTACAGGAACTAGTTTTTTTCTTACAAAAATATATTTATAAAAGAACAAACAAACTGGAGCAACAGCATTAGGGCCACTAATGACCCAAACGCCAGCTATTTCATATGTGCAAACACGTGAGACGCTGGGGGGAAACGAGAGGAAATTCCAGTGAGAGAAAAGGAGAACACTTCACAATAGGTGGGGTTCATTTCCTCCCTGCGTGGAGTTTTCTCCAACGCTTGCCTCAAGGCTCAGTGCTTCTGGTATTAATAATTCACAGGAAAAGGTAATGAAGTAACTCCAGCCAGTCAGGACTGGAGCCGATTTAGAGCCTGCACGAAGGACGGACCTTCCTGAGAGTCTCACCCTGGCCCTGCTGGGCATCTCCCAACGTGCTCTCTTGAGTTTGTTCTAACTGACCGAAGTGTGGTTTCGTTGATGACATACGATAGATTAGTGTTTGGCAAAAGAATTACCACCTCAAGCTTGGTTCAGCTGACTATGGATCAGTGCTGTTTCCACAGCCAATTTCTGTTGAGCAGGAGCATCTAAAGGCAGGTCTTGGCTCATGTATACTGTTAGCAGGGTTAAATGAAGATTTAATGACCCAGAATTCAGCTGTTTAGTTTTCAGTACACCTACAATTTCCACCGAATCATTCTGAGGCACCTTACCTTGGAGGAAGCAGAGCATCTGGGACAGCTTTTTGTGGGCACAGTTTAGGGACTCAGGGGCCAGCAATGGTGCCATCCTAGAGGAACTGACTAGAGGAGCTGATGAAAGGAACACTGCAGGGTTATTTCCATCTGGAATTTCCCCAGAAAAGTGAGTGTGGACTTAGCGCCAGCATTAAAGGTCTGTATTTGTCAGCTATTATCCTGGTACCTCATGTAGCCCAGGGAAGCCAGGACCCACCACCCATCCAAACCAAGAAAGTAAGTTCATGGCCAGAAGAGGTGAACTCTCTCAGCTCTCTGTGTCCAGTTTGCTGGTTATTTCACTGCCTCAGCCTTGCCTTTTGGCGCATGATATTCACACAGAAAACCCTCTGACCTTCTTCTGCAGTTAACAGAGATGTCTTAGTAGAGGGTGACTGCTTTCGCCCACAGCCCCCCAACAATGACAGCGTTCCGGTGAAAGCAGACAGAGATGCTCCCCGTGCCTCCCTCTCCTGAGACCCACTGCTGTGCAGTGGCTGTGGTCGCGCTGCTGGAGCCGCCGGGGCCTCTGTGTAATGTTACCTGACTTATACATATTTTATTATGTTTGGCTGTTGGTGATATTTAGATGAAAATTATTTCCAGATTATAAGAAGGCTGCCCTCTATTAAAGGAGTGCAGTTAGATCACTGGCCATATTAAAATCCTCAAAACTGGGGACTATATATCAAAGCCTTGAGGAAGCAGGGGTTTCAAAGGTTGGCGGTGCGGGGGGAACAACATGGGGAACCCAGCAACCCACATGTAGTATTCTTGGCTTAAAGGAACTGCAGAACCTTGGGAGAGATTTATACCACATTTATTCTGATGCCGCAACGTCACCAAGGATATAAACCAGTCATTGGCACTCTCTCAAATAGCACATCATTGTAACTCGTTATAACAATACTGCTATGATATGTGCTCGTAATATTTATAAAGGCTAAGCTATGAAAACAGTACATGCCAACTGTCAGCGGTGATGTATCATTTTGAAAAAAGAGAATGTACACGACATAATGGTTTAAATGAACTCGGTAAAAATATGCTGCTCTGCTGAGGCCGCTTGGCCATCTGGACCTCCGGTGTCAGGCACCGCTTTCCAGGACTTGCTGCAGCCTGGCCTCTGGGAGTTCTCTCCCTTTCCTGGAGCTCCCGCTGGCTATTTTCAGAAATTCTGCAGTGTTCTTAGCAACCTCCCCTGATCATGTACCTGGTTACTTTGCTAGTGCCTAGCAGAGTGTTTTGCTCAGAATGCTGGCAATCAACAGATGTGGGTGATTTGATGTTTATACAAAAGTGGGATCCTCTTTGGCAGCTAAAGGATGGCAGGGACAGGTGGTTTTGCTTCCTTGTGGAAAGAAAAGTGACTGAGGCCATTTTGAAGGGGTGGTCATGGTGTAGGGCTGACAACTTAGCTCCCGAATTTGGGCCTCCTCTGGGAAGATGCTCGTAGAGTTTTTCAGACACTGGGATGATGTGATGAAGCAACAAAACCCCAGCCAGACAGCTACTGGACAATTAAAACCACAGCTGTGACCATGGGGCAAAGAAGAGAAGAAACATTTAATAGTCAACCCAGGCACCAACCATGGGGACTGACTTCTGAGGAGCGGCACAAGGCTTAGCCCATAAATTATTCTATCTGGTAAAAAGCTGAAAGAGTTGGTAAAATTCCTCCTGTTCTTCCAGGAGGGAGGCAGGAACAGACGGAGGGGGACAGGGAGAGAAGATAGAGTGACTGCCCTGTAAAGTATGAGTTTTGAGCATTTGGACACAGACAGAATGTTAAGTAATTAGCAGGTCAGCGATAAAACTCAGAAGGGAACCGTCCTCTAATGATGGCAGAAGGTGAACAAGACAGACACATTTCCTTTGGCCTGTCCGTGCTAAAGATTCCAAACAGATATGGAGGTGCTTAAGAGCCGAAGGATTACTTGGAGCTTTATATGCATTTATGAACACACACATGTTTGTGTGAGTTATCTATTTAGCATCCTCTATATTGGTTATTCCAGAAGGCAAGTTTATTTGTCTCAATACACCTTTATTCTTTTTGTGGTCCATAAAAGTCTTGTGTTAAAATGAATTCTGGCATTTTGAGGAGTAATACTTAAGTGATTTCAAGCTAATAAACATTTATAATCAAAATACTTGGCCCAGCTTTATCAACTGCTTCTCTGGAATGATGATCGACATTCCTGCTTTACAATGCCAATTGGCCTTAGGTGTAGCAATCACACAAATGAGATGCAAATATACCTAGAAGGGCAGTGAGGAAAAGAGATGGAGGAAGGGGAAAGAGCTAAAGAGTGGGGCCAGGAGGCCCAGGCCAGCAGGGTGGAGCTGTGGTTCCTGTGAGAACATGAGGGCAGAGGAGGGAACTTGCAGTAGGGAGGTGGCCAACCTAGAGGATCAGAATACTCAGAGAATACATTTCACAGGCTTCTTTGGGAAGGTTCAGCCATGCTGAGAGCCCTGTGGGCTTCTGGCTGATCAGACTGCAATAACCTGGTGACCCTAGTTTCAGGAAGGTATCAATCCACTACAAATTCCTACAGAAATTCCCACTCTTGTCAGAGGCCTCAGCAGGGAAGGAAGCTGGGCTCCATGCTCTGAGAACTCTGCAAGTTAAGACGTTGTCTGGGAATGTCCACGTCTCTCTGGAGAAAGAAGGGCCCCGTTTCTCACGAAGCAATCATTCCTGGAAGCTGACTTGCTTTATCCATGCTCTATCAATCTGCCACCTTTTAGGAGAACTAAATCTAGTCCAAACATTTTTATAATGCTATTGGATAGTTTGAAACCAAGTAGTATTTTATCAGGCCCACATTGTCATAGTTCCAGCAGAGAGGTGAAAGGGCTGCCTCCAAATGTGTAGTTTTAAAAAACCTGTGTTCCTCATTAGCCACAGACTTTAAATTTCACTGTTGGAACCTTCTCAGCTTAGGAAAATGTTAGGTGAAACAGTTTTAACCATGGACATTCTCACAACTGGGAAGATTTGATGTGCATACTGAGAAATGTTCCTGCCACAAAGTTGGATAAGCATCTCTCTGTTGTCCCTCAAACTTAATGAGAAGAGGACAAAAATGTGACAGAAAGACTTAGATGCTCTGAGAAATCAGCTACATCCTGCCAGGGTATTGAACACCCAAGGATGATCCTTTCCTAAGAGGAAGAAAATGGTTTCCTGCTGAACAGCAAATCTTCCTGCCCATAGGTCTTCCTGGCCGAATCCCTCATTGGGTCCCAGAGGTGACACTGTCTTCTCATAAAGGAGCATTAATTATTTTAGATATGACCTCATGTGACAGTAAATTATCACCACTAGAAGTGCAAAATTTGGAAATGGAGGTTTTGCTGGAGAAAATGCTGTACTACTTCATTCTGAAACTTCGTCTCTCATGTTCATTCCAGGACTGCACTGTACATTTAAATAAGGAAAGTTCCTCCACAAATGCCTAAATAGACATAACTTTTCTTCTAATTTTGGACCTGGAAGACAACTTGATCCAACCCCTCAATTTTACTGAGGAAGAAAAGACCACTTGACTCACCCATGCTCATATTTTTAAAAATGATTTATTTTAGGAATTAAAGGGCTGACCTTTCAAAATGAAAGGAGCTGCCCAAGCACCTGTTCTGTTTTCTCCTGTACCCAGAGTGGAGTTTACGGCTCAAAGCCAGTATTTAAACCATCATGGCTACACTTCCATTGCTCCTCCTGCCCCTCTTCCAGACTAAGGAAGCACGTCTAAAGATCCTCCCAGTGACCATTCTTGGTGGTATCAGAGAATGCGTCACAAGTCTACAGGGACACCAGGCAGGCAGACTGGCTGAAATGGAGCAGAAGGGAGAGTGACGAGAAGAAGGTGGCCACAGTCCCAGGACACGGTTCTGAGTTGCCACCTGGAAAAGAGCTTGTGTTTTTATCACTCTTCCCTGACCATCGTGGAACCTCTTCTGAGATAGCCTGACACTCCTTAGAAGCCGCTGTGACTCTGGAGGGCCGCTTTGGCCTCTTTATCTAGGAAGGAGGATCCCAGAGAAGACGGGGGCATCTCTTGTCCCATTCGTTATACCTCTAAACCATTCTGTCTTCTATTGGAAGATCTGTTCACACTCCTGTCTCCCCAACAAGCAGCCAATGGCAGGGCTCCCCCCAAGGACACATGCCTCTCCTTCAGTGGACAGCATTAGGCTTTGCACTCAGGAACTTGTTGGGTCGAGTCTCTGTCTCTGTGCCCCTTGCCCCCCCAGCTCTGTCCTCTTTCACGACTCCCCGTTTCCCCCTCCCCGGCCGCCTGTAAGTTGACCTCCACCCAGGCTTTGTTTGGGCTGCTCCCGCCAGCGGGGTGTCTGTCGGGGCCTCACGGCGTACAGTGGGTCTGGCGGGACGCGGGCGCGTTGCGGGCCCTGCGCTGGCTGTACGCTCAGATCATCGAAGATGATGTGTGGAAAGCGAGGGCGTGCGGCCCCAGGCACCCGCTGAAAAGACACCCGAACACCGGGAGGCCGGCTACTCTCACTGCAAAGGAATAGATGACTCGTCTGCCCCTTCCCGCAGCGGCCCCCGCGGCCCCGCCTGGCGGGGCCAGAATCCAGGCGCACCCACACAAAGGCCGCTCTCAAGACGCGAGGCGCGCCCCCTGGCGGCGGGTCCGTGGAGAACAGCCCGGGACGAGCCCGGCTTCCAGGACCTCCCCGCGGCTGCGCGAGAGTGCGGGTCCGGAGGCAGAGGCGGAGGCGTCCTGACGCGGCTGGGGTTGTGCTTTCTCCCTCGGGCCTTCTCAGACTATGCCCATTTTGACGTTTGTGTAATCCAGTCGGAAAAGAAGCCATTCACAAGCCCAAGTCTTTTCCTCCACGAAGCAAAGAAGCAAGTGATTGTTCCTTTGTCTTAACAGGGTGAGAAGGGGTTCAGAGTTCACACTTCCGTTTGGACACACTTGGGTTTGGACACTAAGGATGGAGGCTGAATTTGTCAGTTATTTGCTCCAGCTGGAAGCAAGGGCTCAAAGCAAAACTCTTGAGGAAAAATTTTCTGGGAACGCGTATGAACCTACTGGATTTGGGATGGGTTCCTGTTATCAGGAGAGGTAAACGATGCTGGTTCAATCCCTGGTTCGGGAAGATCCCCTGGCGGAAGGCATGGCAACCCACTCCAGTATTTTTGTCTGGAGAATCCCATGGACAGAGGAGCCTTGCGGGCTACAGTTGATAGGGTCGCAAAGAGTCAGACCCTAGTGAAGCGACTCAGCACGCACCCAGTTATCAGAGCCATCTGTGATAGCCACACACAAAAGAGATCATAAATGAAAAAAAAAAAAAAAAAAACATAAACAAAACCCAAACCCCAAAACAACAACCACAAAAAACCTACCACCCAATAGCCCCCATGAAAATACTGACCACTTTTATCGACTCAAATGTAGAGTCTCCTCCTGATTGGAAAGGGATGGGTTCAGGGACCATTCAGAAATTGACCAGAACCAGATGCGGGTGTCAGTCTCTGGAGACATCTGATGTCTCCCCAAGTAACCACAAGCAGAGGAAGAATAGAACCTCCATCTGAAGGCTTCTGGCTTGTGAAAATGACTCAACTTGTTGGGGGTGGTGGTGGTGAACTTGGAAGTGTGCAGTCCAGATGTAAAGTTTAAGACCCATTCTGCCTGACACAGCTGGGCTCTCCAAGTTGCCTTTGGATGGAGTGGGGCCACACCCACAGCTGCAGCTAAGCAGTGCTATTTGAAACTCCCCCAGGGCCAACTGCTGTGAAAAGAACGGTTTATTACACAAAATAAAACAAAATGCCAGCTCATCTTTACAGTTTCACGGTCTGTCTTGGGGAAAAGAAAAGGAGTTTTAGTTTTCACCCCTTGTGCACCAAATGTGTTGTCCTAGGGCCAGTTCTGAAAAGCTCTGGAAAGTTCTTTGTTATGCTGTTGACTCACAGTCTGACCGTGGACCTAGCATTTAACTTGATCAGCCTCCACTTCTCTTTTTGGGGAGTGGGAAGAATGACGTTCGTCATTCACCTCATGGAGTTGCCGTAAAGGGCTCTGGTGATGAGGCTAGATTCAAACGACATGCTCAACGTAATCACTTTCCTCCATCATTTTAAACAAAGGTAGCTGAGTTTGGGCCCGTTGTTTGCCATGTTATTAACTTTAGAAGGGTCATTCAGCTGGAAGTTTGGTTTTCAGGAGCAGGTTTTAGAAGAAAAAAGATGTACTTGGAAGACTTTATAAAAATTGGAATATTGAGGTAAATGTCTTTTTGTTCGCAATACGATACATATATAAGAAACAGTGAAAGAATCTTGTCAAATGAAGCGTTTAGAACAAGTGGACTAAAGATAAGTTCTCACCCCATAATATTTAGCATATGGATTAAATGCAGTTTATTTAGTGTTAAGGTGAAAAAGCCCCCTTGTCTGTTTATTATCCCTCAGATACTTGCTATACTGAATAAGACTCTTTGAACCTAGAAAAACAACTTATTTGTACTCTACAAAGGAGAATTCAGCCTGTGAGTGGGCATGAGAGTGTATTTATGGTACTCAAACATCTGAAAGAAACATGAACCAATTTGATCGACCAGATGTTTTGTCTACACAATGGTAAGCGTTAAGATGTTTCCCCTATATGTGGATGCTTGGTGTCATATAGATGAAACACTTGGATGGATAATTGAGGTTTTTTTTTTTCTTTTTGCTTCACAATCTGATGATATACTGAAACAGGTGAAGAAGCATTCAGTTCAAGGCTCAGAGGGAGGAAACAAAGAAACAGAAGACAAGAAAGTAAATAAAAGCAAAGATGAGGACTTTTGCTGGCCCCTGTGGGTTCACAGTCCTGTGGGTACACAAGCAGAGGGTATGAAGAAAAAGGCACTGCTTCCTGATGACAGCAACCCTATTCCAAGTTGCGTGACTTGGCATCAGAGGGTGGGCTACTACCATTCTTCCCTCAGCGCAAGGCTTTTGCACAGTGCGCTAACCATACAACTGTACATGGTATCCCTGGAAAGTCATCAAAAGGAGTAGGAGAAATGCTTATAAGAAGGTAGAAATAGGTATGAAGAAAGGGAGGCAGAGTTCGACTTTGCTGACAGATTTCCCCAATGATAGTACACAATCCAGAGAACGCTCTTGTTAATATCTCTGTTTGGCCCAACCAGAAACATATTTGCCTTTTTTCCCTTGAAGTATGAGTACCATCTATTTATTTGTTTGTTTATTTACTTTTAATTTTAAGCCTAACGAAAGGCTCACTGTTAATTCCAGTCATGTATTTACTGCCTTTGCTATTTGGTGCCGTGCCTGTCAGGTTTTCCCTTCCCTGGAATTGTAACTCTCCATCTCCCTCCCCACCCCTCTCGCCCGTCTGTAACACAATGCCTTTTAAAATTTTTGCTAGTTTAATTAGTACACGAATTCATTTTGATTGATGAATTGATGTGGCTTATTGGCATGAAGACTTTCCTTCCCTCCCAGCACTGTATGTAATAGAAACGGCTTGTGTGGGGTGACACCTGCTTTGATGCTGCAGACGATCTGTTTGATGCGGAAAGGCTAGCCATTCAGCTGTGATGCCCTGGTCTCTGGGGAGATGGTTTTTCATTGCTGCTGGTGGAGTCAGGGCAGTGGGTGTTGGGGGTAATAGGAGGAGAAAGTAGTGTGGAAAGTGATGGCTGAGAAACAGCATAGCTGAGGATTTAATGTTTGTATTTTATTGGACTGATTTTGAAATAGTCATTGTTCACACCCTGGACCCAGGAGGGAAGGAGACCTTGACTTTCTGCCATCAGTAGTAAGGCATTGTGAATTAGTGCAGCCAGTTGAAAATTTCCAACACTTCTTGCCAAAGAATTAAGCTGAAATTAGCACACAGTTGGTAACAATTTGATTTCTGGTTTCACTTTAATCAGTGAGGATTAATGGCTAAAATTTTTATTTCTAATCTCTCTTTAGCCTGACTAACAAAAGCTGTCACTTTCTTGAAGACTGCTAAATGAAGAGGGATTTATAAGCTCTCTGAGAGAATAAAAGCTAAAGTGCTAAGGCCCACTTTTCAGACCATAAAATTTTCAAATTCCCCCTGTAGTCCCTCATATACTGCTGGAAGAGCTGACTGCTGCTGGGTTCAGTAATGTTTATTGCTGGACAAAGGTGCTGGAAGGACTTGAGTGCGTTCTTAATGGTTTCAAAACTCTAGATGAAATGCAATAATCTTCCTCAGGAAAATTAATATAACAGAACAGAGGAGGAAGTAGGATTTGAATTATGAATATTAGCATTGCCTGGCTTATATATTTTTTACCCCCTTTCTTTTTCCTGTTGCCACCTGAGCTAGACCTTTCTCTGACCCTCGCCTGCCAATCCAGCCAACAGCACAGTTGTGAAGCTGGTGAGGTCCGTCCCCATCCTACCAAGGTTTTCCCTAAATGTTCTTAATGAGTTTCTCATCAACTTCCGCCCCCTGGAGACCTTCACTGCAGGCTCTTGTCCTTGAGGAAATCCCCCCTACTCAAGACTTCACCCAGTCTTATCACCCTTAACACCCAAGCTGAGTGTTGTTACAGACCTTGATGCACTCGTGTCTCACTTCTCTGTTCTGAGTGTCTTGAGGGCAAAGTCTATGCCCTCACTTCCTGTTTGTCCCACTGGGCCCAGTGCCTTGTGGCCGGAAGTCACGTTCAAGTCAGAGTTCTAAGAGGTATAATGATGGGGATATTGGAGAGGGGGTTTCAGCATCACATGAGTAGTAGGACCAGGTGATCTTCAAAGTCCCTTTCAATCCCCATTGTATGATTCTACAGTCTCACCAGAGAGGCAATGGGCTTCCTCACCCCTTTCCTCTAGTTTGATAAAAAAATAAATATGAGACTTTTCTCCAGGCATGATGATATTTGGATACACACAGTCCTTAGCAACTGAATTTCTCCCAAATATTACCCTGCAGAATGAACACCACTCTGAACTATTGGGGCCTGGGCAATAGGAGTAAATTCTCCAGTGCTCAGAATCGAGAACCATTAACACTCACAATTTTGTGTTTTCTCCAGTCATGTCAACTCTGAGTTCCCTCTTATTAAAGCAAGTTCACTGCCAGTTATTTTGGGGATTCCCTTCAGCTCTGATGAATTAACAAGAATCCATGAATTTTAGCAGTGTAGGGAAAACTTGAGACACCATGGTGCTAGCTTATGGTGGCCTTAATTTTTACAATAAACCTTCTGCTAAGTGAGATGCTGCCCAGCGTTGCCAGGCAGTGCTGGTCAGGGCAGCCCATAGAGCTGTCCTCCAAGCTTTCTCTCACTCACTTCAGGCCAGCCATAGGGCATCCTGACAGTTCTCAAGGTCATGATCTTTACCATCCATCTGCTGCCTGGCTCCCCGGTGGGAGTGGGACATGGTCTTCACCACTTGGGGGACTAACTAGACCCTCTGTTTCGCATCCTTTTTGGAGGGGAAATCCTTGTTCTCTGGATTTGGTTGTGTCCCCTTTCTCTACCCCTTGGGCCCCTCCCCATACTGGACCACTTAACTCGGCTTCTCTATGATCTTTGGAATAAAAAAAGTCTCAGTTTTTCCTCCCCAGGAATACAGAAGCCTCCATATTCTTTCTGAATTCTTATAGCACAGAAAAAGGCACAACCATAATAACTTACAGTCTATGAGGAGAACTTGAGTAGATTAATGAAACCCTTCATTTTTACTGAAATAAATCATCTATCATCTATCTATCTTTCTTCTATCTGTCAAGTCTATCCAGCCTTCATCTACATATCTATTTGTCCTCAGCTGTGTCCAACTCTTTGCAACCCCAAGGACTGTAGCCCTCCAGGTTCCTCTGTCCATGGAATTTTCCAGGCAAGAATACTGAGGTGGGTTGCCATTTCCTACTCCAGAGGATCTTTATAACCCAGGGATTGAACCCGTGTCTCTTGTGTCTCCTGCATTGGCAAGCAAATTCTTTACTGCTGGTGCCAGCTGGGAAGCCCTCTACATATCTAAGGTTGATTCAATATGCAGTCATAAATGGCTGTGATTTGCTGTTTGGAAAATGCTGTTCTAGTCCACCTTGTCCAGTTGTCCCACACGTGTGTTGGCTGGGATTCCTTGTGATTGTGTGGAACATAAACTTGTGTACAGTGGCTTAGTACCAAACAGAGGCTTGTTTTCCTCATGTGATAAGAACTCCCAGGATAGGCAATTTAGGGCTAGTGGCCTCCTTGTCATCACCCATGTTCTCCCTTGTCAGGCTTAGTGCGCTCCTTTCATCCAGATGATTTAAAGTTGGCTGCTCCCAGGCAGGAGGAAAGGAGATGCACAAAAACCTTCTCTCCATGAAGCTTCATCTTTCTCTGTAGGAATAGATGTTTCCCCCAAGGACTTTGCCTGTATCTGAGACCAGAATCATGCCATATGGCCACCTTGATGATGTGGGAAGCTGGGAAGGCATGTCAGTTTTCCAACCTTCCTAGTAGAAGGCTGGGGAGATGGGAGGAGGGATGGAGTGGGTACTGAGTGAGCTATTCTGTAGCACCTGTCAAAGTGCATGACGTGCTCTACGTTATTTAGAAAGAAAAATCATGGTTTCTGTCTCTGTGTGTGACTGTGACTAAAGAGACAAATGCCTACCCGAAGATTTTACAGTTGGTGTCACCTTCAAATTAAAAGGTAACACATCAAGACTGACAGCAGGGGCAGGGTCACAGCCAAGGCACAGATAGTCAGGAGGGTCCTCCAGGGAAGACGGTTAAGATCAAAACCACTGGGAAAGAAATGAAATCTCCAAGCTGCAGAGAGCCTTATATGTTCCCCTGGGCTTCACACTGGGGACGTGGAATGCAGAGGCACCTGGGGGAGAAAGAAGGGCAAGCATCAGTCACAAAGGCCTTTCACCTTGGCTGAGTCACATTGGAATCACACTTGGAAAACTGTTTTGTTTTTTCTGAAACGCTGACTCCTGGGACCTGTCCCTGGAAATTCTGATTTAATTGGTCTAGGATATGGTCTGGGCATCGGGATATTCCAAGAGCATAGCTGGGTTGGAGCTGACTATATTATGTGATTCTGAAATAACCAGTACCCCACCTGCTTTAGAATCATGCTGGCTCCACTGGACCTTGGCTGGATACCACAGCAGACAAAGGAGGATGGACCTGCCTTCAGGGATCCCTGGTGGCATCTGTTGCAGGGATCCTGTGGGCGTCAGCCTGCATCCTCTTGACAGGAAGTCACTGGAAATGTGCTTCCAGGTCTCAGTTCCAGGAAGTGTGATCCTCCTGAACATTTGGTTTGTTTTGGTTTTGTTGACATGCTGAATCTTACAAGTGACTCTGTATCGCTTTTTGTTTTGCCTCCCATGAGGCTTAGGAGCAACTCTATGTTAGCATATGGGCTACATTCCTCGCTGCTAATATCACTCCTGGAACTAGTATTTTCTCACCTGAATTTTTTATTCAGACATTTCAACTTTAAAAAGTACTTTCCTATTATATTTCTGTAAGCCACCTCAAAGCTTGGTAGAAACAAGGCAGAGAATTAAAGCAAATGAAATAAAAATTTTAAAAATACCTAAAGGATGGGGAAGCCTGGCGTGCTGCAGTCCTTGGAGATCACAAAGTGTCGGACACGACTGAGTGACTGAACAACAACAAAACCTCTGACTATCGCCCAGGCGAAATCCTTTCATCCTACTATTCCCAATTTTGCTGAAGTTTGAATTTTAAAAATTGTATTTTTTTTCCTCATCAAGCATGCCCTTGAAATTTATTTTAATCTGGTCTTATCTGTAGAAAAATGTTCTCAATCAGAACTTGATTATCCCCTCAAATAATTCTTTCTGGGTTTCTACTCTTAAAGGATGGCCTCAATTCTTCATGGGGGCATTTTGCCTTTGGAATTTAAAGAGATTCAAGTTTAGGGAATTAGACACTCAGTTGATACTAATAGAGTCACTCAGCAGATAGTTTAAAGTGTAATAGGTGTTAGAGAATGGTTGTGCTTGCCTCTCATAGTTACTTCCTAGGTTTATTGTTTCAAGGACTTGTTTATAATTAAAAGGAAATCGGCTGCTGTGGCAGTTCACGGTGAGACAAAACGGTGAGACAAAGAACCAGAAAGCAGTCTTCGTTTCATTTCATATCATTTGATTTTGCTTCACAAAGATCGCACTTAGGCTTTGATTTTCACTGTTATCCGGTATCAGTTATTTGTTTCCCAGACACACTCTAGATAGCTGCAACCCATTTGTAAGTTACTTATTTTGTGCATTACAGCCTAACGTCTATCAAAGTATTTCCAAGTTGCCTATTATCGTAAAAGTTAAGAACTCTGAGAGATATTAGGAAACATAATGATACAATATTTATGAGGCAAACTACCAGGTAATATCTAGTGATGGAAAAAGAGCCAGCAAGCACTTTCAAAATAAGTTTGCTATTTGTCAGCCATTGTCCACTCACGGAGTGACCGAAACAAATCAGATGTCCAAGATTAATTTCTAAGCTCTTGCTGTGTGTGTTTGGGAAACACACCTAACTTCTCTGAATTCCAGAGCTCAAAGGGGAAGGTTAAAATGACAGGGGCTTTTGAAGGTTGTTTAGTATTCTGAATTAAAAATGGATGGCAGATTCTTCTACTGTTGATTGAGGTGATAATAAGAATATAGCCCAGAAGGGAGACAGCCTTTCTTCAGTGGCCCACAGAATCCCTTGCTTCTCTTCCTTTCCTTTAAAAGTTTTGGCAAGTAAGAAAGAACAGATATGGACAGAGGGAACCATGGATTCCATCTTTTTCTCCCTTAATTTTTCTACCTCTCAGCTTCCACCATTTGTGTGTGTGTGTGTGTGTGTGTGTGTGTGTGTGTGTGTATTTTGGTGGGATGTGGCATTTGGAGTGAAAAATTTGGTTCCAATGCCCTCCTCATCCCTGTCCTGTAATTAATTAATTAATTAATATCATGAAGACCCTGTAGAGAAGAACTTTGCAACAGTAAAACATGGTGTGAAGTCATGCCATGAAAACTGTAGAAGTCTTCACAGTATAGCAATGACCATGGCCTTTGCGATTTGATTCCTAGTTTTCAGGGCAAGAATTGTCCTTTGTAAACTTTTGCCCATCCCTGTCATCCTCTCTGGTAAGCAGCAATATTTGCTTTGAGTATTGCTCTTCCCGTTGCCTGAGAGTTCCGTCAAGAGGAAAAATGATCATCGTTACAACTGAAGTTAGTGCACTTCTGTGGTACTAGCAAAACAACTTGCAGTGTAATCAAAACTGGGCTTCCCAGATGGCACTAGTGGTACCCCATGCCAGTGCAGGAGACGTAAGAGGTGCGGGCTCAGTCCCTGGGCCTGGAAGATCTCCTGAAGGAGGGCATGGCAACCCACTCCAGGAATCTTGCCTGGAGAATCCCATGGACAGGGGAGCCTGGCAGACTACAGTCCCCAGGATTGCGAAGAGTGGAAACATGACGGAAGCAACTTAGCACACACACATAATCAAAACTAAGAAGGGAAAGAGATACTTTGCAGTCGGCAATCCTACCCAGCTCCACATAAAATTTTCAGTTGCAATGTGATGTCTTTACAGTAGTTTGACAGCAGAATTGTTGAGATTTTTGTGGTGCATTTTCCCCTGCCCCATGAGCCTGGGAAATGTGGGGCAGCTTCAACTTAAGTAAAGGGCTTCCCCTCTCAGGTTCTGTCCTCTCACCCCACCTCCTGCCCAGTGCTGCAGGCTTCCGAGTTTATATATTAAGGAACCCAGGAGACTCCAAGTTTCCAGTGAGGCTGCCTGGATGGACATCTGTGCAGAGCCTGCCCCTCCCCATTCCCTCCTTCTCCATGCTGGGTGCATTCTGTCTTGGGGCGCAGGTTAGTTGCTGAGACAAGCCGCAAGACCTGGACACTCTAGCTTACTTCTGGACAAACAGAACCAGAAAGGGGACAGGATGGACTCTCTGCTTCCCCAGCTTCATCAGGAAGCATGCAGGGTATGGTGTGAGGTTTGAAGTATGCTCTGGAAGAACTCAGGAGCCTGTAAGCGCAGAGTGGGGAATCACCACAGCTGGAAGGGGGTCAAATGATTTCTCTGTGGCAGAAGTTGGCATGGGGTGCTGCCTAGATACCTCTGATGGGAAACAAGAATACCAGTATCCAACAGACATGCCCCGAAAACCCACTGTCTCTTTTTGATTTAACTGAACACCTTGGGGATTTTTAGGTGTGAATAATTGTCCTTTTTGTAGCTGACAGTGGCCTCGGCCACCAGTGTCCCCAGAATATCTGTTTCTTGAGCACCATTGAGTGGTAGTCGTGAACATGGGCTCAGGGCCAAATGTCACAAATGTCAATCCTGGAACTGGGAGGTGGGGTCAAACTATGTGGTGTGAGACTGAGGGAGGAGTAGCTCCCAAGGAAAAACAGGGGTGTCCCAGAGGGGAAGGAGTGGCAGTTCTGAAGTAAGTGAGACCAGCCCTCCCACAGCTTAGCCCCATGGACTTGACCATGTTCTAGAGGCTCTGTCCACTTCAACTGCTAAATAGGCTTAGTGGTGTGTGTTCTTGAAAGGACTCAATGAGATGAAATTGTAAAACTATGTGTAAAGTAGCTGGGACATGCTGTGCTTAGTCGCTCAGTCATGTCCAACTCTTTAATACCCCATGGGCTGTAGCCCACCAGGCTCCTCTGTCCAAGGGGATTCTCCAGGCAAGAATACGTAGGAGTGGGTTGCCATGCACTCCTCCAGGGCATCTTCCCAACCTGGGGATCGAACCCAGGTCTCCCGCTTTGCAGGTGGATTCTTTACTGTCTGAGCCCATGGAAGCCCAGAATACTGGAATGGGTAGTCTGCTTTCTCCAGGGGAACTTCCTAACCTAGAAATCGAACTTTACCAGCTGAGTTACCAGGGAAGCCCATCTGGGACATATCAAGCTCATAAAAAAGGAATTAAAAAAATAGATCTAGCGTATCTATTGCTCTCTTTGTATTAGACATCCTCTAAGGTTCTTTGTGCTTGCTTATACTTTGTATCATTCCCTTAGCCTCTGAGTTTCCCTAAGCTGAACATAAAGAACCCCTTCCAGTCGTAGCTTCGACTCTGGCCTTTTGTATCCTCTGAGAACAAAACTATTTTTTTTTGTATGTGTTTATTGTGGTGGTGATGATTATTAATTTGCAATCAAAAGAAATGTATCCTTCATCAGTTAGTTTCTGCATCTCACCTTACACATTTCTAAAACTAAAGCCCTGAAAGGCAGAACTCAGCCTTCTGGTGAAGCAGACTTTTTAGTTTGTGTAGCTTGTACAAAAAAACGTTCCCTGTGACCTGCCTCCCTAATAATTCTTGAGGGTTCAACTTAGGCTCAGATAGTTACATCTGGTTCTACAGTTAAATGGGTCAGAAGTAAAAAGAGTGAAAAAAACCATTCACTACCCCCCGCCCCACTTTTTCCTCAGTGTGAAGTCATTTGCTTTTCTTTCTAGCCCATTCCAAGTCTTCAGAAGTGGAGCCAGGCAGATGGTGAGGTTACAGCTTGGGCGAAATGTGTTCTAATGTTATCAGCTTTAAAGGAGCACATGGAGCAGAGAGGAAAGATGGTTTGTGGTATTTTTGTTTATTAAATTTGATGGTTGGATTATGACATTTATATTTATTAAATGTACAGAATCTCATCCATCACTGCTGACAGTCAGAACATGTCCTCTGCGGTTGGCATAGCCTGTCTCTTCCTGCAAAGAGATCTAACATTTATTCTTATTTGAGAGACTAAGAAGAGGTGGGGAAAAAAGGAGATCCGCCCTTGGTGCCACCACCCTTGGGAAATGGAAGTATGAGATGAATGTTATTGTGTTTGATTCTGTCATGTTAAGAAACATTTTTCCTTGTTTGGGTTGTGAGCCGGTTTGATGGTGCTGTGGAGGGAATCCACTGTGGCACGGGAGCAGCGTAGCCAGTGAGCCCAGCGCAGGAAAAATATACAGAAAGAGGGCTCTCAACCTTGCCCCATTAAGATCCTGGCATCGCCTATGGTTGCAATAATGTCGCGATGGCTTTGTCTAGTGGCTGGAACCCTTCAGCAGCCAGGCGTCTTCATTATACTCTGGATTTTATTACCTACCAGATGTGGATATTTTATTAGAGCACCAGGTGAGCTGATGAAAGGACAGCACTCCAACTGCCTTCCAAATGACTCCGGGTTCACTGGAGCTTTGTTTACATGTAAGGGGAGACAAGGGCTGGCGAGGCTTAGAGACGAGAAGGCATTATCCCCCATAAAGTTTCTCAGTGGGTCTTAAGGTGAAAGAGACGGTGTGCTTGCTGAAAGTTTACGGATCTTTTCCAGAGTGTAACTGAAAGATGTTTTTATTGCCAACGTGCAAATGAATGACACACATGGGTTCAATCTCTCCAGCCACATACGATTCCAAAAATAAAAGGTTCATTTAGATTTGAGCAAACCCAGTACATTTGGAAGCCAGTTAACCCAACATATTGCCTGCACAGCCTGGAAACCTTTAAGTAATGATAAGTATTTAAGATACTAACATGGAGAAGAGATTAAAATTCTTTTCCTCCCCGCCATCCTACTTTCTTGGCCTCCTTTTTAGGGCTAAGATTGGGTTCTAACTTTAATCATTAGTGTCCTAGCTGACATTTTCCAAAGTGGAGGCCCACATGTAGTTGCTATGTCTAAGGAAGATTTCAAGGAGTATCAAGCATTTATGTAGGCGTCACACAGATTTTGACTGTGAGATATTTCCTTCTCTTAGGTTGACAGGCCTTGGGAGATAGTTTACATGGGTCCCATATACTAATCTCATTTTTTATAAAATCGGGATGATAACTGTGCACAGTACTATAAGTCATTCACAGAGCATCTTTTGGGTACGCTCTAGTCTATGTATTATGAGGGCTATTAAACAAAGGTAAATGACAGTTTATCTCTAAAGAGTTTAAACAAAGCATATCAAAAGCCAGACCTTGACAAAGAGGCTCAATTTCCTGCTAGGAATTGTGTGTGTGTGTGTTTGTGTGTGCACACACATGCACATATGCATGCACACACATCTGATTATATAAATAGACTGTAAACATTTGCAGGGGTGGGAGAGAGTGCAGGTCCTGGGTGTTATCAAGGCAAAGGTCATGAGTGCACTCCCAATACGGTCCAGTTGGCTCTGCTCCATCCCACTATCTCAGAGGTCCCCTGGGAGGCAATCCACCTGACTATTCCATCATTCACATGAGTGAAGCCAGGACTCATTTACTGGGGGTTGTAGGGATGGGTACTCCAAGTCTTCTTTGTCTCTTCTTGAATAGAAGCAACACTCTGCAAGATATTATCATTTTAGTTCTACATACAATATATTTACTGCAATTCTTACCTGCTAGTTTAATGAATATTTGTGAGTACTTACTATATGCAAGAGTGTATATGTATAACACTGGAGATAACTTCCTCAGTGGCTCAATTGGTAAAGAATCTGCCTGCAATACAGGAGACTGCCTGTAATAATGGAGATGCGGGTTTGATCCCTGAGTTGGGAAGATCTCCTGGAGAAGGAAATGACAACCCAGTCCAGTATTCTTGCCTGGGAAATCCCATGGGCAGAGGAGCCTGGTAGGCTAGAGTCCATGGGATTGCAATTGTCGGACATGACTTAGGGACTAAACCACCACTGTATGTATAGGCTTCCCTGGTGGCTCAGATGGTAAAAAATCTGCCCGCAATGTGGGGAGACCTGAGTTCAATCCCTGGGTTGGGAAGATACCCTGAAGGAGGGCATGGCAACCCACTCCAATATTCTTGCCTGGAGAATCCTCATGGGCAAGAGGAACGTGGCAGGCTACAGTCCATGGGATCGCAAAGAGTCAGGCATGATTGAGTGACTAAGCACACACACACACACACACACACACACACACACGTATATATATTTCCCCTCCTTTGTTCTCAAAACAGCTTTTTGGGATTTAGGATCACTGTTTAACTGCTAAAAATTCAAAAACCAGAACCTGCTATGTAGTAGATGCTCAACAAATATGTATTAATGACTAAATGGATGAAACTCAGGTTAAAGATCTTGCTTTTGCTCCTGGTCGTAAAGCAAGTGAGAGCCAAGGGTTGGGACACAATTCACGTGGCTCCAAAGCTTGCTCTTTTCTTAGCAGTGTATGCGAGAGACAACACAGGTAGGTCACGGCACTGCCCAGTCCTCAGGTGCGTGTGGCTCAGGAAAGAGAAGCTCACCCGAGGCTACGTCTCCCTCCCTGCACCTGAGTGCAGATGCAGCCGATGTTGTGGATCTCCCAGCGTTCCCTTCTTTGCTCTTCACAGCCCCAGCTATGGAACAGAGATCAGAAGAGGACTGGCCTTGGAGCTGCTCCTCTCCGTGGAAATGTTTACAGCCGGTGAAACTGGGGGTGCTGAGGGCATAGCAGTGGAGGTAAGTGTCAGGGACCCAGGAGCAATCCTGAAATCTTTGATCTGTGTTTGCCTCCGGTATTCTCCAGACCCGTGGAAAACAGTTCTGTATGCTGAAACAACCAATTCCACACTCGGGAGAAAACCGCTACTTTATTGCCCCAATTAACTGCTTTATTTGTTTATAAATTCTTCCCTTTTCTGTTTTATGATGCAGTTGTGGTGTGTTTAATGGAACTGCAAGATTAAAACTGGCAAGATGACTGCATGTTACGTTTCCAAAGCCAATAAATGGTTTGAATCCAGAATGTTTGTGGCCCTTTCCAAAAATATTTGGTTTCTCTAAAAAGCAACAGCTGTTGGGAAATGGATGGAAGTTTTTACTGTAGTGTGTATAGCATTGTATTTAATGCTTTTATTCCTTTGGGGAATTTGCTTGCCTGATAACAGATAAAACAACAGGGACTTAGTAGAAGAGACAACCTCATGATGTTATAATCAGTGAGTTGGATGTTAAAGTCACATCAAAAAACCATGAATCTCTTTCTAAAAATAGTTTTTGCTGAGTGGAACTTTTTTGCTTCCCTGAAAATATTAATAGCTATAAGTTTTTTTAAAATTCACATTCTGCTAGTATTTCTGTTGTATTTTTTAGTTTACAAAGCACATCTATATTTAAAATTTGGATTTTGCTACAATTCCTGATGTTCTAGAATGTCTATCCCATTGCTTTTTAAAAATAAGCACAGAAGTATAAGGTTGAATGTCCCCAAAGACTGTCACCTTTGCTTTTGACAAGCTGCTAAAATCCTAAGTCTGGAGTGGGACTCAATTTGAGTATTTTTTTTTTAATAACTTAATTATTTTTGGGTGTGCTGGGTCTTCGCTGCTGACTGGGCTTTTCTCTCGTTGCAGAGAGCAGGGCTGTTCTTCGTCATGGTGTTCAGACTCATCACCACAGTGGTTTCTCCTGCTGTAGAGCACGAGCTCTGGGGTGCGTGGGCTCAGTAGCTGCGGCTCCTGGGCTCTAGGGCACAGGCTCGATTGTTGTGTGCACGGGCTGTTGCTCTGGGGCATGTGGGATATTCCCAGGCCAGGGGTTGAACTTGTGTCTCATGCATTGGCAGAGGATGCTTTACCACTGAGCCACCTGGAAAGTCCAGAAATATGAGTTTTTATCAGGCCTTTAGGTGATTCTGTCACAGGTGGTCTATAGACTTCGCTTCGAGAAAGTTGAACCTGGTCAGAAGGTTCACAGGAGACAATTCTGCTTAGTTGATAGCTGGAGACGTCACAGTCCAGCTTAGCTCTGGCCCCTGCCTCTGTGCTTTATTTGATGGACTTAATCTCACCCCTAAATTGAAGGCTTTGCCTCCATTTGTTGCCTCTGCAGAGTGGCGACCCTACCCCTCTCCATCAGCTGATTCCGCTCCTGCCTTGGCTCCTAGTGGCATCAGAGGTCACCAGGGAAATGGATAGATCTGATGTGCTTTGGTGGAAAGGGAGCTGGACTCTCAGTGATGAAGTTTAGTGCTTTGAGTTTTATGTGTGAACCCTGCCACTCCTTTGCTATGTGAGAGACTGAAGAATTGGTGAGAAAAAAAAAATAAGAAAGAAATAAGGGTAAGATAATGAAATTCTGTCTGTCCTTACCTTATGATTTATATAGAGCTTTCTGTCTGTTGAAAAGCTTCTAGAAAAAGATAGATATGAGCTGAAAGGTCCTGACAAAAAAAAGTGAGGTGGAGGACAATTGGGGGAGTGGATGAAACCTTCAGAGGCCAGGAAGCATGCCTGGTTACACAAAGTGGTGCCTCCCATCCTGAGGTTCTCCGTGTCAGGGCGAGGAAATGGCAGCTTCTTCAGCTCCCAGAGGAGGGAGACTGTAACATCAGATAATGGCAGCTTGTCAGAAGTACAGGGAATCATCTGAACTGCTTACGAAATGTATTATCTAGAGCTTTTTGGTCTGTTAAAGTTTTGCACAATTTTTATTATCACGGAAAATAAGAACCAAAAGCTACCGTACAACCATGCTCCCACCCTCTCTCCACACCTCACTTGATTCAGGCTATTCTTCCTGACACTGATTTCTCTTAACACCTTTCCTAGTTGTTCTGGTGAGAGTTAGACAGCAGTGGGCCGGGGTCCGGGCCCTGTGCTCACATCCTTCCTGGGTTTCATTGCTGGCTTGCAATGACTTTGGGTGACTTTGCAAGTCTCAGGTCACCTATTTGGGTTGCAGTTTCCTCATCTGTAAAACGAAGGGGCTGAAATAGTAATCTGCATACCCCTTCTTTGGCTAATACTCTGCCTTCCCTTAATATATTCAGGGTAGTTTTTTTTTTTTTTTTAAACTTGCTAACCATTTCCTGAAATACAAAATAAAAAGGCCACTCTTTAGAGCAAGTGTGATTTTCCTTAGACGTTAGGATAATTTTCCTAACAGTAAATAGACTAAAAGGTTTAGTCTCTATTAATCTGCAATGGCTGCCATACAAGGGTCCACTGGGTAGATGGTTTAGACAGAAATTTATTGTCTCATAATTCTGGAGGCTAGAAGTCCGAGGTCAAGGTGTCACAGGGTTGATTTCTTCTGAGGTCTCTCTCCTTGGCTTGGAGATGGCCATCTGCTCACTATATCTTCACATGGCCTTCCTTCTTTGTGTCCTAATCTTTTCTTATGAGACCACTAGTCAGATTAGGACCCCACTCTAATAACCTCATTTGAATTTAATTACCTCTTTAGAGATCCTGTCTCCAAATACAGTCACATGGTAAGTCCTGGGGTTAGGATTTCAACATCTGAATTTGGGGTGGGGGCACAATGCAACCTATAATAGTCCCCAAACCAGGTAGTCTTTCTGAGCATGGAAAACATCTTAGACCGCAGTGTGCCTGGGCCAAGCTCCAGATTAGTGGAGCTCAGAGGAGGATTAGATGAACCCTTGAAGACCTCGCCTGTTCTAGGGGTTTGTGATGTTGTATAAAGCTCCTCAAATCTAATACCTCATCTCCAGGAACATGAACAAAAAGGGGTACAAAGGACAGAGCTACAGGAAAATAAAAGACCAAATGACTTGCACTTCAGGGAAAGCAAAGATGGGGAAGAACATTTCCAAATGCGTTTAGACAGTTTCTTAACGTCATAAGGGCCGAGGTATTATCACACAGCTATTATTGTTTGATCTGTGTCTGAAGGCGAACTTTTAGAGAGGCTAAGAGTCTATTTCACATAAATCCCACTTTTAGCAAATACAAGGCAGAATCCTGCTGGGGACAAAGGAAAAATTCATGATGCAATTCCATGTATCCTCATGGGTGTCTTTTTATGACTAAGAAGGGGGAGAAGAATTCCTTTCCAACGTCACTGTGAAAGCATACTTACAGATTGCTCTTTCTGATTGTTTGGACAGTAAAAGCAAGTAATGAGTCTCACACCACATATCTCTGGTTTTTATTGCCCCAATAACCTATTTGTCTCCTTAGGTACATTCTCAGCAGCACTGAGTCCTGGGAAAAGAATGAATGCATAGATTCTGGCGCTCAGGCCTGCATCACTCCCTGTGGCTTCTCACGGCCGGTAGCCCACGGATGGTCAGTTCTCTACCTTTGTTTTCCCTTTGGGAGAAGATGTACATGGTATTCACAGTGAACTTCTCAGACTCTCAAAGACAACCAACAACACCTGCAGAAAAATGTGCATCTTCCTCAAGAAACCATCTCTCCCTGCAGTGAAACACATTTCTTTTCTAAAAATGATTTTTAAAAAATATTTTTGATGTGGGCCATTTTTAAAGTCTATTGAATTTGTTACAATACTGCTTCTGTTTTATGGCTTGGCTTTTTGGCTGTGAAGCGTGTGGGAGTTTAGCTCCCTGACCAGGGATTAAACCCACACCCCCTGCATTAGATGGTGAAGTCCTAACTGCTGGACAGCCAGGGAAGTCCCAAAAATGTATTTCTTTAATAGCGAAAATAGTCTTCCATGTCCAGCCTTATACACACACACCCAGGTTAGATGGTTATCTTTGACACTAGCTTATTTGTAGGTCATAGAATTCTTCAGGCAAGAATACTGGAGTGGGTTGCCATGCCCTTCTCCAGGGATCCCCATTCAGGGATCGAACCCAGGTCTCCTTCATTGCTGGTAGATTCTTTACCATCTGAGCCACCAGGGAAGCCCCATAGGTTACTAACTTCTGGAAACTCTTAGCCACATTTTTAGCTCACATTAGTGAGGGGCGGGGTCACAAATTTTGTATTAGTTTTCTATTGCCACTGTAACAAATTACCATAAACAGCAGCTTAAACATACAAACTTATCTCCTTACAGTCCCTTAGGTCATTAGTCCGACGTAAGTCTCATTGGCTAAAGTCAACCTGTTGGCTGGTTAGGGGAGAATCCTTCCTGCTTCTAGTGGTGGCCCACATTTCTTGGCTCACATTCTCCTTTCTCCCTCTTCAAAGCCAGAAAAGTTGTACTCTCTGACTCTTCTTCTGAGTCACACCTCCCTCTGCATCTCTGACTTCCTCCTCTACTTTTAAGGAGAGAGGGTCCACCGGTATAATCCAGGATACTTATTTCAAAGTCCTCAACCTGGATGACATTTGCAAAGTCCCATTTGCCAACTAAGGTTCCGTATTCATAGGTTCTGAGGACTGGGATGGGGACATCTTTGGAGGCCATTCTTCCACCTACTACAGGCTCTCACCAACATCGCTGCTCATTTTGATGTCTTTCATTTGCAAAATCACAGGAGAGGATGCATGTAGTTTCAAGGCAGACATTCTTGTTCTGGAACAACCCAGTTCTCTTTTTCTGTCTGCTCAGGGTGCAATGGTGTTTCTTTTAAATCACAAGGAGGTGAGGAGGGGCCTACATTTAGAGCCCTCGGGGAGGGGTGTGAGGTCTGTCAGGAGACCTTTTCCTGCCCACCCAACCATGCAAGCTAGTGGAAATCTTTGTCGCTTTAGTTAGTCGTGACTGCTGAGGTGAACCATACACATAATATTTATATGTGTTTATCTAGGCAAAGCTTCATCTGAGCCCCCTTGGCTCCTCTGACTGTTCAAGTGTCTTTCATTCTTGCATCACGCAGTCAGAACTCCTTCCTCAGATTGCTCGTAGCACTCCATTGTATTTGCGTGTTCTTATCTGTTGTGTATGCATGATAAGTCGCTTTAGTCCTATCTGACTCTTTGCCACTCTATGGACTGTAGCCCTTCAGGCTCCTCTGTCCATAGGATTCTCCAGGCAAGAATACTGGAGTGGGTTGCTGTGCCCTCTTCCAGGGACTCATCCCAACCCAGGGATCTAACCCTCATCTCTTGTCTCTCCCGCGTTGGCAGGTGGGTTCTTTACCACTAGTGCTACCTGGGAAGCCCATCTTATCTGTCACTGCAGGACAGCTTGGGAAGCAAGAACTCTAACTTGTTTCCATCATGCTCCCAATACTTTACAGAAGGCCTGGCACATGAGCAGTGTATTGAATTGTTGAATTAATGGTAATTTGCTGAATTAATGATAACTCTACATAAAAGCTCCTATTCAGAGCTTTCCCAGCCCATCCTCTGAGGTAAGTGGGTGGCCTAGCAGATATACTAAAGTGGGAATCTGAAGACAATTAACTTTCCAGTTTTTAATATTGGATTAAATTGGGAAAATTCAGGGAGCTTTTTTTTAATAAATAATCTGGCAGATGAATTATATACAATACTAACACAATATATATTAATAATATTACTAATACTACATTAACAGTATATAAACACAATAATATCCAACACATTATTAAAATTTACTGATGGTGAACATGAATGCTAAAGCTGAAACTCCAATACTTTGGCCACCTCATGCGAAGAATTGACTCATTGGAAAAGACTCTGATGCTGGGAAGGATTGGGGGCAGGAGGAGAAGGGGACGACAGAGGATGAAATGGCTGGATGGCATCACCGACTTGATGGACATGAGTTTGAGTGAACTCTGGGAGTTGGTGATGGACAGGGAGGCCTGGTGTGCTGCAGTTCATGGGGTCGCAAAGAGTCGGACATGACTGAGCGACTGAACTGAACTGAATTGAACTGAACATGAATTGGAGCAAACTCCAAGAGATAGTGAAGAACAAGGAAGCCTGCTGTGCTGCAGTCCATGTGTGGCAAAGGGTCAGACATGACTTAGAGACTAAACAACAACAAATGGTGAGTCAGAGATGGAATAGTATTCAGGAAAACACTCTGATCTAGGAGTTAAAACACTTGAGTTCTGTTTAAGTTAGCTGTGTATTATGGCCAAGTCATTTGCTCTCTCTGAGATCCTGTCCTTATCACTAAATGATTCTATTTGATACTATAGCATATGTATCTATTTGATACACAGCCAAGGACCTTCTCAAGGCTGAAGTGCTGTCATTTCTGTGGTCTCCTTATTCTAATGCAATGAGACTCAGTCTTTGCCAAAGTATAGAATGGGGAATGTGGGTCATCGAGGGACCGTAACATGATTTTAGGGATACAATAATTAATATTTCTAACTTTAACGATTTATTGAATGGACTGAATGTCATAGATGCAATCAGGAAATAACATGGTTTTGATTCTGGGCTGTCTTCCTATTTGCTCTGTCATATCTTTGTCCTGCTTCTGGGTAATATTCCAGAACCATTCTGGAAACGTGCAAGGATCAAGTAAGTCAATGTATATGAAACAGAGAACAACCTAAAAGAGCACTGTACAGTGCTGCATCAGTCAATCCCTGATAGCTATTGTTTTAAATTTTTTTCATTGAGGTGTAAAATATCTACAATAAAATGTATCAGTTTTAAGGTTTAATTTGATGTGGTTTTTAAATTTTTATTTATTTTTTTACTGAAGTATAATTGCTTTACAGAATTTTGTTGTTTTCTGGAAAACCTCAACATAAATCAGCCAGAGGTATACATATATCCCCTCCCTTTTGAACCTCCCTCCCATCTCCCTCCCCATCCCACCCTTCTAGGTTGATACAGAGCCCCTGTTTGAGTTCCTGAGCCATACAGCAAATTCCTGTTGGCTATCTATTTTACATATGGTAATGTAAGTTTCCATGTTACTCTTTCCATACATCTCACCCTCTCCTCCCCTCTCCCCATGTCCATAGTCTATTCTCTATGTCTATTTCTCCATTGCTGCCCTGTAAATAAATTCTTCAGTACCGTTTTTCTAGATTCTGTATATATGCATTAGAAAACAATATTTATCTTTTTCTTTCTGACTTACTTCACTCTGTATAATAGGTTCTAGGTTCATCCACCTCATTAGAACTGACACAAATGCATTCCTTTTTGTGGCTGAGTAATATTCCATTGTGTATATGTGCCACAGCTTCTTTAACCATTCATCTGTCAATGGACATCTAGGTTGCTTCCATGTTCTAGCTATCATAAATAGTGCTGCAATGAACAATGGGATACATGTGTCTTCTTCAATTTTGGTTTCCTTAGGGTATATGCCTAGGAGTGGGATTGCTGGGTCACATGGTGGTTTTATTCTTAGTTTTTTAAGAAATCTCCATACCATCTTCCGTAGTGGCTGTATCAATTTACATTCCCACCAACAGTGTAAGAGCATTCCCTTTTCTCCACACCCTCTCCAGCATTTATTGTTTGTAGACTTTTTGATGATGGCCATTCTGACCAATGTGAGGTGATATCTCATTGTAGTTTTGACTTGCATTTCTCTGATAATGAGCATCTTTTCACGTGTTTATTAGCCATCTGTATGTCTTCTTTGGAGAAATGTCTGTTTAGGTCTTTTTCCGACTTTTTGATTGGGTTGTTTGTTTTTCTGGCATTGATTTGTATGAGTTGCTCATATATTTTGGAAATTAATCCTTTGTCAGTTATTTCATTTTCTATTATTTTCTCCCATTCTGAGGGTTGTCTTTTCACCTTGCTTATAGTTTCCTTTGCTGTGCAAAAGCTTTTAAGTTTAATCAGGTCCCACTTGTTCACTTTTGATTTTATTTCTGTTACTCTAGGAGGTGGGTCATAGAGGATCTTACTTTGATTTATGTCATCAAGTGTTCTGCCTAGGTTTTCCTCTAAGAGTTTTATAGTTTCTGGTCTTACATTTAGGTCCTTAATCCATTTGGAGTTTATCTTTGTGTATGTGTTAGGAAGTGTTCTAATTTCATTCTTTTACATGTAGCTGTCCAGTTTTCCCAGCACCATTTATTGAAGAGGCTGTCTTTGCCCCACTGTATATTCTTGCCCCCTTTGTCAAAAATAAGCTACCCATAGGTGCATGGGTTTATTTCTGGGATTTCTGTCTTGTTCCATTGGCCTATATTTCTATTTTTGTGCCAGTACCATACTGTCTTGATGACTGTAGCTTTGTAGTATAATCTGAAGTCAGGAAAGTTGATTTCTCCAGCTCCATTCTTTCTCAAGACTTCTTTGGCTATTCACAGTCTTTTGTGTTTCCATATGAATTGTGAAATATTTTGTTCTAGTTCTGTGAAAAGTGTCATTCATAATTTGATAGGGATCACATTGAATCTATAGATTGTACTTGGTAGTATAGTCATTTTCACAATATTGCCTCTTCCTACCCAAGAACATGGAATATCTCTCCATCTGTTTATGTTGTCTTTGATTTCTTTCATTAGTGTCTGATAATTTTCTGTGTATAGTTCTTTTTTCTCCTTAGGTAAGTTTATTCTTAGATATTTAATTCTTTTTGTTGCAATGGTGAATGGGACTGATTCCTTAATTTCCTTTTTCTGATTTTTCATTTTTAGTATATAGAAATGCAAGTGATTTCTGTGTATTAATTTTGTATCCTACAACTTTGCTAAATTCACTGATTAGATCAGATCAGATCAGATCAGTCACTCAGTCGTGTCCGACTCTTTGCGACCTCATGAATCGCAGCACGCCAGGCTTCCCTGTCCATCACCAACTCCCGGAGTTCACTGAGACTCACGTCCATCGAGTCAGTGATGCCATCCAGCCATCTCATCCTCTGTCGTCCCCTTCTCCTCCTGCCCCCAATCCCTCCCAGCATCAGAGTCTTTTCCAATGAGTCAACTCTTCACATGAGGTGGCCAAAGTACTGGAGTTTCAGCTTTAGCATCATTCCTTCCAAAGACATCCCAGGGCTGATCTCCTTCAGAATGGACTGCTTGGATCTCCTTGCAGTCCAAGAGACTCGCAAGAGTCTTCTCCAACACCACAGTTCAAAAACATCAATTCTTTGGCGCTCATGACCACAGGAAAAACCATAGCCTTGACTAGACGAACCTTTGTTGGCAAAGTAATGTCTCTGCTTTTGAATATGCTATCTAGGTTGGTCATAACTTTCCTTCCAAGGAGTAAGCGTCTTTTAATTTCATGGCTGCAGTCACCATCTGCAGTGATTTTGGAGCCCAGAAAAATAAAGTCTGATACTGTTTCCACTGTTTTCCCATCTATTTCCCATGAAGTGATGGGACCAGATGCCATGATCTTCGTTTTCTGAATGTTGAGCTTTAAGCCAACTTTTTCACTCTCCACTTTCACTTTCATCAAGAGGCTTTTTAGTTCCTCTTCACTGTCTGCCATAAGGGTGGTGTCATCTGCACATCTGAGATTATTGATATTTCTCCTGGCAATCTTGATTCCAGCTTCTGTTTCTGCCAGTCCAGCGTTTCTCATGATGTACTCTGCATATAAATTAAATAAACAGGGTGACAATATACAGCCTTGATGAACTCCTTTTCCTATTTGGAACCAGTCTGTTGTTCCATGTCCAGTTCTAACTGTTGCTTCCTGACCTGCATACAAATTTCTCAAGAGGCAGATCAGATGGTCTGGTATTCCCATCTCTTTCAGAATTTTCCACAGTTTATTGTGATCCACACAGTCAAAGGCTTTGGCATAGTCAATAAAGCAGAAATAGATGCTTTTCTGGAACTCTCTTGCTTTTTCCATGATCCAGCGGATGTTGGCAATTTGATTTCTGGTTCCTCTGCCTTTTCTAAAACCAGCTTGAACATCAGGAAGTTCACGGTTCACATATTGCTGAAGCCTGGCTTGGAGAATTTTGAGCATTACTTTACTAGCGTGTGAGATGAGTGCAATTGTGCGGTAGTTTGAGCATTCTTTGGCATTGCCTATCTTCGGGATTGGAATGAAAACTGACCTTTTCCAGTCCTGTGGCCACTGATGAGTTTTCCAAATTTGCTGGCATATTGAGTGTAGCACTTTCACAGCATCATCTTCCAGGATTTGGAATAGCTCAACTGGAATTCCATCACCTCCACTAGCTTTGTTCGTAGTGATGCTTTCTAAGGCCCCCTTGACTTCACATTCCAAGATGTCTGGCTCTAGGTGAGTGATCACACCATCGTGATTATCTGGGTCGTGAAGCTCTTTTTTGTACAGTTCTTCTGTGTATTCTTGCCATCTCTTCTTAATATCTTCTGCTTCTGTTAGGTCTATACCATTTCTGTCCTTTATTGAGCCCATCTTTGCATGAAATGTTCCTTTGGTATCTCTGATTTTCTTGAAGAGATCCCTAGTCTTTCCCATTTTGTTGTTTTCCTCTATTTCTTTGCATTGTTCGCTGAAGAAGGCTTTCTTATCTCTTCTTGCTATTCTTTGGAACTCTGCATTCAGATGTTTATATCTTTCCTTTTCTCCTTTGCTTTTCACTTCTCTTCTTTTCACAGCTATTTGTAAGGCCTCCCCAGACAGTCATTTTGCTTTTTTGCATTTCTTTTCCATGGGGATGGTCTTGCTCCCTGTCTCCTGTACAATGTCACAAACCTCATTCCATAGTTCATCAGGCACTCTATCTATCAGATCTAGGCCCTTAAATCTATTTCTCACTTCCATTGTATAATCATAAGGGATTTGATTTAGGTCATACCTGAATGGTCTAGTGGTTTTCCCTACTTTCTTCAATTTAAGTCTGAATTTGGCAATAAGGAGTTCATGGTCTGAGCCACAGTCAGTTCCTGGTCTTGTTTTTGCTGACTGTATAGAGCTTCTCCATCTTTGGCTGCAAAGAGTATAATAAATCTGATTTTGGTGTTGACCATCTGGTGATGTCCATGTGTAGATTCTTCTCTTGTGTTATTGGAAGAGGGTGTTTGTTATGACCAGTGCATTTTCTTGGCAAAACTCTATTAGTCTTTGCCCAGCTTCTTCCGTATTTCAAGGCCAAATTTGCCTGTTACTCCAGGTGTTTCTTGACTTCCTACTTTTGCATTCCAGTCCCCTATAATGAAAAGGACATCTTTTTGGGGTGTTGGTTCTAAACGGTCTTGTAGGTCTTCATAGAACCGTTCAACTTCAGCTTCTTCAGTGTTACTGGTTGGGGCATAGACTTGGATTACTCTGATATTGAATGGTTTGCCTTGGAAACGAACAGAGATCATTCTGTCGTTTTTGAGATTGCATCCAGGTACTGCATTTCGGGCTCTTTTGTTGACCATCATGGCCACTCCATTTCTTCTCAGGGATTCCTGCCTGCAGTAGTAGATATAATGGTCATCTGAGTTAAATTCACCCATTCCAGTCCATTTCAGTTCGCTGATTCCTAGAATGTCAACATTCACTCTTGCCATCTCCTGTTTGACCACTTCCAATTTGCCTTGATTCATGGACCTGACATTCCAGGTTCCTATGCAATATTGCTCTTTATAACATTGGACCTTGCTTCTATCACCAGTCACATCCACAGCTGGGTATTGTTTTTGCTTTGACTCCATCCCTTCATTCTTTCTGGAGTTATTTCTCCACTGATCTCCAGTAGCATATTGGGCACCTACTGACCTGGGGAGTTTCTCTTTCAGTATCCTATCATTTTGCCTTTTCATACTGTTCATGGGGTTCTCAAGGCAAGAATACTGAAGTGGTTTGCCATTCCCTTCTCCAGTGGACCACATTCTGTCAGATCTCTCCACCATGACCCGCCCATCTTGGGTTGCCCCACGGGCATGGCTTAGTTTCATTGAGTTAGACAAGGCTGTGGTCCTAGTGTGATTAGATTGACTAGTTTTCTGTGAATATGGTTTCAGTGTGTTTGCCCTCTGATGCCCTCTTGCAACACCTACCGTCTTACTTGGGTTTCTCTTACCTTGGGCGTGGGGTATATCTTCACAGCTGCTCCAGCAAAGCGCAGCCATTGCTCCTTACCTTGGACGAGGGGTATCTCCTCACTGCCGCCCTTCCTGACCTTCAAAGTGGGATAGCTCCTCTAGGCCCTGTAGTAATTTTCTGATATGATCTTTAGGATTTTCTATGTACTGTAGCATGTCATCTGCAAACAATGAGAGCTTTATTTCTTATCCAATCTGGATTCCTTTTATTTCTTTTTCTTCTCTGTTTGTTGTAGCTAGGACTTCCAGAACTATGTTGAATAATAGTGGCAAAAATGGAAACCCTTGTCTTGTTGCTGATCTTAGAGGGAATGCTTTCAGTTTTTCACCATTTAGAATAATGTTTGCTGTAGGCTTATCATATATGGCCTTTACTATGTTGAGGTAGCTTCCTTCTATGTCAATTTTTTAGAGTTTTAATCATAAATGGGTGCTGAATTTTGTCAAAGGATCTTTCTGCATCTATTGAGATGATCATATGATTTTTATCTTTCAATTTGTTAATATGGTGTATCACATTGATTTGCACATATTGAAGAATCCTTGCATTGCTGGAATACACCCAACTTGATCATGGTGTATGAGCTTTCTGATGTTTTCCTGAATTCTGTTTGCTAAAATTTGTTGAGGATTTTTTCATCTATGTTCATCAGTGATATTGGCCTGTAGTTTTCTTTTTGTGTGTTGTCTTTGTCTGGTTTTGGTATCAAGGTGATGGTGGCCTTGGAGAACGAGTTTGGAAGTGTTCCTTCCTCTGAAATTTTTTGTAAGAGTTTTAGAAGGATAGGCATTAGCTCTTCTCTAAATGTTTGATAGAATTTTCCTGTGAAGCCATCTGGTCCTGGGCTTTTGTTTTTTGGGAGATTTTTTATCACAGCTTCAATTTCAGTGCTTGTAATTGGGTTGTTCATAATTTCTATTTCTTCCCGGTTCAGTCTTGGAAGATAGAACTTTTCTAAGAATCTGTCCATTTCTTCCAGGTTATCCATTTTATCGCCATATAGGTGTTCATAATAGTCTCTTATAATCCTTTGTATTTCTGCATTGTCTGAGGTAACCTCTCCTTTTTCATTTCTAATTTTGTTGATTTGATTCTTCTCTTTTTTTCTTGATTAGTCTGGCTAAAGGCTTGTCAGTTTTGTTTATCTTCTCAAAGAACCAGCTTTTAGTTTTATTAATCTTTACTATTGTACCTTTCATTTTTTTTCCATTTATTTCTGCTCGGATCTTTATGATTTCTTTCCTTCTACTAATTTTGGGGGTTTTTTTTGTTCTTCTTTTTCCAGTTGTTTTAGGTGTAAAGTTAGGTTGTCTATTTGATGTTTTCTTGTTTCATGAGGTAGGATTGTATTGCTATAAACTTCCCTCTTAGAACTGCTTTTGGTGCATCCCTTAGGTTTTGAGTTGTCATGTTTTCATTGTCATTTGTTTCTATACACTTTTTGATTTCCCTTTTGATTTCTTCAGTAACCTGTTGACTATTTAGAAATGTGTTGTTTAACCTCCGTGTGTTTGTGTTTTTTTTTTTTCCTTGTAATTGGTATCTAGTCTCATAGGGTTGTGTCGGAGACGATGCTTGATACAATTTCAATTTTCTTAAATTTACTGAGGTTTGATTTGTGATCCAAGATATGGTCTAATCTGAAGAATTTTCCATGTGCACTTGAGAAGAAGGTGTATTCTTCTGTATTTGGATGGAATGTCCTGAAGATATCAATGAGATCCTTCTCATCTAATGTATCATTTAAGACTTGTGTTTCCTTATTAATTTTCTGTTTTGATGATCTGTCCATTGGTGTGAGTGGGGTGTTAAAGTCTCCTACTCTTATTTTGTCACTGTCAATTTCTTCTTTTATGTCTGTTAGTGTTTGTCTTATGTATTGAGGTGCTCGTATGTGGGGTGCATAGATATTTAACAATTGTTATGTCTTCCTCTTGGAATGATCCCTTGATCATTACGTAGTGTCCTTCCTTGTCTCTTGTAATCTTCTTTATTTTAAGATCTATTTTGTCTGATGTGAGGATTGCTTCTCCAGCTTTCTTTGTTTCCCATTTGCATGGAATATATTTTTCGATCCTCTCACTTTCAATCTATATGTGTCTTGAGGTCTGAAGTGGGTTTCTTGTAGACAGCATATATATGGGTCTTGTTTTTGTATCCATTCAGCCAATCTGTGTCTTTTGATTGGAGCATTTAATCCATTTACATTTAAAGTAATTATTGATATATATGTTCCTATTGCCATTTTCTTAATTGTTTGTGGTTGATTTTGTAGATCTTTTTTCTTCCCTTGTATTTTTTGACTATATAAGTCCCTTTAACATTTGTTGTAAAGGTGGTTTGGTGGTACTGAATTTTCTTAACTTTTGCTTGTCTGAAAAACTTTTTATTTCTCCATCAATTTTGAATGAGATCCTTGCCAGTTACAGTAATCTTAGTTGTAGATTTTTCCAATTCAGTACTTAACTATATCCTGCCATTCCTTTCTGGCCTGCAAAATTTCTGCTGAAAGATCAGCTGTTAATCATATGGGGTTTCCCTTGTATGTTACTTGTTGCTTCTCCCTTACTGCTTTTAATATTCTTTCTTTGTGTTTAGTTTTTACTAGTTTGACTAGTATATATCTTGGCATGTTTCTCCTTGGGTTTATCCTGTATGGGACTCTTTGTGCCTCTGAGGCTTGACTGACTATTTCCTTTTCCATGTTGGGGAAATTTTCAACTATAATATCTTCAAAAATTTTCTCATACCTTTTCTTTTTCTCTTCTTCCTCTGGGACCTCTATAATTTGAATGTTGGTGTGTTTGATATTGTCCCAGAGGTCTCTGAGACTATCCTCAGTTCTTTTCATTCTTTTTACTTTATTCTGCTCTTCAGAAGTTATTTCCACCATTTTATCTTCCATCTCACTGTTGCATTCTTCTGCTTCAGATATTCTGCTATTGATTCCTTCTAGAGTATTTTAATTTCAGTAATTGTGTTGTTTGTCTCTGTATGTTTATTCTTTGATTCTTCTAGGTCTTTGTTGATTCTTGCATTTTCTCCATTTTGTTTTCAAGTTTTTTTCTTTTTTTTAATCATCTTTACTATCATTATTTTGATTTCTTTTTCAGGCAGTTTGCCTATTTCCTCTTCATTTATTTGGATTTCTATGTTTCTAGTTTGTTCCTTCATTTGTGTAGTATTTCTCTGCATTTTCACTATTTTTTTTTAAACTTATTGTGTTTGAGGTCTCCTTTTGCCAGGCTTCAAGGAAAGTTGAACTCTTTCCTTGAAGAAAGTTGAATTCTTTCCTTGAAGAAAGTTGAATTCTTTCTTCCTTTTGGTTTCTGCTCTACTATGGTTGGTCCAGTGATTTGTGTAAGCTTTGTATAGGGTTAGATTTGTGCTGAGTTTTTGTTTGTTTGTTTGTTTTTCCTCTGACAGGCAAGGCTGAGTGAGGTGGTAATTCTGTCTGCTGATGATTTGGTTTGTATTTTTATTTTGTTTGTTGTTTAGATGAGACATCCTGCACAGGGTGCTACTAGTGGTTGGGTGATGCTGGGTCTTGTATTCAAGTGGTTTCGTTAGTGTGAGTTCTTACTATTCGATACTCCCTAGGGTTAGTCCTCTGGTAGTCTAAGGTAGTCAGTGCTTCCACTCCTAAGGCTCAGGGCTTGATCTCGAGTTTGCATGGTTCTTTACATTCTTTTCCACTGGTCAGGTACTCCTGTCTGCTCTCAGCTGGTGTTCTGCATGCACTACTGTGTCTGAAGCTGTATTCCGGATGTATCCATGGAGAGCGATGTGCTCCACGTCCACCTGCTCCTCTGCCATCTTGTTCTCCCTGAAACTTCAGGCCCCTGCCCACAACCTCAGGTTCACAAGGCTTTGCAGCTCTGCTATTGGGTTCATCACCTTTGTGAGGGGCCGAGGTTCCTCTGGAGGAATCAGGTTTAAGCCAGTAAATAATTTGCAAGAACTTCTCATTTGATGTGTTTTGACAAGTGTATATAGTTATATCATTGATACTACAGTGATGTTACGGGGCATTTCCATTACCCATTCTATTGTTTCTTGTTGCCAATAAATCCTCCCATATCCCTGCTTTAATCTTTTGTAGAATTTTATATAAATGGAATCGTGTAGCATATACTCTTTCATGTGGCATAATGCTTTTAATATGCATCCACAGTGTTGCATGTATCAGCAGTTCCCTTTTATTGCTGACTAATATTTCATTTTGTGGATACACAACATTTTGTTTAGCCATTGACTACTTGGTGGGCATTTGGCTTGTTTCCAGTTTCTGGTTATTATGAACAAAGTTTCTATAATCATTTGAGTATAAATCTTTGTATGAGTATATTTTCATTTTTTCTGGGTAAATACCTAAAAGTGAGGTTGCTAGATTGTATAGTAAGTCCATGTTTAATTTGTAAGAAACTGCCAAATTGCTTTCCAAAGTGACTATACAATTCATTTTGTATTTCCACTAGTCATGGATGAAAATCCCCGATTTTTCCACATCCTCAGCAGCACTCAGTATTGTCAGTCTTTGTAATTTTGTGAATCTAGTGAATGTGAAGTGATAGCTCATTGTTTTGATATGCATTTTCCTAATGATGAATGATGTTCATCATATTTTCATATGACTGTTTGTCATTTGTACACCTTCTTTGGTGAAGAATCTGTTCCAATCTTTTGTCAGTTTTTAAAGTGAAGTTGTTTGTTTTCCTACTGTTGAGGTGTAAGAGTTCTTTTATATATTCTAGATAAATGCCCCTTATAGACATATGTTTGCAAATATTTCCTCCTGGCCGGTCACTTGCCTTTTCACTTTCTTAATAGTGTCTTTTGAAGTGTGAAAGTTTTTCTGTTGTTATCTCATGGAAACAGGATGGGTTCCTCCCCGTCAAGTTTGATTTAGGTGTTGAGACTTTGATTCAACACACGCATCAAGAAGGTATGAAAAGGTTTATTACTCAACAATGAGACTTTCTGGGGAGAGCAGGGCAGGCGCCTAAAGAGGTCCAAAAATGGCTTGAAAAGGCAGAGAAAAGGTTTTATTTTTATTGTAATTAGGGAGTGGGGTTGGAGTGAGGATTCCTGTGTATGAGAGCCAGGCCTTGCCTATTTTGAACTTGGCAACAAAGGTGGGAGCACCTCAAATTTTTTATCAACTAGCCCAGATGTGGGGCAGAAGGGGAAAGTGGAATTGTGGGGTTTGAAAGATGTTAGCAGTAAAAATGAAACATCAAAATGTCAGGCTCCTTATTACAGTTTAGATTTTCGTAAAGACTAGTTTATAATAGTTGTTCTTTTGTGGTTCATTTATTTTTGTGTCTCCTAAGAAATATTTTCATAATTTAAATAAAAAGTTTTTTCCTACATTTTCTTTTAGTTAGAAGTTTTTATAGTTTTAAATATTACATTTAAGTGATACATTTTGGGTTAATTCTTTACATGGTGTGAGGTAAGGGTCTAGGATTTTTTTTTTTCTCCGTATAATCAATTCTTCAAGGACTTTTTTTTTAAACTGAAAAGGCTATCCTTTATCCCATTGAATTACCTTGGTACCTTTGTTGAAAATCAATAGACTTTGGATATCAGGGTCTGTTTCTGGACTCTACGTACTATTTCATTGATCTCTATTCGCTACAATATTAAAACCACAACATCTTTACTATTATAGTTTTACTAAGTCTTAAAACTGGGTAGCATAATTACCTCAAATTTGCTCCTTTTTTCAGAATAACTCAACTGCCTAGATCTTCATTTGTATTTCCATATAAATTTTAAAATCCATTTATCAATTTCTACAAAAGAAAACCCTGCTGGGATTTGGTTGAAATTGTGCTGAGTCAATAGATCAGTCTTGGGAGAATTGACATCTTACAATATTGTGTCTTCTGATAAACAAACTCAGTTCATCTCTCCATTTATCTAGGTCCATTTTTAATTCCTCTCAGAAATGTTTTGTAATTTTTAGTATACAGGTTTTATACACATTGTATTTTCCCCCCTGAAATATATGTGTGTGTGTGTGTGTGTGTGTGTATATAAGATTACTTTTTATTGGAGTATAGTTGATTTACAATATTGTGTTAGTTTCTGCTGTGTAGCAAAGTGAATCAGTTATACACATACATATATCCACTCTTTTTTTTTAGTTTCTTTCCCATATAGGTTTTGATGTTATTGTAAACTGAGGATTTTTTTTTTTAATTTCAGTTTCCAGTTATGAAACTCGTTTCCAACCAAGATGGAGTAACAGAGATATAGTCTCTTACTGAAAAAACTAAAATGCTGAACAAAATAGATAAAACAAAGGTTTTCAAGTCATGGAACATCAGGCAATAAAAGACAATGATTTTTTAGTGATGGAAAAAAAAAAAAAAAAAACTAACTAAGCCCTATGATTGCTTCACCCATAACCTGGAGAGTGTGTCCAAACCATAGTAGAGAGGGCAGCAACTCCGGCCAAGCCCCGCAGTTTCCTGGAGCTGAGAACGTACCGTTAGGCATTCGGGGAGGCCAAGCTGGCTAGAGTTTGCAGGTCAGGGTACTGGAGGGAATAGAACTGCACTGAGAGAGAATTCAGAGGTCTGCAGAGTCCCCTAGAGTCTTTAAGCGAGTACAAATCAGTGCATGCTGGAGAAGAAACTACCAGAGGCCAGGGAAAGAATCACTCATATAGTTTAGAGTAAACAATACTTAGAGCTTGCACAGAGCCAAGAACAGTTACTGTTCGTACCAGTGAGAGTAGAAGAACCTCAAAAAATTCATAAGCTTTAGGCTAAATGCTGCTTTGGTTTTAACAAAACCTAACCACATTATTCAAATGGATCAAAAGTAGTGTTTCCTGGTAACATAAGTCCACTCCATAACTAAACTCAAGAATATTTGGGAAAACAAAATCCAGCACTCAAGGAGGTAAAAAATTCACATTGTATGGCATCCAATGTAAAAATGACCAGATATATAAAGAATCAGAAAATTGTGATCTATAATCCTGGGAAAATTCATTCAATTGAAAATGACCCAGAAATCACTCAGATGATAGAATTAGTGGACAAGGACATTAAGAGAATTCCTAACTGTATTCTGTATGTCCAAGATACTAGAGGAAAGATGGCAAATGTTAAGTAGTGACATGCACAATATAAAAAAAGAACTAAATTGAACTTCTAGTGATGAAAACTATGATGATTGTGTCAAGAAATGTACTTGATGGAATTAGTGGCAGATTGAACACCAAAACAGAAAAAAAATTAGTAGATTTGAAGCAATAGAAACTATCCAAAATGAAATGCAGAGATAAAAAAAAGACTGTGGAAAATAAACCCACAAAAGGGAGCATAAGTGAGCTATGAGTCCTAATGTATTGGGTTGGCCAAAAAGTTTGTTTGGGGTTTTTCATACTATCGTACAGACACATATGAATGAAATTTCTGGGCAACCCAATATGGCCTAAGTTGTGTGCTATAGATTCCTTGAAGGGGAGGGGAGAGAGAGGCTCATGAAAAGTATTTAAAGAAATTAAAAACTGGACAAATTTTCAAATTTGGTGAAAATTATAATGCTACAGATCTAGGAAGCTCAAAGCGCCCCTAGGAACATGAAGGCACTTCAAAATAAAATGCTGAGTGAAAGAAACCAGACCAAGAAGACTTCATAGTCTATAATTTCATATACGTGAAAATCTAGAAAATGCAAACCAATTAATAGTGACAGAAAACAGATGAGGGTGAAGAAAGGGCATGGAGAGGTGAGAGAGAGGGATTACCAAGGATTGGAGAAATTTTTGTGGGCAATGGATAAGTTCGTTTTCTTGATTGGGGATATGGTTTCATGAGTGTATGCATATATGAAACATCAAATTGTACACTTTAAGTATGTGTAGCTTGTTTATATCAATTAGTACCTCAATAAGCTATAAATTCAAGTTGTTTGTTGTTAACATATAGAAATACAGTAGATTTTTATATATGAATTATATATATATATTTTTATATTTTATATATATATTTTTATATATATCCTGCAACTTAGCTAAACTCACTGATTCTAATAATGCTTGTTATTGTTACTATTACTGTTGCTGTTGTGATTAAAATAAAAAACATTATCAAATGAGACATTTAATCTCCACATCAGGGCTTTGCAAACTGTGAAGCATTCTATAAATTTTTATTCACTATAATAGAAAAAAATAATTTATTCTCCTGGGTACCTAAGCAGAGGGGATTTCTCTGTAGAAGATGAAGACCTGAGATCCTATTCTGAGGTCCTAGAGTCACATGAGAACAGTAATGCACGCAGGACTCTGAATACCCAAGAGCCAGGCCGTCATCCTTCTTTAACAATTGCAGGAAATGGACTCAGCTCCCTTTTCCTCAGAGCTCGTGTGCCAGCTCCCCGGGTGGGGAAACCCCTGCATCCTGTCTGCTCAGTATTTGATGGTTGGTGATAATGAGCCCACACTCTCCAAGAGCTGGGAACTGCTCAGAAGAGAAGTATTTATGAGTTCCCTGGAAATGCCTGCTGAACGCAGCCTGGAGCATGGCTGGAGAGCTTGTCCCCAGCACTGGCATGCTTGCTGCTGCCCAGCTATTGAGCTCTTGTCAACACCAGCAGAGCAGGGGAGAGAATTTTCTACAGAGCCCCGCTCACGTTCCTGACTTGCTCTCCATAGTCTTCTACAAAAGGCCTTCTCCATCCACTGACCCCACCACTGCAGTTTTCCAGTTCCATAACAGGAATAACAGGAATTAGTGTTAGAATAACAGATCCTATTTATCCTTTATAAGGAATTAATTACTCAACTTTGGTAAACTTATTAAGGGTTCTCCATGGGCTGCCAACAGTAGAAAATTATACTAGAGAGAAACTTGGATGTGCTGAAATCCATACATTTATATTCCATTGTTTTCTTAGCACTGTGAGCAAATATTATTTCATATGGACATCACATTTCTCTTTAGTCCTGTCAAACATTTGATGTGCAGTCAATTTTTTCCTTGCTCTATGGATGGCAGTGTGACAAGTTAGGCTTCCAGCTATTCCTCAGGGGCCTTAGCTAAATTCACATACCTCCAATTTCTCCTGCTGCTCTGATTTACCCTCTTAAGGGACTCATCTTTGCTCCAAATGTCTTCTTTAGCAACATAGAAATTTCAGCAGTGAGTGAACTCATTTTCTCCAAGTTCAAAAATTATTCCAACTTCAAGGATTTTGGAATTTAAAGGGGATTCTTGGTTTTTGCATCAGGTCACCCATAACACAGTGCAACTTCTGTTTTTAAGTGGGATAAAAACCCTTTTAAGAAGCTTATTCAACGGGCTCAGAAGATTTTGCAGACATCAAATAGTTTTTAAAGGACAATATTTTGATAGTTTAATTATAAGAAAATAGGAAACATGCAGATTAAATTGACCCTAAAATACACATGGTTTTAAAAATTAAGGGCAAAGAATTCTGGCAGAATACACTTTTTGAATCTAAAACACATGAACAAAACCCAAAGGCCTGGTGGATTATAGCCCTTGGACTAAGGTGATCTGCCATCTAGGATCCTGAGAACATAGGCCACTTCTTAGTGCTGTCTCTGGCCTCATTGTCCCCTGGGATTCAGTTTCACATCTCAGTTTTTGTCTTCAAGAATGAATAAAGATACTAAATCCCTCCTCTTGTCATTGTTTTAGATTCTAAAATAAACTATGTGCTTTTTGAATTCCAAGTATATACAGTTTGTTTATAAGTAGATCTGATTCTCACCTGAAGGAAGTGATGACTCTTACTCCATTAGGCTTTTTAATTGTCAGGAAGTGGAGTGTCACTCTGAGTCATGTAATTAAGAAACCCAGTGTTTCTATTTTCTTAAGTACCTAAACAGGTATTTCCAACTCTTATAGCCACAGAGACTTTTGATCACCTATTAAGTGGATTAAAGGGTACCTGCTTTGGAGATTTCCTGCAAAGCAGTGGTCCCCAATCTTTTTGGAACCAGGGACCTGTTTCATGGAAGACAGTTTCTCCATGGACTAGGGATTGGAGGATGGTTCCAGGATGATTCACATGTGTTACATTTCTTGTGCACTTTCTCTCTATTATTATTATATCAGCTCCACCCAAGGTTATCAGACATTAGATCCTGGAGGCTGAGGACCCCTGCTCCAAGGGTCTCCTTCTCTCCTAGTGATTCTTCTCTCCTGGAGCAGTTTGGGGCATTCCAGCAGAGAACAAATTTGCTTGTGGTGCTTTGTGTTGGTGTATCTGGTAGCTTATGTGTGTATATTAATTGTTTTTGAAACATTGTCTGTGGGAGTCTTTGAGGATTGTCATGGAGGCATAGTCCTTTAGAGAGGCTTTGCGTCTGCCTGGCACTTGTAGGCATTACCAGTCCTGACCATCTTTAATCAAATTCAGAGTTTGAGGTTCTCTGGAACCTCCACGCAAGGCAAACCCAGTTGCAATCCACATGAGAGCTGGTAATACCACAGGGATGGATTTCCTTCTTTGCCCCCTACTTGTCTTCCCTTTTTCACCTATGTGTGTAGTGGAGGCTAGTTTACTTCTGGTTGACACATACTCTGAGGATGGGCTTCATTTAATTAGGGGAAGGCTTCTTTCTCAGGCTCCTTTCTTGCATTGGCCTTAAGCTGTGGCTTCTGTCTTCCTCTGCAGGAGATCAACAAAACTTAGCAAATGCCTTCTGGATAAAAGCATCTGTGGTGCTCAGGTCTTATTTTCCTCTCTAGTTTCCCTCTTTCCCTTAGATTTTGGCTTGGTAGTTCCCTACAGTCTTGTCAGCTTTGTCATTCAATTATGAGACTTTTTGGTTAATATTTTATCCAATGTTTTTAGTTATTTTCTGCAGGAAATTTGCTCTGGAAAAAAAAAAAAAACTATAGAACTTCTGGAAATAGAACTTCTCTAGATATAAAATTGAGTTGAAAGTTTCCAAGCATAATCAATAGATGCTACCTCCATGAACTGTATTAAGCCAGGGCTTCAAGGGTTGGAATAAGGAGACCAGTTTCCACTTCTCCTGTACTAGCTGGCAATGTGTGTTCTACCATTTTTGAATTTATGAAATCCTGTATCAGAGATTTCATGAGACCTATACCACATATGGTGGTATTAAATGTTAGTGATTTTCGTACAATTCTAAGGAATTTGGGATGCAGCCTACTTTAAAGGCTCAATTTAATTGGCCTGTCCTTCAGCTTTAGGGAAAAAGGTGATATGTTTTCAAAATGAGTTATATTTATCCTCAACAGAACCACAGCAGTTCCCCACTTTGCCCAAGTTGGTGTTAAACTGGTTTCCATGCTCCACCCTATGGGGAGGGAGGAGGGAGGAGGGTTCAGGATGGGGAACACATGTAAAAAACAAAAAAAAACAAAAAAAAAACAAAGAGGGTCCAGCCTGACCATAGAGTGATGCAGGCTCAGACTCAAAGCCAACCATGGACACCTCCAGAATCAAAGGGTAGTCTGAATGGTGACAGCCAGAAGTAGAACACAGTGCTTGTGTGAGGCCTTTCTGGAAGGAAGAACCATTTGCTTGTGGCCTTAAAGAAAAATTCAAGTGCAAAATACTCTTCTGCATCTGATGATCCTATTTCTGACAATGGACTTCCCTATTCACTAAGCCCTGTTTATACTTGGGGCCCCCAGAGGAACAACAGGGCCTGGCAAGCAAAGAAATGCGTTGTAATAGGTACTCTGCTGCTGCTGCTGCTGCTGCTGCTAAGTCACTTCAGTCGTGTCCGACTCTGTGCGACCCCATAGACGGCAGCCCACCAGGTCCCGCCGTCCCTGGGATTCTCCAGGCAAGAACACTGGAGTGGGTTGCCATTCTCAGTGGATGTTAAAGAATGAGTGAAGGAATGAGTGATGGAACAAATGAAGACAGCATCCTTTGTTTCCAGGTTGGCAATGTTCTTCTGTTCTTCGGAGGGCATTTGTCAGCCTATAGCTTTGTGAAGTGCTTCTTGACTTACTGGAAATAAATGGTACTTTCTTCACAATGGATGTCCTATGGCAATAGTTTTTCAAAGTGTGTCCCACAGACTAACTATATCAAAATTACCTGGGGTGTTGGTCAAAATTGCCAACTCCCAGGCCCCATTCCATGACTACTGAATCGTAATTGCTGGGGATGGGCTCAGGAATCTGCACTTCTAATACAACCCCAGGTGCCTCTTTTGTACAACAGAGTTTAAGAGTTACTGTATTATGTGAACATTATCATCACGTCAATAAACATTGATTAAGCAAACATTCTGCCAAATGCATATTTTAGTCTCAATGAAAATGACCTGTAGAAAGTCTGTAATCTGTTTTTATCTATTTTATGAGGTTGTCTGATGCTTTCTAATGTTGGATGCATCTATTAGCCTTATCACCACAATGATCTTTAAAAATCCGTACACCTAGTGTGCCATGATGAGGTTCCTAAAGAATGAGAAAATATTTCCTTTTCGAATCTAGACAGTTTAAATCCGAACGATGACAGGAACACTAAAGAGGTGCAGTTCAGAACTCAAAGAGTTAGAGAGGAAGGGAGTCGCTCCTTTCAGTTTTCTACTGTTTGGAAATTCCTCCAGTCTTGAAATAGTAATTCAGTTAAGCAAGTTTGTCTTATCTTTGTCCAATATGGCTTCATAGAATAAAATGGAATTTCCTAATCAGCATTCCTTTCATGAATTGACGCGGGATGAGCCCAGAGTATTTGGCTTGGCCAATTTTCTTTGTTAAGGAAACCCCATGACCGTGAAAAAACAAAACACTGTGTGCTTTTTTTTCCTTTCTTTTTTCGAAAGAAAAATGGAATTTCTCAACATAGGTCTGTGTTCCTAAAAAGTAAGCTTGCACAAAAATTGATCTCTTTGCCAAGATCACGAGATTTCTAACATGAGAGAGCGAGGGTCAGGTGACACGCTGAAGAGAAAGACTTGAATAGTTAACTCTGCTGCATGTGAGCAGAAAGCCTCTACCCTCTCCACATAACATCCTGTGGGAAAGAAATGTGGAGTAAAAACACAATGACGGTGCGCCACATCCTTTGTTGCAGACAATAGGGAGGTAATTGATTAGTTGCTTTTTATAAGACGAGGCAAGTCTCAGCTGAATCTCAAAGCTCACATTAAGAGCAATAAAAATATAAAGCGGTACTCGTATGCAGACCTTGGCAGAGAACCACGGTGTAGCTGATTTACTCTTTTCTCTGTATAGGTTTCAGATTAGAAATCAGCTGAACTGGTAGGTTTTGAGCCCTCATTCGTCAATGTGTGGGGCCAGCCTGCCTGCCAAAGTGAACTGTGTTGCTGCATAAACATGAGGTCTCCAGGAAAATGGGGTTCTGGCACAGGCACACCCAGACCGAGCTGGGGACATGCTTGAAGCGTGCTTTGCCAAAGAAAAGGAGTTGATTAAAAGACAGGCTGCCAGGAGCCTTGTGAAGGAGAGGAGGTAGGGACACTAACCATTTTGGATCATCTGGGGTTCTACCAACCTTGGATGAGAAATACATAGCTCCATGGGCAGTGAGTACTGTAAAGGAGGGTTCGTTACACTTACAAAGATAAAAGCCAATTTTATAAGACAGCTGAAAGGATTAAAATAAGACATAATATCCTTCAGTTTATGAAGGTGCTTTGGTGGTCCATTGCCTGATGTCACTCAGAATCTTGTACCAGCTATGAAGAATAAGTTAAAAGTGTCCAAAAAAACCACACAATTTTTAGAAGATCCGGTTGATTTAGTGATTATTTAATACTTGTGCATTGCAGTAATTACAAAGAGCTTGACTTTGTTTCAACTCTTACTTTTCCAATGGCAAATAGAAGATAGGACTTTAATTATTTTAAAATGAAATCTCCAGAGCAATTTATGTGCCCTGCACATTTTAAACAATGAAAGGGGAAATCTGAGGCATTGTCTGAAGCAAGATGCAATTGTGTAAAGGCAAAAGAGGCTAGGAGTTGTGTATGACATAGGCAAGCGCAGAGCGTGTATCAAACCAACCAGGAGTTGATAGGAGAGGGTTCCATTAACGAGGACCATTCTCTCACCTGCAAGCATCTGGTAGTTGAAAAGTTTAAACATTAGAAAGTCCATCTACCAGCTGGATTCAGCTGTGTGAATATTGTTGCCAATTCATCTGCAAAACACACAACCTACCTCACTTATAAAAAAGGGCAAGAAGAGAATCCTCAGATGGGGTAAAACAAATCTCACCATAGATTCAAAAAGGCCAAATAGATCTTGTTTCTCTTTCTCTTTCTCTTATCTTTTTCTTCTGGTCTGTCTTATGTAAAGATGCTGCCCCTGGTTTATGTCTTTGATATCCTCCTTCATCTAGTGGAATTTGTGCTGTGTTTTAAGAGCTCTTCCGAACCATAAGTAGCATAATATTAATTAATTATTGGGTTAGTGAAACAAATTGCACATCAGTGTATTTTACAATTATTCTCCAATTAGATTTGGTTTATTAAGTTAGAGGACAAGGAGAATGGGATTTCTGGTTAGACTAGAGGGAGCAGCATGCAGGGTTATGTTCTAAACTGGGAAACATTCTGTGTTTTCTTATTAAATATAATCAAGCAGTATGTGTATGCGCAGCAGCTGGAAGAGGATAGGGGGAGGGTGATTCCAAAAATCAGAGGCCATGTCCCTTCTTTGCGAGATTTCTCCAACTTTTGGAAAGTCTGTAATTCATGTACAAGGGTGAAATATTGTCTGGAGAAGATACGCTGAAAGATGAGAGAAAAGGAGTTGACATGTTGTTGGCATGGGGTCAGTAATGCACAGGGTCAGGAATTTAGAGCATTTCAGAGGGCATAACAATTTGGGGCCTGGGGTATAAAGGAAGGGAAACAGAAATCACAATGGATATCATGTCCAAAAGGTCATATGCCACAGAGATCCCATTCAAGAAGAAAATGTTTCTTCCACGTTTGGAAGTAGTATCCCCTACTTTCGTGATTCCTGGGGTATGTTTAGTATGTGTGCTCCTGAAATACTTAGTTACTTCTTCCAGGCCCTTTTCACTTACAAACGTTTCTTCTTTACACCAGGGATCCCTCCTCAAACAAGGTCCTGTACACTCCTCCTAAAGCACTGTACACAGGGCATCCTCAGGCCTTATACGATCTGGCCACTGGCTTCTTTCAAATGTTATTTTCTCTGTTTTGCCTCCAGGAGACTCTTCCAGCCATTCTGGTTTGCTCACTGAACACTCTCTGGGGAACTGCTCAGGACGCACTTTCTGCTGTCTGTTTGATCCTCCTCCTCTCCACTCATCCAGATTCTACCCAACCTTCAAGGTCCAGACAAATGCTACTTCTCCCAGGAAGCCCCTCTCTTTCTTGACCCCTGGAGCCCACGATGCCTGGTTCTGAGCCATTGGATTGGCAATTTACCGACTGCCGTCAAGGCTCTCCTATGCCTTGTCCTTCTTTCTTGACTGTTCGTTCCCTGAGTGGAGGGGTTGAGGAGTTTAGGACGGTACCCACTGTGCCACTGTGTAGTGTACATTCAATAAGTGTAAGTGATGACTTTGTAAACAATAACTAAGTACTGATAAATATTTATTTCATTTCTTCCTATTAATATTAGATCAATTAAACTTGTTAGTTACTTAACTAAAAAACTGATAAATTATTAGCATTTAGAATTTCTATTAAGTAGGCTTTAAGGCTTATGGACTATTTTATATCTTGGCATAATACTTGTATTTTCTCATAAAATAAAATGGAATAATACTATTTTAAAGAAATGGCATACCTCATGACATTTTTGTGTCCATTCTTTCCCCTCTCACCTTCTTATTATTGGAGAATAATTGATAAACCTGCCATGTGACAAAAATAAGAAAGGAATGGAGAGATAGATGTTACCTTAGCTTTCTGATGCTTTCCTCATAGAACTGTCCAATGTTTGACCTCATTTCTTTAATCCACACCCCTTCCTCCTCATCCCCTGCCTGCCACCGCTTCTGCTCTTCTTTTACAGGTTAGGTCTGGGCAAGCACCCAGTGAGATGTTTCATTAAATCACTGACCTGTTGGGTTGGGCAGAGCAGGTCTAGAGGGAGCTACGTGGTTAATTGCAATTCTTAGGCCCAGCCAAATGAAAATGCGGCCTGTTCACCAAACCATCCTCTTCCCCACCCCCCTTTACTCTGGATAAATCCCAACTCTAATTAAAATGTAATATTCTCCTTATGTGACTCCTTGGAAAAGTTTGTGGAATGACCACATAATACAGAGCAGGTTTTCCAGATGTTCCCTGTCTTGGCTGGTGTTCACATGCACAGCATCTCCACCCCCAAATTTCTCCACTCCACACTTACCATATGACCTCCTCTCCCCTCCCACTTCTCCTCTGCTGTCCCTGATGTGCTGTGCATAACTTCCTGAGTCTGACTGTTGTGCCTTCAGTGGTAAGAGCCATTACTGAAGTGCAGTGGGCCAAGAAAAAAGTAATACTTGCCTTCACAGAGCACTCGAATGCTATTTACAATGGAAAAAACAACTTTGAACTGCTTCCAAAACAACAGGCGTTAAAATCACTTCTGCTTGCAGTTGAGATGGATTTTGCAGCAACCTTTCCAAACCTGCTTCCTCTGAATGTTTTTCAGCCCATAGAGTGGCTTTCTCAATGAGAATTGAAAATGGCGCCCCTTTAAACCCTTGACCTATGCCTCAAAGGTCATTTCCAAACACTCTGTCATGAGTGCTTGTGAAACCATGGTCTGCAGTCACAAGCTCTCCATGAACGTTGTACAGATATGGTGGGATTATGAAACTCTGTCCCAAACACAGATTCATAAGACTGGCTGCCATGACACAATTGTCAGGTTTCAGCACATTTTTGATATGTGATCACTTAGCTCTGTTATCTGAGTTTAATTTCCCATGCTGCTGCCCACATATATTTTTAATTTCCCTTCAGCCTTTTGATCTATCTTCATTAGATGTTATGAAAATTTCTCAATGACAGGTTGCAAAATGGTAACCTGTAAGCAAAAATCCATGTTCAAAAAACAATTTACATAGTTTTTTCAAAATTTATGAATTAGTAGCTAATGTTTGAAAGTTGCAAGATTTCACTCACAGATTTGAATTCCTTGCTTCTCTTGAGAGAATTTGGGTGTAGCATCGCTCTGATGGCAGAGTCCAGCGGTCACCTCCTTCCCATGGAGCAGGAGCTGTCACTCACTGGACCTTTTGATTCCAGCCATTTTCCCCCTAACTCCTACTTGACATTTGACTTTAACATTTTGAGTCGTAACTTTTCCAGTTAAAGTATTTTATAGATAGAAATTCACCCAAGCAAGACATGTCTTAAGCCATAAAGCTGTATGTTGCGAGTTATTATTATTTTTAAATCTAAATTCTTCCTCTTGAGTAATATGTCTCATTTATCTATGTTCTTGACACTGGCTTCCCAAGTAAACTGAGGTCTCCCACACAGCACACCCTAGTGGTTAAGAGTATATCCTGGTGGTTGGAGTCATGTAGCCTAGATCACTTTCTAATTGTGAGGTGCTGGGAAAACTGCCTCAGCTCTTTCTTCCTCAGTTTTTCTATCTCTAAAATGGAAATACTCCTTAACCCAGTGGTTCCCAACTGTAGTGTGCATCTGAGTCACCCAGAGGGCTTGTTAGAATCTGGATGGTTGGTCCTGCCTCCAGTGTCTGATTCAGTAGGTTTGGGATGGGGCCTGAGAATTTGTAACATCTCCACCAAGTTCCCAGGTGATGCTGCCACACTAGGAACATTTAGGAACATTTAGGATGACTGCCTAAGCCATTATGTGAGGATTAAAAGTGGTAATTGTATAAAATGCATGGTTCAGTGAGTTGGTCATTTGATTGAAAGAAAAATTTATGTTTAACTTGTTTGAGGTTCAATGTTTAACTCTTTATAAAACCTGATGAATCATTGCATTTTGATAAATAGAGTAGATACATGGTGATTCCAGATATAATTAAATTCTTTCATTTCTGAAACCTATATATTTTCATACTGCTAAAGGGAAAATCTAGAGAAGGCAATGGCTCCCCACTCCAGTGCTCTTGCCTGGAGAATCCCAGGGACGGGGAGCCTGGTGGGCTGCCGTCTATGGGGTCGCACAGTGTTGGACACAACTGATGCGACTTAGCAGCAGCAGCAGCAGCAAAGGGAAAATCCACACCTTAATCTCATTTTGGTCTTAACCTGGGTTTGTCTCTTGTTCTTCCCTCACTGTATGGGAAGGATTAATAGATTTGCCCAAAGCATTGAAAGGAAAGGTGAGCAAGAAAGGAATTATCTTAGATTGCCATGAAGAAGTCATACTCTCTTCTCCTACTGGCTTCTCCTTGCTCTGTGTCCTCCTGGAATCTAGACCCAGCAATGGAGGAATCACCTCTCACCTGCATGGAACACAAACCAACCATGGCCCATCAGCTGTCTGCTCCTTCCCCTTTCCCTTCAGTGCCTTAGTGATGAGCAGTGAGAAGTGAGATGACGTCACAGCAGCCCCGGGAAGTCTGGGAGTGAGTTCCATGCAGACTTAAAATCACTGGACAAACACTTTCCTCCCTTCCTCCCTCCCTCCCTTTCTTCCTTCTCTCCACCTTACCTTCCTTTCCCCTTCCTTTCTCTCTCTCTCCTTTCCTGTGCTTTAATATTAAATATCATAGGAGTATAGTATGTATTTTGCAATACTGGCAACTGATATCTATTAAAAAGAGACTCTAGAACTCAATCCATTTTGCCCGATTCTAAAAAAAAAAAAAAAAAAAAGCGAAACAGTTCCAGTTCTAGTTCAGACAAATTTCATTCACAAAAATAGCCCTGGTGCAGATGCAACAAATAGAAGCTGTATAAATAACACCTGAGGTGTAATGCATTATACCTAATTAAAATTTTCAATTCAGTTCAGTTCAGTCGCTCAGTCGTGTCTTACTTTTTGGACCCTATGGACTGCAACATGCCAGGCTTCCTTGCCCATCACCAACTCCTGGAGCTTGCTCAAACTCATGCTCATCAAGTCAGTGATGCCATCTAACCATCTCATCCTCTGTCATCCCCTTCTCCTGCTTTCAATCTTTCCTAGCATCAGGGTCTTTTCCAGTGAGTCAGTTCTTTGCATCAGGTGGCCAAAGGATTGGAGTTTCAGCTTTAGCATCAGTCCTTCAAAGGAGTATTCAGGACTGATTTCCTTTAGGATGGACTGGTTGGATCTCCTTGCAGTCCAAGGGATTCTCAAGAGTCTTCTCCAACACCACAGTTCAAAAGCATCAATTCTTCAGCGCTCAGCTTTCTTTCTAGTCCAACTCTCACATCCATACATGACTACTGGAAAAACCATAGCTTTGATTAGACGAAACTTTGTTGGCAAAGTAATGTCTCTGGTTTTTAATATGCTGTCTAGGTTGGTCATAGCTTTTCTTCCAAGGAGCAAGCATCTTTTAATTTCATGGCTGCAGTCACCATCTGCAGTGATTTTGGAGCCCCCCAAAATAAAGTCTGTCACTGTTTCCCCATCTATTTCCCATGGAGTAATGGGACCAGCCAATAGACTATACTCCACCTCCTCCTGTGGTAGACCATGGAGGATTTTGATACCCCTTCACTTGGGAGAAATGGAAATGAGCATGAAATTAGGGGCTTTGAAGAGGCACTAGCGAATGTTGTTGTACAGTGAATTTTGCTATCCAGGAAGTCTGGAATCCCCTTTCCTGAAGATTTTACAGAATGTTCCACATGCAGTTCCCCCTCAGAGGCAGCAGACTGGACTGAATGACCTCAGGCAGTTCCTCTATAGACTGTGATTTTGTGAATATTTTTGTCATACAAACCACTCCTTGTGTCCTAGCACTCCAGATGCTTATAAAGCACCATGTGTCCACCACTGCAGGCTGACTGCAATTCCTAAAAGGAGCAATTCTAATAAAGCACCCACTGCAGGGAGGCAGAGACCATCAAGTCAAAAATGGCTGTGACTTAGCGCAAACTTTGAGGTAGAAGCTCTCGACTGGTGTTTAAATTTAATACTGCATTGTAATTCAGGATGCTAAATCAGTGTGTAAAAAGGGATCAGTACCCAGTAAAACTGCAAGCAAGGCTGGCATAGACCACACAGCTCTCATTTCCCTCTAAACCCTCCCAACTGGTCTCCAGATATACTTGACACTGTGTCATTTGACATTACTTAGTCCATAAAACTTTACACATGCATAATGGGCAACAGTAAGACTGGGCAGTTACTGTGGCATAAAATGGGAGAAAAAAGTTACCAGACCATCAAACATAGACTTTGTTTTCTAGCCAAATGCTTTATTAATGACAAATTAGCAGTCCCAAATCAACACAGTTGTGATGAAATGTCTACTCCATTGATCAGTTTTCATTACTGAATCTGACCTACACTTACAGGCTCACAACAAACTATGGAAAATTCTTAAAGAGATGGAAATACCAGACCACCTAACCTGCCTCCTGAGAAATCTGTGTGCAGGTCAAGAAGCAACAGTTAGAACTGGACTTGGAACCACAGACTGGTTCCAATTTGGGAAAGGGGTACGCCAAGGCTGCATATTGTCACCCTTCTTATTTAACTTCTATGCAGAGGACGTCATGCAAAATGCCAGGCTACATGAAGCACAAGCTAGAATCAAGATAGCCGGGAGAAATATCAATAACCTCAGATATGCAGATGACACCACCCTTATGGCAGAAAGTGAAGAGGAACTAAAGAGTCTCTTGATGAAAGTGAAAGGGGAGAGTGAAAAAGGTGGCTTAAAACTCAACATTCAGAAAACCAAGATCATGGTATCTGGTCCCATCACTTCATGGCAAATCAATGGGGAAATAATGGAAACAGTGACAGACTTTGTTTTTTTGGGCTCCAAAATCACTGCAGATGGTGATTGCAGCCATGAAATTAAAAGACGCTTGCTCCTTGGAAGAAAAGCTATGACAAACCTAGACAGCATATTAAAAACCAGAGATGTTACTTTGCCAACAAAAGTCTGTCTAGTCAAAGCCATGTTTTTTCCAGTAGTCATGTATGAATGTGAGAGTTGGACTAGAAAGAAAGCTGAGCACTGAAGAATTGATGCTTTTGAAATGTGGTGTTGGAGAAGACTCTTGAGAGTCCCTTGGAGATCCAACCAGTCCATCCTAAAGGAAATCAGTCCTGAATATTCATTGGAAGGACTGATGCTGAAGCTGAAATTCCAATCTTTTGGCCACCTAATGCAAAGAACTGACTCACTGGAAAAGCCCCTGATGCTGAGAAAGATTGAAGGCAGAAGGAGAAGGGGACGATAGAGGATGAGATGGTTAGATGGTATCACTGACTCAATGGGCATGAGTTTGAGTAAGCTCCAGGACTTGGTGATGGACACAACTGAGCAAGTGAACTGAACTGACACTTACAGGCTCAATCTGAAAAGACTCAATTATTCCACAGCTACTTCCAACCTGTGAATTAAGTTTCATTTGTGCAATAGAAATAGGAGGCATTTTAGGAACATCTCAATACATTTCATCTGGAGATTTTTCTTAAGTAGACCCAGTTGTATTGAAAGACAGAAAAATAGACTAAAGTTTCCACGGTGCCATTTACAAGACAGACCAAAAAGGAAGCCACAAGAAGCATTTTGCTGCTGACATCTTGAAGATCTTACATCCTATAGCTTATTTGACATCATCAGATGATGCTGAGTTTTAGGAAGGCATAGAAGAATGGTGAGGAAATGAAACTACAGAAACAAGGGCATATTTGTATCAAAAAACTGGAAGGCAGAGAAAGAATTCTTCTTTTCACGGCACCATTCACCGGCCCCCTCCTTTCTGCTGTTCATGAGCCAAGTCAATGAACAGCTCTTCACAAGAGGTGGAAGCTTAGAATTACATTGCTTTAAAACCAGAGAGTTTCAGTCTTCTGGCCCAGGAGCCAGCCAGTATCTTTTCCAACTTGAGAACAAGCAGTGCGGCAGATCTCTCAAGTCCTAAACTCATCAACCGAAAAAAATTCTTCTCTTATTTCAGGTCTTTCCAAAGAAAAGAAGAAATGCTGGCCAACAGTGGTGGTGCTGGTAATGGAGAAACACACCCAAGCCTCAATTATAATGATTCCAGGAGACGTTTCCTGTAATGATATTTCAAGGTATATGTTTTGACTTGTAGTAGACACAAATGCATGCAATGAATCATAGAAGAAGAGGATTGTATTGTTCTTACTGTTGAAGCATCTAAACTACTGCCCACGCCTTCATTCTGAGATATACCCAGGCCCTCGCCATCCCCACCCTGACGTTACCTCAAAGCATTCTTCCCTGAGGACCCATGTGCGGTGGTGAGTCTTCAGCACACCTCCCACTTCTTTGCATCATCTGGGCTTTTGGATAACTCTCCAGATGCAGTTCTGGACCTTTCTCATGAAGCAGTAGCCGCCCTGTGAGAGTTCTGCCAGAAAGAAAGAAAAATGAACTGGACTTCACAATCAACTAGACACAAGCGTGAACAGACCCGTTCTCAGGCCAAATCAACATTTCTGCTCCCGTCCTGACAACTATAAATTCAGAAGTCGTCACCACATAAAGTACCTCGTGCACAAATACTTGAACTCTGACTTCCTTTCAACAGCCTTAATGGTACCGCTTCCCATATCATTTTAACGTGCTCCGGTGTTGTAATGTCATAAATGACAATCTCAACTACAGTCGGAGTCCTGGTTGCCAAGCCTAACTCCACAACCCTTCTGTCATGTAACATGTGGCCCTGAAGGGGTACACAGGGGACCTCCCCTCAAGCCCTCTGCTCTCCCAGGCTTTTCCTTCTCTATTAGAATAAGGAAGCCTGCAATCCACCACTGAAAAGCACAGACACGAAAATAATTAGCCATCTTTTCTGTTCAGCTGTAACTCATATTCCCTATGAGGAGGAAAATGGAGGTTAAAAAAAAAATCAAGGCCCAGAGACCCACGTTTCATTTGGAACAGTAGGGGTTCTTGGTGGAGATCATTAAAGTGTGGTTTGAAATATTTTCCTTTTCTCATCAAGTCACTAGCCCAGTAATTGATGTCATAAAAAATATCTGTGTTCAGTTGCAGTGGGTTTCTCAAGTCCCTTCAAGTTATCAATTATTTACATCCCAATGAAATGAAACAATGCTGTAAAGCCAGGTCCTGAAAAGCCACCAAGGGGTCTGAGGGGGGCATTGTTAACTTGCATGTTAGTAGCACTCTGTTTGGGAAAGTTCATTTCCCCTTCTCTGTCATACATTATCTGTGTGGGTTTTATTGCAGCTCCTCATAAATAGTCTCATTGGGCTTTTTGTTGTTTGTTCATATCCTCCACAATTTATACTCCAAGGATGAAAGGAAAAACCCCAGCTCCTTCAGCTGCCACAGGCCCTTTTCTCTGCATCTCTGGGCTTTGACCCTTTCCTCCTGTATTCTGGGAGCACCCAGGGAATTTTCTTTACTTACCAAAGTTTGCATGGTCCAGATTTGACAGAAAACCATGTTTGGGAATGGCAGGATTTCATTGGTATTCAGAGTCTTCCCCTTCTGTTATTTCCTCCTGCTTTCATTTCCCTCCTGAAACCTTCTTTCCCCCTCATGCAGCAGAGTAACTCCAGCAGGGCCAAATCTCATACTAATACTTGTCCTTGGGGAAAGCAACAGAAAACGTTTGGTGATGTCTTAAGACCCAAACTTGGCTGTCATCCTTTAGTGATATATAAAGGCATCTTGGCTAACACACAACCCTCACATATTTTGGTAGAGAGCTTTATGGACATTGCTGATAAAATGTGATACTGTGTCTTTTGCCAATTCATTAGTTTCAGGCTTCTTTGGGATGGCCTTTTCACAGACCTCATCATAGCAACTGGAGACATGTGATGGAATCAGAGTTTCTTCTAAACTCCAGAGTGCAATAAGCTTAAGCTTTTCCATCATTCAAAGGGCAGATTCAAACCTATACAGATCTGTTCCTAATCAACCCATTTATCTGATCTACAGAGCATAAATTAGTTTTTTATAAATGAGGTGGTAGGCAAATGCCCCAGTGTTTTTGAGAGCAACTGCAAAGCTCTTTTCAGGACTGAGGAAGGCATATACATTATTATTCCCCATTTAGTCAAAAGGGAAGTTTTGTAGACACACGAGGACATGCTGGCTATACAGGACTGCAACCGTCATCCTTTTTAACGCTGCAGTTGTGTGTTCTATATTTACTGTTCCCCAGATAGTTAACCATCCAACTTGGCAGGGGTGTGTGTGTGTGAGCAAATTCTGCCAGCATCCAGATCCTCAAAACCTCAGCAACTTCATTAACTTTGGAGACTAACAGTCTCATCTGACAACAAGCGTGATGCCATCCAGAGCTTCACAACCCATTGCAACAACAGAGATAATAGTTCTCTCTCCTTCATCTATTGAAAGTAAAGGCTGTTCAGAACATGAGTGTGTTTGTTTAATGTAGCTTTAAGGAAGGAGAGAGGGACATTTTTGCAAAGTGATTAAAAGCGACTTATAAAAGTAGGTGCCTGGGATGAAGGACCCAGCGGTGGTGATGACTTCCGCTCATAGGTCCGTGTCCTGTAGGATGGCGGGGCATCCTGTGGCTGAGAGCTCTGTGTTTCCTGTTCAGAGGAAGCTGAGGGGAGCAGGAAGAGAGGGACTCGGGGAAAGAGCAGGTGGGGAGGGGTGGGGGAAAGAAGTCTGCTCTAAGCTTTCCCTTGATCTTAACCAGGGGCCAACACTTGACAGTTCTTCTATTTATTTTATTTTATTTTGACAGTTCTTTTAATAGAACGTGGTTCTGTCAAGGACAGAGCAAGTACAGCTTACAGAAGCCTCCACACCTGATCTTAAAGCTGAAAGAGAATACGGGTGCTTAGGTGGAGAAACCACTCAAAATGGGAAATGTGGGAAGAGAGGAGTGTGAATTTACAAGAAAGAAAATAGGTGCAAATACACCCCTGTTAACCAGATTTGTTCTTAGTGCTATAGGATCTATATTTTCTTTTTAAAACAATCTTTATTGGAGTATAGTTGCTTTACAAAGTTGTGTTAGTTTCTACTGTACAACAGAGTGAATCAGCTATACACATACATGTGTGTGCATGCTCAGTCACTTCAGTCGTGTCTGACTCTGCGACCCCATGGACTGTAGTCTACCAGGCTCCTCTGTCCATGAGGATTCTCCAGGCAAGAATACTGGAGCAGGTTGCCATACCCTCCTCCAGGGGATCTTCCCGAGCCAGGGATCGAACCCAGGTCTCTTGCATTGCAGGTGGATACTTTACTGTCTGAGCTATCAGGGAAGCCCAAGAATACTGGAGTGGGTAGCCTATCCCTTCTCCAGGGGATCTTCCTGACCCTGGAATTGAACCAGGGTCCCCTGCATTGCAGGCAGATTCTCTACCTGCTGAACTATCAGGGAAGCCCATACATATACACATGCCCCCTCTTTTTTGGATTTCCTTCCCATTTAGGTCACCACAGGACACTGGGGAGAGTTCTCTGTGTTTTATAGTAGGTTCTCGTTAGTATATTTTCTATCATAGGTCACGATGAATGCTTTCATTTTTGTCAAAATTAATGTTTTTGAAACTTGTTCATACACATTGGATCCATTATTCCTTAGGTAGGTGGCCTGACTGGTGCCTTGTTTCCCAGTTTAAGGCTAAAAGGAGTAAGCGAGTTGCCTGAGGTCACGCAGTCCCTACCTGGAAAGAGAGTTCTTGGCTCTTGCTTGCAGCTGCTCTGTCTTCACACAGCCTCCTTCATCCTTCCTTTGCTCAGCAGGGCTCTGTGCTGGTCCCTGTGGCAGCTTGGTAAACACTGATTGATGAATTAATTGGCAATGGTGATAATGACTGCTCTCAAGTACCTACAACAAGAGTTGTTGTTTTCCTCAGGGATCTGCCCAGCCCTGATGTACCTAGGGTTGGCATTAGAAAAATAATGAACAATATCAGTGGATATTAGTGACTAAGGAAACAGACTCTGACTCAGCTCAAGACGCCACACTGAGATTCACACAATTAGAAGTTTATAGTCAACTGTGGGATGATACACTCCATTAATCTTTCTAGCAGTTACATGGTTCCATTTGGACCAGGCTCAGCTCTTATAAAATGCAGACTCATTACACTGACTCAGATGGGAGCCAGGGGAACATATTCAAGGGCAGTACCACTGCTTGCAAGCATACCTGAAGAACTATTTTGGTATCTTAAACTTGAAATGGAAGTTGGGCAAGTTTGCCAGAAAGTCAGTCCTTGCCCTTTGCTTGCCTCGTTCCTTTCTCCCTGACCTGCTCGCCTAGTCCACTCGGGCTGAAGATTCAAAACAAAGAAAAGAGAGCATCCATAATCATCTTAGAGGACATGGCCAAAGGATTTCACCAAAGTGGGTCTGAGGTAGGGATTATTCTGTGTGGAGCACAGTGGCATAAGCAGCCAGTTATTCAGAGGATGAATGAAGTCATTTGGTCTCTCAGATTCCTTCTGGAGTTTGAAATATCCCGATGAATTATATTAAATAAACCAGCATCCAGTTTTAGAATCTCCAGACTCAGAATAACGAGAAAGCTGTTCCATTTATATCCTTTCTATTATTAAGAAGGATGTCTTGATATTAGGAATTTCATGACTGTAATTTCATTTCTTATCCCTATCTTTTTCCCCAGTGGAGAAACTATGAGAAAGGTAAAATAACTCACCCAAGGTCACACAGCTATGAGGTGACCAGGCAAGTTTTCCTAAGCGGAACCCAGGCTTATTCTCACTAAGGTCATACTCTGAAATCTGCCCTGGATCTCCAGCAGACATCATGATATAAGTCATGATTAGTATTTCAGCCTGGAGGTCCAGGGAGAGGAGGAGAGTGAGGCATATGAAATGGGGCAGCTGGAAGATGAAGATTACAGCCTTCACCTGTGTTACCATTGGCCTGGCCTGGCTGTGCAGTCAGAAGTGAGAGGTGACATGATTCTCTGATGCGTGGGAATAAGAATCAGGACCCTTTGGGGAGATCAGTTAGCAAGCGAGCATTTTGACAACGTTTTAAAAATGTATGTGATACTGGAAAATGTACAAGCTTGGGCTTCCCTTGTAGCTCAGTCAATAAAGCATCTGCCTGCAATGCAGGAGATGCGGGTTCGATTCCTGGGTTGGAAAGATCCCCTGGAGAAGGAAATGGCAACCCACTCCAGTATTCTTGGCTGGAGAATCCCATGGACAGAGGAGCCTGGGAAGCTACAGTCCATGGGGTTGCAAAGAGTCGGACACCACTTAGTGACTAAACCACCACCAGAAGAGCGTGTAGCTGTGCGGTGGGAATCGGCCAGTCCTAAGCATCAGTACAGCCCTGCAGTGGTTTTTAACAACCATGGCATTCTGACGCAGGCAGTACTGGTTTTGCCACTTACAGCCACTTTCACGAAATTGTATGTTCTCTTCTTGTGTTTCCTTAAACTATAACCACTGTGGGCACTATTTTCTGTCAGTATATTCTGACTGTTGACCACTGAGACTGGTCTGAAAAGTCGGTTCCTGGAATCCCTAAGAGGGATGAAGTCGGTTCTTGGCCATCTGCGTATGGATGGTCCAAGGCTGTATTTTTACTGCCAGGCTGATTTCTCCCTGCCACACAGACCCTTCTGAGACAGCTCCTCTTACACCGTGTGCTCAGGGAGGGCACATTAATTTTAATATTGGCTTTAGTCAAACCTCGTTAGGAAGGTCAATATACTGCCCCAGCCCCATTAAATAATATGTTTAAAACACTAAATAAATAACACTTAGATTATCCATAGTTTTGGATCATCAAGGCAGCTTTTCCCTTCTAGTAGTGCAGCTAATTTAAGACTGCAAGGAAAGAGTTTTAAACACATTACTTTTGGCTTAAGCCCAACAATGTTGCAACGTGATATTTAGAGCTCATGAATCAAGAGACAAACATGTATAGCCAGGTGTGGTTTGACATAAAAATTTCTGTGAGACAATTGGTCTCTCTGTATGATAAATGGTCAAAAATCTCATTCATTTCTAACGTCTGTGCTTTAAAAAGTAAATATACAGAAGGCTTCCTTTTCTTTGCTTAGCATTTATCTTCTCAAGTGTGGAGGTCCATTTGATTAATGTCTAGTCATTTAAGAAAAAAGATGTCTTCTCTAAGTTGTATGAAATATGAAATGATTAGGTCATGCTTCTGGAGAGTTTTTATGTTCAATTACTTAAACTTTTTTGAAAACTTAAAAAAAACTTGTGTGTGTGTGTTATATCTGCTCCAAGGAGATCCTCCTTTCCCTGCATAACTTAAAAGATGAGGTTGTTTCCTGATGTGGATTCTTCTTTAGCACAAGTCTCCATCTGCTGGCAGTGCTAGCTTTGAAATCTGGTTGTGCCCAAGCCCCTGTGGGTAAGGGTCTCATCTGGTGGGCACCCACACACCAACTGATCACTCATTCATACTTTAATTAAGAAATTATGAAATAAAAATGTCTGCTCTAATTTGCAAATTATATTCCACATCATTGACCATTTATAAAATCAAGGCTATTGCTTTTCTGTTATATTATTATCCAGTTTGGGTTTTGAAATTTGCTGTGTATGTGTTGTTGTTTTCCCCTAGTGGACTAATGTAGTTTCAAACATTGTATAAATAGCCCAGTTCCATTTGCTAGTTTCCACAATTCTTTAAAATCAAGATACCAGATAAAATAATGTTTTGATGGCTAGAGTCTATTATCAGCATATGACACAAGCCTGGTCTTTGAAAAGACATAAATCAGATAACAGTTCCAGTGATGCTGTGCTCTTTTGATTTTTCAAAGCCTTCTGTCAAGGCTGCCTTTACCTGCATCTTTTGATAATACGAGAATTAGATCATTGGCATCATCACAAGATGCATCTGGCAGCAGCTTTTCTTCATCATTATCGTTCCCAGGGGTTGTGGTGTTGGATTTCTTTCAGTTCCATTTGTTTTATGTCTGTACGTTTCTCAGTTCTCACAGCCTCTGTGTGAGAGTGTGAGTGTGTGTGTGTGTGTGATGTGTGGTGTAAAGAGACAGAGAGAGAAAGACAGAGAAAACTGAAAGAAGTTGGGAAAGAGAAAAGGCAGCCATGTGCTGAGGATTCCTCCTTGCTCTAGTCGTATCCCGATTCTTTACATAGTAAATTGCCAACCAGGGCTAAATAGCCATTCCTGGCCTTACAATTCTTAGCAGAGGGACACTGAGGCTTCCTTTGGGACCATTTCCAATTTTTCTGTTCCCTCACTGTTCACCTAATCACTCTCTTTAAGGATCAGAGGCTTTGTAACAGATACACACTACTATATATCAAGTAGATAAACAAGAGGGACCTACTATATAGCACAGGGAACTATATTCAATATCTTGTAATAACCTATGACAGAAAATAATCTGAAAATACGATATATATGTGGGTATATGTAAAATTGAATTACTTTGCTATGTATCTGAAATGAACACAACATTGTAATACAATCAAATATACATCAATATATGGCCCCACCAGAATGTGTACCATGCAGGGAGCTGAGTATGTAACTTCCTTTTAGAATAACTAGGGAGTTAAGCAGAATTAAGGGGAAGGGATGCTGGAGAACCCCTGGCCCTGGTGAGGCTCTGTCTTTGGGTTCTATGTGGCAGCCACCCCACAGCTCAGAGATCTCCCATTAGGACACCAGACTGGCTCGGCTCTCCCAGATCTGACATCTTCCCTCTCCTCTAGGGAAAGAGGGAATATCTCTTGTGGTAGCACCCGCTTCCAGATTCATTCTCTCTGTGTGTCTCTCTTTAACAGATCACATGCCTAGACCTGTACCAATCTGTGTATCGGGAATTTCAGTACAAGCTAAACTGGTGCCTACCTCTGAAATTGAGGGTGGATAAACAACACATCTAAGAAGGGGAAAGTCCTCTTTAGAAAACTATTTGGTGGAGATTGGAGTAGTGGCTATGCTATGGAGGCAACAAACCAATGTCTTCTATCAGTCAGTCTACTGTTGTGTACTATCTGTCTCAGTATATTTATATAGTATATATAAAATCAAATATAGTATATTTGATTATAGTATATTTTGAAATCAAATACGTTGTGCCAACTTATGCCATGCTCTATACTTGTTACTAGGGGTGGAAAGAAAGCCAAAACCCTATCCTTAAAGCTCAGGGTAATATTGTCTCATATTATTATATGGTATCTTGATATTTATATCTCCATATGTTATCCCCTCATCCATACTATAAGACTCATGAGGGCAAGGACCTTGTCTCAGTCAGGGTGTATTTGCCCAGCTCCTTCTCTCTTCCTAGAGTACCTGGACCCCACATGCAGGGCCATCTAGAAGATCTGCAGACTGTTGGACTGGGGTGGACATGCACGTGTATTGAACGACCAGTGCAAAACCCTGCCTGTCTTCTAGCTCTCCTCAGCATCTCTGTGTGTGTGTGGTAATTCCTGAATTGTGGCAGAGATTGCTAGTGTTCCCCAGTCTCCAGTTCTCCTCTTCCTGAGCACGGAGCTAAGCTTTTCTTCCCACCCCCAGAGAGCTAAGAGAAACCATGAGACTGAGTTCTGGCTGATTAAACGTGGGCAGAAGCTACATCGGCTACCACCAGGCCTGGCCATAAAACCTTCTGTCCTCTCCTCATCACTGTCTTTGGGGCTAAGACTCAGACCGTCAGAGGGCCTAGAAAATGGGGGATCCTCATAAAGGAAGGGGTCCAGACCCTTGACTCATGGCATAGAAGAAGTGGCCCCAGGTATACTTCCCAGACAGGGATGTTCACACGGGTCCAGAGTGAGCAAGTGCCCGAGATTCGTTACAGTTGCTAGCATCACACCCTGACTTATTTATTATTATTATTTTTAAGAGAGCAACTCTGATTCTAGTAGTTTTCAAAAGTATGTTTCGATTTACAAGAACAAGTCTAGGAAGTTGTTCTCTTTAAAAAGAATACATTTGAGCAAAGCACTAACGACATCTTCAGAGATAATATACAACATTCTGCAGGATGGTCAATTTTCAAGAGAATATACATTTCCAGTAATAATCAGAACACTTGCATTATCCTCAATTTTGGGAAGGAATTATTATAAATGGTTCTGTTTGTGCATCAGTGAAATCCCTTATTCCCACCGTGTGCTTGTCATCTCAGTTCTCATTTGCAGGTATTCAACATTTCCAATAAGAGTATTCCCTTACCTGCTTTTAAATCATTACTGTTTTTATAATGGCTTCATTATTTCTTAATTGTCCTAATTTTCTTTTTTACCCATTCTTGTTAAAAGTCGATTAAAATATGAATAATTTCAGCATCCCAGGCATTCTGGAAACATAATGAATTTCAGGTTTACATTCATTTGTCAGTAAAAGCAGAAGAAGAAGTCAGGGTGGACAATTCCAGTAACCTCAACTGGATTTAAATAGGCCATTATGCCACATCCTTATGGTACTCAAAATTTGGTAATGCTAGAGCCAGAAGGGAACTTGGAGATCATTCCATCCTCAGCCCTCAGTGGCTGATGTGCAACTACCATGTGCAGAGGGCTACACGCTTAGATAATGTTGCAGACAGAAGTAGTCCCAGTCTAACAATTTCCACGTAACGTGCCATGTGGAATTAAACCAGTGTTTGTATGTGAGGTCGCCCACTCCCCTGGACGGTCATCTGTCTCTCTGGCTTCCTCCTCTGTCCCTAACCCAGGGTCCAGGTAAAGGCACTAATAAACACCACTGGCTTACCAGCAGGCTGATATGTAGATGCTTCTGTCCAAACGGACTTTCTGCAAAAGACTCTTTTTATTCCTGCTCACTCTGTTCTCTGTTCCTAAGTTCACTGCTGTCCTTGTTTCAATTGTCTGTGAGCAAAACAAGACAGAAAGGAATCTTCTTTTCCCAGTAATTAATGAGATATCTATCACCCTCTTCCATAACATTCTTCTAAGCCTTTAGGAGAGTCACTACCATCTGGGATACATTCCCAGGCATATGAACATTTTTTCTCTAAGCTTGGGAATATCCAACTATTGTCTTAGAAGATCCTCTAACTTGCTCTGTGACTGAGCTAAACACCTCACCTTTCTGGCCCTTCGTTTCTTATCAGTAAAATTAGGGGTTAGCTCAGACTGCCATTGTCACTTCCATTTGGAATTAATTAATTCAACATTATTTGACAGCCATCATGACACCCCACTCCAGTACTCTTGCCTGGAAACTCCCATGGACGGAGGAGCCTGGCAGGCTGCAGTCCATGGGGCCACAAAGAGTCAGACATGACTCAGCGATCTCACTTTCACTTTTCACCTTCATGCATTGGAGAAGGAAATGGCAACCCACTCCAGTGTTCTTGCCTGGAGAATCCCAGGGACGGGGGAGCCTGGTGGGCTGCCGTCTATGGGGTCGCATAGAGTCGGACATGACTGAAGCAACTTAGCAGCAGCAGCATGAAAAGTCCTGGGTTTAGGGGGAAAAAAAAGAAATCTCTTCTGCCCTTGAGAAACTCCCAGGCTGGCTTAAAGTCTATGCTTCTTCTAGATGGGGTAAAGAAAATGGATGAGTAAGTAGTTCCCTGGGGAAGATCTGGTTCTCAAAATCACATAGAATATGTGAAATCCAGGGATGTCTCCTGAATCTGTCTGGATTTTTAAGCCTTTATTGATACTTTGCTTTTTATCATTATCCTAGATCATGTTTTCGAGACTTCAATTACCTCTCACCTGTGTTAAAAATCTTTCTCTTCATATTTCATCTGTTGCCTGTTCTCCTTTTCAGTTTTCTGTTTAGAATGTCAACATTTAACAATTAGATTTTAGATTCTCTGCACAGAACACCCTTTGATGCTCTTGTCCTGGCCTCCTATTCCTCCTACACAGAAATTTGGCTTATCTTTTTGTTTTATAGAGCAGCTCTTTCTTGACATGTTGTTATAAAACTGTACCCAGTTGATCAAAGGAAAGGAGTCCCTTCTCTCTGCTTCTTTTCCATTGTAAAATTCTGGATACTTGTCAATCATGTCAGACAGAGGTCAGAGGAAACTTGATGGAGTGGTGGAAACAACCCAGGGAAACCTGCCTATCAAAAGCGTCCTGGAAGTTTGTGCTTGGTCTGCTGACCTGGAACCTCTACAGTCTATTATGTTGCCTCATCTTAGACGGTGCTGATGCTCGGAAAATCCAAAACATGTCCACCCGCTGGTCTCCATTCCTATTTTCTCTTTTCTGCATTTGCTATTGGCAGTGGATAAATGAGAGATTACCTGTGTCAATTTGGACTTCAGTTTCTTAATTGAGTCAAATCATCTTAGCCTGGAAATGGTTTGTCCTCAATATGAAGACTGTAATCCTTCATGGTACCCTTCCACCTCCAGCTGACTCTGGGTTTGGCACATGGACTTAGCAAGTGAAGAGTCTTGGTTCATCTGGGGCACAGATGGGAGCTCTTCTATGACATCTACCAGAACAACAGATTCAGACTTTATATTCACTGACTCACTACAGTTTTGGAGTGTATTAGTTAGAACTGTCTCAGTTACAAGGGAAAGATAACCCACCTCTACAATGACTTAGGTTAAAAATAATTTTTAATAGATTGTATCATCATAATCATTATCATCATCTAGGCACATTTTAGGCATGGCTGGATCCTGGAGTTAAAATGTATTTGGACTCAGTCTCACTCACTTACTTTCCCATTTGTTGATTTCACTCTTAGATAAATCCTTTTCTTATGATGACCCCCACAACTTCAGATTTATATCCTCCTGGATTCATGTTGAATTCAGCAAAGAGCTTCTGGGCCTGGTTATGACTGGTCAAAATAGAGTCATGTGCCTATCCTTGAGCCAATCATCGTTGCCAGGGAGAGCGAATACATTCATGATAAAAGCTTGTATCGCACGCCTACAGTAGCAGTATGCCTAATGTCAGGGTGCCCTGAGATTTCTAGTTTCCTCCCAGAAATCAAAGGTATGGTTAGCAGAAAAAGGGAAAGTAAATTCTGGGTAGGCCAGAACACCAGAGTTGCACTGCTTGGGGACGTTGCCTGATAACTTGTGTGCTTGATTCATCTCTTTTCCTTTTTTAAGGCTATAGTTTCAGGTTATAGTCTCATAAATTTTCCTCTTGTTACTTTTCTAATTGTTCATTATCTCTGGTTCTAACTTTAAAGCCTGATACAATGAAGGATTCCTCATCTTTTTAGTACTTCAACTTCTACTTTCAAAAATCAGAGATGGCTTATGCTATTTCATTCTGTGACTCAACTGGGAAAAAATAACCATTGTGTAAGGTTTCAAGTCTTTCTCCAATCTAGCATTCAATTAATTTATACTGTGTTCATCTAGAGACTTTTAACATTTAAACCCTCAGAAAAAGAAGGCATTCCACATCATAAAATTAGCAAATTTGGTGAAATATGAAAAAAAATTCATTCCCACTTGCAATTTGTCTATATAATCCACAGATGTACATGAGCTATTGCCAACTGTATTTGTTTATTTATTTGATTTGTGGGATGGGCTCAATGCATAAAAACATCAGAGCCTACATATGAATAAAGTATGTGCCTGCATTAATCTGTTGGGTCACAGTATCATGTTTCGGTACTTCAAAATCCCCTTAGCACATCTTTGACACTCAGTGTATATTCATTAATAGTGGCTCTTTCCAGCAACTTCACATAAACACCAAACAAGAAGAGTAATAGAGAGGGGGAAAACAACTCTGTAGGAAGAATTCATTGTATTATTTTCAATCCTTCTCAAGAAGCCAAATGGAAGTGAGTCAGTCCTTCATTCCTTTCCTCTTAAGAGACATAATGGTTCACAAGACCTTGTAATTTGGTAGGATTCTGGGTATGATTTCTGATTGTTATGGATCTTACCATTTGTCTAATCAAGGATTAACTTTCTAGTCTGGATTTGGAATTTGAAACAGCTTTTTCTCCCTCTTAGTGAGTGAGCCTTTACCCCAAGCCACAGACTCACAGACATGATAAAGCTCAAAGCACATTTTAATGTCACACCCTTCCCTTCCATGACCCAGGGGAGAAAGTGGAGAATGCATAGTCAAAGAGAAATGTGAAGGATTTCTCCCCATCCAGGCAGAGTACTATGCATCTTGATGAGTTGTCCCAACTACGTGTCTCCAGAGAAGCCAGGCCTTTCCTTTCATACTCCAGGGTGGAAGCACTTTGGATCTCAGAAGGTGTGACCGTAGCTACATGGGCAGTGCATATCCTGTTGTCATCTCCTGCATCCCAGAGATAGTCACCAGTCCTCTTTTATGGAGTCAGCAGGGTTGAGCCCTGACTTATAGAGAGTGATCAGTCTTTTAGGGGCTAGGCTGCCTGGGCACAAATAGCTATCCAACTCTCTCAAAGAACAGGGCTAACTTCCCATCACTTGCACATATTTCAAACATAGTATGGTGCACTGCCATATTAAAATTAGGTTACACCAGTTTTATATTTAAGGCCCATGGAATTTGACTAATTTTAGAAGATAATCTCATAACTAAAGGAAAAGTCTCATTACAAATGGCCTTTGCATGGCAGCTTCAAGTCCTCAAAGGGGATTGTTCTTACCAAGGTATTATCTTAGACTGTAAAAGGAGATCACTGTTACAAATGTAGGTCTCAACCTGCGTCTTTGATTCCATTTCATCAGTTACAGCACCAATATGGCAATACTTAACCACCAAATGTATTTAACCTCTCAGAAATGCTCTGACAACCAATGAAACAGTTCTCTAGGTGACCTGAGTTCTTCGACACTTCCCTAAAAAGCATCTAGAAATGAAACAATGTCTGATTAGATATAAATTGTACATATCTTCTCTCTGATTAAAAGGACAAGTGAAAAAGGCTTGGAAATACAGACTGTGGACAAAAGCTAATCTTTGGGATATGTTTCTAGGCAACCAGCTTTACATGATACAGAAATCATTAGATCTGTTCCATTATTTTGACTAGTGTTCCCAAGGGTTCCAAAGATCTTAAAACATGCCAAACACTTCACTAAGAATCTTCTTTTACCTTTACTAATAGGAACTGAGGACATTTCGGATGCAGGCACGTTGCTGGTGTAAATTCACTTGAAATGGAAATCTTAACATTTGCCACTCAGTTGTGTCTGACTCTTTGTGACCCTATGGACTGAAGCCAGCCAGGCTTCTATGTTCATGGGATTTTTCAGGCAAGAACACTAGAGTAGGTTGCCATTTCCTCCTCCAGAGAATCTTCCCAACCCAGGGATCAAAACTGTGTCTCCAGTGTCTTCTGCATTGGCAGGCACACTGTTTATCACTGAGCCACTTGGGAAGCCCAGTGAACTGGTGGTGTTGTACAAACGCTATTATCTCTGCTCCCCTGTTCCTGGAGTCTCCAAATGTGTATAGATGGGTATGTGTGCTTGTCTTTTAATTTCAGTCTGGCATTGGGATTCTCTTAGGTTATGATCACAAACTATGAATATCACTTCTACATGGGTATTATTTCCTGCCAAGCAGTACAGGTTGTCACACTGACCACAGGCTTCCCCCAGCCGGTCTCTGCATCCTTTCATTTAAGTGGCTGAAACTTAGGTGTTCTGGCTTTAGAATGATAAGAATTACCAGGATGCAGGCTCCAGATCTCTTCTGGCTGAAATTTTGATTTTATAAGATTTCTCTTGGAATGCAAGCAGATGTTAGTCTTGTTCATCAGAAGAGGTCTGATGAATTCAGAAATTCCTTGTATTCCATTGTTTTGGACTCCGATTTACTGCTCCTAGAGGACTAGATGTTCAGTGCCCACAATAAGTAAATGCACATTCTCCCATTTCTCTGGAATTACAGAGAGTCTGTAATTCTCTGGACATCTTCAATTAAGAGACTGTCCTCAGCCAGGGAGAATTTAAGCTATGGGACAGGATGACCTCTTGAAGTCTCTTCCAACTCTGTGTCTCCATGATTCTGATTCTCTCTCTGGAAGGCAAATAGTAATGTTTTACTAGGTTCCATGCTTCTTGGCTTTTTCAGCTTTTGTATTTCAGGTGTCTATCGATCTTGCAGTTGTTGCACACTATTCTTTTGTTCTTTACATCTTTATTGATGCAAAGCAGTGCCAGAAACTACTTTTTAACAGTTATTCAATCCCTGATGCCCTTCATGTGTCAGATTAGGGATTTCATTTCTTAGAACTACTGGGCTTGCTACACAATTAATTGCTTCTTATTAATAAGCCATTAGGCTTTCTTGACCAACCACCAGCAGCTGAGGAAAAGCACATCTCCCCATCTTTTGCCCATATCTCTTTCCCTTTTGATGTTAAAGCTGTTCTCCTGTGTAATGGGAGACTTGCTGGAGTGTCTGGAGGTCTCTGACTCATTTAAAGTGACAGGAAATGTTATCTCCTGATAATAACCAGGTTTCTGTGGCCATCACTATAACCTTTATCCTTTCACTGTCAAAGGGATCCCAGAAGGCCACTGACACTTAACTCTGGGTAATCACGTGGCTCTTAGGAAAGGGATTGTATGTTTATATTTGTGTGTGTGTGTAAATATTCAGCCACTGGCACCAGCAATCTACGTTCAGGAGGACACATAGCATACAGGGGAACAGGGCCAGCTCTGCAGACATCTCCATGTTGGTTTGAAATCCAGCTCCACCACTTACTAGGTTGGTAAGGTCTTGGACACATTACTTCTCCTCTCTAAATCTTGGTTTCTTTTTGTAGAAAAAAACGGGGTCATAGTACGCCAACCCAGCTTGGTTGTTTTGAGAATTAAACAAGGTGCTTGCATGTAGAATACAGACAATTAGCTGTAATTGCTGTCTCTAGCCCACAGCCCCATTGACTTACGTTCCATAAGCTATCTGCATGGCATAATGGGCAATGAGTGGGGTTTAGAGTCGCTCAGACCTGGTATGATCCCCAACTGAGCCATTTACTCTGTGACCTCACTCTCTGATCCTTATTTTCCCTTCTGAGCACTGGCGTGAGGAACCAAATGAGGTAATAAGTTGTGCCTGGCATGCTGCAGGCTCTCAAAGAACATGGGTTTCCTAACTAGAAACCATCAGGGCCCCTTAGACCCTCCTCTTACAAGAACACAGTCCCAGGCTGATTCACAGCCCCTTGCCGTGACCGCAGGCCCCACATGTGCCCCACGAAGGTGGACTGCCCAGGCTGTGAACTCCACATCTGTTCTGTGTTAATGGTTCTCACACTGTCAGGAAGACAGTCCTCTTGGCCCCTCCCACTACAGGTCCACAAGGTTTACCCAGATCTCCAGGGCCAGATGTATTTCAGAATTCTCCATATTTCAGAAAAATAACTCAGTGCTGTCTGCTTTATAGTGCTTAACACCCCCATGGGGTCCAGGTGGCGCTCAGGAATCATTAGTATTTCTGCAATGACACGGATGACTATTCACCTTGAAGTGAGATAATTATGACTGTATTCATGTATTTTCAGACTAGGTTTAGCAAGCAAATGTGTTCGGGTCAAGTCAGAATTAACTGCCAAATAAGTTAAGGAAAAATCTTTCCATTTTCAGAGCTTTTTCAAATTTGAGGTTACCAATTCGAGACTGTGGACCAGTAGGAACCCTGGAGCTAGAATTGACTGCCTCATCCTTTGTTCCTGTTCCTCTGATGTCTAAGCCATTTCCAAGATTCCTTCTCCTTGGCTATAAATATCCTTTCTAATCTGTGCCAAACTACAGAATTCTCACTTTAAAATCATTTCTCGAGGACACCCTCCTTGGTATGTACATTCCATTCTCCAGTTAACGGCCCCCGTCTTTTATTACTCCTTCCCCTTGGAGTCGGAACTTGCATCTGTACTATGAATAGATTTATATTGCTGGCCTTGGGTGAAAGAATGCTTCCTTGATCTGTCCTTGGAGGACACACTTGCTTTCCCCTGTCCCCTTATGTCAGATGGCTCACAGAACAGGGATACATACTGTTGCCTGGTTCCTTATTTACTTGCTACTCACAATGGGAGATTTCCGTGGGTTGTCTGCTGATAGGAGAACAAAGAGGGTCAGACATCAAATCCCAACTGAAGCTTTAGTCACTTCCATGGCCATGGGCTGCACTCCGACCCTGTGTTCAACCTTCTAACAATGGGGATTGAGTGTAAGAAGGTGGACAAGTCAGCATCCACGTCTGTCATCACTGACATCAAAGCCATTCAGACTTCTTCCATCAAAGGTGAACATCTTCAAAAGCCAATGAAGAGCCTACATAACTGCCCTGATTAGTGTTACTCTTGATGGTAATATTGATCTTTATAGAAAAGACTATAATGAGGGGAGCTGCTGACCACTACTTATGAATAATTGTGACCAGCAGGGAGTAGCTGGCAAGGAAATGAGGAGGGGCCCATCCTGTTGGCTCCATTTCTCACATGCTATTCACTGTTCCACTCAGTCTCATTTGCCTTCTCTCATTGGAAAGAATTCTTCCCAAAGTCACCAGGTCTCCATATGGCTAAATTTAAGGGTTAGTTTTCAGTCCACATTCAGCTTAGACTCGCAGAAGTATTTTATGCCATAAGCCAGCCCTCCTACTTGAAATACTTTCTTCCTGTGGTTTCCAAGATACCACACTCTCTTAGTTTTCTTCATCTTTTACATTTTCTATTCAGCCTTATTTGCAGGCTCATCTTTACTACCCAATTAAGAGATATTGATGTTCACAAGGCCCTCTTACATTTCCCCTCAGTAATTCTCCCCTAGGCGGTCTTTCATTTCTACACTCAGATGACTGATGATGAATATATATTTCCAGTCCACATCCCTCTTTCAACTCCAGACTTGTATATCCAGCTGCATCCTTCAGATCTCTTCATGGGTATCAACATATCCAAAATGGAGCTCATGACCTCCCCTCCTCAAACTGTCTTTTTTTCTCTCTTTTCTCTCTCTCCTCCCTGGAAACAGCATCATTATTTATTCTCTTTTGCACGTCAGACACCTAGGGGTTATGCTGGAGGCCTTTCCCTCCCTCATCCCCTATATCCATAAACTACTCACACCTTCTGGTTTTACCTGATTTTAGGCAGCTCTCCTGCTCACCATATTTCTTCATCTCTACACCACAATGCTAGTGCAAACTTCCATCTCACTAAGCACTGAGGTTCCACAGCTATTTAGGGAGGAAAGAAGGGAAGTTGGAAGGAAACCAAGAGTATTCTTTGCTGTTAGGATGATAGTCAATAAAAATACATGTCTCAAGTTTGTAGCTTATTCTTCAATACTAGACAATTTAAAGGGGCTTCCCTGGTGGCTCTCAGATGGGAAAGAATCTGCTTGCAATGCAGGATATCTGGGTTCGATCCCTGGGTTGGGAAGATTTCCTGGAGAAGGGAATGACTATCCACTCCGGTATTCTTGCCTGGAGAATTCAATGGACAGAGGAGCTGACAGGCTACAGTCCATGGGGTTGCAAAAAGTCGGACACAGCTGAGTAACCGTTTAAAAGACGAAGGAAGGATCTTGTCTCTTCAAGGTCTTTGGCAAGGGCGTTCCTAAGTCCTGTGTCTTAGCAGACCGCCATGGTGGTGGCGCCCTCTCTATGGGGGGAAAGGAACAGGCAGGGCAAAATCCACTCTAGAAAGCCCCTCACCCTCATTTCTTGAGTCGTGTAATGGCTCAGTTAGAGAATGTCCTCAGTTCATTTGTGATCCAGCCCTTCCATGCGAGGCGAGGATTGGACAAAGTTCACAAGCTCTCCTTTCCTGATACTCCCCTGACACCTGCCCAGTGACAGATACTGCTGACCCCAGAAGGAGGTCTGCAGGAGGAGCTCAGCCCCAGCCTGCACTAACCTACATCCAAGGAGTCTCATGGGAACTGAATCTGATGCTTATGATACATCCATAGTCTCACCTCAGAGAACAGTCTCATGGTCAGTATGATGATCAGCGTCCTAGACAGAAGCAAGTGCAAGGGCAATTCCAAACAGTGTCTCTCACCTCCCGGGTCTGCTCCTTGGCTAGTCTTTCCCATTTCTGAAAACACCACATCTGGGCAAATAGTTGTTCATGGCTCAAAGTATGTGCATATGTGGAGAGAGAGAAAAAAAGGGACCTTATAAGCCCACCAATTTTATCATAATGGGACCCTGTTGTGATTTCACTTAACTTTAATTACCTGTCTCCAAATACAGTTTAAAAGCCCTGTCTCCAAATACAGTTATATTGGCGATTAGGACTTCAATGTATGAATTTTAGAGGAGGGGCACAATTCTGTCCACAGCAGAGTCCAACAGTATTTGTCGAAAATCTGAATATAAAATACAGCCATTAATGAAAAATTACTTCCAACAGATTGACAATTGGTTGCTTGTTGTAGTTAGGTTTCATAAATATGGAAGAATGAAACTTTCTGAAACTTTGTTTTTGAGTGCAATTCTCTTAACAAACATTTGTGTTCTAATTTTTAATTTTTCCTTACCTATTGTAGTTTCCCCAGTAATAATGTAGAATTGGTATCTGGATATGTATGTGGCAAAATAAAAGAGAAAACATTTTCCAAAAATCTATAAGAACTTAAGGGGAATTTTGAAAGTGAAGTTTCTTTGGTCACTTGAATTGAAGATGGTTTAACTCTGAAATCCCCTAATTCTGGTTGTGTAATTGGCTCCCTGGGCAAATCATTGGCTGTCACATGACTCTGGCTCATTAGAAGCACAAAAGGAATGAGAAGTCTGACAGATGATCTCATTTTTCAGGCTTAGAATCTGTCCTAAAAGTAATACAAGAAGAAACTCCACAAAATCTTTTGACCGTATTCTGACATTCATTTTTAATATTAGCAAATCCTTCCTCTGAGTTTATCTCCTGGTACTGCTTCTTGTGTTGTGTTTTTGCTTTTATTTTTATCCGGCAGGAGCTAGTGGTGGGGGAAGCGGGGAAACTATTTACTAATAGTTATGGTTTGGTTCCAGCTAAGGAAACTGGCTTCCTTGCATTCATTAATAACAAGTTGCCGTACTGTTGCTGAACTAGAAAACTCTCCATTCGAATCAGTACTACAGGGTCATTAGAGAGCACAGTGGTGTTTTCTTTGTCTTTTCCCCATCCTGAGTCAGTGCCCCAAAGCTGGTTTTTTCTTGTTGTTGCTTCTGCTGTTTTGAGTATAATTACACAATGGGCTCAAACTTATTTTGGCAAAAGCTTCGTGTGTAGATGCATCACGGGCATAATGTGTTTCATACAGAAGTACCATGACTTGTACTTTCCGGAGTCATCTTCATGTAAATCACATAGAAACGACGGTGTCTCATACAGCTGGTGGACTCTCCCTAGGCATTATGTGGACATGTCATAAAAGCTGGTCAAGAGCGATGTGTCAAGGGGCTGCTTCAGGTAGTGTCTGGAGCTGTCAGCCATGACAAGCGTGACTGCCAAGGGCTGACACCTCTCATCCAGCGCGTGGTCCATCTTTTGGTACAGCACTTTGTCAGGCCGTAGCAAGTGGAGAAATCCTACCATGCAAACATTTTGTGGGTCTCAGTGGTTAGTGTCTTGACTTTAGCAGAAATATTCTACAAGTTACAAGATGCAGAAAGGTCTAATAAAGAGACCGCATGATCCCAGTCAGACCTCCAGGTCTGGGTCCTGATTTTGTATATGCCTTGCGGAGTGACCAAGGAAGACAGACTGCTACTCACTGGCCCTGTGATCTTTGGTGAGATACTTGACCTCTCTGCCTCAGTTTCCTTATCTATCATGGGAATAAAATAGTACCTGCTTCACAGGGTGGTTTGATGATGAAATGAGTTAATACCCAGAAAACGCTGAGAGTGCTAACCTAGCTTATGGTTAGCGCTCTTTGTTAGTTCCTTACTTCTTTTCTTCATTTCTTTCATTAATTAAATGATTCTCCCACTAACTTGCCTCCAGTGAATGTAGTTCAGAATAAACCACTAACACTAACCCGAGACATGTCTAAAGCAAAGGAGAGAAACAATCATTTCATGCATTAATTTATAACAAGGAAATATTTTCAAGTATGAAAAGTTTGGGGCCTTGAGGTTCAACTTCTCCCCCCTCCCCATTTAAAAAATTCTCCCCTTCTACCCCTCTTTTGGGCTCTTCCCACCAACCTCTCAACCCACTTTAGCTCCTTGGTTTTCTTAAACTTTTCCCCCTTAGGAAAGTCAAAGAATAACAGCTCCAGCTAGAGACGCTTGCTTGAAATAGCACTGGCACACAGAAGCTTCCCTTGCAGTTCTCTGCTGATGAGTCCAGCCACCGCACAGCCTGGAGGTGCCGCTGGGGCCCCGGGAGCCGGCCCCTGACCCTGTGGCCTGGCGGCAGGCCCGGGGGTGTTCTGAAGAAAGGGACAACCCGCCTCCCGGGGCCAGCCAGGCACCACCCATCTTGCTATCGTTGGAGTTTGTGCCAAGCACAACACCAGGAAAACCTCTTTTTCATTGTTTGCTTTTCCTCGGGCTTTGAAAAAGTTCCCATTTCTTATAGCCAAGTCCAGAATTAAATTGGACTTCGCTGACAGTTGCTGAAAAATAAAACCTATTCAACTTGCTACGGCTCTTCCGACTGGCTTTGTTTGCAGCCTCACGGATGATGTTTCTGATGTGCTGCGATAGCTCCTTCCTCAACTCCCCTCCACACACACGCTGACCCTCACTCTGCTTTGTGATATAAATTATTCATCTAATTTCTTCAGCACCAGGCAAACATAGCTGAGGAATGCCTCTTTCTCTGAACGTGAAGTAACTGACCTTTTTGTTTTCCTGCTATGTGGTTAGGGAACTATTAAAATAGACTGGTCTTTAACAGTCAGTTTTTGTTGGGTATTATTATCCCATCTCCTAAGGTGGTGTGAGTATGGCCCTAAGGCCCTGAATACGGAAACTCTCCCTGAGCTGTATCTTTGTACTTCTCTATTTCCTTTCCATGTCACCGCTTTGAATACAGAAAGGGAGAACGGCAATAATGTGACGACTTTGTGCTCGAGGAAAAAAAAAAAAAAAAAAAAAGATCTCACAACGCCCCCCAAATCCTCTGAGATTGCTTTCAATTTCCCCTCCCCCTCCTTACCGTTCACGCAACCACCAACAGTGACACCTAGTGGTCAAATGTAAATTAGACCTTTCATTCCGAGTTAAACAGCTTTTTACAGAAAATAAGATTTGGAAGGAAAATTATGACCAACTTAGATAGCATATTCAAAAGCAGAGACATTACTTTGCCAACAAAGGTCCGTCTAGTCAAGGCTATGGTTTTTCCTGTGGTCATGTATGGATGTGAGAGTTGGACCGCGAAGAAGGCTGAGCGCCGAAGAATTGATGCTTTTGAAGTGTGGTGTTGGAGAAGACTCTTGAGAGTCCCTTGGACTGCAAGGAGATCCAGCCAGTCCATTCTGAAGGAGATCAGCCCTGGGATTTCTTTGGAAGGACTGATGCTAAAGCTTAAACTCCAGTACTTTGGCCACCTCATGCGAAGAGCTGACTCATTGGAAAAGACTAATGCTGGGAGGGATTGGGGGCAGGAGGAGAAGGAGACGACAGAGGATGAGATGGCTGGAGGGCATCACTGACTCGATGGACGTGAGTCTGAGTGAACTCCGGGAGTTGGTGATGGACAGGGAGGCCTGGCATGCTGCGATTCATGGGGTCACAAAGAGTCAGACACGACTGAGCGACTGAACTGAACTGAAAATTTCCTTTAGGAGCAAAATAAAGATAACTTTACATCTTTCTTTGAATGCATCTTTCTTTGAAGATATATCCTTCATAACGCATAGCTAAAATATATTATTTAGGGGTACAAGGCAATTGTATAATTATTTCTTAAGAACATATTGGAGCTGTTTTATCTATTTTCTTTACAGTTTTACAGGCTTGTGCTTGGTTTCTTAGATAATGGGCAGTTTGATTTTATTATAACTTTAAAAGTTGGCAGCTGCTCAGCAATATTTTACATTTCAACACCTATAATGTATACTTAAAGGTAAAATATTTTAAAATGAGTGATATTACAAATCAGCCATTTGCATAAATCTGTCTCAAACTCTTGGAACCACATTTACAGGTAAAAATAGTTTCCATTTTAATGATAGTAATGTCCAGTAAGAGGTGAGAATCTTTCTCTCAAGATTGTTTCCAATAAATAAGGGAACAAACATCTCCATTTTAAATGAAATCTTTAAGAGGTTACGAAAATATGGCAAAACCATGAATCCTTTATAAAAAAACTATTTATAATACTATTTAAAAGGTCACTTTCCATTTATCAGTTCAGTTCAGTTCAGTCGCTCAGTCGTGTCTGACTCTTTGCGACCCCATGAATCACAGCACGCCAGGCCTCCCTGTCTATCACCAACTCCCGGAGTTCACTCAAATTCATGTCCATCGAGTCGGTGATGCCATCCAGCCATCTCATCTTCTGACGTCCTCTTCTCTTCCTGCCCCCAATCCCTCCCAGCATCAGAGTCTTTTCCAATGAGTCAACTCTTTGCATGAGGTGGCCAAAGTATTGGAGTTTCAGCTTCAACATCAGTCCTTCCAATGAACACCCAGGACTGATCTCCTTTAGGATGGACTGGTTGGATCTCCTTGCAGTCCAAGGGACTCTCAAGAGTCTTCTCCAACACCACAGTTCAAAAGCATCAATTCTTCGGCGCTCAGCTTTCTTCACAGTCCAACTCTCACATCCATACATAACCACTAGAAAAACCATAGCCTTGACGAGATGGACCTTTGTTGGCAAAGTAATATCTCTGCATTTCAATAGGCTATCTAGGTTGGTTATAACTTTCCTTCCAAGGAGTAAGAGTCTTTTAATTTCACCATCTGCAGTCACCATCTGCAGTGATTTTGGAGCCCCAAAAAATAAAGTCTGACACTATTTCCACTGTTTCCCCATCTATTTCCCATGAAGTGATGGGACCGGATGCCATGATCTTCCTTTTCTGAATGTTGAGCTTTAAGTCAACTTTTTCACTCTCCTCTTTCACTTTCATCAAGAGGCTTTTTAGTTCCTCTTCACTGTCTGCCATAAGGGTGGTGTAATCTGCGTATCTGCGTTATTGATATTTCTCCCGGCAATCTTGATTCCAGCTTGTGCTTCTTCCAGCCCAGCGTTTCTCATGATGTACTCTGCATAGAAGTTAAATAAGCAGGGTGACAATATACAGCCTTGACCTACTCCTTTTCCTATTTGGAACCAGTCTGTTGTTCCATGTCCAGTTCTAACTGTTGCTTCCTGAGCTGCATATAGGTTTCTCAAGAGGCAGGTCAAGTGGTCTGGTATTCGCATCTCTTTCAGAATTTTCCATTTATAGTTATTACAAAATATTGGCTATATTCCCCAGGTTGTACAATATGTCCTTGAGCATGTCTTACAATAAGTACTTGTACCTCCCACTCCTCCACCCACTGGTAACCATTAGCTTATTCTCTATATCTGTGAATCTACTTCCTCTTTTGTTATATTTTTTAGATTCTACATATAAGTGATATCATACAGTATTTGTCTTCCTCTGTCTTGTTTCACTTAGCATAATGCCCTCCTACTCCAACCATGGACTTCCCTGATGGCTCAGAGGGCAAAAGTGTCTGTCTGCAATGCAGGAGACCCGGGTTTGATCCCTGGGTCAGGAAGATCCCCTGGAGAAGGAAATGGCAACCCACTCCAGTACTACTGCCTGGAAAATCCCATGGATGGAGGAGCCTGGTAGGCTACAGTCCATGGGGTCGCAAAGAGTCGGACACGACTGAGCGACTTCATGACTTCACTCACTCCAACCATAGTGCTGCAAATGGCAAAATTTTGTTCCTTTTTATGGCTGAGTAGTATTCTATTGTATATACATACAACTTTTAAATCCATCATCTGTTGATGAACACTTAGCTTGTTTCTATATCTTGGCAATTGTAAATAATGCTACTATGAACATTGAGACACATGTATCTTTATCTTTTTGATTTCTTTTTTTTTAAACAGATGTATACCTAGGAGTGGAATTGCTGGGTCATATGGTAGTTCTACTTTTAGCTGTTTGAGAAACCTCCATGCTGCTTTCTACAGTGGCTGCACCAATTTACATTCTCACCAACAGTGTACAAAGGTTCCCTTTTCTCCACATCCTTGCCAATATCTGTTATTTGAAAAAACTTTTTATTTTTAAACAACTTTAACTTTACAGGAAGTTGCAAAAATAGTACACAGAAGTCCTCTGTACCTTCATCCAGTTTCTTCCATGGTAACATCTTATGTAACTATGATACAATATTAAAACCTGGAAATTGACATTGGTGTACCATAGAATTTATTTAGATTTCATCTGTTTTACTTGCACTTAGTTTTATATGTGTGTAGTTCTATGCAGCTTTGTCACATGTATAAACGCACAAACCACCACCACAATCAAGATAAGAACTGTCCCATTGCCACAAAAATACCTCATGCTACCCCTTTATAATTTAAAATAAATTATTGAGCCCAAATATCTTGTTTATGGTGAGAAGGCATGTACATGTATCATCATTATCATCACATGAATTTATTGAATGCTATGCTCTGATTGTGTTAATTGTTTCATATGATTTCATTTAGTTTTTGCAAAAATCTTATGAGGTACTTTAAAAAAAAACTTCATTCATTTAAAAGGATAACAAAGGTAAAATTAAACAAAGAAAACTTACGATTCACCTGATGTATTGTCTTCTAACACATCAGCTATTTGCTTCAAGCCCGGTTTTAAATCTGATACAGATTCAGTTCAGTAAATATTGCACACTGAGCGAGGTGATGAAGGGATTACAGGTGCTGATAAAGTGCACTGCTCAGCACGAGTCCACACACTCCCCGGGTCACGTCTTCTCTTGAGATCCTGCAATTACCAGGGCCAGCCTCAGCTCTCCAGAGCCCTGGGGACAAAATTCATTCCTCCTGAATGACTTGGCACAGAGTCACCTCTGACAGGACTAGGAGGGCCTGATCATTTTAATTCTTCCTTCCTAGTTTTGTTTTTGAGATTTTACACCTTCAAATACTTGAGTATTCATAAAGTCATGATATGCTAGGGAAAATACCAACCTGTTGGCTCAGTGGTAAAGAATCCACTTGCCATGCAGGAGACACGAGTTTGATCGCTGGGTTGGGGAGATCCCCTGGAGAAGGAAATGGCAACCCACTCCAGTATTCTTGCCTGGAAAATCCCATGGACAGAGGAGCCTGGTGGGCTATAGTCCATGGGGTTGCAAGAGTCAGACATGATTTAGTGACTAAACCATCACGAAAATACCAACATGACTTAAATTAGCCACCCTGGAACAAGGAGAACTGACAGGTAATTTAATGGTTGTTTTCACTGGTCCAAGCAGGCCACTGGAGAATAGGGAGTACCTAGAAGAACACTGGACTGGGAGTCAGAGCTCCCCACTAGCATTGTTGGCTTTGCCACTAACCCCTGTATCATATGTGAACTTCCAAGGGTCTTAGATTTCTCAAATAAAGGCAAGGGGATTCAGTCAATGATGGCTGTTATGGATGAAATATTTGTATCCCCTCAAATTGGTATTTTGAAACCTTAATACCCCATGTTATGGTTTTTGGAGGTGGGCCTTTGAGTTGTGATTAAGTCATGAGAGTGGAGCTCTCTTGCAAGGGATTATTGCCCTTGTGAAAGAAACCCCAGAGAGCTTCTTACCCCTTCCACCCTGAGAGGAGAGTGAAGAGACAGCTGTTTACAAAGCAGACACCAAATCTGCTGGTGCCTTAATTTTGAACTTCTCAGCCTCCAGGACAATGAAAAAAAAAAAAAAAGTTTGTGGTTCAAGCCACTCAGTCTATGGCATTTTTTTAGAGCAGTCCAAATGGACTAAGATAATGACCAAGGTCCTTTCCAGTGCTATCTTTATAAAGCAAATGTTAAAAGGGTTTCTTGGGGGTACAGGCTTGTAATTTTTGGGTGAAAGTGAAAGTCGCTCAGTGGTGTCCGACTGTTTGCGACCTCATGGATTATTCAGTCCCTGGAATTCTCTAGGCCAGAATACTGGAGTGGGTAGCCGTTTCCTTCTCCAGGGAATCTTCCCGACCTAGGGACTGAACCCAGGTCTCCCTCATTGCAGGCAGATTCTTTACCAGCTGAGGTACCAGGGAAGCCCAAGAACACTGGAAGGGGTAGCCTGTCCCTTCTCCGGCAGATCTTTCTGACCCAGAAATCAAACCAGGGTCTCCTGCAATGCAGGATTCTTTATCAGCTGAACTACCAGGGAAACCTAATTTTGGGGTAGGTGACAAATTAATTAGAAATATTCCATATGGCTTAAAATAGACTTCCAGCTCAAAATGGATGCTTTATTTTTTTTTTTTAGTTTTTTAAATTAATTTTATTTTATTTTTAAACTTTACATAATTGTATTAGTTTTGCCAAATAGCAAAATGAATCCACCACAGGTATACATGTGGATGCTTTAGAAGCTACGGATCTTGTAAATATAACTTTTAGGGTCTTTGCTCAAATTTTCCTGTGGAATTCACTTTTAATCTTGAAAATTGATTGAACTATATTTATTAGCAAATAATGTGCAAATGCTTGGTACTATTCTACTATAACATTTATGGTAAATAGAAATCTCAGTGATGAGGAAGTTGTGATGCCAAATTCCTGATTTAAACTTGTCTGTTTCCAGCTGCGTGATCTTTGGGAAAGCTCTTGACCTTTGTGAGTCACATTTCTTCTCCTCAGGTTGCTGTTTATATACTAAAATTTTCTTAGGTATCTTTTGGGGAAGTTACTGAAGTTGAAGATATGGGAAACAGGTCAAGTAAGGTACTACCTCAACAATATATATTAGGAAGAAATAACTCAGACATGACTTATTGCACATGAAAAAAATCACCTTTAATGACTTTGAAATAATTATTCCTATCTAGCCACCAAAATGTAACAGTTTTACTTCTAAATATTAAGACTGGTAGTACCCTAACTTTGGACATAATGCATTTTCAAAAACATGCATGAAATTAAAGTTGTACAGGTAGAACAATAGACTTCATAGTTTAAAGGAGGGTACTGTCCGTTTCCAGAGTTAATAATTTTAATTTATATAGTTCGTCGTCAACATAGCTTTATTGAACATATGTGCCAGAAGCTTTTCTAGTCAGGGAACAAAACATGTAAAAAGATCTCTGGTTGGATGGTCCTACCTGAGGAACGCTTGGAGGAGACAGAAATAGATAAAGTAAAAGATCTGAGTATTTAATTCACTAGAAGGTGATACATGAGAGAAATAAGCTTTGTTGGGGTGGGGAGCATGTATGTTTGGGAAGGGTACAAATGGATGTAGGGTCATCTAGGAAGGCTTCTGTGAAGTGGACATGAATCTGGAAGGCAGAAATGGCTGCTGGATCTCAGAGTGCAGCTCCATCTCCATACCAAGGAAGTTCCATCCTGAGAAAAGTCTATACAGCTGCACTCAGGAGATGATACAAAACCTAAGTGTCCCTTCTCATACCGTGCCCAGGCTGGCCAGCTGAGAGGGGTTGCTAACATGGGTTTCTCTTGTGAGCATCAATGGCGGACACCACAGACAAAGGGGTCTGTAAAGGCCTACAACTGAGCGAGGGATGTTGGCAGCGTTATCTTGCTCGACTAGCCAGTTTGCTTGCTTGTTAGCAGATACACTCACCATTCCCAGCAAATGGCCATGTAGTTCCCTCTCAGGCAGGGCTTCTCTTGCTCCCATCAGCCATCTCTCAGGCTCACTAGGTCTTAGGTTTCCAGGGTTGAATGACTGACACATCGAAGTTAAAAGGGAAAATGTATTATTAGAACTCTGTTTACTTTCTTGTCTTCTTTCCCATATTCCAGATTCAAATAATAAAGCCATTTTTCTGTACAAGACACAAAAATATTTTTAAAAGGGCATGCAAGTTCAGCCAGTAAGAACCATAATCACGGTATTGAATGGTAAGCTCTAGGTATAACTTTTTCAAAATATGGGATCTTTTTATTTACTCTCAACACCTGGGAGCCTAGCCAGTGGCACAAAATTATTTAGTCCCCAGATTTGCTCTCCTGCTTAATAGCATCACCAGGACCAGCTTTCTGTAAAGGCAATCTTGCTTTTAGTTTGCGGAGAATTCATCTCTCTATCCTACTTCCTAAGGCCACTCGTTCCATTCCCTAATATAAAATAAATGTCTTCAAAGAGGTAAAAACTGGCTTAAAATTATACCTATGTGTAAATGACTGATATTAGGTTAGGAGCAGGCTGTGCTGGGAAGGAAGGGGCGCACAAGCCAGAGACTATGCTCCAGCCTGCAAGCCCCTCAGGGCACCGCAGGGCCTGTAGACCGTGGAGGCAGCTCAGGGTATGCCTCCTCCTGGTGCCTGGAAGGGAGGAGGGGGAAGGCAGTCACCCAGCCCAGCTCTTTGGGGCATCCAGCCACTGGATAATCAGCACAGATTTGCAAGGGGGTTTGAGCAGGACTCACCAGTGAGCCTGGCCCTGTGGTCCAATGCAAAGGGAAAGCAGGGGGATATTTGTTCAAGGCGGCTGCAGAGAGTGTTCTCAGGAGTATAATCTAGGAGAACCCAGTCAGAGTGAGATGGGTGAGGTGTGGTCAAGTTCGAAGAAAGAGGAGAAAACAGGATGGAGCAGGGGCCAAGTGGAGTCTGTGACCCCATGGGCTGTAGCCTGCCAGGCTCCTCTGCCCATGGGATTCTCCAGGCAAGAGTACTGGAGTGGGTTGCCATTTCCTTCTCTAGGGGATCTTCCCAACCCAGGGATAGAGCCCAGGTCTCCATTGCAGGCAGATTGTTTACCACCAAAGCTATGAGGGAAGCTCTTGGAACTAAAGCTGGGTACAAAAGACCTTGTGAATAGGATGTGGGGAGGGGGTTAGGAGGGAGTCTGTGAGTACAGAAACTCTCCCAAAGAGTTTTCTTATAGTGTGCTGGTTCAGTGAGATGAGCTTCTCTAGAAAAGTCTCCCAAGCTCCAACCCCCCCAAAAAAGAGACTGAGAAGACTGCAAACTACATTCTTCTTACATCAGCCTATTGAGTGGTTTGAGAAGTCCTACAACAAATAGACCTGCTTGGATGTACTTAACCCATCATTTTCCCAATTAATTTGACTTTGGCTCTTAATCTTACATTATATCTAATCCATTCCTAGAAACACCCTTTGGGAAACACTCTTTCTTCCAGTCTAATTATAATACAGTGACTACTCACCTGAAGCTTTCCTGGCCACAAAGGTGGTGCCCTGCAGAGTGTTTGCTAGGGAACACACGTTTCCCCACCTCCTGACCCCCCATCCACAGGAGACAAGATCACCGTTTCCCTCCTGACCATGAGGACATTTGGCATCTGATGAAATGTAGCTCAGAGAACACCAACAACCTGCTACGAGACCTGAAAACTTTCGTGACTATGCTATAGAACAGCTTTGATGTACCGGCAAGAGTATTTTTCTGCTAGCTGGAGAGAAATACCCTTTTCTCCCTATTTCCCTTCACTGTACTTGTCAAATCTGGAGGTTTGTTTACATTATTACTATATATATATATATATATATATTTTTTTTTACTGTGATGCTTCTTCAAGGCATAGCTGTCAGTTAGCAGCACTTTATTATAAAGCCAGTGCTGGCTAACAGACCATGAACCATTGATAGCTAATACACTTAGCTAATACACCTCACCCCTACTGAATAAGGGAGCCAAATAGCTAAATTTGGTTTTCCCAAGGACATTGATTAAAAGAGTTGACAATGCCACTTGAAAGCAAAATTTCCAATTGTCTAAAATGAAAAGCTTTCTCTATCTTCCTGTCTTAGGCTGGGGAGAAAGTTTATTTTCCTACTGTGTGTAAATAATGGATTTTGCCTTTTCTGAGAATCCGTCATCGAAGAATATGTTGAATACTCAAACAATGGCAGTCTAAATTGTCCTGCAGTGACACTAACTAGCTGGAACTAATTCAGAAATGTACACAGAGCAGGATGAGGGTAACTTGGTGTGTGGGGAAGAGCCGCATACCTCACCTGCCTTCATCATATCTCATCTGAGGACAGGTGCTGGCTGGGCCAAAGCTTCCTGGAAAATACAGAGACCTTGTTGCAAGTTATACCCATCTTTTTCTTTTCTTTCATTCTTTTTTTTAAGAGACTCTTTCTCAGAGAATGTAAAAGCTCAAATGCTTTTTTTTCTGGCTGAGAGCTGCGGGCATAACCAGCAGCAACCTCCAGTAATTAATCATAGCTCTGAGATGGGTGCACACGTTCAAAGACATTTTCAACCCACTGAAACACGTCATGGATTTAAAATTCTGCCATAGAGCAGAATCTCTGGAATGAAACTTTACTTTCTTTCTGATTTTAATGTACCTACGGAGTGTGCCAAAGGCAGCTCTTGGAAAGTCATCAGGGATGGAAGAATTTCTCCTGAGGGATCCAAGGCAGGCAAGTATCTCTGGAACCAGAGACAAGCTGCAAGATGGGCAGAGACTAGCATGTGACACTGGGCAAAATATTAGGTGAGTGTTTTGGTAACGCTCTTTCGTCGTAATGAACAGAGACTCTCCAGTTGCAGGAGTGATTTATTTCAAGGATGCCTGTGGACTAGCACTAGCAATAGAAAATGCTCAGGGCCCGAGATAGTTCTAGAAACCACCTGTGCCCTCTGTTGCTCTCAGGAGCTACAGGGATGCCTCTATGGGTTTAACTGCTTATTTTGTCATCCGCTCCATCTTGCCCTTTTTGTGGACTGGCTACCTTGCTTGCTCATAACATCCCCCCTTCTTATGAGTTCACAAGCACAGGTTCCCTTTTGTTCCACCCTTTGTGAAGTTCAGAAAGGGTGAATTAAACAGGATTAAATTAAAAGTCAATTAAAAGGATGAATTGACTCACTTTTTTTTTTTTTTTTTTGCATTTTCATAGTCCATATTTCCAAGACAGCAAGTTTAACTGGTCCAGATTATAGTTATGGGCCAGGCTACATCATGGTTTGCTGGCCAGCCTGTGTGTGGCCTGCCTTTGGGTCAGGTGCTTACCCCTGGCTTTATCCACTTGGACAGGTGTAGAGGAGTCACATTGTTTAACACAGGCTCCTCTTCAGCAGGGAGGTGATTGGACAAGCATAGTGGCTGACATCTGAGGTCATTGTTGTATTCCCATTCCATAATTAGTGACGTCCCTCAGAGCAACCCCTGCTCTTCTCCTGTACCAGCCCGCACAGCTATCAGATGTCTATTCTGCTTCTAAAGAAGTGTCTCATCTGTTCAGGTTTTCCCATCCTCACAGCCACTAGCCTTGCTCAGGTCATACTCACCCCCACCTGATTTCTCTGTAACGCTCTGCTAACACTGCTATGCTCCTCTAGTCTTGCATCAATCTTGCTACAGTTCAAACCTGATCGCACCACACCCTGCTTATAATATTCAATGGCTCCTCATTGCCCAAAGGGTAAAGTCTAAGTCCTTGGTGTGATTTAGAAGGTTTAGAGTATTCCATGACCTGCTACCTGCCAGCCTCCTCCCCGGTCGTCTCTCACCATCCCTACTTCAAGCTCTACTCAACTCAACTCCTGCCTGTTTCTCATACCTGCTGCGTTCTCTCTTGCCTTGGAGACTTTGTGCCTGCTTCTCCCTTTGCCCTTCGTTAGTTCCCTCTCCTTCTCAGCCAAAACTTCACTCCTCTGACTTTTCTGACTCCCTAGACTATCTGGTCAGAGAAGGCACTGGTGACCCACTCCAGTACTCTTGCCTGGAAAATCCCATGGACGGAGGAGCCTGGTAGGCTGCAGTCCATGGGGTCACGAAGAGCTAGATACTACTGAGAGACTTCACTTTCACTTTTCACTTTTATGCATTGGAGAAGGAAATGGCAACCCACTACAGTGTTCTTGCCTGGAGAATCCCAGGGACGGGGGAGCCTGGTGGGCTGCCGTCTAGGGGGTCGCACAGAGTTGGACACGACTGATGCAACTTAGCAGCAGCAGCAGCAGACTGTCTGGTGGGGACAGGGAGCACATCGACTGTGTTTGCAGTTACCACCCCGAGCCTAGCCCCTTGGACTGGAACTGCACACAGTAGGTGCTCTGTAAACATTTCTTGTGGGCAAGCTGCTGAATCCTAGAACCCCAAGAAGCCATCATTTCTGGATGGAACTCAAAGAGTGAAAGGTAAGTGAAAGAGTGATTTGGAGAAAGGACGAGAGAAATAGAGTGAAGTGAGGTCGTTATTGTCGCTCAGTCATGTCCGACTCTGCGACCCCATGGACTGCAGCACACCAGGCTTTCCTGTCCATCACCGATTCCAGCGCCTGCGCAAGCTCATGTCCACTGAATAGGCGATGCCATCCTATCATCTCATCCTCTATTGTCCCCTTCTCCTCCTGCCTTCAATCTTTTCCACTGATGAAATGATGAAGTGACGAAGTGAGGGAGAGGACATAGCATGAGGATTTTGAAAAGCACGTGGCATATGGATGGGAGCAAAAAGATCTGTGGACTTTGGCTACTGAGAGAAATAGGCAGCCCACAGAGGGCTGGCCAAGATCAAAGGACTTCGCTGGGAAATCTATCTTAAGGATATCTACCCATTAACAACAAGTAGGATTTAGACTCTGGATTAATTTCTTTAGCAGAGAAAAGGGTCCAACTCCCTCCTAAAGCATTTGGAATAGCTGTGGTGCCTCAGATGGGATGGACCTAGATGATGTCTGTTTCCTGGGACAACCTGCATTCAGAAATGTGGCCTACAGCTCCCTATGTGTTCCCCAAGTCCAGAGATTTCTACTTCTTCCTCATAAAGATTCTCAGAAGTTTGTGGAATAATTTCTTTGCCTTTTAAGAAACCTGGGCTAGGCTCTGTTCCTTGTGTCCTGCCCACCCCACCCCATGGGGAGCTAGGGGGAGAGAGATGAGCGAGACATGCCTGACACACTTCTATAAGGGGGTCACGCTTGCCCCTCTCTGACGACAGCCTTCTCTAGGAGGGGCCTGGAGGCAGGCTGCCATGGTTGTTATTTCTACTCTGTTGGCATTGGGTAGATATTACGTCTTCTGAATAGCTGCCAGAAGCATGCAAACGACACCATTTCCCACATATTTTAATGTGAGGGGCTAAATTCTTGAAGCTAAATACACTGAAGCCAAGAAGAAGACAGGCACCTCATGGTATTTAGCAAGTGGGAGATAGAGCAGGAAACGGAGATGGCAAAGGGCAAGTCGGTCGCTGGGCATAGAGAAACGCATTCTCCTTAGCACAGATCAGCCACGGCCTCTCCTAGAATCAGCTTCCTGCCAGTAGCAGATGGTAACCAGAGGAGAGTGCAGGAAACCAGGACGGAGAGAAAGGCTGAAGTCTATAAGCACCTGCAAGATCCTGAGGACTGTCCCCTTTGACCGGGGTCAGAGAAGGAAGAAATCGCTCCTGGAAGCTCATGGAGGGGTCCAGGTCTGAATTAGAAAGGCTTGTAGATCACACCCACATGACCACCTCCCTCCAAATGCCCTGCCATGAGACGTGACCCAAGCAACACTAGCAGGACACAGCCCTTGTCCTCACGTCCAGAGGCAGTGCGGGGCCCTATCCCAAAATCGAGGTCTTAGTCATTTCTTGATCGTTCACTCGGAAGAGCTGTGGGATCTAACCTCCTGGCCACCCAGTCTGAGATTCACACATTTGCTCAACATTTGCTGCATCAATTTCATCCTTTTTTCTCCTTTTTCTTCCCTCCACAAAGAGCAAGCAAGCAAACAAACAAAACCAAAACTGAACCAAACAGCCCTAAACAAGCTGGGTTATCTTGATCAAGGCACAAAACCTCTCTGAGCTTGTTTTTTTTCAGTTGCAAAACGAGGGGATTAAACTGGGTGAAAAGTCCCCACTATTCCTAAAGTCTATGATGTTTCATTCAAAAACTAGTCAGAGACTTTAGGAAAGAGGAGGAAACGCATTCTTTTCCCTGATGGGCCATCAAATAACAAGAGTAATGAGTATTTGGGTGCAGGGTTCACAATAAGCCTGACTTACAGACTCAAGCTGCCTAATTAAATGATGGCCTCCCCAAGGTCACAGCCTCCTTCCTGTTGGTGTATCTCTCTGCTCAGTGACTGGTGCTCCATAATGGGATGCAAAGCATGGGCTCCCTGACAGCTGTTGACTTAACTCTTAACAGACGTTGTTTGTTTATCTCCAAGGTGGATTCCACACAGGCACCTAAGGCCCCAGTGGGCGGAGGCACAGGATTGCTGTACAGATTTGTCTGTATTCTTTTCTCTTCATCACTGATTAAACCAGTGTGTCTGGTGGGAGTCAGATTTATTTTCCTGCCTGGCTTCCTTGCTCACAGTTGGGCCGCCTTGGGATGTTGATTCTTGTTCTTTTGCCCATTGTTTCCCTGCTCCCTATTTCTAATTTCTTTCTTTCTTTTTTTTTTTTTTTCCCAGAGGCTGACGCAGTTCTTTCCACCCTGAGCGCTTGGCCCTACTCTCCAGCTCTGGGCTCTGTAACCCATAGCAACAAGAGAAGGGAAGCAGGTGATCGCCCACCACACACGCGTATTATTCTCCCCCCTCTCTCTGGCTCTGGCAGTCTAGGGCACACAAAGGGAGGAGTCTCAACTGCTGCAGTGCCAATTAGAGACACAGGCCTCATGGCTGGTGCTGAACTCACGGGGCTTCCGGGTCACAATGCAGCAGCTGCTGGGGAGCAAGGCAGCCTCTCCTTCTGCTTGCTCCAGCTCCTCGTATTTCTCCAGGGCGGCCCAGTAAAATTTGACCTAGCACACGCTGTGAGAAATGTTTTACAACAGTCCATCTCCTGCTAGCCTAGCCGGAAACCCTCTTTCCTATCACCGTGGAGATTGGCAGAATTATGCTTATTAGCAATGAAGGAACTTACATACAAAGTAAGAAGGAATTTCTTTCCACATGATTTGCTAAATGGAAATTGTAACTAAGTCATTTAAAATCTAAACTCTCACCGCCCCCCCACCCCTCTCATGTTTATGAGGTCAAGGAAGCTTCAACCTAATTCATAATTTTTTTTCTTCTGGCCACATGGCCTAGTCAATTTGACCTAAAGATTTCGAGAGTCAAGTGATTGACCTGTGCTTAAGTAGTAAAAATCCCCTTTCTGTTCAAGGACTAGAAATATTGGATTGGCCAAAAAGTTTGTTTGGGTTTTTCCATAAGACGTTACAGAAAAATCTGAACGATTTTTTTTTTTTTTGCCAATTCAATACCTCTTGAATTGATGGACCCACCTATTCTTACGAGACTTGGCTAGGACTAGTTGTAGGTTAATAAAGGGGTCATTTAAAGCGAGGCATCATAAAAAGTGATATGCACAAACGCATGTAACATTTTATTTTCACTTGAAACAAATATATTTCAGTCTCTCACTCTTTTGATGCAGAGCCAAGATCTGGTGCTTGAAGGCCCAGTCAACTTTCTTGTATAAGCTGTACCTACAGTGTGTCACCCACAGCTTCCAGTGTTACTTTCTTCATGCTCTAAGAATTTAAAGACACTTGAAAAACAATCTGAGCCCGGAATTTGTCTAGATTTTTATGGTTTTCCCCTAATATTTTATAACAGGCTCATTCTAACTTCATTTGAAGTTGGAATAATTTGCTTGTTCCTTCCAAATAATTTCCACTTAGTTTTCAAGGAAAAATTTTTCTTTTCTTTTGCATTCACATTGCTCTGGTTTACATATTATTCAATAAAATGATGAATTACAGAAATAAATGGCAGCTGGCAAGATCTGGAGTGGGAATAAACCCAAGAGCTCTTGATAAGTTGGACACTCAGTTGATGGGAGCAGAGGTATGTAGGTGCTCAAGAGAGGGGCACCCAGCATCAGAGGAAAGCTGGGAACATGTAGCCCTTCCAGCACGGAACAGCTGAACATGATTTACTAATATTAGAAATACCAGAATGTGATCTCTTACCCTAGAAAGCTAATCTTGGCATAGAACGAGGTATTTCCTTTCACCAGTTTCTTCCACAGACATGCTCTTGAACCTGCATGTTCATCCCTAAGATCAACTCTTCATATTTAACCTTTAGACACCTCCACCTGTCTTATTTGCTCTTAAAATTAACCATGTCTGAAAACATGCCTTTCTCTTAAGATGGAATAGAACATGCTGGTTTTGCTAGTAGGAGAACCCTCTCATCAAAGGACAACTCAGGCCAGGTTGAAGCCAAAATGGAACCCAGGAGCCTAGCCTCTCTCAGGTCCCTCCAGGAGACCCCAAGGAACTTCTGAGGATCTCTAGAATTCTTCAAAAGAAAGATGGAGAACATCTGAAATAGGGCATATACTCTGGAGCCAGAGAGAGCTGAGTTCAAGTCCTCGCGATTCTATATGCTCTCTGTGTGACTTTAGGCAAGTTGGTTTTTATTGGAATCATAGTTTCCTCAGAAGTAAGGTGGGAATAATATCAATAAAAATTGTGAGCATATGATGAAACGGTGCATGCAAAATACTCGACATGCTGAGATGATCAGCAGTGTCTTCAAACCAGTTCTTTTTTTTAAAAAAACAACACGGCACCCAGTTCCAAAGGTTGAAAACTCAGTTGCCGCTGGCTCTTCCTTCCTGTTAAACCACCCTACTCCCAGCATATCACTGAGTCATTTGGGGAGGTCTGCATTTTCTAGCCCTTTAACCTTTAATCCTCACCTTAGCTTCCTTTTCATTCCCATATCACCACCTTAGTTCACACCTCCATTTTTCCCTAATTTCCTACTAGTCTGTACCCTCAAATTCAACCTACATGTTGATGACAAATGACCTTGAATAACAGAACTGATTGGGCAGGTCATGCTGAGAGATCCTGCCCCCTCCCACCCCCAGTGATGCCCAGTGTCTACCACATAAAGTCCACATGGCTGAGCTGGGCAACCAAAGTTTTCTAAGCTCTAGACTGTTTTCTTTTCCAGGCTTATCATTGACCACTTCCCCACCGACATCTGATGTCCAGCCCAAGTGACTCCTCTCTGTTCTTCAAGTATAAAATCTCATTTTTCACAAAGTCTGTGCCTCTTTCCAGCCCCACCCTCCCGAATCAAGCTCCCCCTCCACACCTCTGGCTGTGTGTAAGTCCCACCATGATTTCAAACTGAAGTAACACTCTTTTATATTATTATTTCATCTTTCTTTTTTTAGGCACCCTCCCCTGACTTCATTCCCCAAAGTTTATACCAATTTCTGCTTTTATTATTCATTTGTACATTTACCATTCTCCCATTTGAGAGATTGTCTCCCCCACGAGCCTGACTCAGACTTAGCCATTGTAACCTTCAGAAAATGTATCTCAGGGTAATATTTTTGATAAATAAAAATCCCAGTGTAATACATAAAATCCAGAAGAGGAAACAAAACCAAAAATAGATACCAAGCATTACCGTGGGGTCACAGTGTTCTATCTCCTGAGCAGCCTTGTAAATGAGGCCACTGCTACACTTGAAGTCTTGGTTTTCCTCCCAGGAGGGTGCCCATGTAGGCAAGGACAGAGATTAATCCAAAGGAAACAGGGTTTTCCTTGACTCTATGTTTTATTATTACATGTTTATTCTTTTTTTTAGGGAGATGAAAGAAAAGGTCTGTAAATTACTATATTGCTATAACAAAGGGAAACCCACATGTTCTTCCAAGTGCCTCTTGCTGCCATTTTGTTTTCTATCTACCAAGCTTGTTAGTAGGGCTTCCCTGGCCATGATTTTCTGAATGCTCAAATTATAGGAAGTTCCTATAATTACTGATGTAAGAAACTATGACCCCAATATCAGTTTCTGGCTTGTCCCACATCAAAATCCTTTCCCCACTGCACTACAAATCTACGTCTTCATACAATATTATTTCATATTATAACCATGAAGAAACATGGAAATTTACAAGTGAATAGTAGTAGAAGGAGAACTCACTTGGTTTCAGGAACTGAGGAAGCCCAAATGTCCCTTATCCTTTCATGTTAAGCTGGACAGACTGGTTGATGAAGGTACTGAGCCTTGGCTCTGACTGCTTGAGGAAGCCACCGTTAGCAAACAAACATCTGCTAGTTTCCCTCCGAGGTCCCTGCCAGCTGTAGCTGAGGCAAAGCAAATGACTACTAACTCCGTTGGCTCACTCCTGCGTTTCTCTAATGCAGAATATTGATTTGTGCCCTGTAACCTGGACCCACACAAATTCTAAAGGTGCAAATGGGCAAAGTCTGATATTTCTAACACCAGAAGAAGCTGTGGAATGGGGCACTGTTGCTGAAGTTAAAAAATACCCGTGACAAGGACTGGAAGGAAAGCTGAGATTGAAACAATGCATCAGTTCATTGAGAGAGTCCCGTTCAGCGTTAAAACAATGGAACTCATATAGAAGAAAGAGCACCCTTTCAGTCATATTAATGAAGTCAGGGTGGTGTTTTGACCCATTTTGAAGGGTAATGGGAATGAGTTGGAGGGTGTAATGAACAAATATAATCTCAGTGATCATTTGATGCAGAAATTCTACTTTTAAAAAGGCCCTCTATATCATGCCTATTCTTAAGCTATTCTTGGCCTTCAGAAGCACTGGGGTATATTAGAAGAGATGTCAGATTCCAGAATTCCTTCCTACTTAGTAGTGTTACTTTTTTGGGATTGAACTTATTTCCTTTTCTATATCTGGCAGTGATACTGCTGAAGACTTGTTAGAATGGGATGAAATATTACATGGAAATCGCTTCTCACAGCCTTGGGCTCATCGTTACCCCCTCTCAGGGCCCAGTGTTCTTCAGCCAGAATGCGTACTGGCAGTGGATTCGCTTTGTAGGCTGACTTGAGGAAAGCAGAGTGGATGTTGAAATCAGGACTCCACTGAGAAAAAAAGAAAAAACCCTAGTGCCCGCCAGAGTTTGCCCAGCACCTGCTTCTCTGGTTGGACCAGGAGTGAGAAAGCTTACCCTGAAGGAAATTAACCAAAACTTCAAGGCCAATTGGAATAATACCATCAGGCATTCAGGAGTCATCAAATTGCTAATGAAGTGTGAGGGGCTTGGCATAAGCTCCCCCCCACCCATCCTACTCCACAGTTTAGCAGCTGTGGATTTCAAAGCATTATTCTCTGTGTCTTCCTGGTTATTTTAAATTCTACTGTCCCTGGCAGAGTGAGGTGTAGAAACAAGATTGGAGATATCTTTCAGACATGAAGCTGACATTAATTCAAAGCAGGTGTTCTGGTCGGATGCTCTCACCTATATGGACAGCTGACTTGTGTTAGGTGTGGCTTTTCTGGAAGGTGACCAGAAGTCCAGGACACTTAAAATCTTGGGACATCTCAGAAGATTCATTAAAGCCCAGGAAATGTCCCTCCTTACTGAGTTCTAAACTGCTGACTTTAAACATAAACATTTGAAGAACCACATTTTCATTAGTGTTAGTCGCTCAGTCGTGCCCGACTCTTTGCGACCCCACGGACTGCAGTCCACCAGACTCCTCCGTCCATGAGATTTTCCAGGCAAGGATACTGGTGTGGGTTGCCATTTCCTACTCCAGGGGACCTTCCCAACCCAGGGATCAAACCTGGGTCTCCTGCACTGCAGGCAGATCCTTTACTGACTGAGCTACAAGGGAAGCTATGTTTTCATTAGATGGGGGCAAAGCCCTGTGCGAGGCACTTACATAGGTCACTCATCTAATCCACACAAATTCACACAGCGCTCCAAGAATGGACACCAGATGCCTGTTATCTAGGTGGGGACACCACGGGAAAGATAAAAGCATATTACTTGCCTAACGGTTCTTGGCCAGCAAAGTGGGGGTAGAACTGAGATGGATTCTATACATGTCCCATTGACTCCAAAAACTATCCTAAATTGTCTACATTGCAAGATATATTACAATACATGAATCACATGAAAGTGATAAAGTTCAAAAAATTTTGGCCTACAAAATGGCCTAGTCATATGGTTCAACCAAATACATCATTTGACCCACAACGTATATTTCATTTGAACTATAGACTTAATCTGAAATTTTATGTCGATGCCATAAAATTACTCAAAAAGGAATGCAAGTAAATGTGATTATATTTGAAGACTAATTCAGTTCCTCTAATTCTTCTGTGGCAAAATACCAGAGTACCTGACTGATCCTACCTTAATGATTCATATACTTCTTGACATTTTTCTAATAATTTTGAAATTAATCTTTGTATTTTTTTTTATCAGCTTTATTGTATTCTGACCAACCGAACTTATAATTGTGTTTCCTTCTCCTTGGCTGCTGAACTTCACTCATTTTGCCATTATGATTTTTATATTATTTCTCAGTTCTTTCCATGCCCAGTTCCTCAATATTGCCTGAGTGATTATTGCTCTTTGAGCCTAGTGGGCTACAGTCCATGGGGTCATAAAAGAGTCAGACATGACTTAGCAACTAAATAACAACAACAATAATACCTTCAAGCAGGAGTATAATTTACAATATTTAAATTATATGAAACTGCATTAGATTCCCTGGGATCTAGAAAATATCTTCAAAAAGGACAAAATCCACCAAAAATGTACTGGTGATACAGTCCTGGGTATTCATTAGAAGGACTGATGTTGAAGCTGAAACTCCAATACTTTGGCCTCCTGATGCAAAGAGCTGACTCATTGGAAAAGACCCTGATGCTGGGAAAGATTGAGGGCAGGAAGAGAAGGGGATAACAGAGGATGAGATGGTTGGATGGCATCACTGACTCAATGGACATGGGTTTGGGTGAACTCTGGGAGTTGGTGATGGACAGGGAGGCCTGGTGTGCTGTGGTTCATGGGGTCGCAAAGAGTCGGACATGACTGAGCAACTGAATTGAACTGATGCATTTTAATTGATATTTTACCAGAAACCAGTATGATGGCATGAAAATGTATATTTTACATTTACATGTAATATATACCTATTGAGAGGAAGGTTTGAAAATAAAATTTACACAATCATTTTTATTATCTATACTTTAGATTTACAGTTGATTAATAGTGGGTTTTGTAAGTTTTTCTCCCTTCCTCCTCCATAACTCTGTATCTTTATCACTATGATCAGATAGTCGGAGGACCCCTTCCAGGGCCAGAAAGTGGATTCTTGTCTAACACCTAGAAATGAATTGTCCAAGGAGACATGTCTGACACAGCAAGAGATTTTATTGGGAAGGAGCACTCAGGCAGAGAGCAGTAGGGTAAGGGAACCCAGGAGAACTGCTCTGCCACATGGCTCACGGTCTCGGGTTTTGTGGTGATGGGGTTAGTTTCCGGGTTGTGTCTGACCAGTCGTTCTGACTTGGAGTCCTTTCTGGTGGCACACTCATTGTTCAGCCAAGATGGATGCCAGCGAGGATTCTGGGAGGTGGTTGGACACGTGCTGTCACCTTTTGACCTTTCCTGAACTCTTCCGGTTGGTGGTCGTTTATTATTTCCGTGTTCCTTACCAGGACCTCCTGTCGTAAAACGTACAAATAGTGACTATGGTGCCCAGTCAGGGTGAGCAGTTTCAGTCAGGGTGCTTCCCCTAACAGTCCTTTTAAAGAAATTCCACCCTTTCTCTGCCCTCATAAACCTTTTGCCTTTGTTATAAGCAAACTTTTGAAAGATGATTTTCTCAACTTACACTTATTGAGACATTAATATGGCGAATCCAGCTATCTTTTTTTTCCAGTTTACCCAAGGAAAATGTTGGTGAAATAGCACTCTTCACTGGTTTAGCACTGTTTACTTTTGGAGAGAACTTCCATCGTCATTATCATTTGACTTGAATTATACCTGTCTTTGTACCATTGTCTCTGTAAACTCAGCAGCAGTGGGTATCCAGCAATGTCTGAGTTAAGCTGTCTAGATATTCTATTTGGTGGTCATAATCCAGTTTGGGAATCTTTCCTAGTTTTTCACTTTTAACCCACTCATATGAACATTCTATGTCATGTTTTGCTTGTTAACAACAACACAGCGGGACCTAATAGTAAGTTTTACCCATTACTTAACTACTTTGGAACTAAACTTGCTCCAACAAGACAAATTCAAACCTTTCCCTATCCTGACAATGACCACTGCCACCGCTGTGCTGACCATGTTGTCAAGAACACTTACCCTGGGAGCTGTAAATATTTAAGGGGGCGGCAACGTGGAGATGATTCCAAGCGATCTTCCTCAAGACCATTGAGATTTGGATATTTGCCAAGATCATGCGGAGACTTTTTTTTTCCCCTAAAACAAATGGCCTAGATGACAGCGAGGTAGCCAGAAAACTCTTAAAATCACCACCATGCTGCAACCGTTGTCACATCCTGTTTTTGTCTTTCTGCTCCAGCAGCTGCCGCAGTCGTTCCCAGGCGCGTTTCTGCATGCTCAGTGCAGGATGCCACAGCCATTTCCTTATTTTGTGCCGATGTTTTCGTTAGGTTGTGGACAATGTGCACACAGGTTCATGAAGGGTTAACACTCAGCTGTGCTGTGGATGTGCCCTTAGTCACAAATATGTTTCCTTTGAAGCAAGGGTGCAGTGTTTCAAAAGACAATCGCTCTAATTCCATGCAGATTTTTCCTGATTGATGATTGAGGAATTTTCAATTGAATCTTTAAATGAGTTAGAACAGTATAAGAAGTGAATGTAATCCTTAATTTTTTTTTTTTTTCTTAAAAGGCATTCTGAATTTGAAAAAATCTTGGGCATTGTGTACATGTCTGATTTACAACCATATGTGTTTTTGAGTCATAAAGCTGTTGTAAAAGTTATATAATGCTTGCAAAAAAAAAATAGTGTGGTCTCTTTGTGAAGCTAAGTGAAATAAAATATAAAGTTTGTGGTACATTAAATCACAAGCATAAATATATACTTTATGGCCAGCTGTTATTTCTAAATGTGCACAGTTTCAAAATAGAAACATTTATCCAACATGCTGATTAGCAATTTCCCAGATCCAAAAAGCCCGATTGCATTTAAGATGCAAAAGATTAAAATGCCTAAATAGATATAGTTAATAGTTCATCTTCCTAAATGCTTTTACATGTTTTAGGGCTTAGAGTCCCTCCCAACCCTGTGGACTCAAGAGTGGGAGCTCCTTTGATGTGGATCTATGTTTTAAGCACATGCTTTCACTAAACAGAATCTGCATCTCAGACACCCAGAAAGACAGTCTCCACATGAACGGAGGCCATGTGGCCCCATGCTACTTCTCGCTGGTTGTACAGGTTTGTGGAGACAGGGAGCTGCTTTTTATGATCATATCACAAATATTCAACCTTCATTTTGGCTAAAAATCATATCAGTTGCTAATGTTCCATCTCCTAGTGAGTTTACTCCTCCCCTGCATAAAAATTGGTCAAGGAGAACCTGCAAGATTATGTTGGCTCTAAAATGCAGTTCCCCAGGGAGACCTTATTTGCTCGTCCATGGAGCATCTCCATGTCTGTAGGTAGAGCAGAATTTTTAAATGCCTTTAGTCCTCTAGGATACATTGGCAATTGGCAGTTCAAAAGTTCATATGATGCCGTATGTCCTAATCATTTTTATCTACATCTAAAACAATACAGGACTGTCAAATAAAATCCTGCATGCAAACAAATGATGGAATGCAGGGGAACCCTCTGCTCTAGCCTTTTCTTCTTTGTCCGACAAGCTAATGCAATAAGGCCAATAATACAAGGTTGTGTACTAGGCCTAAAGCCTGTGACAGATAAAAAAGAAATGTTGGAAACCAATGAAGCTTTTGCACAATTAGATTTTTTTGAGGCTGTGCTGTAAGGATTGCCCAGAGCCTGTTCAGTCCTGATTGATGGTAAAATCATAACTACATCATATTAGCTGTAGAGTTCACTGACAGGTTACTACAGATTAATATTGCCACTGCTGTTCACTTACCATCAAAGCAGGGGAAATATGAATTGAGCTGTTCTTCTAACAAACCCTGCATATTAAAAGGTAAGGTGTCCTACTGAACAATCTCCCCTGTCACTGAGGAAAGACACAAACAATGTCTGTTTGAGAGATATGCAGATACGTTGCAGCATACTAATTAGTTCTGTTAGAAGAGCCCTATCGCAGTCAGCTGGCTAACAATGCCTCATGCAAGCTTGTTCCTCCAGAGCTCTTGGCTACAGGACTGCAAATGACACCCTAAAACATGGAGCCGCAAACCCTGGTGATTTAAATGCAGGCTGCCAGGCAAATTGCAGTGACATAAATTTGGCCCATGTGCTTTGCATCATGTGAATACGAAACAGGGAAGCCATGGAGCTGAGTTCTGTTTGCATCGGTCTCAGGGAGGTTTGGTGGACTGTTTTCAGAAATGTTGCTCACAGCAAGGTGGGGTTATCTGTCTTTTGCTTTACTTTGAAAATGTTGAAAATGCAAAAATATACACGTGCTGATGATAATGACATCCTAAAGTGAAAGCATTTCGTCATTTTTCCACTCCAAGCCCAGGATAAGAAGTCAACTGTGAAACAAAAACAAGGCTCACTCCACATTGTGTAAAATGGGAGAGTTGGGCCTGATGGATGCAGTAAGGAACCATATGATTAAATAGGGACTCACCTGCCTGCCGTGTTAACAAGAGCGCTGGCCTGGAACCAGGCAGGAGATGGTGCCTTCGGCCCCTCAGTCAAGTTGCTTGTTCTCTTGTAATTCTGAATGTTGTAGCTGCAGAGCGAAGGGTTTAAACTAGGTCACTGCCAAGGTCCCTTTAGTTCCTTTATCCCATTCTGCAAGCCCCAGTGTCTTCTATCCCGGGCTATGTTTCCTTGCAGGTGGCCCTTGGACTTTGGCATCAACCTTTCCAGAGAGCTCCTTAAAGATGCTGAGTCCAGGTGCCACACCTGTGGTTGGGTACACAGTGAAGTTTAAGCACTGCTGTCATGAGAGATGCCAGTGACTTGGCTGAAGCCATTGTAGACCTACTGTTGTTTTGTAGAGAAGGTGCAAAGAGCTGGAGAGGCAGCCAGAGCCTGGGGAAGAAGATAATAGTAGCTTTAAATTTTTAAAGACAAAATGGTGGTGATCTTGACCACCATAAACTATAAGTCTCATCAATAATGTTAATGGATGGATGACAGACTGGGAGAAGATATTTGCAATGCTTAAAACTGACTCTGACAGAAAAAGTGACGCTGTATTAAGACCTAGACTACACAGAGTGCTCAGTCGCATCCACCTCTTTGCAACCCTATGGACTATAACCCGCCATGCCCCTCATCCATGGGATTCTCCAGGCTAGAATACTGGAGTGGGTTGTCATGCCCTCCTCCAGGGGAACTTCCTGACCCAGGGATTGAACCTGTGTCCCTTACATGGGACACAGGTACATGGGACATCTCGTCACCTACCCCTTGCTTAATCTCACTAAGATTGTCAGATCACTACAGTCATTTACTCTTCACCTAGCAACCAAACAGAGCTCCCATCACCCCATATGTTTGTAAAAACCTGGCATTTTCCAGCTTTCTCATTTCAACATTCTGATGTGTCTTTGTAGAGACACTGTCTGATGTGTCATTCTGATGTCTCCTGCATTGGCAGGGAGGTTCTGGGAAGCCCAGAATATACAGAAGTCCCCTGAAAATTGACCAGAAAAACACAGGAAAACCCATAGACAAATGCACAAAGGGTATGAAGAAGCCATTCACCAGAGAAGAAGCTCAAACGAGGAACTGGCATCAGCAGGGGTACCCAGAATCACTAGCAATCAGTCAACATGGACCACTGAAGACATTAGAATGTTGAAATGAGAAAGCTGGAAAATGCCAGATGTTTGCAAACATATGGGGTGATGGGAGCTCTATTTGGTTGCTAGGTGAAGAGTAAATGACTGTAGTTATCTGACAATCTTAGTGAGATTAAGCAAGGTGTAGGTGACGAGAGGTCCCGTGTACCCAGGATAGCAGGTCGTGTAATCCGTGCCCCTTTTCCACATCCCAGAATATTTGTCTAAGGAAAGACAATAAACTGTATAGTTGCCTACTTCTGCAAGCCCACTACTGAAGACATACCCCAGAGAAATTTTCAGAGAGGCACCTTGTACAAGGGTATCATTTTAGCATTGTTTGTGGTGACTGAGAGTTGGAATTAACATGGGCCCCTTCACTAGGGTGTGAATAAGTAAGCTAGGTGCTTGCATTCTGTGGAATACTGTAGCATGTGGAGGCATGTGTAGCATGTGGAGGCAATATTCTAGATGTCTATGCTTCTGTGGATGGTAACTGCAGCCATGGAATTAAAAGACTGTTGCTCTTTGGAAGAAAAGTTATGACAAACCTAGACAGTGTATTAAAAAGCAGAGATATCACTTTGCCGACAAAGGTTCATACAGAGCTATGGTTTTTCTAGTAGTCAAGTGTGGATGTGAGAATTGGACCATATAGAAGGCTGAGTGGTGAAGAATTGATGCCTTCGAATTGTGGTGTTGGAGAAGACTCTTGAGAGTCCCTGGGACAGCAAGGATATCAAACCAGTCAATCCTAAAGGAAGTCAACCCTGAATATTCATTGGAAGGACTGTGCTGAAGCTGAAGCTCCTATACTTTAGCCACTTGATGTGAAGAGCCAACTCATTGGAAAAGACCATGATGCTGGGAAAGACTGAAGCAGGAGGGGAAGGAGGTTTCACAGAATGAGACGGTTGGATGGCATCACTGACTCAGTAGACATGAGTTTGCAAAAACTCTGGGAGATAGGGAAGGATAGGGAAGCCTGTTGTGCTGCAGTCCATTGGGTCGCAAAGAGTTAGACAAGACTGAGCGACTGAACAACAAATGGCTATGCACTGTGAATAAATTTTATTATTTTTATTACTTTAAAAAATTTTATTGAAGAATAGTTCCTTTACAATGTTCTGTTAGTTTCTGCTTACAGCGAAGTGAACCAGCTATACATATACATATATCCCCTCTTTTTTGGATTTCCTTCCCAAATGGGAAGGTCACCACAAAGCACTGAGTAGAGTTCCTTGTTCTATACAGTAGGTTCTCATTAACAGATAAATTTTAAAAGCAAAATTATGTGTGAAAAAGTAAAAAGGAGCAAGATTTAAAGCATAATGTCTTTTGTTCAAATTTTAAAAATGAATTCAAATTTGTTAAATACAGTGTAGCACTAGACATACAAACATATGTGCAACATGCCAACATAAGAATGCCCATGTGGGGCGAGGGAAGGTGATGTGGGCTCTGGGGAAGGAGGATAAAATACTGAAATAAGGGAAGCATCCTACTGGAATGATGAGATGGTGTGCTGTCAAATGAAGTGTGGAATTATTACAGACCTCTGCTCCTCAGGTCAAAAATGAAAGATAAAGAGTGACTATAATTTTAGTTTGTCTCTGAGAATGTAATGGAAATATTTTCCTTCAAATAAGGTATGATTGTTAGCAGGAAGCCAGAGTTCATAGATGAGAAGGCGTTTGTGTCTGTCCTGTACAACTTAGGAGAAGGCAATAGCACCCCACTGCAGTACTCTTGCCTGGAAAATCCCATGGATGGAGGAGCCTGGTGGGCTACAGTCCACAGGGTTGCTAAGAGTCGGACACGACTGAGCGACTTCACTTTCACTTTTCACTATCATGCATTGGAGAAGGAAATGGCAACCCACTCCAGTGTTCTTGTGCCTGGAGAATCCCAGGGACGGGGGAGCCTGGTGAGCTGCCGTCTATGGGGTCGCGCAGAGTCAGACATGACTGAAGCGACTTAGCAGCAGTAGCAGCAGCAGCATACAACCTATTCACCAGGAAGATGGAAACTTTGGTCCAGATGTTTCTATTTTTTGGTCTAACAGACAGTAGAGCCTCTGGCATTGTTATCAGTGAGTGACTTAGATTTCATAGTAAATGGTATTTGTAAGTTACATGCATGTAACTTTCCTCTAGAACTTTCAATAGCTTCCTATTTCCTGTAATGTACAGTCAGAACTCCTGAGCTTGGCAATAAAGACTGTCTACCATCTAACATCAAACCACCTTTCCCCATTTTATTTCCTAATTTCTCTTCATTGATCCTTTACTCTCAGGAAACAGTCCTTCGGCTCCTGACATTGTTCACGTCATGTGTCCCGCATTGCATGCCCTTCTAGTCCTCTTCTGTCTAAATCTTTATCCACTTTCAAGACTAGTTTGAAGTATAGCTCTTCTGTAGAGCTTTTCTTTACCATGTCAGGCCCAAGTGACCTTGGCTTTATCCTTTATGCAGTGTTATAGTGCCTGCTGCTTGGAATCCAAATTATCTTTTCATACCTGTGTTTTCTCTGCAGGGTCATTGTTAAATACTCTCAACTCCAGCTTACAAATGACCTTAAGCTTTTTATAGTTCAGTCAGTTCAGTTGCTCAGTTGTGTCCGGCTCTTTGCAAACTCATGGACTGCAGCATGCCAGGCCTCCCTGTCCATCACCAACTCCTGGAGTTTACTCAAACCCATATCCATTGAGTTGATAAAGTATTATCAAGTAAACATTTATCAAGCCCCTGTTTGGATACTGAGGAAGGATACAGCTATCCCTGGGATACTCTCCTTCACTTTGAAGGAGCTGATAGTCTGGTGGGGAGGCATGTCAATCACCAGAGAGAATTAGGAAGTGAAGGCTCTCAGGAGGTATGTTAGGGGATGGGCTGAGGTTGGGAACAATGATGTAGGGAGGCTGGGTGTGAATCGCAGCCTCCCATTTCGTATTGGACCTTAGGCTCCTGTGTATGCTGTCTTCTGTCCAGGACTGGCATGTTAGATCAGGGCACAGGAAAGTTAAATAAAAGCTTTTCAGGAAGGTCTGCTGTTGAACTGGATTATAGGATCATGAAGTAATCCTTACTACAGAGCCAATGCTCCTCCTCTGTCTGGTGTATTCTAGGGTAAAATAATTATTGAATGAATCTGAACTTTGCACAGGGAAATGTTAACCAATAACTGAAAACAAGGAGTGGTGTCTTTAGCTAGCTTGGGACCACAGCCCCGGTTCTCATGACAGACACATTTGTCATTGGGTTGTATGGCTACATGAGAAGGGACCAGCATTGAATATTAGACCCACTGAAGAACGAGTGAGCTAAACAGTAAAGGTATTTAACGATCTCACAGATAAAGATGTTTGGGATAGATGGTCTCACAGGCGATTTAGAGGCTTAACTGTATCACTGAGGACTGGACTCTTCCATTTCTACCTGCATTGAGGGCCCAGGGTCATCCATTTCAATCTACCATTCTCAATGTGTTTTCTTTTCATCATCTTGGGCATCATAGGGCCGCCATAGCTCAAGATGCCACAACTTCACAGAGCTGTGCTCAAAGGCAGGGTGTAAGCAAGCTTCTCTCAACATCCCTCCCTGTTTGTCAGAGAAGGATCTGTTTCCCAGAAGCTCTAGCAGACTCACCCTTATAGCTCTTTGACCAGATTGAGGCCACATGGCCAGGAAGAGCCACAGAGTTGTATCCAGCTTGTTTAGTACTGGTATTGGAGGCAGGCTTTGCTAGCATGGAAGAAAGGGGAGGGACTGGTGGTAGAGTAGGCAATCAAAAAGGTTTTCCACAGACCACACATGTATTGGGTATCCAGGAAATTCTGAATCTTTTCTGTAACTTTCATGTCTCCACCTTGTGAAATAAAATCATGTTCATGAAGAGCAAGTTCTCATGACTATCACACTTAGATTCAAGCCTCCTTTCTTTGCTGGATGATGGGGAACTTTTCTTTCATTTAATTAATTCATTCACGTATTTCCCCAACTAATTCATCATATGTTTATTGATCATTCTGGTAGCTCAGCTGGTAAAGAATCCGCCTGCAATTCAGGAGACCCCAGTGTGATTCCTGGGTCCAGCAGGTCCCCTGGAGAAGGGATAGGCTACCCACTCCGGTATTCTTGGGCTTCTTTGGTGGCTCAGACGGTAAAGAATCTGTCCACAGGCGGGAGACCTGGGTTCAATCCCTGGGTTGGGAAGATCCCTTGGAGAGGTGAATGGCTACCCGTTTCAGTATTCTGGCTTGGAGAATTCCATGGACAGAGGAGCCTGGCAGACTATAGTCCACAGGGTCATGAAGAGTTGGACATGACTGAGCAACTTTCACTTCACTTCAGGAGATGTTCTTAGATTTATTTTATGCCATGGACTCTTTTGGTGGTCAGATGCAACCTACAGATGTCTTTGCAGAATGAGGTTTTAAAAAGCACTTACAAATACACAGAATTATAAAAGAAACCAATTTAATTGAAATACAGTTCATCTTTGCATGCTGTGGCTAGATTCCACGCTGGATTGTTGTTGTTCAGTTGCTCAGTCATGTCTGACTCTTTGCAACCCCATTGACTGAAGCACACCAGGCTTCCCTGTCCTTCACTATCTCCCAGGGTTTGCTCAAACTCATGTCCAGTTGAGTCAGTGATGCCATCCAACCATCTCATCTTCTGTTGCCCCCTTCTCCTCCTACCGTCAATCTTTCCCAGCATCAGGGTCTTTTCCAGTGAATCAGCTCTTCATATCAGGTGGCCAAAGTGTCAGAGCTTCAGCATCAGTCCTTCCAATGAGCATTCAGGGTTGATTTCCTTTAGGATTGACTGGTTTGGTCTCCTTTCTGTCCAAGGGACTCTCAAGAGTCTTCTCCAGCACCACAGTTCAAAAGCATCACTTCTTTGGCATTCAGCCTTCTTTATGGTCCAACTCTCACATTCATACATGACTACTGGAGAAACAATAGCTTTGACTATACGGACCTTTGTTGGCAAAGTGATGTCTCTGCTTTTTAATACACTGTCTAGTTTTGTCATGGGATTCCCTGGTGGCTCAGATGGTAAAGAATCTGTCTGCAGTGTGGGAGACTTGGGTTTGATCCCTGGGTTGGGAAGATGCCCTGAAAGAGGGCATGGCAACCCACTCCAGTATTCTTGCCTGGAGAATCCCCATGGACAGAGAAGCCTGGCAGGCTACAGTTCATGGCGTTGCAAAGAGTCAGATATGACTGTGTGACTAAGCATAGGTTTGTCATAGCTTTTCTTCCAAGGAGCAAGCCTTTTTAAATTTCTTGGCTGCAGTCACTACCCACAGTGATTCTGGAGCCTAGGGGGAAAAAATCTGCCACAGATCCTATGCTGGATACTAGGATAGAAAATAACAGGAATTAAGGGAACATTGCCCTCCTAGAGCTTAGAGCCCGGTAGAAGCGACAACAAAGCAAAAGGCAATTGAAAACTCAGATAGGAGGTGTATAGAGCACTATGAGAGAAGACTTGAAAGGACCCAGCTCAATCTGGGATGGGGTTGGAGGAAAAGAGAAAGATTCCTGGGTATTTTAGAGGAGATTCAAAGGGATTAACCAGCAAAGTCGTAGTGGGAAGATAACTGCAGTGAGAAAGTGAAGTGAAAGATGTATAGACGAGAGATCCCATGGAGGCTCCAGAGAATTATTAATTCAGTTTTTCTGGAAGACAGGAGTTAAAGGGAGTAGACAGTTCTTGAGAACTGGGCAGAGATGAGCTCATGGCAAAACACTCCTGATAGAGTCTGATGCTGTGTGTGCTGAATGAGTTTATTGTATGAGGCAGCTTTGACCAGCGAAGACATGTGGCCAGACTTCAGTGGCCTTGTGTTGTGTTTTTGCTCACTGTGAAGTCTGCAGTACTCAGGATAGTGCTGTATCACATGATGGTTAAATGAAGGGACTGCTAGCCCTGTGGGCTTCTAATTTCTTGTCCCTCATGTTACATTATATTTGGTGAGGACTTCCAGCTGCATAAGAGAACAGGCTCAGTCAGCTCCTAAAACGAAGTCTTCTTTACCTTCTATGGATTCTCATCCCCCTCTACCACCATGTTCCTGGCTAACTGTGGCTGCCCTATCCTTCCTTCTGCTGCTAGAAAAGTCAAATTCTTGGGTGTATCTGTGGGGATTAAGACCTAGAGGTGTGGCTGGAGCTAGTGAGGGCTAGCCCAGGACCAAGTTGGGGACTGAATGTCAGCACTTGCCCTTACCTAGCCCAATTGCATAGACTGGGAGCTTTCACCTCACTGTCACCCAGGCTCCACAGCACCATCCACCAACTGCTCCTTTGGACAAGCCTGTGTTCTTCTTGTTTCCTAAAGGGTACCAGAGCCATGTTCCAAACTTCTAGGATTTCACTGGTCTCTGCTACCAACAGCACGTGTTTGTGTCTGTAAGTCACTTGGTCATGTCTGATTCTACGCAACCCCATGGACTGTAGCCCACCAAACCCCTCTGTCTGTGGTATTCTCCAGGCAAGAATACTGGAGTGGGTTACCATTCCCTTCCTGGGGGATCTTCCCAACCCAGGGATTGAACCTGGGTCTCTTGAATTGCAGGCAGACTCTTCACCGTCTGAGTCACCATGGAAGCCTGCTACCAACTATCCTCACCAAGAAATCCAAGAATTCATAGTAAAGTGACTTGTGATGTAGTTTCACAATATCATACATCTGTTTTTCAAAGTTCAGGGAATGAAATAAGAATGAGTAGAGCACCAAATGAAAGGCGGGGGACCTGAATATTCCCTGAGAAGAGGGGATGACTAGCTGAAAGGGAGCGCGAACTGTGGCTAATACAAGCCTTTCTTTTCACAGAAGCCCATTTTATAGTTGAAATGACAGAGAGAGAGAGCTGAACTTGATGGTGTCAACTGTGACCCTGACTAGGGCTATAGGAGAGAAGTTCTCAGACCTTAGCATCTTCATCTCTCAGATGAGTGGTTAGGAGTATATCTTTGAAAGTCCTGGTTAGGCATAAATTCTGTGGTTTTGAATCATACCAAACTCTTTTCCTGTGCATAAGTTTAATTCTGACTAAGAATGTAGCCTCATTTATTTCTAAGAGGGATTGACATATAGCTGAAATTGTTAAATTGTCCCACTTTTTGTCATATGGACACTATTTTTTTAAAATGATTACCCTATGATTCATGAGTCAGTTTGCCACACAAATCTCAGATGATGTGAGTGAATTATTCACATTTCATAATAGAAACACAGTAGCTTTTCATTTCCCATGTCAGTAAAATATCTCCTAGATTCTATGTTTGCAAAAAAAAAAAAAAACCTAGTGCACAGGCACACGTTCTCTGTTTTGGAGTGTGCTTCAGAAGTTTGCACTACGAGAAATGTGTCTGAGAGAAATGAATTTAACTGGGTAAAATTCACATAATCGGACATTCTCTGTTCCAGGAGGTAAGACATGGCATTCTGAACGAGGGGAAGATGCTGATGCCCGTGGCCTCCTGGTTTAGTTTCAGTGGCGCCTCATCTCATCATTTAATGTCAAGGTGTCTAGCCTTCATTAGTAAAACGACAGATCACCTATCTGACAACCAGATAAGTAGGAATAAAGCTTGCAAAACACTGAAGACCGCTATAGGATGATTTGAAGAGAAAAAGATAATAATCCACTTGGATTTTTCTTTGATACTATGGTGGATTGTCCTGGTGACATAATTTATAAGCCCTTTTCTTTGTTCACAAAGCTCTTTCAGGACCTAAGACTGTGTTTCCCTAGGACCATACTCATTTTTGACACCTATCAGGCACGGACCGTGACCTAGATTTTGAACACAAGATCAAGAAGGCCAAATTGACCATGAAAGTTCTCCTGCTTCATTTTTCTTCTGACAAATGCCATGGGACATCACAAAACATCTACAAAGAGAGACATCAAGGTGTCTTTAAAGCAAAATGACATTTTGCAAACTTTGTTGAAGAACTCTTGCAGATGAACACTGAATCAAGCAAGGTGAACTGTTCTTTTGTAGAACAGATTATAAAATATCAATGGGAAAATGTATACAGTGTATTGTAACTCTACAGGAAGGGACTGTATAAAGTCAGGCACATAAGTATGGGTTTCCAAAATATAAAGATCATTGAGTAAAGCAGTGCAAAAATTCTAGACATTGCTCATGAAGTTTTTGACTGCAGAAATTGCCTTTGCCTGGAGTTGAAAGCCCAGCTGTCTTACAATAGGGTCTTTTGCCTGCCAGCAACACAACGTGTGCCTTAAAAAGCTAGTCTGTTTTCAAGGGCTACACGTCTTGGTTGTCTGTGGTTTCCAGTAAAACGTTTTCTGGAGTTGTTAATTCTTGTTGCACAGCATTTATTTCTTTTGTTGTTCATTTATTCAAAAATTTGACCTGGTATTAAATTCTTATGGTTTTAATTTTTGATGCATTACATTTAATTGGCGCATAGGACTTCCATTCTGAGGTTTTGGTATTTAAAAAAATCATTGGTCTTTCAACTGAAAGGTTTGATGGAATATTAAATTTGATGAATCATAGCAAGTGTCTGTATTTGTTAGCTTTTATAGGACACATTAAAGCTTTCATTAATAAAGTCACACTACACTGCTTTGAGTAGGTCCTAAAAGGTTAACGACTTGATACAGGCTGGTGTTCTTAAGCTCTACTGTTTGAGGGTGGCATGTGTGGAACTGGCTCACTTTGAAATTGGAATACAAAGGAGAGATTTTTATTTTCTATCTCAAAGTCCAGGAATTTCTTGGTCCTCTTTCTCTTTTTTCTTCTTCTCTTTAAGCATCACCCAAAATCTTACTCAGGTGGACATGGGTTGAAGCCCGTGGTTTGTCAGCTGTAGGATGACCCTCTAGGGGTCATGACATCACAGGAAACTGTCACCCTCCCTCCTGGCTGCTCCTCTAGTGACCTTCAAGCAGGGACAAGCTGACTCTGTTATGAATCACCCATTCTGGAATAAGACTTGATATTTGAGACATATATTGCTAACTGTTTGATGTTGTTCCTTGAAAGATTCTGTTTTGGAAGACAAGATGTAGAAATATTTGGAATTCTCAAACAAGAATAACCTATACATGTACCTATTACAAAATCATGTATCCAGAGGATATTAGGTATGTATTTGTTGACTGACTGAATAATCCCCAGGTTCATCAGAGACCTGCATTCTTCTCTTCTGTGACTAGGAACACTTGGAGGAATTATTGCATTTGAACTGTGTCCCCCAGAGAATTCCTGAGTCAAACTTTTATTTTATGTAACAGAAATAGCATCTGATTAAACCAGATGGAAATTGTGTGGTTGCTTATAAAGATTGCCAGTTTGTGCAATTCCTTAATATTAAGTAAAGGCTCAGCAGACACTTCATGAAAATCATGAAGTCCGTGTCCTTCTCAGAAGAAACTTCCTTGCCAAAGTCATGTCTGAGGGTAAATTTTTTCTGAAAAGGGGAAGTGCAGTGCCTTGATTCTGCTGGGAATTGTTAGTAACATAAATGACTCAAATTGGTTTTGTGTGGGAGACAAATCAAAGGATTTCCATGAGGTTGCAGGACTGACCTGCAATAGTTTAACCATTTCCTGAGCAACCAGAACCTGCTTGATTGGGTGGGTGATAGTTCCCGTGTTAGTCATTGTGCGGAGAAAAATAACAATTCATATAAAAGAGGCCACCAAGGGTTATATGGCTGCAATTGTTTCTAGGCTGAAACAACTTTGTATCTGTTTATTATCCTCAGTATCTTGTTATATTGTTCTTTCAGAATCAATAAAAGCTAAACTCCCTCTATGGTTTTACTACTAAACTCTCCTGGAAGGATATGTAGTACTGAAAGTCAAGAAAGCCAGAGCAAGGAAGGAGGCAGAACTAACGATGTGTTAGAGTTAAATCCACTTTGCTTAACCTCTCTCTGAGCAGAACTTGCTTTATTAATGTAAAGCACATGGAAAGATTCTCATTTTGTTGCTGCTGTTTTTTAATACGTGAGGTAAATATTTTTCTTTAGGGAAAGAAAAGAACATTTAGTAGAAATATTTTTCTTTTGATTAATAAAGGCTGTTTTTAGCAGACTCATTACCCTCAACTTTTCTACACTTTTACAGGATCTGGCTGACAATCATGGCCATATCAATCAATAAATATAAAGACTGAATAGTCATTTTTTAATTTTTTGAAAGATAGTTTTATTAATGGCACTCCCCTCCAGTACTCTTGCCTGGAAAATCCCATGGGCGGAGGAGCCTGGTAGGCTGCCGTCCATGGGGTCGCTAAGAGTCGGACACGACTGAGCAACTTCACTTTCACTTTTCACTTTCATGCATTGGAGAGGGAAATGGCAACCCACTCCAGTGTTCTTGCCTGGAGAATCCCAGGGACAGGGGAGCCTGGTGGGCTGCTGTCTACGGGGTCGCACAGAGTCGGACACGGCTGAAGCGACTTAGCAGCAGCAGCAGCAGTTTTATTAAGAGCTCCTCTTGTGGCTCAGTGGTAAAGAATCCACCTGCAATGCAGGAGACCTGAGTTCGACCCCTGGGTTGGGAAGATCCCCTGGAGGAGGTCATGGCAACCCACTCCAGTGCTTTTGCCTGGGAAATCCCATGGACAGAGGAGCCTGGCAGGCTACAGTCCATGGGATCTCAAAAAGCTGGACACAACTTAAGAAACTAAACAATAACAGCAAAGTTTTATTAAAACTAGTTAAATAAGCATCATTATTTGCATTTTCCCTCTCCTCTGCATCATATCGTCCTTTTATATCTGTTTAAGACGTGAATTCAATAGACACCATTCAAGAATCTAATGTATCTTAATGAATTGGTGTCCACAGAAATAACCTTCCCCAGGTTTCAGGTCCAATCCTGAAAGCAGGACTCTGTGAAATCTGTGGTGTGCTGGTAAATGGGTAACAACTGAGTCCTGGGGCTGTAGAAGAAGAAGCATTTGCCAGTGCCCAAGGTGTAAATACTTTCACAAGAGTTGGGAAGAGATACACATGACTGCGGCTTCTTGGGTGGCTCAGTGGTAAAGAATCCACCTGCAATGCAGGAGACGCAGGTGGTAAAGAATCTGCCTGCAATGAAGGAGACGCAGGAGACGTGGGTTTGATCCCTGGGTTGGGAAGATCCCCTGGAGGAGGAAATGGCAACCCATTCTAGTATTCTTGCCTGAAAAATCCCATGGACAGAGGAGCCTGGGGGACTATAGTCCATAGGGCCGCAAAAAGACTGGACACGACTGAACAAGCATGCATGATTGACTTTTGCCAGCCAGCTGTAAGCTGGTTTCCACACATTCCTGTGTGTAGACCCCTCCAAGTTACGTCGCTATGTTTCTATGATTATTTCTAATTGGGAAAAGGACAGCTCCATTGGTTAAAATTTTTTTTTTTTATCCAGAAGCTATGAAAACAATTGTGTCTCATGCCCCCAGGTATTAATATATGCTGACCTTATTCAAGCCCTGCAAGAAACCAGTATCAACACATGTCTTTTCCCAGAAGCTCTTGGGTACAATCACCTTGTTTAACAAAATCTTGTAGGAAAACAATTCCCTACCTGAGGAAAAATAGAATGGTAGATTATAATGGTGATCTAGCTCTGTAATTTTTAAAAGTTTATTTTTTAAGGTATGTCATCATTATTGGAATCTGAATTTCTATAGAATGAGGTGGTTTTGCAGGACCTATTTATAGGCTTGATTACAAATGGAGCGGGGCACTGAACTCTCTAGATCTGTTATACTGAAACAGGAAAGATAGCGTCCGTCATATCTATGTATATGGGTACTCACATCTCTAAGATGCTTTATGTAGAGGAAGGCTTATCATTTGCAGCTGTTTAGGAGGAACGCCTGCACTATGAGCAGCCTGGTTTTGAAGATAATGGATTTACACCTTGCAGGAAGCCGAATGTGTGAGCACGGGAGCCAGAACCTGTTATGTATCGTGTTGCTCTTTCTCCCCTTCTTCCCCATCCTAGGTCACATCTCAGAGACAAACATCACCCAGAGGTTACCCAGGTGACCCCAGACCATCCCGAGTGGGCAGATGTTTGGGGCTTGACCTTGAAGGACAGATGGCATGAAGGGGAGTTCTCTCATACCTTGGGCTGGCCAGGACTCAGCTTCTGATGTTTCTATGGACAACAAAAGGTTTTCTTTGTGAGCTGCTTTCTGATGCGTGCTTACAACCAAATTGAACATGTTAAAAGGGAGAAGAGGCAGGAACCTACTCACTGTGCTCTGTGAAGAATTAAACTTTTTTTTTTTTTTATGAGAGTAGATGAAGGGAAATAGATTCTTAAAAATCTTTGTGCCCTCTTCCTAAAAAGTTGCATTTGCTATTTATTTCAGGTTTATTGTAATTGGCCATTCATTCCAATATGCAGCTATGTTATGTCCCCTGTTATATTTTCTTTAAAAAAAAAAGAGACATTTAAAATAAAATATTTCACACTAATTATTTAGCTGAGTTCTCTCTCCCTTTTAACTTGAATAATACCATGATCCTTGCAAGCCCAGTTCTTCCCTTTGTGAAATTTACTGTCACTAGGATATGGTATGCTTTCCCCTCTGTTTTTTTCCCTTTTTAAACTAAAATATTTTCTCAGACCTCCTTCTCTATAGTGTTACCAAGATTCTTTGAAGTATTGTCTGATTTCAGAACTAAGGCTTAACCATTCCTCTTCAGGATGCTTAAAACCACTTATAGTCTTCTAGTTTAGTACTTCAGTCTACTACATACCCACATCAGTCCTCCTGACCCAGCATAGTTCTGAAAAGTACAAGGCGACATTTCTGAAATTCAGCTGTTGATCTGATTATACAGAGCCTACCTACTTGAATGAAAAAAAAAATATTTTTGAGTAGTTTATTGAGTAGTTTTAATTTATTGAGTAGTTTTAATGTCTTGGCATCATTCTGATTGCTCTGTGGGCATTGCTCACTTAATCTCCACAGAAGAGACAAGTCATGTGCTTATTATCATACCCATTTTCCAGATGAGGAAGGTAAGGCCCAAAGAAGTCACTGAATTTTTTGTAAGGTCATAGGTCATATCAGTAGAGCCAGGATTCTAATTCAGGCAGTCTGACTCATGAGTTCACATTTCTGTCCACTATGCCATGTTCAGAGAGTGGTCTTACAACCTGTTTTGAAAGTTATATTCAAGGCTGTGTGCAAGTGGAAAGAACATAGCACTAACTAAGGCCAAAGGATAGGCTCTCAATGTGATTTTGTCATGCATCAGTAGTGCAAATGTGGGCAAGCTTATCTCTCTAGGCAGAAATGGATTACCTTAAGTCCCTTTATAAGCACCTTATTTAAGTAAATACTACAACTTTCAGTAGGAAGTATTTAAGCAGAGCCATTAAGACCAGCATTGAATAGAGCTTTTTGGGTCAATGTGTGCAGTTGACACAGGGCTCCATGGAGGACTTCCTGACTTGAGCTCCTATTCTGTCTCTTACCAGACGTAAGATGGTGGCAGGTTAGTTATCCTGCCAGAGCCTCAATTCCTTAATCTGTAAAGAGCAAATAATAAAAGATGCCCATCTCAAGGGATCACTGAGGGTAGATATACAGTGCTTTTAAAACATTTAGTGCAGCATTATATATGCTTCTCTAATGGCACCCCACTCCAGTACTCTTGCCTGGAAAATCCCATGGACGGAGGAGCCTGGAAGGCTGCAGTCCATGGGGTCGCTGAGGGTCGGACACGACTGAGCAACTTCACTTTCACTTTTCACTTTCATGCATTGGAGAAGGAAATGGCAACCCACTCCAGTGTTCTTGCCTGGAGAATCCCAGGGACGGGGAGCCTGGTGGGCTGCCGTCTATGGGGTCACACAGAGTCGGACATGACTGAAGTGATTTAGCATAATCCTATGAGGTTACTATTATTAGCTTCATTATACAGATAAATAAACTGAGGCCTAAAGAAATTAGATAACTTGTCCAAGGATATTTATCCTGTAAGTGATAGAGTCAGGATTCTAACCCAGGCAGATGGGTATTTAACCACACACCATCTTTCATCTTTCTCCCAGGACAATGCTGTAAGTCATTTATTACCTGAGCTAATAATCCCTTTCTTAGTATATACTCGACTTTCCCACCATTCCACAGCCAAACAATTTGGCTAGGAACTGCAAAAGATTTCCAGGATCCAGCCCCAGCACAGACCCACAATCCATTATGATTTGTCAAGGCCTCTCTGTTCTGATTGGTTAGTGCTACACATGCGTGGGTGCACACGTGCACGCACACACACAGACACACACACACACACACACCCATCCCCATCACTAAGCACAGGTTCCTTTTCTGGAATGCCCTTCCCAAGATTCCTTCTAAATTTTAAGTTTTGCAGGCTTTGTTGGCATCCAGCCTCCCAGGCCCACCCCACTCTTTACATGCCCGTGTAGGTAAACTTGTTTCACCAAGAGCTAATTCCCAATTCAGCACACAATATGGAGAACTAAAGTTTCACAGAGCAACTGGTGGGAATGGCCTCGGGACATACTGAAATCTGTTCAGGTCGTATGTCAAGTAACTAAGAGAATTAAATAGGATACCCAGGAAAGTAGAACATGGGCCTCTGTCTCCTATGTTTTCTGCACTGCGGACAGATGCTTTACCTGCTGAGCCAGCCGAGAAGCCCCAGAACACATCCAGACAGGAATAATGAGTGTCCTTAAGACACATGTGGAAACACAAGAGAACTTGTGTTTAAATTTCACTATATGTTTTATGTGCATTTATTAAAGACTTTAGAATTCTCTGATTTTTGAACTACTGTGCAGCAACCAGAGAGGGAGGCAGAGCCATTTGTGACCTGTAGTTGTTTCACCAGTTGCTCTGTAAATGCTTTTTCTTTTTAATTGAGAGGTAGGATATTGAATTTTCAGAATAGAAAGTTTCCTTTATTTTGATACTTCTGTGATTCTTCAAAGCCCCAAAGACACCTCATCACTAACTGATTCTAACAGACTCTGCTCTGTTTGGGCTCCCCTGTGTCAGAGAATAAAACAAGTTAGCAGTTGGCACCTCTGTGTGGACACTAGTCCGGGAAACATCTTTAGTTTTCAATTTCACACTTGATGATGATCTGAGTCTGGGCTACTGGAAACCAAGTTCTTTTGTAAAATGGTCTAGATTCCTAGTTACTCTTCTGTCTCTTCCACCCTGCACATCCCTAGGGTTTTGAGCTGCTCTATTTCTTTGTGAGGTGGGTCTGTACCCACAGAGGAGCAATGCTTAGGTTTCCCCTCATGACCTGAATCATTTATTTCTAGCTGAAATGCTCTCCTTAACTCACTGTTGTCTTGTTTTTCAAGAATCCTACCCTTCCCCTCGTGCTGCGTGTGCTGGGGCTGGTGTGTGTATGTAGTGGGGGAGATCACTCAGACAGGACCATCTTGACTGCCTGTCCTTTGTGATAAGCTTAAGACACCCATCTTAACTGAAGGTTTCTGGTTTTTCAACGTCATCTGTAATCTTGTGATGCTTGATAAAGGTAGCAAAACAATACGAGTTGATAAGTAAATGTTAATATATACTGCAAATACAAAAGCAGTTTCTTCTGCAATTGATAATGCATGAAAATGTGCAATAATAGTATTTAATTTGCACCAGTAGGTGAGAACTCCGAATCCTTCATTATGAGCCTAAATCTGATTTTTGTTTGTGACCAGCATGAATGCTGACCTCTGCCCTTTGAATGATCTTTCCGTCTCCCAGAAAGTTCATGAAAAGGTCATGGAGCTGCACTGACTTCCTCTGTGTGTGCATGGACGTGTCTTTGCTATTGATCTGGGAAAAGACCTGGCTTTGTCCATTCAGTGGTTTTGTTCACTTTATTTTTAATGGAAACCTGATCAGCAATTATAGAATTTTTCCACCGGAATTCACACCTGACTAAGTGCAGAAAGCTAACCTCTTTTCACGCTGGTTATTTAGCCTGTGTTTTACCTTGGCCGTAACTCCCAATTAAACGCATTTCTTGTACCCTTAACAAAGCAAAATATGGCACTTACTGCTCACAAGCTCAAAGCAGGAGAGAGAGGGGGGAAATGGCTTAATAGCTGAAAATAAAAACACCACTGAATTTTTCTTATGGATTCCTTCATGTCAAATTCATATCATGAATGACTCTGAGTTTTCTCTTTAGATCATCTTGGCATGATCGAGGAGCAAAAATAAAAATGATTTCTAGTATATTCTTGAAGTGATTCCTTCTTTTGATGCCACCTGTCAGCGTAAAAGAGGTTATGAATCTCCGGAAACCTGCTTTACTGGCACCATCAGCAGCGCTGGCACCGGTTTTCAAATCAGACTGCAGTAACTGGTAGAGTTGGAGGGTTTTAAATCTCCACTAGAAAACCATTGCCATTTATGAACAACAAGCATTGTACTGAAATGGTGAAAAATGCGTGTGCGTCATATTTAGAATGATTGTGGAGGGGGGATATAACAATACTTTTCAAGACTGTAAGCAATACGTATATTCGTATCTTGTGCTATTTATCTTGTAGATATACAGCACTAGAAGTTCTCAGCTGCTAGCTGCTAGGTTAGCATTGAGAAGGAAAGATCCTGAGGTTTGTCACCGCTGTATATCACTGCAGCCGTGCCCTTTGATTACAATGGGGCAACACCAGTCATTAATAACGGGGAAAGCTTTTTGTCTGGCAAATGCATCGCTGTACAGGCCTCCTTTCTTAACACCTAGGCATCTTGGTGAGGTTGCAAAGGTAAATTAAAGATGAAGAATGTTTATTTTACAGCCACACTTGTAAATAGAGCCATTCCAGAAAATGTATTTTTTCCCAGTCCTATAAACTTGATTCGTTTTCATATTTTGCATTTGCTCAAGGGAACCCAGTTATTAAGCTTCACTCGAACAAATAATGTGAGCACAATGTAATTATGATTTTAATTTCATCACTGTCACACTCAGTTACCAGAGGGTTACAGCACAAGCTAACCACCAAGACAACAATTGCAGTACAGACTTAAAAACCCAAGTGTGTCCATAGTTGGAGATTTCCTGAAGAGTATAATATGAATAGAATTTGCAGGGCAGGATACTTTCCAATGTGGGAAAAAACCCAGTGTGGTCAGATTTGATACTTATTGAATGTGTTGCTTGACAGTTTAATACCAGCAGCCAGTTTTCCAGGAAGTGAGGCTTCCCCATCAGAAGTCACCCCAAAGTTAACTGTTTGCAAGCGAGCTTGATTCACATTAAGCCAACTTAAAAGAAACAAATTTATAAATGCCACCTCCCTGTGTGACATGTTACAACTTTTTCAAGGTGAGTACAATTATCATGTCAGTTTATCTCTATTTCATTTCTAGTGCCACTAGAGTCCATTAAGACCCATCATTCCTTAACTAGACTATTCCAATAACCTCTTTGGTTGTTTTTTTACCTTCAGTCCAGCTTCCTTTAATTCAGAGGTTTTCAAAGTAGGAGATTTCCACAACCCATTAGTGGTGGTGAAATCAATTTAGTGTTTCCCTATTAACATTTAAAAAAAGAAACAGCAGAATGAGACAAAGCACATTGCAGCACATCGCACAAAGAAAGGGCACGTGTTATTGCCTGGCACTTTTCTTTAGCCATGTGCATGTGTGCACGTGTGTGTGTGACAGCTGTGTGTGTGCGCACACGTGTATATATCTGCATACTCCTACTCTCATTGGTTCCAGATGTAAAATGTGGTTCTTTTGTAGGTTCTAACAAAAAATAAGAACATGTCTGCTCTAATCCATGCTTCCCAAAGTGTAAAATGCTTCCAGGCAATTTGGGTTCTTGATACTGGATCATGTGATGACAACACTATTGCTGTTTCTTTTCCAGTCTATCTAATTTCTCTATCCAGTCTATCTAATTGGATCAAAAAGAATGTCTCAGGTTGGTGCTAGCTATCCTTAACACTCACTGGCACCGCCTACTTTTCATTCTTATTGTTTTTAACAAAATTAGATTCAACCGTTTTGATAAGAAAATTATCTGGATCAAAAGTTGTAATATTGTTTTGTTGATATTATATTTATTGCGTTCATTTTTTAAGGCAAATGATGCTGACTTTCCATTTATGCTTATGATATAAAGTTTCTCTTAAAATAGCTTAAAGGAAAAAAGCCAATTTAAAGAAAAATATTAAGGAACTTAGAATACAGGAGGAACATGGTTAGGGCAAAAATTATGATCAGCATATGGAAATCATTCAAGTTTTTGCTAAAGCTGAGACTATTAATCAATTTTTAAAACTATTGCCAGAATAATCTTTCTAAAATCAAATTAAGTCCCGTCCTTTCCTCTACATAAAATTCCTTAGTACCGTTCCACTGTCTACAGGATCTGATGCCTGCCTCCTTTTCCAAATACACCTCCTTTTACAGCCCCACTCACAACCCAGCTGAAAAATTTGTTCTATTTCACCTCTGTGCCTTTGCCCATTCTGTAGCTTCCTTGGCAGGAAGTAGCTGGAATGCCAGCCACGTCTGTCACCATAAGTTCGTCCTTGACCCTCAAGGCTCGGCTCAAATGTGAAAGCTCCAGGTCTTGCCCAAGCAGCAGACACTCCAGGCTCCGTTCTCACATAGCAGCTTATTCATACCACTATAAAAGTGAAAACTGAAAGTTGCTCAGTCATGTCTGACTCTTTGTGACCCCATGGGACTGTAGCCCGCCAGGCTCCTTAGTCCATGGAATTTTCCAGGCAAGAATACTGGAGTGGGTAGCCATTCCCTTTTCCAGGGATTGAACCTGGGTCTTCTGCTTTGCAGGCAGATTCTTTACCATCTGAGCCACCAGGGAAGCCCATTCATACCACTGGGATACCATTTATTACAATAATTTTCAAGGTTTTTTTTTTTAACCTCTTTTCTTACCCTAAAGCACAAAGTGTCTTATTCATCTTTGTCTCTTGAGTATCTAAGATAGTTCTTGGCACATTCGCATGGTAGGTACACACAGACTTTTGAGAATGAGTTAATGCCTCATAATGAAGATGTACTTGGCCCAAGAAGAGCACCAGACATAATTTAGGAGCAGATTATAAATCTGAAATTGGCTTTGTCAGCATAGAAAGCCAAATGGGATTTGGAATTAGTAACAACAACAACAACATTCATAATAATATTAACCAGCTTTGGAGAGCTCTATTCTTATTTCAGGGATGCTGCTCTTGCATGGAAAATCCTATGGACAGAGGAGCCTGGAAGGCTGCAGTCCATGGGGTCGCTAAGAGTCGGACATGACTGAGCGACTTCACTTTCACTTTTCTCTTTCATGTGTTGGAGAAGAAAATGGCAACCCACTCCAGTGTTCTTGCCTGGAGAATCCCAGGGATGGGGGAGCCTGGTGGGCTGCCGTCTATGGGGTCGCACAGAGTCAGACATGACTGAAGCAACTTAGCAGCAGCAGTAAGTGCTTAGCAAGTGCATGGCCCTCTATGTATATTATCTCATAGTCCATAAAAATCTCAAGAGAGAGGAGCTCTGATTTTGTCCTCAGTGTGGAAACAAGAGGGTCAGCAAGGTTAGGTCACTCATCCAAGGTCAATAGCTGTTCAATGGTTGAATTGAGATCTAGGTCCAGGGTTCTCTGCCCCCAGAGCCTGCCGCCAGCCATCAGGCTACATGCCAAGGATGGAACAATTGCCTTTTACTCTCTAAAGAGAATGGACTGGCATAATGCAACTGCTTCCCTTGGCTCTGCCCCTGTTGAGCCCAGCTGCCCCAATGTCTGCTGAGGACAGCCTACCATCTGTCCTGGTCACTGCTCTGTCCCGGGACACTGTTGTGTCCCAGTCGCTGCTTTGTCCTGGTCACTCCTGGCTTCTCCAGCACTCTGCCTCCTTGGCTCCAGGCTCTTAAGTGGTTTCCCAAGCTTGATTCTTCCCAATTGGCCCAACCTCAGGCCTCCCACATAGCTGCCTGGTTCATGAAGCAGCATCACTTCCTGTTTAATAGCTAGAAACTGCTCCCAGAACACTTGACTGAACAACTCAGCTGTTTGACTTCAGGCAAGTTACTTAACCTCTCTGTATCCTCAAGAGTAATTGAGTTATGATCGTAGCTTAGAACCATGCCTGGCACCTAGTAAACATTATGAGTGTTTATTAAATAAGGTGCAAACTGTCTGCCTCTTGCCATTTCCTACCGTTTCAGGTAACATTTTGCTTGATTGCGTCCCATTAATCCCTTACTCCTTTTAGATGTTCCACAGAGGCTGTCACTCACTTGAATGTCATTGTCAGAACACTGACTATCATCTGATATGTTATGATTTATTTCATCTTTAGGCTATCCCTCCTTTAGGGTCAGAACTGTGCTAAGTGCAACTAGACAAGAACAGATGAATAATGCAGTCTTTGTCCTCAGGGAGCTTAAGGTTCAAAAACAAAACAAAAGCATCGTCCTTGCCATGTGGCTTGTTAGGAGGCCCCAGTGGGGAAGAGAGAATAAGTTCGGACATGTGGGATGGATTAGGCACTAAGGGGGCCACCAGAGTCCTACAGGCTGGCCCCTTCCTAGGGGATCAGCAGTTTAGTCTGCCCAGTGCAAGAGGGATAGATATGACCAGGAGTCTGAGTTAAAAGGGGTGGGATGGGGCAGAACTTGACAGTGGAGACTCCTGGAGGGGATAGTTTTGGGATCTGGAAAGATGCTGTAGGGTCAATCACAGAGGTCTGCTGAGGTCAGGGTTGGTCAATGTTTACCCAGCATCTCTCCTGCTTAATTGTTGGTGTGAAGGTTAATTTTAGTTGTCAATTTGGCTGGGCCACAGGAGGCCCAGAAATCTGGAAAAACATTATTTCTGGTGTGTATGTGAGGGTATTTCCAGAAGACCTTAGCATCTGAGTCCATAAACTGAGTAAAGCAGATTGCTCTCTCTAATGTGGATGAGCCTCGTCCAACCCACTGAGGGACTGAATAGAATAAAAAGAGAAAAGCAGGAAAAATGCACTCTCTCTCTGACTGTTTGAGCTGGGCCATCAGCCTTCTGCCTTCAGTATGGGACTTATACTCTTCATAGCCTCTCCAGTTCTCAGACCCTTAGATTTGGATTAGAACTTATATCACTGGTTCTCCTGGTTCTCAGACACTGGGACTCAGACCAGAACCACACCACTAGCCCTTCTTGCAGAGGTGGATTGGAGGACTTCTCAGTACATTTCAGTCAGTCGCTCAGTCATGTCCGATTTTTTTTGTGACCCCATGGACTGCAGCACACCAGGCTTCCCTGTCCATCACCAACTCCCAGAGCTTGCTCAAACTCATGTCCATTGAGTCCGTGATGCCATCCAACCATCTCATCCTCTGCTGTCCCCTTTTCCTCCCACCTTTAATCTTTCCCAGGATCAGGGTCTTTTCCAATGAGTTAGTTCTTCCCATCAGGTGGCCAAAGTATTGGAGTTTCAGCTTCAAAATCAGTCCTTCCAATGAATATTCAGAACTGATTTCCTTTAGGATGGACTGGTTGGATCTCCTTGCAGTCCAAGGGGCTCTCAAGAGTCTTCTCCAATACCACAGTTCAAAAGCATCAATTCTTCAGCGCTCAGCTTTCTTTCTAGTCCAACTCTCACATCCATACATGACTACTTGAAAAACCATAGCTTTGACTAGATGGACCTTTGTTGGCAAAGTAATGTCTCTGCTTTTTAATGTGCTGTCTAGGTTGGCTGTAGCTTTTCTTCCAAGGAGCAAGCTTCTTTTAATTTCATGGCTGCAGTCATCACCTGCAGTGATTTTGGAGCCCCTCAGAATAAAAGTCTCTCACTGTTTCCATTATTTCCCCTTCTATTTGCTGTGAAGTGATGGAACCGGATGCCATGATCTTAGTTTTCTGAATGTTGAGTTTTAAGCCAACTTTTTCACTCTCCTCTTTCACTTTCATCAAGAAAGACTCTTTAGTTCCTCTTCTCTTTCTGCCATAAGGGTGGTGTCATCTGCATATCTGAGGTTATTGCTATTTCTCCCAGCAATCTTGATTCCATCTTGTGCTTCATCCAGCCCAGCATTTTGCATGACATATTCTGCATATAAGTTAAATAAGCAGGGTGACAATATACAGCCTTGACATACTCCTTTCCCGATTTGGAACCAGTCTGCTGTTCCATATCCAGTTCTAACTGTTGATTCTTGACCTGCATGCAGATTTTTCAGGAGGCAGGTAAGGTAGTCTGGTATTCCTATCTCTTTAAGAATTTTCCAATTTGTTGTGATCCACGCAGTCAAAGGCTTTGGCGTAGTCAATAAAGCAGAAGTTGATGTTTTTCTGGATCACTCTTGCTTTTTTGATGATCCAACAGATGTTGGCAATTTGATCTCGGGTTCCTCTGCCTTTTCTAAATCCAGCTTGAACATATGGAAGTTCACAGTTCATATACTGTTGAAACCTGGCGTGGAGAATTTTGAGCATTACTTTGCTAGCGTGTGAGATGAGTGCAATTGTGCGGTAGTTTGAGCATTCTTTGGCATTGCCTTTCTTTGGGACTGGAATGAAAACTGACGTTTTCCAGTCCTGTGGTCACTGCTGAGTTTTCCAAATCTGCTGGCATATTGAGTGCAGCACTTTCACAGCATCATCTTTCAGGATTTGGACTAGCTCAACTGGAATTCCATCACCTCCACTAGCTTTGTTCATAGTAATGCTTCCTAAGGCCCACTTGACTTCGCATTCCAGGATGTCTGGCTCTAGATGAATGATCACACCATCATGGTTATCTGGGTCATGAAGATCTTTTTAATATAGTTCTTCTTTGTATTCTTGCCACCTCTTCTTAATATCTTCTGCTTCTGTTAGGTCCATACCATATCTGTTCTTTATTGTGCCAATCTGCATGAAATATTCCCTTGGTATCTCTAATTTTCTTGAAGAAATCTCTAGTATTTCCCATTCTACTTCTCAGCCTCCATAATTGTGTGAGCCCATATGTGTATATATGTCTGTCTGTCTGTCTGTATATATATATATATATATCTATATATATATCTTATTGGCTCTGTTTCTCTGGAGAACCCTAACCAGTACAGTTAGTGATCTGCCTGCTTGGTATCCATGCTGTACTGAAGACAATGGCAGGAAGTAGGAAGAGGGAGAGGGTCCTGTTCAGTCAGCAGTCGACCCTGGACTGTGATCTTTGCAAACATTCTGAAGAGAAACCAAATACCAGGGCAGAAGGCCCAACAGAGAGCCAGCCCACAAAACAGGATATGAAGGAACCCGAGTCTCCATTCACTCAGAGTCTAACAAGAGTAGGCCTCCCAACCAGTTCTGGGTCATGCTCCTACTTGTCTCTGTGTACATAGGAGACCTAGTTCTTATTGAGCTCCATCATGGTCAGGCTGGGCATAAGGGGTGGGGAGGGGGAGGGTACAGATGAGGTGAGGGCCTTTGCAACCCTGCCAAGAAAAAGCACTATGTTGCCAAATAGCATTGATGGTCAAATTCTAGATGAGAGTAACATCAGCCTTACAAACCCAGAGATCTACATGTTTTAGCAGTGATTTCTTCTTTGTTATGGAGGAGGCAATGGCAACCCACTCCAGTACTCTTGCCTGGAAAATCGGGGTGCTCACAGACAATGTGGCAATAAGCTAGGCCTAGTAGCTCAGCTGGTAAAGAATCTGCCTGCAATGCAGGAGACCCCCGTTCAATTTCTGGGTCCAGAAGATCCCCTGGAGAAGGGACAGGCTACACACTCCAGTATTACTAGGCTTCCCTCAAGGCTTAGACAGTAAAAAAAATCCACCTGCAATGCGGGAGACCTGTGTTTGATCCCTGAGTCAGGAAGATCCCCTGGAGGAAGGCATAGCACCCGACTCCAGTATCCTTACCTGGAGAATCCCCATGGACAGAGTAGCCTGGCAGGCTACAGTCCAGTTGTGAAGAGTCGGACTACTAAGCACAGCACAGCATAGTAAGATGTTAGTATTGGTTTGATTTCACAGATGAGGATGGACAGGAACACAATCCCTGTGGATGGAAAGGAGAGAGCAAAGATGCAGGGGTGAGGAAGTGGAAGGTGAGAGTGAGATATACTTAGAAAATTTAAGTTTACAAGTTGGGAAAATTATTCAGTAAAGTCAGCATTGTTTCTAGAATAATCACATTAATGCTCTCATTCTGAAGGTAATGTGGACCTGTTCATAATATCTGTGCTGTGCTGTGATTAGTTGAAGGGAATATGCTATACACAGGCCTGTACTATAATTAATGGGACATCTTTGAAAAATAAGAATGACTTTCTCATCACCCCCAGGTGAAGGGCTGGGAGCAATAAAAAGTACATCGTGGAAAGACATCTTGAAAACAAGATGCTGAATTACTGATGTGACTGATGGAAAACCATTAGTGACTGTTCCTGTAACCAGAGCCTTGAGGGAGTTGCTGAGAAAGGGTGTCACTAGCCAAAAGGCTAAACAAAGTCATGAAAGGCCTGAAGGTTTGACATTGAGGGCTGTGCACTGTATATCTTTATCCCCAATCTGAGATTGTAAAGAAGAGATATCTCTAGAGCACGAATAAGGAAGTAGAAGTTAACAATAAAAGGCATTCGAGGATTAGGATCTGGGCTTTTGCCTGAGAATGGCATCAGCCCCCTGATCCCCACTTTATTTCTGAGTCTTCTTTTTCTTTATTCTTCTGAGGCACCACTTCCTCAGGTCGGTTTGTTGTTGGGCTGGTCCCAACATTTGGTGCCTGAACAGGGACCTGGAGGGTGCAAGTAGCTTTCGAGGCTCTTTTTTGACAGTGCCAGAAGATGCAGGGAATTCCAGCCGAGAGATCAGAGGACGGTGAAAGTACTTGGTGAGTACACTCTGTGGATTTGTCAATCGGGGACACAATGAGGCAATTTCCTTCTAAGAATGCTGACTATATTGTGCTTCTAAAAACCTTACTACGTAGCTCTGGAGTGAAAGTGAAAGAAGAGAATTTTCAGAAATTATTTCAAGCAACTCACTGGGTCACTGGTTGGACCCAGAAAAAGGGACTTTGAGTCTTAATGAGTGGAAAGAAGTGATGTGTTGTTTTCGTAGAGCCTATCAGTCTGGGGAACCCATTCCTATAAGTGTGTGGTCTTTCTGTAATCTTACGTATACTACTTTGGCTCCTTTACAATCTGAACGGTCTGACTCTTCAGATTCAGAATCTGATACTCCTGCTCCTCCTGCATCTTGGGAATTACTTGTCTGGCCACATCATATTTATGAAAATCTGGATAAAGGGAAATATAAGCCTTTGGAAGGGGAGAGAGAGGCTCAATTTTTGAGTCCTAAGTCCCATGTTAACTATGGTACTGAGCGACATCCTGAAGCTTTCCCTTTATTACCAGTCTCACAGCCTTCAGCTCTTTGGCCGGAGCCCCCTGTAGTGCAGGAACCCCCTGCACTAGATACACCATGAGATGATTGGGTATTTAGAGCCGCAGTCACAATACCAAAGTTGTCTATGCCTGCTCTCTCATCTTTTCAATGAGCTGTATGAGCAGCAAGGCGAGAAGGTGACCTTGATGCTTTGGTTTTGCCTGTTATCATGACTGAGGTGCCCCCTAAGGCTCAACTACCACAAGGCGGGGTACAATTTGAATATATTCCTCTATTTTTAAAAACTATTAAGGAGATTAAACAGGCATGCACACAATATGGAACTACATCCCCTTATACCACAGGTCTTATTCAGGGGTTGTCTCAGTCTGAACGATTCATTCCATATGATTGGGAAATGATTGCTAGAACTTGCTTATCCACTTCAGAATTTTTTCACTTCCGAACATGGTGGCAAGATGAAGCCTCTCAACAGGCTCAAAGAAGTACAGCTGCTAATCCTCCTCTTAATATTACTATGGAACAATTAATGGGGTCAGGGGCATATCAAGGGATTCAGAAACAAATACAATTCAATGATCAACTTATAAGTCAAATTAGATTTATTTGTCTTAGAGCATGGGAAAAGGTTAGCCCCCCGGGACAGTCTCATCCTTCTTTTGTTAATGTGAAACAATCTAATGGAGAATCGTATACTGATTTTATCGCCCGATTAAAACAAAATCTGGTGAGAATTGTTGCTCAAACTGAATTAAGGGATATGTTGTTACTGATGCTTGCCTATGATAATGCGAATTCAGAATATCAAAAGGGTTCACAGCCTCTCAAAGCACAAGGAAAGCCTCTAGAGGATTATATTAAGGCTTGTCATGATATTGGATCAGAACCCTATAAGATGCAATTGTTAACTCAAGCCATTACTGGCTTGAAACAACAAGCGAATCAGCAGGTTAAATGTTTTAGTTGAGGTAAGAAGGGACATGTGCAGAAAAATTGCAAGACTAATAAAAATACACCTAATAAGCCTACTCCCACAAATGAAAAGACACCTGGATTACGCCCTCAGTGTAATAAAGGCAATCATTGGGCTAATCAGTGTAGATCTAAATTTCATAAAAATGGATCCCCTTTGTCGGGAAATTGGAAGAAGGGCCCCACTCAGGGCCCATCAAACAATATGAGCTCTCAACAAACCTGGAACGCTGTTCCTTTTGTGTACCCAGCCAGCGAACAGCAACATCATCCAGCCTTTCCAAACCATACACCCAGGTTGCTGACCTCCTTCCTGCAACATCCGGGAGTGCAGCATTAGGTATCCCCACCATTGATAATTTACATCTTATGCCAGCTATGGAAATTTATAAAATCCCTACTGGAATTAAAGGTCCAATACCTAAAGGAAGTGTGGGATTATTATTAGGACACAGTAGTTTAACAAGTAAGGGAGTTCAAGTCCTAATGGGGATTATAGATGAAGATTATGAGGGCGAAATTTCTATTATGGTGAAAACAGAGTATCCTTATCAAATAATAAAAGGATATTATTAGCAAATCATATAGCTCGATCATTATTATTACATTATATCACTACTTGTAAATTTCATATTAAAAGAACTGGAGGATTTGGAAGTAGAGGAAAACAGGTATATTGGCAAACTTTTGTATCTGATTCTGCTGCTGCTGCTGCTAAGTCACTTCATCGTGTCTGACTCTGTGCGACTCTATAGACGGCAGCCCACCAGGCTCCGCCATCCCTGGGATTCTCCAGGCAAGAACACTGGAGTGGGTTGCCATTGCCTTCTCTGGTATCTGATTCTAGACCCACATTATCTGTATATATTAATCATAACAAATTTTTAGGACTGTAGACACTGGAGCTGATGTTTCTATAATATTTAAAAAGCACTGGCCAATTTCTTGGCCTTTAACAGATGTTCCTATTATGTTAACTGGAATTGGAACTACTCAAAATATTCAAAAAAGTATTAATATTTTGACCTGTTCAGGTCCTGAACAACAACCTGCAACTTTACAACATTTAGTTGCAGATATCTCTATTAATTTATGGGGATGAGATCTATTGCAATGGGGAGCTTATGCAACAATTCCTACTGTATCTTCTCAAGCTAAACAAATTATGGCAAATATGGGATATAATCCTGTTCAAAATACACAGGCTTTTTAGTGAGGGCCATTGCTGAACAACAAAAAAGCAGCACTTAAATTGACATGGAAATCTGATAAGCCTATTTGGACAGAGCAGTGGTCCCTATCACATGAAAAGTTACAGGCTGTTGAACAGCTAGTAGAGGAACAATTATCTCTTAATCATATTGCCTCAACTACTAGTCCTTGGAATTCTCCTGTGTTTGTTATTAAGAAGAAATCTGGAAAATGGAGAATGTTAACTGATTTAAGAAAAATTAATGCTATAATTGAACCTATGGGTGCTTTACAACCAGGCATTCCATGACCTTCTATGATACCACAAAATTGGAAAATAAAAATCATTGATCTTAAAGATTGTTTTTATACTATTCCTCTACAAGAATCTGATACTACCTGTTTTGTTTTTACTGTACCATCAATTAATAATAAAAAACCAGTGTCTTGATATTACTGGAAGGTATTGCCACAAGGAATGCTTAATAGTCCTACATTATGTCAATTATATGTCTCCCAACCACTTGAATTTATTAGAAAACAATTCCCTCATGCTTATATTATCCATTATATGGATGATATTCTTTTAGCTTCTCCTTCTGCCAAGAAACTTCAACATATTTTCTTAAATACAGAGATTAAGTTAAAAGAATATTGGTTACATATTGCTGTTGATAAATTACAAAAGCAGGAACCATGTACCTATTTAGGATGTATACTGCAAAGAAATATTATTAAACCACAAAAAATATAAATTCGAACTGATTCCTTGAAAACTTTAAATGATTTTCAAAAATTATTAAGAGATATAAATTGGTTACGACCATCTTTGCTGCTGCTGCTGCTGCTGCTAAGTCACTTCAGTCATGTGACCCCATAGACGGCAGCCCACCAGGCTCCCCCGTCCCTGGGATTCTCCAGGCAAGAACACTGGAGTGGGTTGCCATTTCCTTCTCCAATGCATGAAAGTGAAAAGTGAAAGGGAAGTTGCTCAGTAGTGTCCGACTCTTATCGACCCCATGGACTACAGTCCACCAGGCTCTTCTGTCCATGGAATTTTCCAGGCAAGAGCACTGACCATCTTTAGGAATTCCTAATCATTCCTTTACACACCTATTTCAAATCCTACAAGGAGACTCTGATTTAAATAGCCCCTGGCGTACTAATAGAACAAGCTAAACAGGAACTAGATCTTGTGAATCAAGCTATCCAGCAAAGACAGCTTAAACAAGTAGATTTGACTGTGCCAATTTCTTTACTTATTCTTCCTACTTTAGATTCCCCTACAGGAATATTGGAGAAGGAAGTGGCACCCCACTCCAGCATTCTTGCCTGGAGAATCCCATGGAGGGAGGAGCCTGGTAAGCTACTGTCCACAGGGTCGCAAAGAGTTGGACACGACTGAGCAACTTCAATTTCACTTTCAATCCCAGTCCCACATTCAATCCCTTGAATGGGGATTTTTGTCCCACACTCCTAAGAAAGTAATGACTACTTACATAATGCTTATTTCCGTTCTTGTTTCAAAAATGAGATCCAGATGTATACAACTGTCTGGTTATGATCCACATGAAATTGTTCTTCCTTTCACTAATGATCAAATCCGTAGATTATTTGTTACCAGTATGGATTGGCAAATTGCCATTGCTGATTTCATAGGTGAGGTTCATAACCATTTTCCAAAGTCACCTTTGATTACTACTGCTGCTAAACACAAATGGATAATTCCTATTATTACTCAAACAATTCCTCTTACTAATGCCCCTGTTTATTTTACTGATGCAAATAAAACTCTCAAAGCTGGACCCACAACAAAGGTGTGGCAATCTAGCCTAACCTCTGTTCAACAAGCCAAATTAGAGGCTATTGCTACCTTATTACAGGATGTTTCTACAGCATTAAATATTATATCAGATTCTCAATATGCTGTAAGGATAATACAAATTATTGAAACCATATCTCTACCAAAGGCTTATTCTAAATCATATATTATTATGATATCATCTCAATTACAAAATATAGTAAGACTTCGTTCTTCCCCTTTTTACATTACACATATCAGATCTCATTCTAAATTGCCCGGACCATTGGCAAAGGGCAATGATTCCATCGACTCTTTGTTAATTGCTTTTCTTCCTCCTTATAAATTTCATCAACTCACACATATAAATACACATGGCTTGATGAATAAATTTCAATTATCCAGACAAGAAGTCTGAGATATTGTTTCTGCCTGCCCACATGTACTCTTACTCACCATGTTCCTACAACTACAGGGGTTAATCCCAGAGGCCTTTATCCCAATGATATTTGGCAGACTGATGTTACTTATGTTCCTTCTTTTGGACGTTTGGGAGCTGTTCCTGTTTCTGTGGATACTTATTCGGGCATGATTTATACTTTTGCTCATTCTGGAGAAACATCTACTCATGTTATCTCACATTTTTGGCAAGCCTTTTCTTACATGGGCCTACCAAAACATGTTAAAGCTGATAATGGCCTTGCATATGTGAATCATGGCTTTGTGAGATTTTTATCTGATTGGAATATTTCTCATTCTCTAGGTATTCCATGTAATTCTCAAGGTCAGGCTATTATTGAATGCACTCATTGTACTCTAAAAAATATGTTATTTAAACAGAAAGGAGGAAAAAAGTATGGCGTATTGATGACATCAAAAGAAAAATTAGCCCAAGCTTTTATTTACTTTAAATTTTTTGGATTTAAGATTGGATCATACAAAGCCAGCAGCAATGTTGCACTTTCAGAACACCATTCTTAGTGAAAATTATACTCCTGGTCAAATGATTGCAGATAATACTCCTGTGTGGTGGGAAAATGCTATGAACAATTGGTGTAAGGGCCTTAGACTTAGGAAAGGACGAGGTTATGCTCTTGTCATTTCAGATGATGGACAACACCGCTGAGTACCAGGAAGACATGTCAAAGAAGGGAAAGAAGAGGGCATGGTTTGACATCGATCCTCCCAGAGAGGATCAGTAATCAGTGATGGGGATAACAAGACTGGTGATCAGCAACCGCTCCGAACCGGCTCCAAGGACCACCAAAACCAAGCCACCCGGTGGGGTGAATTGAAGAAACTGACCACTGAAAGGGGAAATCCGTCAGAGAACAAGGACAGCCTTTGACCTCGGCTACCTTGTTCCTGGCTATGTTATCTGTGGTAACTGCCACTGTAGTGCCAACCATACTTATTGGGCATATGTGCCCAATCCTCCCCTACTAAGACCATTTATGTGGGAGCATTCTTCTGTTTCAATTTTCATAAATGACTCTTCTTGGTTACCCAAGCCTTCCTTTAAAACTAGAAAAAGAAGGCCGACAGCTTTCAAATGTTAGTGTTAATTATACTGTGGGAACAGATCTTACCCCTATATGCATGGGGGTGGAAACTCATTGTCTTAAAAGAGGATTACAAAGTTGGCTATCTATAGTTAAAGAACCTCAAGTGAACAAAATTCATTTTTTTCTTATTAGTGGCATTTTCCTTTAATATCACAGGAGAAAATACTACTATGTTTCTGCCCCATCTACCTAACTGTATTATTCCTATAAAATCTGGAATAGAACATTGGGTACAATGGAAATTACGTAAAACTAATACTGGACATATTATGGCCAATCCTTCTGATGGAAAAATTATTGATTGGAGTCCCAAAGGAGATCCTTTGAATAAAAATAATAATTTGGATTTGCCTATATTGTTAAACGGGAGAAGGCAATGGCTTCTCCCCAGTACCCCACTCCAGTACTGTTGCCCAGAAAATCCCATGGATGGAGGAGCCTGGTGGGCTGCAGTCCATGGGGTCCCTAAGAGTCGGACACGACTGAGCGACTTCACTTTCACTTTCCACTTTCATGCATTGGAGAAGGAAATGGCAACCCACTCCAGTGTTCTTGCCTGGAGAATCCCATGAACAGAGAAGCCTGGTAGGTTGTAGTCCATGGGTCGCACAGAGTCGGACACGACTGAAGTGACTTAGTAGTAGTAGTATATTGTTAAACAATACTTTAGACTCCATGAATAAAATTGTTAATAGCTCTATATATTTGCATGGAGGGAGTTTCTCTCCTCCCTTACCTCAATTACCTTATATGCCTTTACATTCAGAATTGTGGAAAATACCAGCTGCCTGCCAAACCCATAACAGCAAGGAAGGGGAAATTTAATTTGACAGTATCTGGTCACTCCTTATATTTTGATAAAAATTCAAGCCATTGGATTAAAGCATGTGTTCATTTACCTTTTGTATTTTTGATAGGACCTACTTTTTATAACCTGGAGAAGGAAATGGCAACCCACTCCAGTATTTTTGCCTGGAATATCCCATGGATGGAGAAGCCTAGTAGGCTACAGTCCATGGGGTCGCAAAGAGTCGAACATGACTGAGCGACTTCACTTCACTTTTTATAATGCCTCTTCTGGGCTACTTACTTGTCAAAATCGTTCTTTTTACACTTGTATTAATACTTCTCTCCAATTTCAGAATGACTATTCTCTATATATTCTAAAAACCAGATCTGGAGTATGGCTTCCTGTAAAAATGAATAGACCATGGCAGGATAGCCCCACAGTCTATATTGTAGAAGAAATCCTTAAGAAAGTGTTAAAACGCACTGAACGGTTTATTGGACTGTTAAATGCTGCCATTTTAGGAATTATTGCTATAGCTACTGCAGCAGCTGTAGCAGGAATGGCCTTATATCAGAGTGTCCAGACTGTGCACTTTGAGCATGAATGGCATAAAGATTCTGAGGTTCTTTGGTCTACCCGAAGACCAATAGATGGAAAATTAGCTGCACAAATGGTTGATTTACAACAGGTTGTTATACTACTAGGTGATCAAGTAAATAGTCTGCAAAAACAGATTCGTCTTAAGTGTGATTGGAATATTACTTTTTTTGGTGTCACTCCTCACAAATATAATAAATCATCATTTCATTGGGACAAAGTTAAACAATACCTGTTAAATCAAGGTAATCTATCTTTGGATATACATAACTTACAACAAGAGATTATGGAAACTTTCTCTCAGAAACTACACCTTTTGCAAGGATCATGCATTGGAGAAGGAAATGGCAACCCACTCCAGTGTTCTTGCCTGGAAAATCCCAGGGACGGGGGAGCCTGGTGGGCTGCCGTCTATGGGGTCGCACAGAGTCGGACATGACTGAAACAACTTAGCAGCAGCAGCAGCAGCAACCTGGTGGATGCAGCAGCAGATGGGATTTCTCAATTAAATCCCATCCCTCACTTGAAAACTATCAGAGGATCAATGGCTGGTTTTATGTTAATTTTATATGTCTTTTTTTCTGTTTCTACATAGTCTGGCAGCGAATCACCAAGAAAGTCAATGGACAACAATAGCAATTAGCAATTATCGCTTTGGCGTCTATGATCAGCAACAATCACTAAAAATAAGCTTCAAAACAAAGGGGGTTATGAAAGGAATATGCTATGCACAAGCCTGTACTATAATTAATGGGGCTTCTTTGAAAAATAAGAATGACTTTCTCATCACCCCCAGGCGAAGGGCTGGGAGCAGTAAAAAGTATATCATGGAAAGACATCTTGAAAACAAGATGTTGAAGTACTGATGTGACTGATGGAAAACCATTAGTGACTGTTCCTGTAACCAGAGCCTTGCAGGAGTTGCTGAGAAAGGGCATCACTAGTCAAAAGGCTAAACAAAGTCATGCGAGGCTTAGGATCTGGGCTTTTGCCTGCGAATGGCATCAGCCCCCTGATTCCCACTTTATTTCTGAGTCTTCTTTTTCTTTATTCTTCTGAGGCACCGCTCCCTTGGGTCAGTTCGTTGTTGGGCTGGTCCTGACAATTAGTCACTCAGTCGTGTCCGACTCTTTGTGACCCCATGGACTGTGGCCCGCCAGGCTCTGTCCACAGGGTTTTCCAGGCAAGAATACTGGAGTGGGTTGCCAGGCCCTCCTCCAGGGGAATCTTCTCAACCCAGGGATCGAACCCAGGTCTCCCACATTGCAGGCATCTCTAGAGGAATTCATTGCTTAAGTATCCTTCTAGCACACCAACTCTCTGTAAGTAACTGAGGCTCTGTGCATCATTGGTCCCCAGTAGGGAGGAGGTGGTGTGTTTGTGTGGAGGCAGATATCTGAACTGATGGAGGATTTTATTTTGAAAAGACCATTACAACACCCCAGTGTTCCATGACAATCTCTGGTCCCAAGTGGAACAACCACTAGATTCTAGAGTTCAGTTTTGGCCAGACTGCACTCAAAGATACCTAAGATCTTTTTCAGGTTCAGAGTCCAGGATTCTTTTCTCAAGGTTTGCTCATGCCGATCACATCATATTAGAATATGTAACATTTTTAAAAGTTAGAAATACTTTGGTTAACTAGAAGAGGTACTGACTTTTATATCTTTATATAAAATATTGATATTAGCTATCTGGGAATGAATGCGAATCACACCAGTGACTGTGTATTGCATACTTATTGTGTAGAGGATGACCATGTGCCCAGCAAGCAGGAAATAGAAATGAGTGTGATGTCCTTACCTCAAGGAAATCACAATCTAGTGGGAATAAAGTTTAAACACAGAAACAGGCGAGACCCTGGCAGCATAGCATAATGGTTGAGACGGCGGGCTCTAGCCAGTTGTTTAACAATTGGTGATGTGGAACAAAATGAGGGCTGTGCTAGTTTGTAGACTGTGCCTGTTTCTGCAGTGTAGGTACATGCACTGTAGCTTCTTTTTAAGCTGTCAATATGACATCTCTGAAGGCAGAGTTGGAAAGAGAGGCTAACAGTAGGCTCTCTCTAGCTGGTGTGGGTACAAGCCCGCACCAGCACAGCACCGACTCAAGAGAGGATCTGCCTGGGCTTGAGTCTCAGCTCTGCCGCACGCTAGCTGTGGTTGTGGTTTAGAAACTAACTCCCTTAGGCTTCAGCATCTTCATCTGGAAAGTGGGATTATGGTAGCACTTGTTGCAGTTACTTGAACGTTCCTTAAGGTGAGCCACGTGAAGAATTAAGACAGTGTCTGGTGCACGACCCCAAGAGGTGTGACCTGCAATTCCTATGATTGATCAAATTCAAAGAAGATGGAGAGATGGCTTCCAGGTGAAGGATTCCAGGATTTAAGGACGTAAATTTTTTTTTTTCCTGGTGGGTGTGGTGGGGATTGTGGAAGAGGACAGCATGGCAAAACCAGGTAGGTAAGAAGAGACCAGTTATATGCTGAAAATTCCATGGAGTTCTGTTTAGTTGGAATATTGTGTTTACCTATAAAGGGGCAGGAAGTTTCCATGCTTAGGGGTTAGGCTGGGCTATGTTGTGAGGCTCTTGAATGCCAGGAGATCAGACTTCCCTTTGGGACAGTGCAAACTTAAATGCAGTGACTATTTAGATGCAGAAGATGACATGAGGCCAGGCATTCCTGAGAGAACTACTCAAAACCAAGTGACATGAATGTCTGCATGAAGTGAGGCGATTGCTCCAAGTCACCGCTTGGGAATACATGCTTATTCTATCATTAGAAACAAGTATTGACTGGCTCTAGTCAAGTCTGCACACAACACGAAGGCCAGCTCTCGGTATTTCTTGACTGGTACTCCATCTGGAAACACAGTTGAGCCAATGAAAGTTTTCAGATGGGTATATCTTCTATAATCCTGAGCTCACCCCAATCCAATTTCATATCTGGTAACATATCTGGAGGACGTTACAGAGATATATGATTTCACCGAGTGGGGTCTGCAGTTCACAGAATCACTAATACAAAATAAATGGTTGCCCTTTAGAAATGACTTGCAAATAGAACTTCCTCAAATATTATAGCAGGAAGAACAGTATTACTTTCTACAGAGCCGATTAAGGGAAAAAAATTGCTCGGTTGGTATTGTTTTCCAGAATGTCACCTCTTTAGAAAACACTTTATTTTAAAATGGTTCATTTGCTCTGGATCTAATTTCTATTATTTCGGGTGCTGTTTTATAAACCATGTTCAAAGAGCCCAGTTTTGTTTAACAGTTTACAAATTGCCTTAAATCACACGATTTTAAAAAGAGCCTTAACATTTGTGTAATATTTACCAGTTAAAAAAAAATAGACTCACACTCATTGTCTCATTTTATCCTCAGAGTAGCCCTGTGAGGTAGAAATCATAGGGTTTTAGCATTGGAAAGATCTGTGAGATCAAGTTAAAGACCTTCATTCTGCATTCATTTATTCAACAAATATTTGTGATAACGTGTACTTAACAGAAACTGTGCCAGAATTACCCTTGGTGAATAAAAGAAAGGAAGTTCTTGTTCTCAAAAAATTTATATTCTCAATAGGAGGCAGTCACTAAGCAAATAAATAAATTATCAAGATGATTAAAGATTGTGGTATGTCTCCTGAAGGAAATGAACAGTGTCGTATGATAGAGAAGACTTGGATGGAAAATTGTACTTGGATATCATTGCTGCTGCTGCTGCTGCTGCTAAGTCACTTCAGTCGTGTCCGACTCTGTGTGACCCCACAGATGGCAGCCCACCAGGCTCCCCCGTCCCTGGGATTCTCCAGGCAAGAACACTGGAGTGGGTTGCCATTTCCTTCTCCAATGCATGAAAGTGAAAAGTGAAAGTGAAGTTGCTCAGTAGTGTCCGACTCTTAGCGACCCCATGGACTGCAGCCCACCAGGCTCCTCCATCCGTGGGATTTTCCAGGCAGGAGTACTGGAGTGGGGTGCCATTGCTTTCTCCGGGATATCATTGTTAGGAGGTGACATTTGAACTGAGACTTGAACTATGAGAAGGGGCCAGTCACTGAAGACCTTGGTGTGAGCATTCCAGACAAAGAATAGCAAGAGCAAAGGCCCACAGCGACTAGATGTGGTTAAGGGAACAAAGGAGGCTGGTGTGACTGAGCAAGGTGAGCAAGCGGTGGGGGTCTGTGGCGGGTGGGGGAGGAGAGGGTACCGGTGAAGCAGGAGATAAACAGGATCTGGGTAAGAATCAGATTCTGAGTACTTGGGGTTTCAGCCCAAGCCACTGAAGCATTTGAACGGGTGAGATATGTATCTGCTGGGTGGAGAACGGACTTGTAGAGGTACCAAGAGTGTAGGTGTCAAACCAGTTAGAGGAGAAATAACGGAGTTGGGAGCAAAATCAGTTTCAGAATCCAGGTTTTCTGTCTCCAGTTTCTGTGTTCTTATCATTTTACAAACAAGGAAATATCCAAGGGACTTAAATGACTATTTATATAGGAGCATCTGGAAACTTTATCATCTTCCCAGTCTTCAGAAAAAATATTATTATGGCAAACTTTCAAGTGTGTGTGTGTTTGTGTGTGTGTGTGTGTTAGAATAATTGAGAGCAGTCTTAAAGTTTCTAACTCATGTCAACAAGCGCATCCGGCGGCAGACTTACCGGTGTATGAGTGTGGCAATAACCCCGTTGTCTGCCTGATTTCCATTCTTTTCCTTTCTCCTTGCCCACAGCCTCCCCTCCCCCGCTTTTTTTGTTCTTGATGGTGTTATGCTCAGGTAACACATCTGTTTTCCAGTCTCCCCAAAATGAGGTTACTCTGAAGAGAGTTACTTAGTAAAGTAACTCTTGGTAAAATTACTCTTACTTCAAGTTAAATTTTGCTGAAGGTTTGTGGGAAAGTTTTCTTGTCTTGATAAAGGCTCCGTTTCTTCCTACATCCTTGCGGTTTGCTCCTTCCTCACGTGAAGCCAGGAGAATGAAAGGCACGTGTTAAAACGGCAGAGCAAGAAGCTGGAGGGATGGTTTAAAAGCTGCTGCACCAACTGTGCTCAACGTTACTTGTGAAATTTATGATATATGAGGAGATATGGGTTAAGCCACTGTATTTGGATTTTTGTTCAATGCAGCTGAACACATCTGAACTAATCCACTGGCCCAGAGGGAGATAGAGATAAATTAACACACAGTGGCTCCAGTCCAACATAAACAGCTCATGAAAATATGCGATGGGATGTTGACTAAGTGCTAGCGTCAGGCGAAGTCAAAGCTGTGAATTTCCTTAAACAAAAGAGGTATTTTTCTAAATAAAGAAATAGTACTATTTTCTTCAGAAGGAATTAAGCTATCGGCTTTTATAATCAGTTTCCTACCCATGTCGGCCTAAGAATGTAGTACACCAATGTTAAGGCTCTGGGATCACGAGCATTTGAATTATACCAGAAGAGGGAGCCCTGGAGGATGTCCAATTAACCTGCAGTCAATCACCTGAAAATTAACTTAAAGAGATGTCAAGAGGTCTAGGTGAGTTAGGGCTTCCCTTGCAGGTTGTGAATCTTCCTAAGGTTGCTCTGGAGTCAGCTCATGGGGCTCTTGGTCTCTCTTTTTGGATTAGATTCACCACGCATCTTCCTCCCAGGCTCCTTATACCAAAGATGACAACGGGCCTCTGAAGGTCACCCCATTCTCCATCTAGGATTGCCATGGCGCACCAAAGCAGATATAAATGAGTACTTAGTGTTATTTCTTTATGTGACTGCCTGAAACACTGTCTGGCCTCACCCTAGTCTTTGACAGCTTATTCAAAGGCACTATCTGGGCCAAGGAGCAAAGAAATGTACTCATGTCCTCAATTTCGCACATTAGATTTGCTCTTAGAATATGCATTTTCTCTCTTACACATAGACACACATGGACCTTGGACTCTGGACCTGAGGACAAAGTCTAGATGTAATGATACTATGTGATTTCAAGGCCCAGTCCAGCATTCCATAAATGCTCATTGCTTATAAGACTCACAGACTTGGATAGAGTTCTCCCACCTTTCATAGATGTGGTTGGATAACAAGCTATTAAGTGAGTTTATAGAGACAAGAGGAACCCCAGGCTATCCATCCTCCTAAAAGTGCCCCCAAATGCATGCCAGCTGGACATGCCCATGAGTCCTCTAACCCTAGACTATACCAAGCAGTCCACATGGACATTATCCTTAACAACAAGCTGTGACACAGAAAAGCATTTTCACTTTCTAGATGTCTTGTGCTTGCCACCTATCAATTGATCTACAGAGTCCACATTTATTGTATTTTTATTTCAGTTATACTCAAATCCTTTTAGCTGGCAGGGTATCTGGGAAAATAAAACATTAGGGAGGTTACAAAAAAAACCTGACTATGAACTAACGGTCTCATACAGCCACAGCCCTGCCAGCCAGACTGTTATTCTAAGAGACCCGTCGTGGAGGTGGCTCGACTGCTTTCCTAGAGGTTCTGTGCTGAGTGATGTGAGCACCTTACGTGTTTCAGTGGTTACAATATCCCCTCCTAAGCAACTTGCACTTTGGTATTAAAAACATTATTTTATGGGACTTGAAAACTGGTCATGGCTCACGTCTGGGGAATACAGTCATTGAGGTCATTTATTTTTCTTCAAAAAAAAAAAAAAATACAGCTTAAAATATTTCTTGACATACCTTGGTTTCTTGTCCATATGGTATCTTGGGGAACCCTGGCTTTGTGGTCATTACAGATTCTGGGGTGGGGTCTTGCAGTGATTTGCAAGCTGGGGTAGGGGGAGAGGGCAGGAAGAGTTGGTAAGGAGGCAGCTGGGATATACTTTTCAAAAACACACAGCATCTTGAAAGTTTGGTTTCCCATCACCATTTATATTCCTGAGGACTAGACACATCTCTCACTCTGCAGCAGTGTTTCGTGACATTTGGATTTACAATGTTCAAGTTGAAGTCTCTAGCCCCTTGCAGTCTGTCAAAAACAGCTTCTTTGTCCATTTATTTTTGTCTTCCACACCCAGTCTGAATATCTTTTGTAAATTTATACTTGACAACCCTCGTATTTCAGTAGCAGGCTTCGGTTTCACAATCTACCTTGCTTGCTCAGTTACATTAGCTGAAACAACAAATTTAATCCATGATGTCAATAGTAAATTATAGCAGAGAAGTAATATATGTCTGACATCATAAAGGTCGAGGCCATAGTAAAAACACTGCAAATTCTGGAGCCATTGTATTTGAGCACGCGGTGGGCTCTTACTAAACATTAACATTATGAAAATCAGATTAGCCCTAAAAGCTGCATTTGGCTAATCTTATTTGTTTTATATCTTCTTTTCTAAATGGAAAATTTCTCAAAGCAGAGCACTCTTCTACTCTATTCTGTGCCATAGATTTTGCTCCCATGGACATTGCCTGTGTAATTATATTTTATATTTGGTAGTGGATAAATAATTAAAACGAGAATTACTTTCCTGAAAAGATTCATTTAGAGCACACGTTTTCTATTACCATAGCTGTAGGATGGGGGAGGGGACATCGCCTCCTACCTACCTCAACTACCTTGCCATTAAAGTATCTAAATTACCTCCGTGAATTCTGAGCACAGAAGTGGTTGATGAATTGCTTTTGCATAAATGCGCTTTCCCTTTGCTAGAATCTAATTTTATGAAACACACTCATGTGTGTGCCCATGAACACACACACACACACACACTAACCAAGAGACACACATATACCAAAGCAACCACTGAACCCTCTCAAGAAGAAAAATTGAAGGTTGGAATTTTCTCTATATAATGAAGTTTAAAAAAAAAAATAGAAAAAAAACATTGCCAGTAATATAAGCATCTCTGAGGAAAGCCCAAACGGTTTCATCTCCTGTAGGGAACTGTAGTTCATGAATCATTGTTTCCATGCAAAAGTGTTTCATTCTTTTAACCGGTGCTATCAATTGTACTGGCTGATTTTTTTTTAAGTATCAAAATTTGATTCTAGTTTAAACTCGTTTATTACAAATAGGGAAAAAATATTCTGCAGAGTGAACCAAAAAGCCATTCTGTAGATAAGTCTGAGAATCCCATCCTTTTTGTGGTTCTAATGTTTCTAAATGGTTTGATCTGTAATGGGCAGCCCTAGTGACCAAGGAGTCTTCATAAGCAGCTGACAGCTCTCACTTGGCTCAGAAGTATTTTCATTTATTAAAAGCGTTTATTTTAGTGTCCATGTGTTTTGCTGTGTGTGTTAGAACGCAGTATCTGAGCCCCAACACTCGGCGTCGTGGAATAATGTGGCATTAGATATATTACCTCCTGGCAGAATCATTTGCTGTTCGTGTCAGTGAGAAGGGGGAACGTCTTCAGCCCCTGTTATACTCAGTGATTAGCCAGGCTTTCCTGTGGGTGCTGGAGCAGTGACTCCAAGAGTATGGAGAAGACAGACAGGCTGGGCTGAAAGGAAGTGGCCTCCAGTGAGGTCCATAGATGCCCAATCTCTCCCCTAGTCTGGCCTTTCAGATTTGCCTGCCTCCACGACCTCATGGAGTGATGAATTTGGCCGTGGACCAGGGAGGAGAGTGAGTGTGGAGGGAAAGGTGATGGAATCCCACATTTCTCGTCGTTTCTCTGCCTCACTTAATCACTTACCATGAGCAAGGTGAAAAAGCCTATCCCTCAAACTGACCTTGGACTGTTTGAATACATAACTCAAGTTCACATAGCACTTCAAAGAAAGAAAATGACTGCTGGATACTAAAGCTATTGCAGTGAATAACTATGCATTTTTATTTCCAGGAGTTCTTTAATTTGATCATTGATGCGTATAAATACAACCTAGAGAGCCTACATGAGATACAGTTCCTTTCTTCTGAAGCCTTAGACTTGAAAATCATGACAGAACTAGGTTGCCGTCTCAGTAGTCTTCAGGCTTTCATCTGCCCCGAGGTCACATTGCTCCAGGAAGGATGGGAGCGTGGGGAGCAGGAGGGCATCCTTCAGGATGGGCCTCAGTACCAGCCTCACGAGGGCCACATCGATATCCTGGCAGCACTATCAGCCTCGACCTACACCGACGTGTACGTGGATGCAAGGTTGCCAGTGCGTGTTATTACCTTGCCTTATGTCAACAGCAAGGGATTGTGCTATTTTTTTTCCTTCATAGTCAAATAGAAAGGCAATTTACTTTCTCCAATTTTTGTTATGAAATAAAATTATATCCTACAAACCAGATTTTGATCATTTCTGATATAGTTATTTTTGTCCTCCTCTTTAATCCAAGAGTGAATTTTGTCTCTTGAATGAGTAAATGAATCGTTGCTGGTATGGTGGTCTGCTCACCTGAGATTAAATGGACTTCCTCCTGTTCACTCTGAGGGTGAAGAGAAGCCTGGGAAAACTTGCCCTCCTAGTTTGGCCTTAACGATATGGAATCTTGGCCTCTGGGCTCTGTGGCCACTGCTTTGGCTAAAGGTTAACGGTGACTAAGGATTGTTGAGTGTGTTCTAAGTCTGAGGCATATCACTTTCCAGATCTCATGTGGTACTTGCAGTAGCTTTTTGAGTTAGGTATTATTTTTTCATTTTATGAGAGAGAAAATTGAGATTTAGCCAGGCTAGATAAACTTTCAAGGCTACATATACAATAGGTTGGGTGCTAGCTTTTGGACTAATCTCTGCTTTGGGTCAGGTGCCCTCTCCTGCTCCAAAAATCCATATTCACAGATATAACACTGACCACCTCCAAATGCCATGATCCTAACCACCACCGTATTCTACCGCATCACAGGTTCTTGCTACAAAGTTCCCTTGTGTGGCTGACAACTGCACTTCCCTTAGAATTCAGAAAGAGTGGTTTCCTGGGCTCACCTCATCACCCCAAGCAAGCCTATTAGCTGCTGCCATTGGTAGGGGACCTGGGAACATGATGGATGATGGCCGTCCACTCCACAAATAAACAAACTCTGCATTATTCCGTTAGCTATTTTCCATTTCCTGCTAAGCCTAACAGTTTATTAGTGCTATTTAAGTATGGCTGTATTACTTTACATATTTACTTTATATTCTTCACATGATGACATACTTAGGTGTTCCAGATCCTCTGTGTAGTTTTTTGCTTTTTTTTTTTTTTTTGCATCGTGTGACAGGTAGGCTCTTAGTTCCCTGACCAGGAATAGAACCCTCACCTCCTGCACTGGAAGACATGGAGTCTTGAACACTGGACCACCAGAGAAGTCCCTGTGCATCATCTTTTGGAAGATATAATTGGATCAATTTGAGGGGATAACCCTCCCAGCACTGGCAAGACTACCATCGATTCCTCTCTATGGAGCCCCTTTTCTCTAAGGGGCAGAAAAGAGATCATTGTGTGGCCTCTGTGAATCAAGCGGGTTGAAATGTCCGCTGCACCAGGAGGGCGCATGTACCCTTGTCTCTTTACCTTATTCGGAAGGTAAAGGAGGCAGGGTTTACTAAAAGTAGCACTAGACCCCATGAGCCCCAACCTCCACTCCTCTCCTGTGTAGGGTTTTGTGAAAATCCGAAAAGCCATATGAAGGGTGTCTGGCTGTTCTGACTCTTTTGGCTGTTACTTTGTGAGAGTAAGAAAACTCTCACTCCTTATCAGGAAAGGCATTTACTGTCAGATCCCACATGGGCTGGAATTGGCGGGGGGAAAGCAGAGTCCCGGGGTGGCGGATGGAGGGCCCTGGAGGGTCTGTTCCAGCCAGTCCTCTGCTCTGTCTCTCACACACAAGCGATATGGTCATCACCGCACAGCGTCTGTTCTCTGGGGCCTCCCTGCCCTCCTGGCCCCTCACTGCCTCTCCACACTGACAGGCTCTTTCTTCCTCATCCTCCAGGATTTGGTAAATGGTGACCCAGAAAAATGTGTTTTATTTGGCCAGCTCAGTTTTTAGAGCAAATTTTGAATTTGATTGTTTTTGGCAAAGCATGCATCATTGTCATATATTTGCCAATTTACACATTTACTTTATTCAGATGAAGGCACTGTACTATAAAGATTTATGTACATTACATATTTTCTGTACTTCCTTCTGTTTATTCTTTCTTTCTTTCTTTTTTTTTTTTTTTACTATTTGTAACTTTCAGTTTGGTCTTCTATGACTCTTCATGCCCTCAACCCCCAATCAAATAATATGCTCAGCACCTTTTCCCCCCAAACTTTTACTGCTAACCCTCTTTTGATCTGTTTATTTCCTCTTACATTCTTGAGAAAGAACCTTCATATACCATACCACCTTAATAGGGTTAGGATTGGGGTCAGCCCAAGTTACCTCTACTGGTATGTTTATTGTAAGTGGGAAAGTGTTTTGAAACTTGCACAATGGTACCCAAATGTCAAGTGTCCATTAGTATTATTGTTATTATATGGCAGTGTACATTAGGGTCATATAGATAGATCTAATTATCAGAAATATCCTCTTCTGGCACATGTGATGATTTATTACCTTGGAATTTATCTAAAGACCTTTAGCTAAGAAACACAGCAGTGAAGCTGTGGACCATTCTCTTTTCTCATGTGAACATACATGTGGGTCTTCTCTAAGCATTTATGGCAGAATAATTTCAGATTCAGACAAATGGCTCAGATTCTTGGTGAGTGGTGTAATCTGTAGACATGGTCAAGGTACCCTGGATAGACCTGGGCAGGAACAGATCATTCAGGGGTACCTTGAAAACAGTTTTTCATTTTTTGGACACCACAAGGCTATCAATGTGGAAAAACATGTGGTTGTTATTTAAGCTTACACATTTGGCTCTCCTCATCTTTGATACAGTGACCCTCTTTAATACCATGGTAATTTACGTGTTTCACACTACTCCAACCTGTCCTGCTCACACAGTCTCTAATTAAAGCTAAAGCCCAGAAGATAAAATCAGGGGAGGTAAAAGCTCTTCCATTTTCTGCAAGCTTTGGGCACTAAGGCTGGATATCTCTATGTCTCCTTTTTTAAAGAGATACAGACAACCGTCATCAGAGAAGCCAAACTACTAGATTAGAAGATTTTGTAAATATTTAAACTTAACTAATAAACTAGCATATGTTTATAAAGAACATAGTCTTGAAGATCTCATAGCCAGAACAAAGGTTGGTAATTAACTTTGGAAAGAACCCAAAAGGAAGAAAGTGAAAGTGAAGTTGCTCAGTCATGTCCAATTCTTTGGGACCCCATGGACTGTATGTAGCCTCCCAGGCTCCTCCATGCTTGGGATTTTTCAGGCAAGAGTACAGAAGTGGGTTGCCATTTCCTTCTCCAGGGGATCTTCCCAACCCAGGGATTGAACCTGGGTCTCCCACTTTGCAGGCAGAGGCTTTACCCTCTGAGCCACCAGGGAAGAAAACAATTAGCTGAATGATCTCTTAGTTTAGAGGCTGCAAGATTTTGGAAATGCCTATGACTCAGTCAGGGCTTGCCAGGCAGCACTAGTGGTAAAGAAAAATGAAAATGAAAGTCCCTCAGTCCTGTTCAACTCTTTGCGACACCATGGACTATACAGTCTATGGAATTCTCCAGGAGAAAATGCTGGAGCGGGTAGCCTTTCCCTACATCCAAGGGATCCCAACTCAGGGATTGAACCCAGGTCTCCTGCATTGCAGGCAGATTCTTTACCAGCTGAGCCACAAGGGAAGCCCAGTGGTAAAGAACCTGCATCCCAATGCAGAAGACATTAGAAATGTGGGTTTGATCCCTGGGTTGGGAAGGTCCCCTGGAGGAGGGCATGACAACCCACTCCAGTATTCTTGCCTGGAGAATTCCACGGACAGAGGAGCCTGGCAGACTATGGTCCAAAGCGTGGCACAGAGTCAGACACAACTGAAGCAACCTAGCATGCACGCACTCAGGACTCGGTCAAGTATCTCTTAAGCTTTCTACTAGGAGCACTGGGAACCTGACAGGTTAGATCCTAACCCATGTGCTGTCTGCTTTGGCCCACTTAGGGATGTCAGGAAGATATTATAGATGTGAAGGCACCTTAAGCATTGAAGAAAAGAGGTGCTATATAAAACCCAAGGTTTTATTGTTATTCCCATTGCCTTTTGTGGCAGGCCTTTTTTTTTTTTTCAAGGATGCTGCAGCATAGGAGGCGTTCGTAAAAAGCCCAATAAGTAAAAGCAACCAAACAAGACAAACAAAGGAAAGAGGATCCCATGTGACAATCTGGGAGTGCCCAGCTGAGCATCGTTTGACGGCTGTGGGCACTCTGCCTTTGGGAAGGCTGCAGAGGGCTGAGCACAGAGCTGGAGAGCAGCATTGCAAGCGGACCAAATTGTAGCTCATGATGGTGTGTGTGTTGGGGGCTGTGTGTCTATCAGACCCTTCTGGTACCCACAACAATGACTCAAAGGGCCCTAACATGAGATGTGCTGATTCTCTATGAATGCTGAGAACTGCAAGGTGATGTTGCCAACTGAAATCTTACAGGTCTTCAGATGGTATACCAGTTTCTCTCTCTGTTTCTCTCTTTTCCCCAATTTTCTTCTTTTCTCTCTCTCTCCTCCTTTCTCCTTTCCTCTCTCCTTCTTTCCTTCTGTCATATTACATTCCTATCTTCAGCCAAAACACAATTCACTGCCAGACTAATGTGTTCACCTGGTACAATAGACTCTGTTTCTCCTCAAACTCTAAATTAAACATAATCCCCAATGCGGTGGCATTAGGAGGGTGGGCCTTTGGGGTGATTAGATCATGAGGGTGGTGCCCTCATGAATGGATTCATGCCCTTATGCAAGAGGCTCCAGAGAGAGCTCACCTCCCTTCCACCCTGTGAGGATACTAAGAGAAATCAATCCTCTGTGAACTAGGAAGTGGGCTCTCACCAGACACCAAATCTGAAAGTACCTTGATTTTGGACTTCCTGGCCTCCAGGACTATGACAAATAGATGACTGTTGTTTAATCTACCCAGTCTATGGTATTTTTAAAATAGCTGCCCAAACTAAGACAGCATCCCAATGCAGAATCTGAGAAAAGAACATGCCTACAGGTGGTGTCTTTGGAGGTGATGTTGGGAATCAGGGGTGGACCAGGGAGCATGGAATGAAGAGGGAGGAACAACCAATCAAAGGGGCCTTGTGAAGCTGGTTCCTGCAGCAGGCAACTGGGACTGGACTTTACGAGGACCACTGGAGGCTGTAGAATGCTTGTCAGAGTTGCTTTCAATAAAAAGTATTGACAGCAAAACATTTATCCATCAGCTCTCATCTCTGGTTGGCTAGGGATTACTCCAGTTGCTATAACCTGTATCCTGAACAGTCTTCTCCAGGCATGGTTCAAGCTCTTTAAATGAGGTGCTGTCAGCAGAAGTGGCCTTTGGACACATGCTGCTGTGCTGGTTGGTAACCGAGGTGAAGCTGGCAGGATATGAGATAATCCCAAGGGACTCTGACACGCCAGGTTTTCCTCCGCCAGCTTTTGTGTAATTGACTTGTGTTGACTGATTCCTCTTAAGTTTCACAGTATTGATTTTTGCCCAGCAATTTTGCCTAGAGAATATTTTTAAGTCTCCTGAATCCATCACATATAATTGTGCCAATCCTGGCCAATTTTGGTGGCCAGTTAGGTGGTTCAGAGATTTGGATGTCGAGTCAGGTGGCCTGAACTCAAATCCTAGCTCCACCATGAAGGAGCTGTGCAAACTTTGAGAAGTTACTTAACTTTTCCCATCTCTAAATCAGGGATAATTACAGTACCTATATCACAGAATTATCACTCTAAAGATTAAGTGAAACAATCAATGTAAAATAATTAGTCCAGTGTGTGGGTCATACCAAGTATTTCATAAATATAAACAATTTTTTGAATCTGATGAGTATAATTTCACACCTTCATCTAAGTCACTGGTAAAATTACTGAAGAGAAAATATACAAATGAAGAACTCATTAGCAGTTTTTCTGAATCTTCCATTTAGGTTAACATTAATCCATGGGATCATAAAATCTCAGCTTTTTGAATATAAGCATCCATCTTATGCTTGAGTTCATCATGAGCGATGACTTCAATTGCTTTGATGAAGCAAAGGAATGCTGTATCTACATGGCGGTGCTACTAAGTGTGCTCCATGGGCCCAGTGCTGGTCTATCAACTATTACTAGTCCACAGTGAGATATGTACAGAAATTGAGAGTAAGTGGATACAAATGTTTTTAGCAACTTGACATTGCCTTGACTTCCAAATGCATGGTCAATGAATTCATTTCACTGAATATCATACAGATCAGATCAAGGAGTATTGAACTTGTGAGGAAAGTCTATAAAATGAGCAGTAGGACCATGTTAAGCATGTGATATTTTAAGGTTAATTAGTCAATTGTAACCCAGAAGTTTTAAAGACAGAAACCTTGTCTTTCATAAACAATTAATTTAAATTTAACTATAACTTTACAGAATAAGTAGTTGGAACTGGTTACTGATACTGAAAATTGAGAAATTTTGCAAATAGAGTATCACTTGCTTCATTTTAGAAAAAAATTAAAAACCAATATCCTATTTTGTCCTTGTTACTATGGACACATCTCTACAAGACAGGTTTCTCTCTTTTAAGTATTACTGAAACATAGAAAGAGTTTTGATACACATTTTCCCTTATGAGTATTATTGTCATCAATCTATCCTAGATTAGGTAAGTTGCAAAGCAAGAAGCAAACTCATCCATCACATTGAAATTAAATACTGATATACAAATTGTTCATTAAAAGCATGAATATAGGTATTTAGTATGGGGATTTATTCCACTTATTTCATGTTATGATGGCAGAATTATAAAAATTCTGAGTGTAGCAGTAGTTTTCTCTATTATTCACCTTTATAGATATTTTCAGTGAACAACCTATAATATTTAGTTCTTAAAAATTCAAATTTTTTTCTATGCCATGTTTGTTTTGATACTATTTATTGAAATGCAGCTTAATGTCTACTCAATAATTTAATATTCAAAATGGAGGGCAAGGGACAGGGCCTTGAGGGTGGTTGGAAGGCCGGTGCTTGGAGGTGTTCTTCTGAATGGGAGTGACCTGGTGGGAGTTGCAGGTGGGGGATCAGGCAGGCAGGGAGTATCTGAGAGGACTGGTGAGGGGGTGGTGAAAGGAGCCACTGGAGTTTGCAAGCAGATAGAGAAGGCAGACTTCCCTGGTGTCTCAGCTGGTAAAGAATCTGCCTGCGATGCAGGAGACATAGGTTCAATCCCTGGGTTGGGAACATGCCCGGGAGAAAGGAATGGAAACCCACTCCAGTATTCTTGCCTGGAGAATTCCATGGATAGACAAGTCTGGAGAGTTTGGGGTCACAAGTCCATGGGGTCGCAAAGAGTCAGACATGACTGAGTGACTAACAATTTCACTTCACAGAAGGGAGAGTAGGGAGAGGTGTAATTTGAAAATTAAACCCCCCCAGATGAAATAAACAAAAAGGGGGCTTGTATTTTGTAGTCTAAACTGGTAATTTATTTTTTATTGATTTTTATGAAAGTTAGCAAACTCTTGGAGATTTTATAAAATTTTATCTTTTACAACAGTTTGGGAAGCACTGCCCTATGCTATTCACTTGATTTACCAACCATCAAAGGAAAAAAGAAATGTATATCTCCTATGAAACTGACTAATATAAACCCCCTATAAGATTTTATCATCTATAAAACAACTGCAATTAGATATCACAAGACATTGTAAGGCTGAATTATTGCATATGAACTGGCTTTGAAGACAGGTTAAAAAAAATAACCACCAATTCTTACATTTACAACTGTTTCTGCCAGTCTCATCCACATCATAGACTGTTAGAAGTAGAAGGTATAATCCAAAGTGTCATCTTTAAAATGATGATGCCTGAAACACAATAAGCGTCCACCCTCAGAGAATGATGGGAAGCCAGAAGGTGCGGGGAGAGGGGCAGGAGCACAGGAAGGGCAGCGCTTTGGATGGATTTTATTTCTTTGGCATAATTTTTCTCACTGACCCCATAACATGGACAATGTGGCCTGGAAGCTCTAAAACTAGATCATTCATTAATCAACAATTCAGCAATCTTGGAGTGTATGCTATGACTACTGAGACTTGAAGAAGTTAAAAGCATAGGAGGAAGTCAATAACAATAACAAAACCCAGTGTATGCTGTTTTTAGAAAAATAGGGGGATAAATACATTCATTTTTAAGAACCATTTTTATTGAGATATAATTCACATATAAAACTTACCTATTTAAAATGTACAATTTAACAGTTTTGGTGTATTCATGGAGTTGTACAACCGCTTTACAATCTTAAGTTTAGCATGTTTTACATTCACTTTTATGTAAACACCAATCATGAATGTATGACCCATGGACTGTAGCCCACCAGGCTCCTCTGTTCCTGGAATTCTCCAGGCAAGAATACTGCAGTGGGTTGCCATTCCCGTTTCCAGGGTATCTTCCTGACCCAGAGATCAAACCCAGATCACTGCATTACGGGCAGATTCTTTACCATCTGAGCCACCAGGGAAGCCCATATATATACACATATGCATACATATATGTACACCCATAATTATATAGTCATACATATGTGTGTGTATATATACATATATGTGTATGTATATGCGTGAGTATGTCTATACATGTACTCTAAGTTATTATTGAATTAAAAAATAAATCTCCAGTCGCCTTAGAGGATTAAGAGCACCTGACTTAAAGGAGCCTAGCCTCCTGCCACTTTCCTGTTTATTGCTCCAGAGAGGAGTTGAACGAGTAGCCCAGGGTTGGACACCACCAGCCTCCCCTTGAGGCCAGCTTGAGTGAGCAGGCTGCTCTGCCCTTGCCCTGACCCTCATCCTGACTAAGTGGCACTGGGCCCTTCTAGGTAGATATGAGCCCAGAGCTGGGCCTTGCAGCCCAAGTCAGAGGTGCTGGTGGTTTTTCAATGTTGATTCTAGCCTGGTTGAAAGTACCAATGCATTTTTGAAGTGGCCTCAGAACATCAGATAATGCTTTTACTCCCCCTAACCTGGGTTAGGTTCAAACTGGATGACTTCAGAGGAGAAGATTCATGTATTCCCCCTTTGTTTTATTTCAAATCCTTAGTTCCTTGACTTACTTCCTGCTTCCAAACACGGTTTGTCCCTCTGGTCTCCCCCTCCTCACAATTCTCACTCTTTTCTTTGAATTTAGGACATCTGATTGACGCTCTTGAAAGGATATCTGGGATAACTGTGTTTTGATGAACTGTTATTATTTTAGTCACTAGATATTCAGCCGACTAAGTAATTTGTTAAATGCAAACAACATATCCTTTCCAAGTATACCACTTCAGGGCATCCCAACCACCAACCACAGCCCCATGTTCTTGGATAAAAACAATAAATGTGTTCATCTGAGAAAAGGGAAAAAAAATGAAAATGTTATTTTATTGGAAAACCCAAATAATTTTAAAATAAATATAAGGAAAATATAGCTCCCTAATGTAAACTTGACCATGAGAGGCAAACATCATAAAAAAGCGGTCTCTGTTTCAGGTGTTCTGGAAACAAACTTGCCTTTACGGTTTCGGGTGCTGCACCAAACATCAACAGAATATAGGGACATATTCTGCACTTGAAGGGTTATATAACACTTTACATTTTTTCTCAATCTTTTCCATCTTGCAGAAATTTAGAGGCTATAATTTTGGCTCCCACAAACGGTGGTTTCAACCAGCATGTATTTCAATGATGGAAATTTTAAAACATTAGACAACAACCACCTGGTCTACCTTTTCGTTGTCTTCAAGTGACTCACTGGAAAAGATGAGTCTTTTCCCTGATGCTGGAAAAGATTGGGGGCAGGAGGAGAAGGGGACAACAGAGGATGAGATGGTTGAATGGCATCACCGACTCAATGGACATGAGTTTGAGCAAGCTCTGGGAGATGGTGAAGGACAGGAAAGCCTGGCATGCTGCACTCCATAGGGTTGCAAAGAGTTGGACACAGCTGAGTGACTGAACAACAAAAACAACATGAGCGAACTGATGGTGAAAACAAATGGTCTGTGTAAAGAAGAACATTTAATTATGTAAAGTCACAGCCTAGTCAGAACTCTTCAATATTTTCTGAGCTTTCACCACCTACCAACACTGGGCCAGGAACACTGCAGACCCTGCGCTCCCAGGGTAGGCATCCCAGAGTGGAGACAACTAATGAGCAGCTAATGAGCATAAGCCTAGAAATGGTCTGCTGCTGGAAGAGCCCGGCTCTAAGGGGGTTTCTGGCAGGGGGACTGCCACAGGAAGTAACGCCCTCTCAGCAAACAGAAATCACAGGCTTCTTACAAGTAGAGTGATTTTAGCTTCACCACTTAATACTTGGCTTCCCAGGTGGCACAGTGGTAAAGAATCTGCCTGCCAGTGCAGGAGACACAAGAAACGAAGATCCCCTGGAGTAGCAAATGGCAATCCACTCCAGTATTCTAAAATCCCATGGACAGAGGAGCTTGGTGGGCTGCAGTCCATGGGGTTGAAAATAGTCAGACATGACTGAGCATGCCCAGACACACAATACTTGGATCAGCAGACACCAAAAGGGTATACAAACCTGCTCCCTGTTCCACTCAAGTTAAAAGCCATTTCCCAAACCCAGGAAACCACCAAAATAGCCTTGCTTGCCTCAATGCATTTGGAAGTTTTTCAATAATAAAGGCTATCAACTGCATATTTTCTGACCAGAGCCAAGTGGCCATCTTTTTCATTTTCCTTTTTCTTTCTAAGATGCCAACATCTATTTCTGCTCTGTTTGTGAGGGTTTTCATTAGAAAAAGCACCATTTATATAAATTCTCTCTGATTAAAATGTATTGCCTTTTGTGAGTGATGAATTTAGACAAGTAAAATATCTCTGTCTTTATTTTCCATCATAGTTGGTCATAAATCCTGCAAGCTAGAAGTGATAATGTGCTCTGGCTTCATGTAATTGTGCTGGCGAGAGCTCTATGTGCTCATGTCTCCAGTTTTATTGTGTCGGGAAGACAGACAACTCTTCCAAGTTGCTGATGGAGATGCTGGCGGTGGCCCAGCTCTTGAGGGAGATGATATTTGGATTGCTTTCTCTAAGGGATTGCTTTTCTCTGGTCAGTGATTTCTCTCATGGCTCTGTGTCCATCCTTTAGAAGACCATATAGAAAGGAGAAATATTTCCCACCTTTACCACTTAAGGGGGGGTGGCCATGCTGAGCTTGAAAGCTTCAAAGAAAATAACCAAGTCACTTTAAATGCATTCACATGAATTCAATCTCTCCTCCCTCCCTCCCTTCCTTCTTTTCTTCCTTCTTCCCTCCCTCCCTCTATTCCACATGCGTTTATTAAATATCTTACCTCATACTATCCTGAATGTCATGAAAGTCCTGAAGGAGTTTCGTGGTCTGGCATGGAAAAGACAACTATAATGGGAAATTTGGGGAAGAGTGTCAGCTTTGACAAATGTATGTGTTAGGGTACTATTAGCTGCTATAACAATAAACTTCAAAAAAATTGACTTAACACACTACAAGTTTATTTCTCACTCAGATAACAATCCAAACAGATGTCCCTTAGCTGCAGGACACAGGATTCAGGTTTCTGTCTTGAGGTTCAGACTTGCCCGAGGTCTTCAGAATCTCTTCCAGCCCTCAGAGAGAGTAAAGATGCACACTCACGTCTTAGAAATCCCATTTTTCTGACTTTCCACTGGGGAGAACTTATCACGCAACCCCAGCTAGATGCAAAGGACACCAGCAAGACCAGTTTCAGTCAGGCAACTACATTTTTATAGCATAGAAGGAGATGAAAAATGAGTGGACAGTTAGCTACAAGAAGAACAAGGAACACATTCTTTTTTTTTTTTTGAATCAACTGATATTCTGGTGATAATGGAGCACTTAGGAAAATTTTGGTGGGCCTGCTTTCTATTATAAGCTAGGAAAAGGACAAGGAGGTCTGAGGATCTAATGGTGGAGATACAAGCAGGTCTAGGTTGTATTTCTCAAGAAATAAAATATGATAAAGTCTATGTCAGTTCCTAGGAAGAAGGGGAAGCTTTGCTTTTCAAATACCCATCACTGTGTGATTTGGCTCATTTTCTTTTTTTTTTTTTCTTGAAGGGATCATAAAAATTAAGTCTAAAAGAAAAGCAGTTCTTCAGAGAGCAGGTTTGGCTGCCCTTTGAGATACCTAATTTACAAAAGTTCCCTTTAATGGGTGTCATCTTACAGTCAGGGAAATGAGCCACTACCTTCGGAAGTCAGGTTTGTTAGCTTTTTTGCCTGAATCCCCTCCATTTTTCTCACAGCCTCAGTGAGCACAGTTTCTTTTCATCCTAATGTGATGGGGGATAAAATGAAAGGGAATCTTCCTTTATGCAATCGTGAAACTTTCCAGTTGTGAAGCACTTTGAAATACAGACTAATTAATAAACACAACTCTCTTCTAAAGCCGTGAGGATCGTTGTTCTCATTTTTCACAGCTGAGAAGGCTGCAGTTAAAATAGTTGGCCCCAGGCTGTGCACCTTGTCGGTGGAAGAACTTCAAGGCATCAGCCTGCATTCTTGCAGGATGGCATGCAGCCTCTCTGGAGAATAATCAGTAGCTAACAGCGACTTCCTCAGCGACTCCACAGTGCCCCTGGCACCAGCTATACAATTAGCAGTGTTTTTGTCACAAGCTGTGAGTGACCCACTAAAGAGAAAGGAGAAAAAGTGACTCACCGGATGGCCCTATAGCTCATGAACACTTCCAGAGATTGAAGAAATCTTTTGTAATTACCAGCTCTGTGCTAAACCAAGAATCAGAGACTGTATGGATAGTTTGCTTATGAGGAACAGAGACCTGTCATAAACTGCTGACTGTCAAGTATAAGAGAAATAACCTAGGACAGAATATAGATCTCTGTAGAAACTTTGTTTCTCCCTTCTTCAAGAAGTGTGTGTTATTTATGTAGGTGAGGGAATAGACAGTCATGAATAAACCCAGCCAGGACACTCTGGTTTCATTTTCAGTTGTGACCGCAGTGAGATTAGATAGCGTGAAGCTGCACTGTTCGGTGTGGGAGCCACCAGTCACTTGTGCCTACTACGAACTGAAATGTTCTCCGAGAGTAAAATACAGACTGGAATTTTTTTTTAATTATTTATTTTATTTTTGGCCTCACTGGGTCTTTGTTGCTGCATGCTGGCTTTCTCCAGCTGAGGTGAGCAGGGACTACTCTTTGTTGCTGTGTGCAGGCTTCTCATTGCGGTGGCTTCTCTTGTCAAGGAGCAGGGCCTCTAGGTGTGCAGGCTTCCATAGCTGTGGCTCAAGGGCTTAGCGGCCCCATGGCAGTGATGCCCCAGAACTGTGGTCGAAGCTGTGTCTCCTGCTTTGGCAGGCAGATTCTTAACCACTGGACTACCAGGGAAGTCCCAGGCTGAATGTCAACATCTTTTTTTGTTTGTTTTTAATCAACTTTATTGAGATACAGCATATGCCCAATAAAATGCATTAATTGAACTCACAGTTCAATAAGTTTATAAATAAATAAATAAAAATCAAGATATAGAACATGTTCGCCACTCCCAAAGCATACCCCATTCCGTTCCCTCCTCATCCTCCCAACTCAGACAACGTTGGCCTCAGACAATCTCTGAGGCAATCACTTACTTTAAAAACTAAGATTTTAAAAATCTTAATGTGAAACAAGTGAAGTGCTAAAGTAAAGTCGTTCAATCATGTCTGACTCTTTGCGACCCCATGGACTGTAGCCTACCAGGGCCCTCCGTCCACGGGATTTTCCAGTCAAGAACACTGGAGTGGGTTGCCATTTCCTTCTCTGGGTAAAAACAAGATAGCAAAACATCTCATTTTTTATATTGACTCCCTGTGGAAATGATAATATTTTGGGTGTACGGGGTTAAGAACAACTTATTAAAGTTAATTTCACCTGTTTCTTTTTACGTTTATAACATGGTTACTAGAAAATTTACAATTTCACATATGGGTGACAACTCTCTATTGAAAGTGCTTCAGTAGGAGTCTAGCTTTTTAAGAGTCTCCTGATTAGGAAAGTTTATTCACAGAGTTCCCAAGAAGCCTCCACTAATAGAAACAGCTTCCTTTAAAATCAACAGGAACACATCAGAATGTTTCCTGACTTCTGAATTTGTCTTTTTTCTCTTTTCTTTCTTTCTCTCTCTCTCTCTTTTTTTTTTTTTGGCATTGTCTCACGGTTTTCAGGAGCTTAGTTCACCAACCAGGAAATGAACCCAGGGTTCCAGCAGTGAAAGAATGGAATCCTAACCAATGGACTGGCCAGGGAATTCCCTGTTTTTCTTGTTTTCTAATATTAGAAAAGATCTGAAAGAGAACGTTTTTCACATCTTCCTCCGTTGGCTAACTCCTATGCATCCTTTAAGATCCATTCCAGGGTCTTCCCTCGTGGTCCAGTGGTTAAGACTTCGGCTTCCAATGCTGGGGATGTGGGTTTGATGCCCAGTTGGGGAGCTAAGCTCCCACATACCTCTTGGCTAAAAAACCAGCCAACCAAACAAACAAAAAAATAAAACCATAAGACAGAAACAATATTGTGACAAATTCAATAAAGACTTTTAAAATGGTCCACATTTTAAAAAATCTTAAAAAAAAGAAAAAGACCTAGTCTGTATCACTGCCTCTCGAATGCCTTCCCCCCCCACCTCCTCCCCTTCCCTTCCGGCCTGGCGGCCTGACGCTGCATTAAGGGCTCCTGTTCCATGCTACCACGAGCAGACTGTCATCACTGCCTTGTCTCTTTACCTTGTTTTCTATGACTTCCTTGAGCTCGAAGAGATTGTCTTTCATTTTCATATTTTCAGTATCTAGCATAGTGCCTCGAAACATTATACAAATGTTTAATGTTTGAGTAATTGCTTAATAAGAATGAGTGAATAAAACAATTCTTTAGTTGTCATTATTTCAGAATTATTAATAATAGTAGCTTCCATTTGACTGGCACTTTATAAAAAATTATGTTAGTTGATCCCCACTAATCCTTCTTCATTAGAATCATCACATTTTATAAAGTACAATTCTTTGTAATGAGTCTCCCCTCGTGTCATGAGTGCCCTGAAAATGATATTGATGAATATACATTGCTGTGTGAAAATTATAAAGTAAAACTTTATCTTTATTTGTATAGCATAAATGACTAAGCTGAGGACAGAGGGGATATTGGCAATAGACATGAGGTATTTGTTGAGGGTTGAGAAGGTGCCAACAGAAAAATGAATCTGTCGTATTTGGGGTGTCATATAATTTATTGTCCAAACTCAAACACTTGAAGAGTTAGTGGGAGAGCTATTATATGCATTCTGTCACAAAAAGCACAAAGCGGGCTGGTAAGGACAAATCAGGATATATGTCCTGCTGTCCCATCTGCACATACATGGTATACACACACACACACACACAGATGAGGGGCTGAGACGTGTCTGTGGGTCCACTCTGGGTGAAGCAACTTCATGGGCTCTGTGAGCAGAAGTCCTCTCACCGGCTGGTCAGCTCACAATCCCACAACACTGCGCAGGACTGCCCTGTGAGTCGTGGGAAGAGAGTTTCCTTAACCAGGGCTTGCAGAACCAACCCTGTCCTCTTCCCTTCCTGCTCTTCATGGAAGGGTTTGGAAGGAGGGTGGGGCTATCATGCTGCCACTTAGTAATGCCACACGCCTCTGTCATTGTGCTCAACTTGTTCCCACTAGCCTGGGAGAAAAACTAAAAGCTAAGTTCTCTTGACAAGGGCTTTCCATTCAAACCACCACATATATTATTATTATCTTTGATGGGAAAATGAAGACATGGAGGCACAGAGATATTATGAGATCTGCCCGTAGGGAGAGTCATGGAGATTTCTGAGTCCCAGTCTTGGGCACTGCTCACCACAACACACTGCTTCATGGAAACAACCCAGGAAGACGGCACTGGCTTCATTTAATTTGCAGAAATGCTTGAAATGTTCAAATGGAAAAAGTGTGCCGTTTCCCCTTTGTTTCCCACAGGCGTGGTCTCTCTGTGCCATTCCTGAGGCTGGTTCTCTTTGCACAGATGTAACTTTGCACCTCCTAACCACAGCAAATCTAGCAGAAGCCTTGCTGTGAGCTCCATGGATGCCAACTGGCATTATTTAAGTTTTCATTCAAAGCCTCCTTTAGGGTAACTTCTGGACATCTGAAGTGCCTGTTCAAGAAGATCAACAAATGGCTGAAGACAGATTTTTCAGCCAGAGGAAAGAATTATTACCTTAGCATCAGTCTAATGAAAACAGAGGTGAAATACCAGCCCGCACTAGATAAACAGCACACCAAGCCATCCATCACACTCAGCTACGCTGAGCAGAACACCCTAACCCATGTCACCTGACTTCCCGCTTCACTCGCGTCTGAGAACTGGGACCTTTTCTCACCAGTTTCTGTCTGAATAAAGACCCAGACAGGAATCTTTTAGGCTCTCCTATCTCCCAATCTATTTTCCTTTCTCTCCAGTCAGAGGCAGCAACAGCTTCTCAGGGGCCCACTTCCCACTTGCATGCTCTAAGCTGGTGTCCCCTCCAGGACCCAGTTGATACAAGGGGTCTAGTCAGCACCTCCAATGGCAGCTTTCTTTCTTGGACCCTGTTGGCTCATAATCAGCGTATCCAGTCATTTGATACAACTGCCAGCCCACTATGCAGCAGGCACCCTGGGTAGAGAGACACAAGGTCCTCTTATCTAGGAGCTCACGGTCTAGGGGAGAAGACAGAAATCTTGCATGTTTAGACTTTCTTTTGCTTTTTACATATATCATTACTCATCTTGCCACAACCATCTCATATGAGGGAATTGTTGTTCAGTCACTCAGTAGTATTCGACTCTTTGTGACCATGAACCACAGCATGCCAGGCTTCCCTGTCCTTCACTATTTCCCGGAGTTTACTCAAACTCATGTCCATTGAGTTGGTGATGCCATCTAACCATTTCATCCTCTGTTTCCCTCTTATCATCCTGTCCCCAGTCTTTCCCAGCATCTGGAGCAGGATCTATTAAACCTACCTGAAAACTGACTAACTTCTGAATGTGTCATCAGACTTCAGCTGACCAACTCCAGCTCAGTGATCTCCCCCCATCAGGTGAAACTTCTTTGGTTTTGTTTTCAGATTTCTCCTTTTCTTCCAGAAATCTGGAAATCAAATCTTTTGTAGCATCTACCAAGTCAGCCCTGATGGAAGAACCTCTACCTAACTGTTCCTCATCTATTATTTTTTCCCCAGACATTAATGCTTTGCTAGTTGTAAGGAAGCTTGATAACTTCTAAAATACGTACTTAAATTTGGTAGCAGCTTCTGAGTGTGGCCATTCCTAAACACAAGTCTGTGGCAGGTACACAGAATATGGCTCCTGTTTCAAGGCACAAGTATGTTTTGTTCAGAATTCTCGTTCCATGGGGTCCTGAGCCTTCAGTGTGCCCAAAGATCTGGTTTTTCCAGCAGCAGTGGACCTGGAAGGACAAGCATCACTACTGCGGGAGACTGTGATAAGTAGATGGAACCAGGTGGTGGTGACTCCTTTAAGTCAACCAAACAGAAAGACCCGTTGAGAGCAGTATCAGTGCTGTAGCCAGTGACAGGCACGAGTCACTTCCTAACCCTGGGTAGGAGCCCACAGAGCTCATGGGTCGCTTGGGAGCATGAAAGCCATCCCTAATATGTGCTTCCTTGTTCCTTCTATTGCACATGACTGGCACCAGAAAATGCATTTTACCAGCACTGTCATGTTTGTGTGCCCAGGGTCACCAAGTCAAAGGTTGCTTTTTTACCTTTTGAGCCTGTTTATTGGAAAGCATGATGTCTATTTATACAGAAATACATCTAACAGAGTTTTAAATATATAAAAATAAATTTAAAAGTGTTTACTTGTTCAAGCCCAACTCTGTGTATTTGGCCAGGAGGGCCAAGATCAGAGAGCTGATTTCTTATGTTCCCAACTCAACATCACTCACAAATATTTGGTCTTCTAAAAGAAAAGATGTGACTCCTAAATAACCATATCCTTACCTGTGTTCTTATCTTTCAGGAAAAAAAAATCCACTGTGACCTTCATTGCCAGTGTAATGATGTTGATATCACAGATACTATCAGGGAGAAAAAATTCTTAAAGCAGAGACTATAATTATATCCTCTTTGGGTTTTGCAAGATGAGTGACACTTGTGAGTGACTGCTGCGAAAGCTTCATGGCATCATGTTATATGGTGAGTAAAAGAAAGTGACGTAGTTTTATTAACTCTGGCCTTTTGAGGAACATGTTAAAGAGCTCTAGCACATTGGAAAACATGTTGATGTCTGTCAATCTCTTAAATAAAAATCATTGTAGAAATAAAATTTAAAGTTAAATATCTTTATGGAGTGCTTATGATGTTAATGGGCTAAGCATATATTGTATAATACTTACAGTAATCCCATGCTTTATTAACCCCAATATGCAAATGAAGAAATTGAGCCATAGATTCCAGTCTATTTCTATTTTCTGTATTCTAAATTCTAGTAAGTGGCAAAGTTGTGGTTTAGGCCAGATCTTTTATTTATTATTTTTTTAACTTTACAATATTGTATTGGTTTTGCCATATATCAACATGAATCTGCCACAGGTATACCTGTGTTCCCCATCCTGAACCCTCCTCCCTCCTCCCTCCCCATACCATCCCTCTGAGTCGTCCCAGTGCACCAGTCCCAAGCAACCAGTATCATTCATCGAACCTGGACTGGCAACTCGTTTTATATATGATGTTATTCATGTTTCAAGGCCATTCTCCCAAATCATCCCACCCTCTCCCTCTCCCACAGAGTCCACAAGACTGTTCTATACATCAGTGTCTCTTTTGCTGTCTCGTATATAGCGTTATTGTTACCATCTTTCTAAATTCCATATATATGCATTAGTATACTGTATTGGTGTTTTTCTTTCTGGCTTACTTCACTCTGTATAACAGGCTCCAGTTTCATCCACCTCATTAGAACTGATTCAAATGTATTCTTTTTAATGGCTGAGTAATACTCCATTGTGTATATGTACCACTGCTTTCTTATCCATTCATCTGCTGATGGACATCTAGGTTGCTTCCATGTCCTGGCTATTATAAACAGTGCTGTGATGAACATTGGGGTACACGTGTCTCTTTCAATTCTGGTTTCCTCAGTGTGTATCCCCAACAGTGGGATTGCTAGGTCATAAGGCAGTTCTATTTCCAGTTTTTTAAGGAATCTCCATACTGTTCTCCATAGTGGCTGTACTAGTTTGCATTCCCACCAACAGTGTAAGAGGGTTCCCTTTTCTCCACACCCTCTCCAGCATTTATTGCTTGTAGACTTTTGGATCGCAGCCATTCTGACTGGTGTGAAATGGTACCTCATAGTGGTTTTGATTTGCATTTCTCTGATAATGAGCGATGTTGAGCATCTTTTCATGTGTTTGTTAGCCATCTGTATGTCTTCTTTGGAGAAATGTCTATTTAGTTCTTTGGCCCATTTTTTGATTGAGTCATTTATTTTTCTGGAATTGAGCTGTAGGAGTTGCTTGTATATTTTTGAGATTAGTTGTCTGTCAGTTGCTTCATTTGCTATTATTTTCTCCCATTCTGAAAGCTGTCTTTTCACCTTGCTTAGAGTTTCCTTTGTTGCGCATAAGCTTTTAAGTTTAATTAGGTCCCATTTGTTTATTTTTGCTTTTATTTCCAATATTCTGGGAGGTGGGTCATAGAGGATCCTGCTGTGATGTATGTCAGAGAGTGTTTTGCCTATGTTCTCCTCTAGGAGTTTTATAGTTTCTAGTCTTACATTGAGATCTTTAATCCATTTTGAGTTTATTTTTGTATATGGCGTTAGAAAGTGTTCTAGTTTCATTCTTTTACAAGTGGTTGACCAGTTTTCCCAGCACCACTTGTTAAAGAGATTGTCTTTAATCCATTGTATATTCTTGCCTCCTTTGTCAAAGATAAGGTGTCCATAGGTGCGTGGGTTTATCTCTGGGCTTTCTATTTTGTTCCATTGATCTATATTTCTGTCTTTGTGCCAGTACCGTACTGTCTTGATGACTGTGGCTTTGTAGTAGAGCCTGAAGTCAGGCAGGTTGATTCCTCCAGTTCCATTCTTCTTTCTCAAGATTGCTTTGGCTATTCGAGGTTTTTTGTATTTCCATACAAATTATGAAATTATTTGTTCTAGCTCTGTGAAGAATACCGTTGGTAGCTTGATAGGGATTGCATTGAATCTATAAATTGCTTTGGGTAGTATATTCATTTTCACTATATTGATTCTTCCAATCCATGAACATGGTATATTTCTCCATCTATTAGTATCCTCTTTGATTTCTTTCACCAGTGTTTTATAGTTTTCTATATATAGGTCTTTAGTTTCTTTAGGTAGATATATTCCTAAGTATTTTATTCTTTTTGTTGCAATGGTGAATGGAATTGTTTCCTTAATTTCTCTATTTTCTCATTATTAGTATATAGGAATGCAAGGGATTTCTGTGTGTTGATTTTATATCCTGCAACTTTACTATAATTATTGATTAGTTCTAGTAATTTTCTGGTGGAGTCTTTAGGATTTTCTATGTAGAGGATCATGTCATCTGCAAACAGTGAGAGTTTTACTTCTTCTTTTCCAATTTGGATTCCTTTTATTTCTTTTTCTGCTCTGATTGCTGTGGCCAAAACTTCCAAAACTATGTTGAACAGTAGTGGTGAGAGTGGGCACCCTTGTCTTATTCCTGACTTTAGGGAAAATGCTTTCAGTTTTTCACCATTGAGGATAATGTTTGCTGTGGGTTTTTCATATATAGCTTTTATTATGTTGAGGTATGTTCCTTCTATTCCTGCTTTCTGGAGAGTTTTTATCATAAATGGATGTTGAATTTTGTCAAAGGCTTTCTCTGCATCTATTGAGATAATCATATGGTTTTTATTTTTCAATTTGTTAATGTGGTGTATTACATTGATTTGCAGATATTGAAGAATCCTTGCATCCCTGGGATAAAGCCCACTTGGTCATGGTGTATGATCTTTTTAATGTGTTGTTGGATTCTGATTGCTAGAATTTTGTTAAGGATTTTTGCACCTAAAAATATGGAACGCTTCACGAATTTGCATGTCTTCCTTGCACAGGGGCCATGCTAATCTTCTCTGTATCGTTCCAATTTTAGTATATGTGCTGCCAAAGCGAGCATGGCCAGATCTTTTTTAATGTTTTTTTTTTTTAATTGTGGGAAAAGTCACATAATATAAAACCATATTGAACCGTATGGTTCAGTGGCACTAAGTACATTCACATTATTGTGCAACTCTCACCATCATCTGTCTCCTGAAGTTTTCAGGACCAGATCTTTTTAGGGTATTCAGAGATGGTCATATGCTAGTTAAATCAAGAGACACTGATGGCTAAATGAAAATGTTAACTATTTGTGGATGATACCCCTTCCCAAAGGGCATAATACCTTTTCCCCTGTCCATGACAACACTTGCCTTGTGTCACCATATCTGTGAAGCTGTGTCATTATTCAGAAATCTTCAAAGGGACTCTGTATAGTGTTGGAAGATGTTTCAATTGTCTCTCTCTCTTTCAATCACACATACACACATGAACACCCAGACACACAGACACACACACACAAAATCTCTGATGACTAAGAGTGATTTTCCTCTTCACCCCACCCTTTCTTGCCTGGGGCTGCTCTGGACAAGTCACAAAACTCTGCCTCTGATTAGGTACTTTGCGCCTGGAACACCTCACTCATCCGATGGTGTCTTCTTTCTCCAAGCTAAAAGCTTGGGTCCCGCTGTATTCCCACAGTAGGTATGCTTTATAAATCAGTTCTTCCTGTGGTGTGCTGTGATTTTAAAAACAAACAAAAAAACCCAAGAAACTTAGGGAGGTGATGGAGGTTCATTTTTTTTTTTTTAAAGTTTGATAGATATACAAGTGTAAACAAAGTGAAATGAGCATTATGACTATCAAAGATTGTCCCAAACTGACCTGAGAAGCATCTTGCAGGACGTGTGTTCCTCAGGGTGCTGGGCTATCCTCCTGTTCCCTCTAAATCATTTTTCCCGAAGGATTAATGAAACCTTTGCCTCCTTTACTTATGCAGTTATTTAAGTAGCTTAATGCTTAAAGGTCAACCACTTGCCCTCTTTCCAAGCTTCTGAGAGACACCTTGCTGTCACCTCCCCCCTAAACACCATCTATCATTTGTTTACATCCATTGTCCCTAACATTTACACATTGTAGATGAATACACTTTCAAGCAGTAAGTTCAGTTTACTGGAACCATGTCTAACCATATTAGCATCTCACCCACAGTGGCTGCCCCGTAAAGTGTCAGATGATAAGAACTGCTAGAGTTTGGGACTTCTCTTCTGTGGTGGGGAAACCTGGAAGTAATCCAGCTGTTGAGTCAAAGAGAAACCTCACCTGTGGTGTTTCAGATCCATCATGGGTAGAAAATGGAGAGATAAGGTTACACCTAGGGAGGTGCTGAAACACAGGAAATCCAACCAACCCAAGGGCCAAGTTAATTAAAGCAGAGCTCTGCCGAGCAGGGTTTATCAATCAGGGAGCTGAGACTCCCCAGTTCAAGATCAAACCCAGCCAGCCTTTAACCGTGGCCAAGAGGCACTCAAGCCCCATTTGAAGCCCAGCCTGAACTTTGCTGGCACCAACCCAAATGCCTATGATGGACTTTGATCTTATAGCTCTAAGTGCCACGGGATTCCAGACCAAACCGAAGCTCAACTACCTTCACGAACAATGACAAAAGAAGGAGACCAGAGAAAAGCAAGGAAGGCCCCCAATTCAATCACACGCCAGGGAAATAACGCTGTGTTGAGAAGCAGCCAGTGTCTCACAAGCTGCTCTTTGAGCCTTGGGTCACAACAGAGACAGCTGTTATCTTCCGCACAGGTATTTGTCTTTGCACATTTCCTGCTTGTTATGAAGGTCTTGTGCATCAGTAGCTTTTGCATAGTAATACGTCTTTCTCTAGTGTGCTTATACTCTCCACACCATGTCATGTGCTGTGCAGTCAGAATTTTCCTGTGGCTTCGATTGTGGACAAACGTTATAAAGGTTTTTATTTGTTGTAATGGTGCTGGAACCAAGCCCTAGGCTTGGAAAGCTGTTCTCATGAGGAGAGCTGACTGGTCTGGAGGAAGACTTGGTGTGTGTGCAGCCCTCATTTCTTACCTACCTTTTTCTTAGGAGGCTCTGTTCCTGGGGTCAGCATGGCGGGCAGCCAAGTGTTGAGAGAAGGAAAGCTGCTGTGTGGTGGGTACTGACGGAGCTGGCAGGCGTGCTGAGAGACGCTCTGCACGGCAGGCCCGGCCCAGGTGTCCAGGACAGAGGGATGTGTGTGACCCACAAGTCATGAACTCAGGAGTCTGTAGCTCTGGGGGTGGGGGTGGGGTTCAGAGCAGGAATTCCTTCTGCTTACATTCACTTTCTGGCAGAGCTGAACCCTTTCCTGGGCAAGCGGTATTTCATTAGTTAAGATGCTAAGTGTCACCTGGAGAAAAGATTAATTACTAATGACACCAGGAGTGGCCAAAGAATAAAGCCCCGAAGAACTGAGTCAAAATAAGAACAAAACCACAGCTATCTTCTATACGGTTGTGATGAGATAACTGCGTGCTTTCTTGCCTTCCCTCTGAAGGTGATTCTAAAATGAAAACCTTGGTCATGAAGTTGCCTACATTTATGTTCTTTCACCTCCACGTGTTAATCTCCTGCAAAGACAGGAGTTGGGGTCATGGGCTCACTACGTGATACGTGGCCCCTCTGCATTTTGTATTAAGATCCTGGGGCTGGAGGAGGAGGCTTGATTGCATTGATGTCCTTTCACTCAGTAAGCTAATGAGAGCAGGCTTTGTTCTATGTTGAATTACTGGCATTACTTTAAAGCATTAAAAAGTCATTTAAAATAGTCTTTTAAAGCAGTAAAGGACATAGTCTATTCTCTTTGGGTCTTCTAGTCCAAAGACTAGAAATAATAGCATAACAACAGTCCTACACCCATTTATTTCTGTGCATTATTATTGTCCTTCCCTTGCTGTCTCCTCATTTTGATCACGCCTCTCCCTCTCTCCTCCTGACTCTCTGCACTCCAGCCCACTGACCTCTGAGTACTCCCAAGGTGCCCCAGACTGGCCTTTGCACCTGCTGTTTCCGCAGTCCACCTGCTCTTCCTCAGCATCTGTATGGCTCAGCCCCTCATTTCCTCCGTTCCTTCCAGGTCTCTGTTCAGTTGTGTGCATCTGTCTTAGCAAGGCCCTCTTCCCTGGCCGCCTGCCTAGAGTTTTCTGTACTAGACACGTTCTGTCTTCCTTCTTGGCTTTGCTTTACTCCTGAGCATTTACTGCTATAATATAAATATATACACGTTATAAATTTTATTTTTAGGTTGTTTTGTGTTTGGTCCCCAAACAGAATGTTAAGAACAGACAGTGCTTCTTTATTTTGCTCCCAGTTGTATTAAGACCTGGGACTTAATAGGAAGTTTTGAATGAATGGATGGTGCCAGGCTCTGTGCCAGCCACTCATGATCAAGCCAAACATGGTGTCTCATTGCAAGAAGTGTCTAGTCTCATGGGAAAGACAGTTTTTAAGGAAGAAATTCAAATGAAACTTGCTTCCTGTAGGGAGCTGCAAGGGTGAGCAGCCAAGGAGCCTTATCTGGTCTCCCGATGTTTAAGCTGAGATCTGAGCTTACAGGAAGGGCAGGAGACAAGAGAAAATACGGGCAGTTCCAGGTGGCTGCAGCCAGACTGTGAGAAGTGAGATGCATCTGGAGGTGCAATGAAGCTCACAGGATGGGCACGGGTGGGAGTGGGGAGGTTACAGAGACTGAGCAGTACACAGTCAGGCAGGGGTTCTAAGCAGGGAGATGGCATAATCCAGAATAGCATTTTAAGCAGATTTGAGAGAAGTCAGATGAAAAGTTTCAAGGAAGCAGACCCTTAAGTGTGTGCAGACTGTCAAAATTTCTCCAGGAAAACTGGATGACTCTGAATGAACAAAAATAGTAAGGACAGAGGGTACATACAAATGGAACGATTTCTTCAGGTCCTAACAATTCTAGGGACAGAACGAGCTCATTCCCACCTCAGTATTTCCACCCACTATGTGCTCCTCTCTGGAAATGTTCTTTTCATCCATCCAAAGCTGCCCCTGCTTCCTGAGCACAAGTGTAGTCCACCTCTCCAGAGAACATGTCAGGAGCTCGCTCTGTCCTCACTGATATTTCTTCCCTTTGATCTCTTGAGACATTCAGGTACACACTGCACACAAATGGTCTACTTTCTTGAATAAACAGATACCTCATGACCCTGAGTAGAATGTCTTCTCCTTGCAAACAAGGACCAACCCTCCTCCACATCCCACCCACCTAGAGAACAGATGAGACATACTAGGGTCTTCCAATGTAAACCAATTGATGAAGGTCCAGATTATTAACTATACATTGGTATTTTGCCATCTTAGAATGACACATAAAGAGTCTCACTTTACACATGAGGACATTTAGCTCAGCAGGAAAAACCAGGCAGAAGAACTAAGCGTTTGTGTGATTATCCAGCTATAATTTAGTGGAATGAAAATGATCCAGGAAAAAAAAAGAGACTGGAAAGTTCTCTAATATGACAAGACACTTGTAAAGGATAAAGGTAGAATACCCAAAATTTAAAGGCAAATCAGGCAGTTGCCACAATACACAGTAGGATCTAAAAAACCAAATTCAGGGGTTTGGCCGACTGTATAAACAACCAAACCCTCAAGATGGTATTTATAGCCAAGGTAATGAAGTGAAATATGTAGGAACAGTTCTAGGGCTGGGGGGTGGGGGGTGGGTCGTGATGGAGATATTATAGCGTTTCTTTCTGTTGTTTTGTACTGATTCAATAGTGATTACTTCACTCACATATTCTCCCAGTGTCTTTTCCTCAGCTCCCAAGGACCAGTGAATGGATCAACACAAAACAGTGTGGTGTTTCTTGATTCCAGTTCAAAACTCACAGTATGTTGCAATAAACTCTCCTTTCTATCTTTTGGTGAAGATTTGAGGTTTTGTTAAGACAGACAATAAATGGGAATCACATTGCTGATCCAGATCGAGCCGTTTGTCAAACTGTTACAATATGCTCGGACATGTTGCTCTGTTGCTCAAACTGTGCTGCAATTATCCTGTTTATTTTGTGTGTCAGTTACATGATGGGGATGTCAATCACACAGCTCTGGTTACAGGCGTGTCAGCATTTCTATTCTAGGTGCTTATAGTCAAGAGTTTATAACTTGGCCATAAAAACTAACCATGGAATGAATCTAGGCACATAAAAGCCATTTCCCAGAAGACTATTTTTTAAAATACAAATTAGGAAAAAAAGCCCTATATGTTCTGCTATTCTTACATTACCTGCCAGTCTCCAAATAAAGTAGCAAATTGTTTTTCCTCATTTTCATTTTTTAAAAAATTTTCTTTAAATAGTGTACTGCAGGGCCTTTTGGTGAGTTTTTGACCTGACTTGTCTGGTAAAGATCAATTGGAGTGAAAAGTACTAAACTCATTTTTTGTTATGCACAAGTATTTTCCTGGAGGTTGTGAAAGGGGGAGGCAAGCTTGGCTGATACTGAATCTCAAATCTGAGTTCAAGACTCTATTTCTGGGTGCAGACAAGACACTGGTATTACAAACGTGCATTTCGAGGCTCTCTCTTTTTGAAAGCTCTCTAAATTTTTAGGTAATGGAAAACTGTGAGATCAAAGATTTAATCCTGTTTTCCTTGCAACTTCAGTGACAGATATTTGCTGCAAACTGTGTTCCAGACACTTTATGAATATTAGGCCATTCAGTACTCATTAGTAATCAATACTCAAACTAATGCTGCAAAGAGGAACAACTGCCCTCAGTCTATAACTGAGGAAACAAAGGCTCAGACAAGTTAAGTAACTTGCCATAGGTCACACAGTGGAGTGGGAGCAAAACCCTGGCCCATGGATCGAGAGGCTCAGTCTTTGGGTATTCCATATAGTCATAACAGAGGCAAGTCATGCCAGAAAGTTCCAGTGCTTCACTGGAACAAACTATTTACAGTTAAACACACACTTGAAAGGGCTTAACACTAACATATAGTAAATGTTTGAATGGCAGCTTGTAAGGCTCTGCAAGGCTGGGTCTAAGTAACATGTGGACACAGGCAGCCCCTCCAATTAGAATGCCCATTTGTGCTCATGTTGTAGAAATTTGGCAATTGCCCCAGTCATCTTCAGTATGTTAAAAAAAGTTTGTCATGATCCAAAACTGAACATGAGGGCAGTAAGTAGCTCTGACTCAAAGTTAGATACTCTCTTGCTCTCAAAGAAGACTCCCATCCTGGGTTTGGTCAAAGCTGGTCTAAACATTGATGGGTTAGCCCCAGATGGGGATTCATATTCGTGTATGTTGAATTTGTCCTCATGCAGCTGCTAGATAATAAAGTTTTGATTTGATCAGATCTATTCACAATACTTGGAGAAGGGAATGGCACCCCACTCCAGTACTCTTGCCTGGAAAATCCCATGGATGGAGGAGCCTGGTGGGCTGCAGTCCATGGGGTTGCTAAGAGTCGGACACGACTGAACAACTTCACTTCACTTTTCACTTTCATGCATTGGGGAAGGAAATGGCAACCCACGCCAGTGTTCTTGCCTGGAGAATCCCAGGGACGGGGGAGCCTGGTGGGCTGCCGTCTATGAGGTTGCACAGAGTCGGACATGACTGAAGTGACTTAGCAGCAGCAGCATTCACAATACTTGGGGTTTCTCTGGTGGCTCAGTGGTAAAGAATGTGCCTGCTAATGCAAGAGACGTGGATTTGATCCCTGGATCAGGAAGATCCCCTGGAGAAGGAAATGACAATCCACTCCGGTATTCTTCCCTGGGAAATCCCATGGACTGAGGAGACTGGCAGGCTACAGTCCATGAGGTCACAAAGAGTTGGACATGACTTAGCAACTAAACAACAACAACAAACACTCCCAGTAATTAGCAGTCACAAGTCAAATTCACTATTTTTTCATGGTTTTCAGAAAGCATTTTTCCTTCTAATGGTTTGTAATGAAGGAGAAAGGAAGGAAAAAAAAAATAAAAACAAGAGAAGAAAAGGGAGCAGGAGGGAGACGAGGAGAGGAGATGTGATCTGTATGAAAAGCATTTTAAAAACAATCATTGACCAAAAGGGACTTCAGATACACAAAATCCATTATTGTCTTTCATCTTTTTCATAGTGCATCTATTTTTATCATAAGCCCAACAGGCAAATACCAAGTCAGCTTCATTACTTGGCATGGAGCCTGCAGTAATATTGATGATATAATATCAATCATGATTATAAGTTACCCTGTTATCATTATGTGAATATTATTTTATAAGCTTTAATAAGTTGCTTGAGCATTTAAGATGAAGGGTTTAAAAGTCTAAATTCATATTCATGCCAAATATGTAGGACATATTTTTCATAATTGTTCTTGTCCCTTGGGTCAGTAATAGTTTATAATCATCATAAAATTTCATTCTTAATTACTTTTAATTTATCAGAAGGAAAATATGGATGGTTATTACCCAATTAAAATACTCCTGATGCTTTTAAGGTAGACATTATGGGGTTTTTGGAGTTTCACTGAAGACAATTAAAAAAAGAAAGAGTACCGCATGACTTCAAACTGTTTTAAGTGCTCAAGTTTGCAGAGATATTCAGCTGTTCAGTATCCTATTTCCACCTGTCTGTTCTCTTAGCATCTGTGATGTAACCAAGGGAAAATTGGAACATTTTTAATTTTAACCACACGAAAGGTGCAAACGTGTGTGACATAAAGACAAGACTATTCATTTGGTGGCTAGAGAATCTGTTCTGATACTGCACATCCTCGGCTTATACTAATCGTTGGCTAGGGCAAGGACCAGGAAGATGATCAGTGGAACACTCACAAAAACCAGACAGATGCATGAATCTATGTCCTTGGCTGGACCAAGTGCTACTTACTTTGTGAGAGACACAGAGGTGTGCCCTTTAGATGGATGTTCTGTGGTGATGATACATTTTTTCCCAGATGGTTCCAATGCTACTAGCCAGAAAACAGCCCAGCAGGGCAGCTCAGTTACAATGATTATGATTTCTTCCAGAGAAATTAAATGGGTCAAAGTGATAGCCACAAAAAGAAAATGCCTAGTCATCAGAATTTCATTCCAATTCATTATGAAACGATTGTGCAGAATTTAACCTCATACCTCTTTCTTTGACTTGCTCAATTTCTACCTCCTTTCTTGTTTGATCATGACCTTATTTGATCGCAAACTTAAACCACAGCAGTACTGAAATCTCTTTTAACTTCCTTCCCTTCACTTATCAGAATATCTTAATTTCACGCACACATGAGCCCAGTTTCCCAAAGAGAAAGCCCTCCAATTCCTAAACTTCTAAAGGTTTACTTAAAGAAAAAGAAAATGCTCTTGGGGAGGGGGAATACTGTGAAGATGCCTTATTCTTGCCCAGGCTTTCAAACAATTAAGGAACTGCTCTAGCAAACAAAGAATAAGTTGAGTCTTGGCAGTGATGAGTTGGTGGGTATGCTCAAGGTAAGCAGAGTCATGTAAATATATGCAAATAGCATTCACCTGTTGTATTGTATACAGAGGACAAGATGGTTGGTTGGCATCACAGACTCAATCGACATGAGTTTGAGCAAACTCCAGGAGATAGTGAAGGACAGGGAAGGCTGGCATGCTGCAGTCCATGGGGGTCGCAAAGAGCTGGACACAACTGAGTGACTGAACAACAACAAACTGCATTTATTTCACCTAGGGTGCGCTGTAGTTCACAAACAGATCTGGAGCCTGTTGCCTTATTTGGCAAAAATAAGCATCGCTCCAGCTCCTAGAAGCAATTCACTGCTGTCTCCTAACACATCGGTCATTTGTGAATGACATTTTCTAATAGGCACATTTTCACTAGAAATATTGGATCTAGTCTACTAGGATCCATATCAGAAGAGATGACGAAATACTGGGCATTCTTAAAAAAAAAAAAAGGGGGGGGGGCTTTCCCCAAAGGCACAGCGTAAAGACTCTTCCTGCAATGCTGGAGACACAGGAGACCTGGGTTCTATCCCCAGGTAGGGAAGATTCCCTGGAGAAGGAAATCTTCAACCCACTCCAGTAATCGTGCCTGGGAAATCCTATGGACAGAGGAGCCTGGCAGGCTATAGTCCATAGGGTTGCAAAGAGTCAGACACGACTGACAACTGAGCGTGCACACACAAATACAAATAGTACATTTTTAAAAAGTACACTTAAATGTCGGTCATTTCTTAGATGGGTCTCACCCACCTGGCACATTTGGCCTCAGTTGTTATGTTCTGTTTTAGCATGAGACTCTAATGCCTGAACACAAGTTACTCCAGTTCTCAAAAGTTATGAATTTTGATATATGGCCCCTCAATATGATAGCTTACCTCTTTTTGGCTTCACCCAGGTAAGTGCATGACTCTGGGCTTTTCTTGAAGGCTCCAACCTGGAATACGGGCTCTGCAGGCACCGACTTGTAAAGCAAAGTCCCACACGGGCAGGTATCACTGCCTTTAGTGAGCTGGGAAACTCTAGCCAGAGAACATGGAGTCGCTAAGTCTCTCAACGTAGGACAGGAGCCCCAACTTTTAAAGAGGCTAATCCAAACAAGTGACAAACTGCTGTACTTCAAAGACAGGAAATCCCTTCAATCGTTAAATTGTAAGGACAGAAAATGACCTACATTCAGGAAAACGGGGAGCTAGGAATTCAACATCATGTTTGTTCCAGTTTAATGAAGCGTGTTTGGTGAATATTAACTGGTTCTGAGGATTCCTATTCTGAGTAGCCACCAGAAACCCACATTTTCAAGATCTTATTTTAAAAAGTCACTTTAAAAAGTTCACAGCAGTTTGAAGTTATTGTGTAAAGACTCTCTCTAGGCCAGTTTTCACCCTTAAAATTTGTCTGGTTTAAAATTACAAATTACTCAGCATGTTTAAGAAACCGTTATGAACATGTTTTAACATATTCCTAAACGTCAAAACTAAGAGAAGGCATCACCCTGCAGTGCAGCTTTGGAAAACAAGCAGATGGATTGTTTCAGGTTTGACAGACAGACTGAAGTTCCTCAATGGCAAAGCATGTGATTCTTCAGTAGTTTTTCCCAGCTCAGAATGCAAAGTCTAGATGGACTTCTTGCCAACTGCCAAAAGTACTTCGGGCTGTGGATCTAGCAGTTTGAACCATGTGAGTATAAGTACTAAATTCTTGCCCAGTTTGCTCAGAATAAAAAGAGGGCCCAGGATAGCTAATGGGGACAGAGATTTGGTGAATGCTGTTTTCTCATGGCAGGGCCTCTGTGCTCCCCCAGCACTGAGAAGAATTCCTGAACAAATATGCGAGCAGGAAGGGAACGGGTGGGTGAAAGTCAGCCCCATCTCAGAACGCAAAAGTTGTCCTGTGTTTACGTTTTCAAAAAGCGAGAATCCAAAAAAGAATTGAGATCGGAAAATTCCTGGGGAAACAAAAAGCTTAACCTACATTCCATGGTTGTATCAACTTAAGCCTTTCTGAGCAAGGAGGTCAAATTTAACTCTGGTTCCCTGTTTACCAAACAAGTCAACTTATTTCGTATGTATAGCTATAAACTGTGTGCAAGTTTCCTAAGTCAGGCACTCAGGATGAATTATGAATGGAATTAGCCAGCTTGACTTGGAATTTCCTCACTTTTACTGGTCTTTTAAACAAGATTTTTATACATTCATATGTAATCAATGGGACCAACGCATGAAATGGTCCTTAACATAAAACACTCTGTTTTAGAGTGATTTTGCAGTTAAGGAAACTTAAATATGAACTTCTAATGTGGAAAAGGTAGTTTTTACATGCTGCTTTAAAAATGATCTGGAAAACTGATGATCTGGTCACAGTATTTCTGTCAGAAACTGAAATCAAGTTTATATTTTAAGGTACAATTTTAAATACTTGCTTTCTTTCATGAAGCCAATCTGCTTCTTATAACCTGAGCCTTAGTCACCTTAAAATACATAAATTTGTTATTTGGCTATTGAGTTTTTAAGTTGCAGGGGAGAATAATTTAGATATTCATAAATACAGAGTATAAGGAAATCTTTCCTGAGTGCAAAACTACCTTTTAAACTCTCACTCATCTAAATAAGTGAATGATACAAATATACCTCTTGATTTAATTTTGGCTAGTAGTTATTTCGTATCTTAATATATATTCTTTCATATTAAACTTGCACCAGCTTAAAATTTCCCTATAAACCGGCATGTCCAAATTGATTTCCATAACAGTTTGTGTACATAAAAACTAAGAGATCAGGATCAATGTCAAGTTTTGGAGAGAAAAATGAACTTGGGATTGTTTTTTATTCCAACAAGGCACATGTTCAAATTGATCCCATATACATATAAAAGATTAAAATATTTCTCAACCGTTCATGCAGGAAGTAAAATGTAACACATGCCAACTATATTTTTATTATATAGATAATATAACAAAATACTTGGAACGGCTGAAAGGCAATCATTCAAGAATACATAAAAATTTAAAAGAATAAAAAGCCATTGGAAAAAAATACTTCTTAGTCACTTAGAATTTAATTACTTGCACGTTTTAATGGTCTTGTATATTTTGATAGTAAACTGTTTTTACAAAATTCTTGCCTTTTCAAGTACCTCAAATACATGAAGAACCAAAAATATTTTCTCCTTCATAACACGTTCAAAAGTATCCATCATCTTGACAGAAATGTTATTATAGTAATAATTTTCTTATACCTGATTATAATATTTCTATAGAATGGAAAACTCTGACTTTTCTTTGGAAGGGGGAATAGGGTTTAAAACATGCTTTAATAGTCATATAAAATGTATTCATTCCCAAGTTTCTTCACAAAAACCTTTGATATTACAATTTTATCTAGATTACATTTATAGTTTTGGAATAAACCAAACCTTTGAATAGTGTTGTGCTAATCTTGGTTAAATAAAAAAAAAATTACTTCAGTGATATCTACTTGCAGAGAGTTAAAGAAATATTAATCCTGATGTTTTTAGTAGTTATGGAAATACTTTTTTCCTGAGGGACAGCTGAACTTCAATCTGAAATGTGAACATAGAACAAAATAACACAAGTATAAAGTTTCCTTTTGAATTTAATAAATCAACGAAGAAATGTTTATCGTGAAATTTTAAATACAAAACTTTTAGCCTGAACTCTTGAGAAAATCCTATTCAGTAAAATATTTGTTTCTATATTTGCTCCTTAAACCTTCTTGTCCTTCATTTTTCAAAGGAGCACTGACTGACCACATTCACAACTGCTGTCTGCAGGGAATGGCTCAAAGTCACCGCCATGTCATCTGTCCCTTCTCCCCAGCAGCCACGGTTGTCAAAAAGAAATTTTATTATTTATATCCATTCTTTTTAATTCTGTTTTTATTAGTTCTCAAAGTCTTTGACAGCAAATGTCAAACCACATTTAAATTGTTTTGATTTTTAACTCCATGCTCCAGGCCAGATTTCAAATACTTTGCAAATGATTAAAAAAAAAAAAAAAAAAAGCGTTGTTTAAAAAACTGTTAAAGAACACTTCATTCAGATAAGACCAAAAAGTCTGAAACATGGACAATAATTCCCATTGTAAGTTAATGATAGTTATTTTAAGCTAGAAGTGTCAAGTGAATACTGCTTAGCCAAAGATCCTCGGGTTCTCCATTTGCCTGGGACATTACCTGGCCACACAAAAAATCAAATGCTCTTGCCATCTAGAAAATTAAAAATACAAGGTATTCTCTTCCTCGTAACCCGCACAAGCCTCGATAGGAAACTAAAGGATCTTAGGCGGTAACTTTAACTTACCTCTTCTGGGCTTTAGCAAGTGGTTTACTTAAAAGTATTTACTTCCTTGCAAAAGGCAACTCATTCTTAAATGCAGCTGAAAACCTTGAACAACACTGAGAAAAAATGATGCCCCGATATGTGTCACTGCCCATTTACTTCCTGTTTCGCCAACTTACAAGTAATTCACTCCTGATACTGACTCTTCAGATGGCAGCGTTTGCATCTTTTTGGACTACGAAACGTGGCCCGTGGTTACCTCTAGCTTAAAAGCACCCATCTTTCATTGGGCGCCGTCACCGTCATCTTTCTTCCTGGAAGACAAATCCTTTGCAGATCTCGCACCCCTCTTTACAAACCTGCGCGGGGCTTTCAGGGGGAGGGGGAGGCAAGACTTTGGTGGGAGCTGCTTCTCTTCACCAGACCGAGGGCTGACTGCAAAGGCGCGGGCTGGGTTCTCCAGCAATTTCCTGATGATTCCAGATTCCACTCGAAGCAGCGTGGAGAGAAGTCGGACTTCTTTTCCGTGCGGAGTCTCCACGTTGGACTTGGAGAGCCCGTGGCCGTGAGCCCGGGGCTGAGTCCCTGTCCCAGGCCGACGGCCAGCCCGACGGGGAGGGCCGGGGAGAGGGGTCCCCGGGGCGGCGCGCCACGCTGGACTCCAGAGAGGGGGCTGCACGAGGGAGAGCTCGCTCCCACCGCCGCGGGCTCAAACCCCGGGGATGCACTTGAACCCGCCTCGAGGCCGACCGCTTGCCCCGCTCCCAGCGCACCCGCGCCCCGGGCGGAGCCGGACGCGGGCCTCACGCGCTGCTCGGCCTCGGTCGACCGAGAGGCCCAGCCCGGCCCGCGGCGCCGGGGGCCCCACCCAGTTCCCCGGGGTTAGCCCCGCGGCGGACAGCGCATCCCACTCTCGGACCTCGAGTCTGAAAGTGGAGACCGAAGGCCGCCTGTGGCAAAGCTCGGCTTACACTTCATTTTCCGATTTGGAGAAAATGTCACAGGAGAGAGGGTAAAGTGGGGGGAAAAAAAAAGAACCGTAAATTCGAGTTCGAGGGGGGCGAGGGCTGCCTGCTTGCGGCTCAGGGCGGCGCGGCGGCGGGGGCGCCCGGCGGGGATTCCCGGTCTCGCAGCGCACCCTAGTGGCCGCCCTGCGCCTCACCCGGTCCCCGCGACGCTCGCCGCGTCTCCCCGAGCTCATTACAGTCCGCAATATATTATTTCTTCCAAAGTATTGACAATGTGTGAGACTCCAGTAACCCCGCAGCTCTTGTCTGTAATCAGCACATTTATTCACATTTAGGGACAAGAATCCGAATTAAATCCCCGTGACCCAGATTGGGTTACAGTGTCATTTTCCCTGGATCCTCTTTTAAATCCACTCCACACCGCTTCTGTGTCTATTACATGCTAATTTAATTTTACTGTGGACGATATTTTCAGCATTTGCTGAGGACAGTAAATTTTGTAGTTTATGTTATTTCACTTTTTATGACTTTTTAACACTTAATAAAATTTTATTAGAGCACTTTTGTGTTTACAAGGCCACAAAACTCTTGGCAGGTTGTCAGAAGTCCTTTTTATTATGATCCTACTGATATACTGCGAGTAATGAAATAATCATGTCCAGAAATGTATCAAAGGCCAGAGGGATTATCCCACTTAATAGCTCCACAGATGCGCCCAGAAGAATGCGGACACGCGGCAAGACGGGCTGAGAGGCGGCGGGAGGAAAGAGGCAGCCCCCGCGTCTGTCTGTACCATTTCGGTGCTTTCCTAAAAGTCTACAAGCAGGGTCATGTGACTTTCCGCGGTCTCAATAAAAAAAAATTATTCTATTGCAATAGTGCTTTTCTTTTTATTCTCCTTGTGTGGGCATTTAAGGCTGTTCTAGTGGCAATGAGGCTGGCCCAGCATATCCGTGTCAGTCAATTTCTTCTCATTTCCAAGTGTACTTTTGTGGCATGTAAGCAGCCGATGGTGACACTGGTGTTGCTCGTAGGAGTTCTCCAGCCCATGCCGAGAGAAGGCACGGGAGGGCCCCAGAAGGGCTCGAGGTGTTTGAAGGAACTCTCCCCCCACCCCTTCTGGCAAACCGCACCTCTTACTGTTGCTTTTTGTTTTGTTTTGCAAAACAGGGGAATAGTCACTGGAGGACTCTGCTTTCTGCCTTGTGCAAAAGAACCACAGTATGCTGCTTTTATTTTATTTTGGTTTTGGGGGGATAAGACTTGCTATGAGGACAGATACTGCAGCTTTTTTTTTTTTTTTTTTTTTAAGAACCATTTCCTTTTCTTTTAAATATCCTTGTAGTCATTTAACACACTGGTGTTCATTCTTGCTGCAAAAGAAGGCCATTGTGCTTCCTGACCCCAAAAGCAAGGTGGGTGGCTTTGTTTTATAATTACGTTTTCTGTCTTCAGCTTCCTATTTCTCTTGCTCTGTTATTTCCTAAGTGGTGTGCCAAAGTGATCAAAGTGTGAGGCATGGAGTCATAAATGGAGTGATTTTGAAATTGCTGTTGCTGTATCCAGGGCACGTGTTCTTCTAAACTTTGGCTCTGAGGGGCTTTGGCAGTATTTTTCACAAGTGTGTGTGTGCGCGTGTGTGTTGCATGTTCCAAAACACATCACGTTTGGATTTTGGAGTCTGTCATTGTTTAAAACAGCGCCTGGGAAGCATGCCTCTTTCCCCGGATCGCCTCTACCACACACACGTGTGCGCTCTCGGGTTCCAATGCACACAGGGGCTGCTCACCAGGGCTCTTTGATTTCAACTTCAAGGGAGCAGTTTTGTTCTTTGGATGCCATTTGCTAACTGTGGGCAAAACTTGGTGCCTGGTCTGTCTACTGTGTGTACAAGATGGTCTGGGTTCTAGAAAGAGCAACTGAAGGCTAGCAGTCATCCTTTAAGAAAAATTTATGTCCTGAGACCATCTGGGCGGCCATGTTCGTCTTTTTATAGTGTTTTCCATTTGCAGACATGAGGTGGTTTTTCTTTTTTTCTCTTGTTCAAATGATTTTTCTAATGTAGCTGAAGAACTTGCAAAGAAAGTGATCTTAGGCTGGGAGTAAACACTCTTCCTTCATCCTGGTTGTTACTGATGATTCGTATGTTTTGCCTTTTACTGCAAGAGACATAAGACTGGACAGAGAAAAGGGTTCAGATTTTAGCCCTCCAAATTTCAGTGCATTTTACTTAAGGGAATTTATGCGCAAGTACAGGAATCAGGAAAGCATATTAATTTTAATTCTGCTATAAAGTGACAGTTCAATTTTATAAGTAATTTCTGTCTAGGACAATTTAAATAACATTTCAAAGACTGTAATAGCCTTCAAGTTAGAAATATGTTTTATTAGATTATGAAGTAAACCTCTGCTAAGATAGATATTTTGAATGCATCAAAATGTGTTTTGTAATTCTTATTCAAAAGAGCGGGAGATTGCCTTAAATATGATAACTGATGACATACGTCTTGGTCAGTGGAGAGCCTAGCTAGTGTGCACAGGGATTTTACGGCCCTACTGAAGTGTTCAAAGCTGAAAGAGTCAAGCCCCAATCCTCTCACCTAGGGAATCCATCTTTGAAAAGAGGAGTAAACGAACCAAGCTAGAGGCAGGAAATGGTCCCCTCACGTGGCCAATGTGTCAGAAAGCAGTCTCACATGCTGTGAGAAGGCAGGAAGGTGTGGGGGTCCAGAGGACAGGCCCTAGAACCACACTGCTTGGGTCTGACTTCACTCTGTTGCGTACTCCGTGTGTGGCCTTAGACAGGTTGTCTAACCTCCTCGTGTTTAGCTTCTTCATCTGTAAAATGAGAGTACCTCCCTCCTAATGTTTTTGAAGGGTTAAAAGAGTTAGTTTATATGAAATACACAAAAAAGATCCTTTAACCCTAGGGAGACTAACCTATCCATTACCTAGCACGTGCTGGTGCAAAGTAGACGGCACTGAACATTTGTCAGGTGAGTGCGGCTCTTATTTCACGGGCTGCCCTGGCTGCTCAGGTGTGACCCAGGGGCAGTAAGTAAGTCAGTGTCGGCACCAGGGTGTGCTTGACTCCCTGAGAATGGTCAGCACTCCAGGAAAAGCTGTGTCTAACTGCTCATTTAGTTTTGGCTGGGTTTGTATATAGTATCTCAATTAGCAATTGAGGTATAAAGTTTCTGAGGAAAGGAGGAGCTCAGATTTGGGGAGAAGGGTCCCATATGCAGTGCAGTGCTTTGTAGAGAAGTAACAGATAACCAATAAGATAATCTAATTTGGAAACACATATCAAAGCACCCTGATCATCATTTGTTATTCGATAAACTTTAGTTACAGACACTGTGCTAAACTCTTTGATACATGATCTCACGTCATCCTCACACTGGCCTTCAAATAGGTAGTTATCATAATTCATCTTTTACAGGTAAGAAATATGTAGCTCAGAGAAGTCAAGTGACTTTCCCAAGGTCACACAGCTAGTAAATGACAGATCTGGAAGCTTAACCCAGGTCTCGGGGAATGTAAAATTTATGCAGTTAATCAACTTCTGTTCTACACTACCTCCCAATCTGTTTGGTTTTATGGAGCTCCTAATCAATGTGGTCATTTATGATTTATAGTGTAAACCATCATGAAAATGGAAATAATGAAGGTTGGGACCTAGACCTGTTAAGTCTTGAGTCATCAGCATCTTGTACAGTGATTTGAATGCCTGCCAGACTCAGGGGAGCGAGACACAGGCCTGCCTCCCAGGGCCTTGCCTACCTCAGTTCCTCCCACGGCTACAAGCAGATGTTTGAAAAAAGCCAAGGGAGAAGTTAGGATTACTTTTTCCCCCGTTGGAAAATCATGATTAAGATGAATTTACCTTAAGTATTAAAACAACAGGTGAATGGCATTGCGTGTGTGTGTGTGTGTGTGTGTGTGTGTGTGTTCAGTTGCTTCAGGCGTGTCCGACTCTGCAAGCCTATTGACTATAGCCCGCCAGGCTTCTGGCGGGTGATGAAAGACTTAAAAAGCAGAATTCAGACAAGTGGGTGGCAGAGCACTTTTTCCTTTTCACCAAGAGTTCTTCACGGACTTTAAAGATAGTCATTCTCCCGAGCCAGATGACAGGTTTCCTGACCATTTCAGGGGGTAAAGAACAAACTGAGACAATAAGGAAAGCCTTGATCCACATACAAGGTCACTTAAGGGCAGGCAAAGGTGGTGCAGGTGTGATCTGCTTTAACTACACGACTACATGATGGCACCTTTAAACACATGTGCAGAACCCCAAAAGAGGTCATCAAAGAGCCCACAAGAGAGAGAGAGACTGTAGGAATAGTCAACACCTCCTTAGTAAAAAATACATCCAAATCTAAATTTTAAAAGTGGATGATGAAAAGACGAAAGCTGATAAGCAGTATACTTTTCTTGAGAAGAGAAAACTCAGTCTTGGGTTGGTGAGATTCTACCACCATCAAAACAATTAGAATTCAACTTTGACTTGTGACTTTAATGCTGGGAGAAGGGGAGGGAAAGGGGAGGAAACGAGGTGCCTCCAAGGGGGCTCATGACTCCACACAGCTCCAGCTCCCTGCCTTAATGGACAGGCTTGCAGTCTCACCAGTCCGGATTCATTGCTGGGCAAGGTTCTGGGTTGACTAGTCCTCTGAGCACTCAACTCACCGTGCTATCTTGGGCTTCTCCTTTTTGAAAGATAAAAGTCATCAGAATATTAACTCACATTTACAGAGTGTTGGGAATACAGACTGTATTTAGAGTTCATTTTGAGCTCTTCGCCATGAAGTCTGAATAAATTTTTTTAAAAAATAGATGAGTACCACATTGTGCCTTGCTGAATATTTGATAAGAACAAGAGAAAACTAAAAAAGCAGCATCAGTTGCTGAATTTAACCCCACTGACATAAAAACGTAGCACGATGGACAACAGAACTGAAGCTGAAAATCTCTAAAAAGAAAGAATGATATGCCAGCCATTTGGCAGCAGATATAATTTTAAGCCATCAAAACTTTTAAGGACCTTGAGTCATTTTCTTCAAATTTGACTTGCCTTTCTTTCTGCATCTGTGAATTTGCCATGTTAAAGTTTATTGCTATAACCAGTTTTGAATGAGGGTGCATCTTTTTTGAAAAGGTCTGAGTACTTTTTGATTATTTGATGGAAAGGATATACACTTTTCCTTCTTATGTAGCTTTCAAACTAACTGCTCTGATATAAATAAAATCTTGAAAAACATGTATGCGCCCTTTTTAAGCTAAGAGCACACATTCTGTTCCCTGAAAATTATGTGATTGCTGAAAGCATCTTATGAATGAGATGGTTCTCAGCTCTAGATTAGTCAGCTAGCCGGCAGATCAGGTCTTATTCCTATAGTTCCGCAGTCGAGAGTGAATGCGATGATCAGCAATGCCCAAATGCAAACCTCAAGGCAACAAAGCAGTGAGCCCCCAGGGCAGGCTGTGAGGACAGGAAGCCACTGGAATCTGGTTGCTAGGAGACACTCCTCTCGCTTTTGCTGGCGGCAGGAAGATGTCCTTGAGCGTGGCTTCCCCTGGGGTCGGCTTTGGACAATCCGCGAAGCAGTCTGTCTTGGCTAGTGCCATCCTCCCAGTAGGACTGACCAGTCCATGGCTGCAGGTGACGTGGAGGGGCAATGACGGGCTCTGTTACCTCAGCAAGTTTCTCACACATGCCCTGCCTTTCTGATAGACTCTTGAAATCAAGAACTATTTCATATGTCTATTCTGGGTTTTGAGGATATGGCAAAGGTAGATCCCTGTATGATGCTTACATCTGTGAGAATTTTGCAACATGAAATTACATGAAACAGGGGACTTCCCTGGCAGTCCAGTAGTTAAGATTCTGCTTCCACTGCAGAGGTTGTGGGTTCAACCCTTGGTCAGGGAACTAAGACCCCACATGCCATGTTGGGCAGTGAGGTCAAAACAAAACCAATAAATAAATACATAAACACACAAATAAATAAAATGATAGGAAACAGCCTACAAGTGCTGCAGGGGAAAAGAGGGATAGGATAATTAGTTAATAGGAATAGAAAGAGATGTCCTGGGAGAGAGAACTGGGGCTGGGGGTGTTGCTTAGGGAAGGATGACTCTCACAGGAGAATAACATCGACCTGGGAGAGCTCTCTTGGGGGCAGGTGGGGTGGAGGACTGTGAACCTTGTCTATCTTGCTCGCAGAAATATCCTTAGTACCTAGGTCAGTGATTGGTAGAAGGTGCAGCCTCAGTGCTCAACGGAGTTAAAAAATTAAGGTGCTGCTGGCAGATTCTGAGCCTGGTAGAGAAGAAAGTTTTGTGGTTTATAAGTGCTCTTCCTTTTAAAAAAAATTATTTTAATTAGGGGATAATTGCTTTATAATATTGTGATGGTTTTTGCCATACGTCAATATGAATCAGTCACAGGTATATATGTGTCCCCCTACATCCTGAATCCCTATCCCTCCCTCTCTCCCCACCTTATCCCACCAGGTTATCACAGAACACCGGCTTTGGGTGCCCTGCTTCATACATCAACCTCACACTGGTCATCTATTTTACATATGGTAGTGTGTATGTTTCCATGCTGTTCTCTCAAATCATCCCACCCTCTCCTTCTCCCACTGAGTGCGAAAGTCTGTTCTTTTTTTTTTTTTCATTATCTTAATTTTATTTTATTTTTAAACTTTACAATATTGTATTAGTTTTGCCAAACATTGAAATGAATCCGCCACAGGTATACATGTGCTCCCCATCCTGAACCCTTCTCCCTCCTCCCTCCCCATACCATCCCTCTGGGTCATCCCAGTGCACCAGCCCCAAGCATCCAGTATTGTGCATCGAACCTGGACTGGCAACTTGTTTCATACATGATATTACACATTTTACAATGCCATTCTCCCAAATATTCCCACCCTCTCCCTCTCCAACAGAGTCCATAAGACTGTTCTATACTCAGTGTCTCTTTTGCTGTCTCGTACACAGGGGGTTATTGTTACCATCTTTCTAAATTCCATATATATGCGTTAGTATACTGTATTGGTGTTTTTCTGTCTGTTCTTTATGTCTGTGTCTCCTTGCTGCCCTGCGTTTAGAATCATCGGTACCACCTTTCTAGATTCCATACAAGTGCTCTCTCAAATGCATTATTTCTCAAATACATGCAGTTTATTTATATGCCAATTACAACTCAGTGAAGCTATTGAAAATACATGATCTCATTAGCTATTTACAACTTGGTGCAGGGCACCTGCTCATTATTTCATTTCACAGAGGAAGAAACAGAAGGACCCAGAGAGGCACATGGCTTGCCCGAGTTTAAATGTTTCAGAAGCCAAGACTTCTGGGTCTTCTGTCTCCACACACCTCATTTGCCCCCTTCTGGGAGCAGCTCTCTGCTGAGAGGCTTGGGACAAGGCCAGCCTCTGGTGGAGGAGGCCAGCCAGGAGGCGGTGACAAATGGCTGTTTATGAGGTGACTGTGGTGCTGGCTCTGGGGACTGGAGAGGAAGACAGGCGAGCAGGGTTCTCTCTCTCTCTCTTTCACCCTGTGCTTTGCTCGCTTTGCCTTTCCTCCCCATTCTCCCTCAATCGCTGCCGGGGTCCGGACCTCTGAGGACATTCCTTGCTAAGCGTCACGTGTGTGGACTCCATGACTGCCACAGTGGCCACAGGGCCAGCTTTGGGACAATACTGTCCACAGAGGAAAGGGCAACCTTCCCCTCCCCAGTTCTATTGAGATAGAATTGACATATAACATTGTCTAAATTCAAATTATGCAATATAATGCAAATTGCATGTTTGCAAATTTGCATATTGCAAAATGACTACCAAAAAAAAGATTAGTTAACATTCATCACCTCATATAATTACAATTTGTTTCCCTTGTGATGAGAACCTTTTAAGATCTACTCTTAGCCATGCCTGAATATACGATACTGTACTGTTAACTGTAGTCAGCATGCTGTACGTTGCATCCCTAGGGCTTATGGATCTTACAACTGCAAGTAACTGTAACTTTGGACCATTTTCACCCAATCCCCTCACCCACTGCCCCTGTCTCTGGCAAGTGCAAATCTGATCTCTGTTTTGAGTTTGTTATTTTTTAGATTCCACGTATAAGTGAGATCATACAGTATTGTCTTTCTCTGACTCATTTCACATAGCATAATGCCCTCGAGAGCAGCACCTTTTGGATCTGAAGCATGATATCTGTGGCACCTCTTGAAGAGGTCTGATATAAAGAGAATATGAAGAATGAGATTTGGAGCCCGTCAAATATTACTCGTATTTAGACCGCACTTGTGACTGTTGCATTTAAATAGGTATTTAAAAGACTATCTTAATGGGCTTCCAGATCTGGTTTCAAAAATAGTCATGCAACTCTCACATGTGTGAATGAAAATCACCAAATTTTGACTTGAAAATTAAATGGCCTCACAAATATAAGCCATTAGACCATGTGAGAGAGGCCATATAGTCCCGGGGGCTTCAGAAGCAGATGACTGAAGTTGGAATCCACATTCTCCCATTTATTGAAAACTAGGTGTTACTTAACCTCTTTGAGTCTCAGTTTCCTACTTAACAGGTTTGTGTGCCAGTTAAATAATAAACTAAATATAAAGAATTGTTTGCAGCTCCAGTGATCACCTTCTGGCTGGTCACCACCGTCTCCTCCATCATCAGCTCGTCATCTTCATCAGCTGCATTACCAAAAACAGTCTGTCCTAGCCCGTGGCACTAGAGAAAAGCGGACTTGCTTCCTTTAGCATCTGGAGTCTCCCAAGGCTGAAGCTTATATTCCTAATGCTACAACTTCAATGATTTTTACCCTTATACCTCCTTCGATAGTCTTTTTCTCCCCTACCAACTTGCTCATCTAGAGCTGTTCCACTTGAAGGGCTTCTTAGTACACATTTGTTGAGTAAATGTATGAAATGAACCGCATCACATCCAGTGAGGATTCTTCCTTTGTGAAGGGTTGTGGTGGTGGTTGGTGAATAGTGTTGATAAACAAGAGTGACTTGGGACAAGGGTTTCTGTGGGGTCAGGTGCTAGATTCTCAACCCAGTCATTCAGAAATTCCTTTTCATTAAACTGCAAAGCAACCAATTGGAAAAGAAAAATTCAGTCAACTAGTTCTTTTATGGAAAACACCCAGGTTAGCAAGCTTTTTCTCCCACTCTGATGTCCTCTCATCGGCCTCTGCAGTGGCGTGGCTAGATTGAGTCATGGTCCCCACCACAGCCTTACCTAAGGCTCCTGTGACACAGCCTCCAGTTCAGTGTGTGTTCCAGCCCCAAAGCACTCAGCCAGCTGCTCTAGAAAGAGCAGGCTTGACCATCTCCAGCCCCTTCACCAAGCCTCAGTGACCTGTTCTCATAGTCATCTTGCTGCTGAAGCCCAGTTTGCATCAGAGTACAGATAAGGGGTAGAACAGCAATATTAACCGCCTGAATAAAAGGCAAATGGGAACAGGATTTTTTTTTTTAAGCCAGCAAGGAGCTCAAGAAATCAGCCTGAGTGAAAGGCAGTTTGGGGCCAGTATCTTCCCGAGAGGTATTATACCAATACATGGAAACAAGAGGTCCCTTGTCCCTTCTTAATAAGAGTCAAACAGATATAAAACCACCTTTTAGTCTTTTAGTCATACTTCAAAGTAAAAAAAAAAAATTTTTTTAAGTATTAGGCCTGTATTTTCCTTTATTAGCAGAAGCATTTCTTCATATTCTCCCAAGAATGCTAGTGGCTAATAGTGACCTCGAACAGGTTCTAGGATCCTGGCAAACTCACTTAACTCTGGCTGCTCCATCCCCAGGAGCTCAGACTGCCAGTCTCCAGTCATCTCAGCTGGGGATCTGGCTTTGCATTTCTTTGCATAAATTCAGCCCATGGGTCTCATCCTAAAGTAACATCAGATGTGTATCCAAGAAGCACTTTTCTTTCAGATTTATTTGCCTATCTGCCAATCCAGTCCTTAAATATTTTCACACAGTCTGTATATTCCAAAAGATGCCTTGTCTGTCTTCTTGACTACTGTATCTCTAAAACTTAGCCTATGTCTGGAATAGCATAATCACCGAAAGAATATTTGTTCAGTAAATAATCAAATGATTATCAAATACCCACTATGTATTGAAACTGGAGGCTATCGATATCATAAAACACGGTTCCTGACGTCACTGTTGGTATTCACAATTCTTTTTCAGCCTGGCTTTGTACCTCATCAGAAATATAGATTTCAAGGCTGCTAATGCTCTTTTTATATTCAATTGACTGGCCGTTTCAGTAATTGACTGCGTAGTGCATTAACACAGATGCAAAATTCCCTTCAGAGACAAATGAGGGGAAAAAAAAATAATCAGCTTCACATCAGACAGATTCTCATCATTTCTCCCTAAAGTGCACAGCACCTAGTCACTAATGGCTGTAGGAGACTTTGGAGACACTGATCTAATGACTGCACCATTTCCTACAGGTCTTGTTAGCTCCTAAAACCATATGTAAGAAGTTATTGTATTTGGCTTTCTTAAGCCCTGTTTTAAAAGCAAGGCATTTAATTAGTGCTTGTTAAGATGTTGCGAGCGCTCTGACCACTTCTGTCACCCCTGCTGTTTCTTCTTGGTCAGCATATTTTCTGGAAGTGTTGTTTCCAGGAAAGCACACGAGATGCTTCTCTGCTTGGAAGCTGTGTGTGTCCACACGAAGCCGGTTTGGAATGGAGACCCAGGACCTCGTCAGACTGGCCGTGCAGGAAGGGCCTCTGTGTTCCCAGCAGCTTCTTTGAAAGACCTCTGGTTTTGACATATTTATTGAGAAAGCTGAGACCTCAAAATGGGTTTAGGACCACTATAGGAGCCCTAGAGAAGAAGGTCACAAAAGGGAAATGTATTCGAAATATTAAATCTAAACATGTTTCTAAACATTTCATAAAAGGGGAGTTTGCTTGAAAGGATATAATTTTCAGTTACTCTAAGAGATGCTAGGAAAACTGCAAAACAGTTCATGGCACTGAGAAATCCACTGATACGAAAATAATAAATATGTTGAATATGGTTCTATTAAATTTGCAAATACTTAATACCATTAATTTAATTCAATTAATTAAATTTAAAATTCAAGCTGGTTTTAAACAGTCAGACAATTTTACTGAGTTTTCCCCAGAATCCTTTATCCACATTCAGATTAGAAGGGTTTGATATCTGTGGTTTATGAATCACAAATGCATGCCAAATCCAGTTCTAAAAAATATTACAGGACAATAAAATATGAATTTGTGGATATGAGGAAATATATGTGTCTAAATAGATTAAGGAATGTTATATAACCAACTAAGAGAATTTACTTATATCCCCCCTCCAACATCCCAAACATATATTTAAAGTTTCATGTTGGTTATTGCATAAGTGATAATTTAAAAAATTTTCCACTCTCTTTGAAATGTGCTCTTTTAAGGTAATCCTTAATTAAAGAGGAAGTCCAATGAATGTAATTTACACTTAGCCAAATTATTAAATCTCCATATTCCCTAAGAAATTTCTATTGGAATCCCTTTTGCCTCCATAACTGAAACCTTTAAATATATGGAAGGCCTCAGTGAAGGATTAGCATTTGGCACCGGGTGTAAACATTTCCTGTTGGGCCCTCAACCACTAACAAGCTTCTTATTTGGGAAAGAGGGGCAGGAAAGGTGGGAGGGAGGGAAGATAGGGGAGAAGTTGGCCAACTCAACATCTGAAATCTTGATCATGGTTTTCGCTTTGCACTGATGATCAGTGGTATTGGTGTCTATCCGTGTGTCTTTCCCTGTTTGGATGGAGAGGACCCAAGACCATCTGCAGTCATGATGGTTAGTAGAGCAGCCCAGCCAGATATCTGGCTGCATCCCTGCCCCTGAAGCAGTTGTTGGCCACTCCTGATTCCCTTTGAACGTATTACCGTGATTCACCAGTTTCTTGATGTGAGCGAGAGTCAAGTCCTGGCTTCAGTCTAGTTGGAAACAAGATTTATGAAATGAGGAGGGGTATCCCCTTTGCTGGAAGAATGGCTGTTTTCGTCGGCATAGGGTTTAATGATGCAGCAGGTTCCTCTGCACCCTGGACAACTCACTCTTTGAACACGGAGAGAAATAGCGCATCAGAAAATTATTTTCATGGTGTTGCCATGTTTACTGTTTCCTGTGATCTTTGCCTGAAAGTGTTTTTAACAAAAATGAGGGTTGAGCAAAGAAATATTTGAGCCAGGGGATGAAAGGGGTTGTTATTATGTTTCCTTTCCAGGTTAATGTGGTGGCCTTTGATTTAAGCACCATAGACTTAAGACAGGATATGACACCAATTAAAAACATGAAACTTAATTTTTGGACTAAACGATTACATACTCTTTCTTCTGATATCTTGTTGATGGTTACTGACATGACATTTATTTCTCAACCACAATCCTAAATGTATTGGATTGGATTGATTTAAGGTACACAGGGCAACTGAGAGCAGTGCACATAAAAGTCTAGACCCATCTCCCAAACTGTAAAGTAGCTCTTTGCTCTTCCCTTGTCAGCACAAGGTCAAGAACACAGGCAAGCTGACTCTGTGAGCCCCAGACCCACTCATCTTGGTTGGAGGCAGATTTAAATTTAAGCTCTAAATATCAAAACAAAATAATTGATTTTACCTCCTAAAGTACAGCAGGGGGAAAAAATTAATAACTTCTCTTTAGCTTTACATTTAAATTGCATTTTTTCACAAGACTTTTTGTATTTATTGAAAACCAACTGTAAATAGTAATCACAATATACTACATGATGAATTATTAAAAATATGAAAAGTAGTGTGCTATATCTGGGTGACAGTATGTTTAAATAATAAAATTGAATATTCATATTTAATCCAATGCAACAAAGAGTGAAAGTGAAGGCATGCAAATTAACAAGCCAGGTCAAACTCCTCATCTTTTCTCTTAGGTACCTTGATTCACTCTAACTAATGATCCCATGAAAAAAGTATTAAGTGGTTTCAGTTCAGCCCCTGGTGGTCTATGTCACATATTACATAACCCGCTGGTGGGTCCTCCAGGGCTATATTCTATTGATAGACAGTAGGCTTTTATAATTCTGTCTGTGTGTGTGTGACCTACCTATTATACACTTGAAAATACCGGAAATATTTATTAAAAGGAGACAAGTTAAATTTTGTAAGACCTTTCAATGAGTTTAAAAATTTCACACCTGCAACTCTACACTAAGTGCTCAAGTTATTATGTTTAAAAGAAAAAAGCTACTCGTAACTTTGACTCCTTGTGGAAAATTACCAAACACACTGCAGTTTTTTTAACCACGAAAATCCCTATTTCCCCTGTGTGGTTAGCTCCTCACTGTGTCTCCAAGGAGTCTATGGAAGTCTGAAGCACTGCAGAAAAATGAGAATTTCCACACTTAAATGCAGCCAAAGCAGCATTTTTAATGATTAAAAATAAGAGCAGAAGTGGAAGAGGAAGGGACCCTGGGTTCTTGTTTTGTTTTTTTGCTCCCCTAAAAAAATAAGAGTGTGGGGTGTTCCAGGTGAGAGTCAAATGTGGGCCTGTTTTTAATTTTTACAGGATTTTTTTTTTTAAGGAAAAAACCTCCCTTAAATCTCCTCACTGTCATTTGCATGCCGTGAACGCTAAAATGAAAGGAGGCATCAAGGCCAAATTCACCCGTTAACGGCTTTTGTGAGCTGTCAGGAGCAGTTCTCAGGATCTGGGCTTTTATTTCAGTTTGCGAAATAAGTGTGCATTTTTGACGAGTTCTTTCCATCGTTCAGTTGAATGTACACAGCAGATGCTTCCAGTATGACATCCACCCACCCTCCCACACAGGTTTTATACATTTAAAGAAGATGAATATCTTTAGCCCCTTAGTAATCACATTTTTAAAAGCTCAATATTTGGATCAGAGAGTAGAATACTTTCATAGGCAACTCTCGTGGGCAAACGTGCTAATTGTTTTCTATGCCACCCTTTCATTGTGTGCAAGCGGATAGCAAAATGGTGGTTCCAGCATTTTGTTGTATGAGGGCTTCTTTGCAGACAGCCTCCCATCTCGGATCACATAACCAGTTCGTGTAAGAGAGAAAAGCCACATTTCCCACGCTCAGGCACGGATTCAATAAAGCATACACAGATCTTCCTCTCCTTACTGCTCTGCAGATGCTCAAGAAAAATTTTAGATACATTTGATACAAAGAGAGTAAATCCTGGTTAAAATTTTAAAAATGTAACAGAAATGATGTTTCAGTTAAACACGTCGTAACTCCATGGTGTTGGTAAATGCAGATATTATGCATAGACTAACGTCCCAGTTAGAAATATACCTTGAGAAAAGATCCAAGACAGTGTGAGCATAGAGAATATGAATGTTTTACTTGTGAATAAATGATCTTTCCAGATCAAGGTTGAGGTCATTGGCAAGCAAGTTTAGGTGAGCTCATTCCACAGTTATTTGCACATGCAAATCCGGCTTCTAAATTTTTCTTACCTTTTTCTGTCTTTTGTTCATGAAAAGATCTTTGATTAATTTCTTAAAATAAAAATATTCAAATAATTGAGCAATATAATAATTAAGCTTTGCTTCTAGTATCCATTATGAACTAGCTCCTAAATAGAACCAAAGGTAAGATAGATTTTGACTTACCTTTTACTGGATCTCAAATAGAAGAGAGATAAATTTGACTGAGAGAAGAATGTGACATTGCTCTGTATTGCCTACAGCTGAATCACCACTCTCTTTTGTCTGAAGGAAAACATTTTCTTCTCAATGAGGTGTATATTTTTAAGACTGAGAAAAACAGGGGGATAGCATTTTTTTTTTGCCATTTGACTGAAATTTCCAAACATTGAGATTATAAAAACAATGGTGCTACATAAAACAGACCTGCAGCAACACTGTTTATGGCACACACAACAGTATTATTTCTGTTTGGTGTGGAGAAATTGTAAATAGGAGTGTGTAAAGCTATTAAATCTAGAAGCAGGAGGACTCTTACGGCAAGGTTTATTATACCAATGTCTGAAAAAAGCCTTACTTTTTTATCTGTGGGTGTTAAATCTTCGTGTTTGCAACAGTATTTTAACTCCGGAGCTATTTATCTGGTAGCATCTTCGAGAAAAAGGAAATGGACAGATGTCCATAAACAAAGGGCTCCACCTGGTGGTAAAGGGAAGGTATGAAATGTCGATGAGAACTAATGCTGTAAAGGGCGAACAGATGGAAAGGCAGCATCTACGCGAGTGTATGTGTGTGTGTGTGTGTGTGTGTGGCAATAAATATATTTGATGCAGAACAATAACACATCCCCCAAATTTGGATTTCAATGTTGATATAGCTTTACAGTTAACACTTTATTATTTCTTTCAAATTCAATCCTTCTAACATATTTACAAGTTATTTTATTCCAAATGCATCCATCAGAACATACATAACGTGTGACCCTGACAGACAGGAAGCAGAATAGAAGGCAAACTCTCCATATCACCCGATCATCTTACTTTTAAGTACAATACCAACCAGTAGACAAATTTAAACAAAGAAAGCATTTGTTCCAACCCAAGGGTGTTCCTTGGGTAACTTCGTGGCTCACCTCATTAGGAAGGACTGGAGAGCATGTGGTACAGAATTCAATCGGGAGGAAAGGAGTAATTTCAAATCCATGCCTAAAACACAGAAAATTGCTCATTTTAAAATGGCATTTCTGGCTGAAATGTTGAAGAATTTGAATCTACATATTGTGACTCTTCCACCTTTTGAAACTCTAAAATTAGACGAAGAATTACACATACCAAATGCTATGCAAAATGTAAAATAGGCACACCGTTTATAGCTCTCGACGTAAGGTGGAAATTAAATCTTCAGCCTCCAATAAAATTGTATTTCTGTAATAAAACTGCTGCACTTTGACACTGGACTACATTGAATCCCAAATTAAACACCCCATTTACTGTACTGTAACAAGAAAAAGAGTTCGCTGCACTGAACACTATTACAGATAGAAAAAGGTATTATATTTTGCCTTGCCATCTAGGTGGAGTCCCCCCAAACAGGCGCTTGCCCCACCCCTTCTTTCTTAGAACATAACATATTTTGACGAAGGGAAAATTGAAGGTTTGTCTTTCATTGCTAAAGCGTCTGTTTCTTCCTTAATTATACAAACCTGCATAGGGGAGTAGGTCTAAAAAAGTCCATCAAGTACTCTACTTAGTACAAAATGTCCTATTGCGTTTCATGGATAACTCAGCCCCATAAGCAGAAACAGCCGGTGTGCTCAGGGCTGGGGACATTTCTTTATGCGTTATATACAATGGAGGTGTTCTCCCAGAGAACTTACACCCACTGCCCCCTCCATAGCTACATCTGCAGTGTACACATATTGCTACAGAATCTATGGGGGGTTTAAACTTAGGATCTGTTCACACAGGTTATGTATTTATGTCACGCAGTGTTGATTTAGAAGAATTAGACTGGATATTGTTTTAAGATGCTGGTTGATTCCACGCCCGCCGCCCCCAAGCCAGCACGGCCATCCGGCATTTCTGAAGGGGCTTTATGAGAAGTTAAAATCGACAGAGGTGAGAAGTAGAGAACGATGAATACTAATGTTGCTTCTTACCAACTGAAGAGCAGGCCAGCAGGACGGGATGCTGTGTGTCGGTGTCTCTGCCTTCCTCCCGCCGGCCCCGCGGAGCCCCCCTCTAGTGGACGGAAGGGGGAATTGCCTCTCCCGGCGGCCTTTCTCCTTGGCACATATACCTCCCCTCCCCCTCTCTCAGGAGATGGTGGATATTATTAACCTTCAAGCACGATACAGCGAGATGAATGTTAATCGTGAAGGGATTTCTAATCAAGTTTAATGGTGTAGGACAGAGAGAAGTTGTGTTAGCAGTTTCAATTCTGCTAGAAATGCTAATTGTTGCATTTCATGTAATAGGTGAGGATCATATGAACGTGGTAACAGCTCTGTTTCCATTTGGAAGTTGTTGTCTGTAATTTTGAGACAAGTATGGAGGAAAGGGACAGAGTCCTTAGTGCTGACGATTTGTCAAGAAGCTAATTTCTTGGGAACCATCAGATATTTAGGGCTTGATGTCTACTCAGTTCAAGAAAAGAGTGAACTCCTGGGAGAAAAATCGCTGAGTATGAGAAGCCCTGGGGAGGTTTTGAATCTGCAAGTATCACATGTCTCCACTAAAGGATGCAGAGGTTACAGTATTGAGTCACTGATGAGAAGAGCACTTCCATCTTTTATGTTTCCCTTTATGGTTCACTGCCATTTTTGCCAACATGTGAAGGTAACTTAAAAAAACAAACAAACTTATTTTGTATTGGGGTATAGCCTACTAATAATGTTGTCATAGTTTCAGGAGACAGTGAAGGGACTCAGCCATACGTATACATGTATCCATTCTCCCCCAGATAGTTTCAGGAGACAGTGAAGGGACTCAGCCATACATATACATGTATCCATTCTCCCCCAAATTCGCCTCCCATCCAGTCTGCCACATAACATTGAACAGAGTTCCATGTGCTATACAGGAAGTCCTTGTTGGTTATCCATTTTAAGTATAGCCGCGTGTACGATTTTTTTTAAAGCAGATATTTCACCCTGACTTTGGAAATAGAGCACTTAAGAGTCCTAGATGAGCAAGGGGAGAGTCCCCATTCTCTGGCCTCTGTCTTCCTCATTGACTCATGAGTCATTGCCTGTGCTCTGATGTAAGGATGCCCTACTGTACCCAGCGCTGATGCTCCCACTCTGGTGAAGTTGGCATCTCCTGTACTTCTGTTGTCTGTCCTGGTCCCCTGGCTACTTGAGCTGCGGTTCTTGCAGGGCAGATATGTACATGGAAGTGAGGGTGCTGGGCTGTGCTTAGTCGCTCAGTTGTGTCTGACTCTTTGCAACCCCATGGACTGTACCCTGCCAGGCTCCTCTGTCCAAGGGGATTCTCCAGGCAAGAATACTGAAGTGGGTTTCAATGCTCTCCTCCAGGGGATCTTCCCAATCCAGGGATCAAACCCAGGTCTCCCACATTCCAGCCATATTCTTTACCATCTGAGCCACCAGGGAAGCCCAAGAATACTGGAGTGGGTAGCCTATCCCTTCTCCAGGGGATCTTCCAGAGCCAGGAATCTAACTGGGGTCTGCTGCATTGCAGGCAGATTCTTTACAAGCTGAGCTTCCAGTATTAGATGTTAAATGAGCAATGTCTTCAGTGCATACTTTTACTTGACTTTGATTACTTTGTATGGCTCAAGCCTAAACCACTCTAGTACTGTCATAAATTACCTGCCAATGAACTGGAAAGCCTTTTGCTGCAGTGCAATTTACCAGTTCAGTGTGGGCCTTGAAAAGTTTCCTTGTATTTTCATAGTTTACATGCTCAGTCTAAGTTTAAAAAACATCTAAGTGATAAATACAAAAGATCAAAAGATAGTCCTGAAGGCTCTGCACCTGTATGGAGATGGTTCATTTTAACTGTGTTGTGCCAGCCTCTGTTTTTGGCTATTGTCATCACTTATCTTTTTTTTTTTTTTTTTTTTTACAGACTCCTCAAAAAATGATTCAGTGTAGAGGAGATAAAAGTGATTCCCGGGTGTTAACATAAGAAGTGAAATCAGTGACCAACATTAGTTTCCCATCAATAATGATAATTATGCTAATTAGTCCAGGCATCACACACCTGTGCAAAGCCCTTATCCCTATTTTACAGATGAAGTAACTGAGACACCAAAGGTTAATTGCTGGCACAAAGCCATGCCGCAACTTTGTCAGTACCACAGTTTAAATCTCCCACTCTTGCTTCCTTGGCAATAGAGAAATTCTTCTTCTTTTCAAAGAAGGGAAATTTATTGCTTGCATCACAGGAGATAGGCACCGATGAACAACAGAACAAAGAGATCACATATTGTTCTAAATTTGTAGAATCTTTCTGTGTTAGTGGAGACTTTTACTGTATTTTCTAGGTTGGAGTTATTTTAGTGTCTAAAATTCCACATTATGTACTGTTAGCAAAATCAATAGTCACCCATCCGAATGAGGAGATGGTGGTTAGGAATGGCACAGACCCCCGCGTATCCTTGTTTGAAGATAGAGTCAGTTCAGTGAGATCCTCTACTTCTTTTCATTTTCTTTCCCAGAAGAATATGTGTTTTTTCCCTCCCCAAATGTTTCAGTGAATGTTGCAGCTGTGCAGCAAGAGGCAGTTTTGCATGCATATATTCTGAGAACAATGTGGAGTATTTATCCCAGGGGATTAAAAAAACCCCCGCAACAACAAACTTGAAAACAGATGGTTCTGATACAATCTGATAAGAATGTAAACAGGAAAATATCTTTGTTGACTTATTTCTTAGTAATTAGTAATAATTAGTTATTGTCTGGAGATGAATTACAGTTTTGATTTCGCAAGTGTGGCCACCAACAGCCTCTGAAAGTGAAACCAAATTTCTGAAATTGGTAAGGAATTACTGACTCCCACTGAAACCTCCCCATTAACATTCTCCTTGATTGATATATAAGAATGAAAACTCTGGAAAGGATCATTTCTGCATTCTTAATTGTTTCATTTGTTACCGTATGATTGAGAGATATTAAAGCCCTATAATCAAGCCATAAATGGGTTCACTTGAAAAATAACTTAAAATGTCTCTACAGCTTAGAGCACTAACACTCTGCTTCCTTCTCTCCCTCCTTCCCTCCCTCCCTCCGTTCTGTTCCTTCTTTTCTTTTTCTGATCTTAGATGAAGATAAAATCTTCTCTCTTTAGAGCCTGAACTGGTTTTCTTTGAACTCATTATACTTCTTTGTCAAAGACTGTATTTAGGCTGATTATTGAGATTCAGTGTTTTTGGTATTTTTGCTGAATCACGCAGCCTGCAGGATGGTTCCCTGTGTGCTTAGTCGCTCAGTCACGTCCAACTCTTTCCAACCCTTACGGACTGTAGTCCACCAGGCTCCATGGCGTTTTTCCAGGCAAGAATACTGGAGTGGGTTGCCAGGGGATCCAGGGGATCCTCCCGACCCAGGGATGGAACCCAAATCTGTGTCTTCTGCATTGCAGGCAGATTCTTTACCCGCTGAGCTATCGAGGAAGCCCTTAGATTCAATAAATATTTAATAAGTGCTTCCTATTTCGTAGGCACTGGCAATACAAAGGTGAATCATACACGCTTTCTTCTTTTATAGGACTTGCGGTTTAGATGGAGAGGCAGGTACATAAACAAACACATGTGCATGCCTGCTCAGTTGTGTTTGACTTTGTGACACACGGACTGTAGCCTGCCAGGCTCCTCTGTCCATGGAACTTTCCAGGCAAGAAGATTGGAGTGGTTTGTCTTTCCTACTCACAGGGATCTTCCTCACCCATGGATCTAACATGTGTCTCTTGGATTAGCAGGCAGATTCTTTACCACTGTGCCTCCACAAATAACTCTCCCTCAGTGGTGATGAAGTGTGTGAAGTGACATAGAGAAGAGTGGGGAAAAGGGTGCATTCCTTGGGTGAATGGGGAGCTTTACAAAGGAAATATTAGATTAGATCTTAAATATTACTGTGTCGAATCCTGGCTGCAGGGATCCACAGGTTGTGAGATCCTGAATGAAAAATTAACATTCAAATTGCCAGCCAGTTCTTTGGATAAGTTCTTCAGTTGAAACTGAACAATTAAAACATTAGTTGTTTGGGCAACATGTAAGATCATGGGATTCTGCCACTATCGGCAAGTTTTGAGAGGTACTTTTCTTTCAAAAGGCAATACTTGTAACAGAAAACTTAAGGTGCATGCCTCCATTATATTATACCATTGGAAAGAGTAACCCCTTCTTTAATATTGCAATTCAGCCATCTGAAAATATTTTCTAGTAAAGTAAACGAATACAGGTAGTCTATGAAGTATATCCCAGAGATCCTTGGGACTTCTTTTTTTAAAAAAACAGTATTCAACAAATATTTAATAAGTGTTCTATGTGCCATATGCTGTGCTAGGCATGTGGATTAAGAAAATAAATAATATATGTAACCTCTCCTTGTGGAACAAGGTCTAGTGGGAAAGGACAATGTCAAACAGGTAACTACTCAAATTATTTACTAATTAAAATGTGACAAGCACTAATGTATGTATTGTATGTGATAAACACTGTTGTTAGGTCTACTCAGCTTGATCTGGTGACAGCAACTTGATTTTATTTTTGAGAACTACCCTTCACCATTGCATGCAACCTTGATGGGGGTGTCAATCAAGTTCCCTCCCCTCCCCATCCTAGCTTGTGATCCAAAATAGACCAGTCAGGGGCTCTTTTTTAAGAATGAGCGGGATCTCTTTCTCGTTTTATAGTCTAATATCCTGAAAATCTGTACCTGATTCGTTCCTAGCCTTTCCTTTGGTTTTGAGAATTACCTATATCCTTCCAGGGCTTCCTTGGTGGCTCAGACGGTAAAGCGTCTGCCTGCAATGCAGAAGACCTGGGTTCGATTCCTGCATTGGGAAGATCCCCTGGAGAAGGAAAAGGCAATCCAGTCCAGCACTCTTGCTTGGGAAATCCCATGGATGGAGGACCCTGATAGGCTACAATCCATGGGGTCGCAAAGAGTCGGACACGACTGAGCGACTTCACTTTCACTTTCTTTCTATATCCTTCCAATGCATTTGTTAAGTTAATCAGCTTCCACTGCTTGCAAACAGTAATAGTATGTATAGAACTGCCTCAAAATCCAGGAATCAAACAAGAAGTAAACTAAGATGTGGCATGATTTTGAGGGTTTGGTGGAGTTTAAGAATAGAGAATTCATTTGACTGTGATGCTTAGAATACTCTATTTTTGCATAGCATGATTTTGGTGACATAGATTAATTTCTGTTTTCTTGCATCTGTAACAAATACTATTTGTATGATAATATCAGAATTAATAATATTTATAAAACAATGTAAATATTATAACCCTTAACAGCATAAAAGCTATACCCTGACAGAAGTCTGGAGGTGGAGAGGTGTGCTAATGTAAATAAATATTTTCTAAAGCTGCTAGATCTAGAAATGGAGAGATAACTATGTTATACATGCAGATAAGTTATCCATCTACCTAACTGAAGAACTAAAACTTTGTGAATTAAATTGGGGAGAAGATAGAGAAGAAAAACATATAAATGAGTGAAATCTTTCATCGTGTAGAGAAGTCAATAGCTACTGAGTGTTTAAGGTCGAAAATCAAAAGAGGTAGATGTAAACAGATAATTTATTTAGAGCTCATGTAGAAACTGCTGGAAGAACTAAAATCTAAATTTATTAACAGTGACTTCCTTTGGGGAGAAAGGGCTAGATAGAGAATATATTTTGACATGAACTTGGCTGTAGAAGATCTGGCATTTCAGAAATACACAAGCCATTAACCTAGTGATGGCATTAAGACAGCAATATTCTCCTGAGCCCTGTTAAGACGAGCATCATTTGTAGCCAGGAACTAATCTTTGTATAAATTCATCAAAGATCAGGCTCTTATTTGAACATTACGCTTTAGGTCTGTAACTTGAAACATATGTATGAAAATGGCATAGAATTCATGCATAGAAAGAAGGAAACAATGACAGGGATTGGAGGCTGTGTACACAGGGAAGGAGGTGGGTTATTTATCTTGGAGAAGAGAAGGCTGAAGAGAGACAAAATTAACAAGCTCTGAGCAGTGAGGTGGAGCTGTAGAGAACACAAGCCAACCTCCCTTCTCCCTGGAAGGAACAGAAGAGAGGGAGTTTCAGTGGACAGCACCAGGAGAGTCTGTTTTCAGACACAGGAAGACTTTATGATCTTTAAGTATGACCAAACTGTAGAACAGGCTGTTGCAAGAAGTTTTGGAGTACTTTAGAAAGAAGAAAGAATCATTCCTTTTCAAAATATAGGGCTTATATCAGAATTCAGTTTCCTTTGGCGATGCAGCAAGCACATTTTACAGTCTGATGTCTGTGAATTTACATACAGAGGAAGGTTAATGATAAAGTGGTCTAAATAGTCCTACCTTGGCTGTGATTCCCAGGTAATAGCTCACTAGGGGGAAAAAAAAATCAATATTCACTATTTTTTCTCTCCTGGTTGCTTTATAATATATATTCACACATGTATATGTATTACTTTATATATCATGTTTTAAAAGAAATGTGTATATTCTTAGGAGTGTGTGTGTGTGTGTGTGTGTGTGTGTGTGTGTGTGATCAGTCGTGTCTGACTCTTTGTGACCCCATGGACTGTAGCCCACTAGGCTCCTCTATCCATGGAAATTTCCAGGCAAGAATACGGGAGTGGGTTGCCATTCCCTTCTCCAGGGATCAAACCCGCATCTCTTGCATCTCCTGCATTGCAGGTGGATTCTTTACAGCTGAGCCACCAGGGAAGCCATTCTTAGGAGTAGTATATCAAATTCAATTTTTGAACTGCTATTAAAATACTCATAGTCTATTCTTCTAAAAATAAAAACATATGTTTTTAATGCTAAGACACTTCAAAAACACATAAAGAACAAAAATACATTTCTTTCATTAAAAACTGAGCAAGTAAACAGAAAACATACACAAAACGGCCCTGCCATCTCCTGGCTGCTGCCTAGGTGTTCCAGCTGGGTTCCTCTGGTTGGAATCTGCTCCTCCAGGCTGTCTTTCAAGAATGGGTTAGGAGACAGTGAGGAGTTGCATCTTCATCCTTCCTCCTCATTGCAATTGGATCTCATTTCCCGTTCTCTGCTACATCTGTGTTGATACAACAAGTAGAGTGAGAATTAAGCATTGATTTACCTACACTTAAATCAGGGCTGCTTCCTTTCCAAAGCTGGTTGTCCAGTCTGTGTAGATAGCCCTGGCAAGACACTCAAAGGACCATCTGAGTGTTAGTTCTGGCATTTGTGTTTAACATCTGAATAGGAGTCTTCAACTTTGGATCTGAAGACAAAGCATGACCATCTAAGGCTCATGCTTACTTGAGACTTGGTGTAGAGGGGCAGGAAGCGGGGATGGAGTAAATGACAATTGGTTCTTCAAGTGGTGGAAGCTGCCACAACAGGATTCCAGAGCTAAAAGAAGTTTGAAAATTGCAGACCATGCTGGTCGCAGGAACAGAGGCATGACCTTACTGACCGGAGCTTTCTAGCCATGCATACCGCTTAAGTTATATATTTGGTCTCCTTTCAAGGCAGTCTGCCCATTACCTGTCTCTAATCTTTGGTGTCAAAAAAATACTCTGGTTTCTCTTGATTTCCCCTGGAAAAAACACACTCCTTTCTCTCTACCTCTCCTATCTATACAACGGCTGTATGGAATATGCAGGAGCTGAGGTCCTCTGCTCAGCTGCTACTCCAATGTGCTTAAACCTTTAACCTTCTTATGCCCACTTAACTCCAAGCTGGTCGCACTGTTTGGACCCACATCTGCCCTGAGCACACACACGGAGACCATGTGATTGCTCTCAGGCTCAGCATAATGAACTCGGGAATTTCAGAGCTAGAAGGAAGTGCTAAGGAATATCTTAAGCTTTTAATTTATAGATGAAAAATCAAGACCAAGAGAGACTAGATATCTTGCCTGAGACCAGGCTGCCCAGTGGCAGATCTAAGACTAGAACCCAGGTTGTTTATTTCCTAGGATTTTGCTGCTTACTCCAGAAAGCACCTTCAGACACGACAGGGGCGGCTCTCAGTTCTCCTCAGCTCTTCCTTGTTGCGTCCAGCTCTCGAGATGCTGAGGGCACAGAAACCTTCACTAGGGGGGCCACTGGTCCCTACAAATCAGTATTTAAGAAATGTCATTATTAGTAGAATACAGAGATATTCTCTATAACTTAGTATGGTTATTTTCCTGAATAGATCTATAGCATTCATATTATACGATAACCAGAAGTTTATATAAAAAGATCTATGCAAAGGTTACTTTTAAAAAAAATGACACCAATTAATTCTTTGTCTTTCTCATTTTAGTCTCTAAAATTCTCAGAGAGCTAGTGATTCTTGCCCTTTTGTTCATCAGTTTCCTTAGCCCTAAAATAAAACAATATGAGATAGTCTCTAAGATCTTTTCAGAACCTCAATAACTTGGATCTCTGGATTTTTATTTTCTGCAGAGTTAAGATTTGGGGACTTTATCTTGGTTTTAAATACTTCATAATGAAGACTTACTAAAATGTATGATCCTCACCTATTGTAGACTGTAGACAGAACACTTCGAGTCTCCTCTTGGTGAGCCCGTATCAGTGTGGGAGAGCATCCATCAGGCTGAGTTACACCAACAGCAATGTCCTCAGAACCTAAAGCAACCTTCAGATCACCAGTTTTTTGGAGTTCTTTTGTCAGGAGGGATGTCGTTTCTGAAAAACAGAAAAATAACAGGAAGAGAAATGAAGAAGGCTCAGAGGTTACTAATGAATGGGGAAATTGGCCGAAGGCAGAAAGCCAAGTGCCTTTTATCATCAAAATGTTTTCTTTCTTTTAAATTTCTGGCTTTGCCACTTAGCTCCTGAGCAACTTCCTCACAGGCTGGTCTAGGCCTAACATTTGACTGGTTCAGCCTCAAGGAATTCAAAGGAGCAGACCTATGTGAGGCTTTAGGGTGACGGCAATCAAGAAAATGGAGAGGTGCAGTCACGGTTAAGAAGAAGCACCTAAAGGTGAGCCATTTGTTGTCCCATTATATTGCCATCCTGGGCTTTTGACAGTATAGCTCCTTCATGTAGAAGTATACACATGGTGTATTTAGTAAGACTCTGAGTTCATAAATATCCTCTGACATGAACAGTAGATTCTGATCTCTTTCACTGCGGGAACTACATGACTTTCTTCCACTATTCCTGATGTCACTTGTGTGAGGAAATGACTTTTAATGTCCTCTGTTTAACTGGGCAGGGGGGAGGGGCCAAGGGAGGTAGACACGGATGACCAGGACAGCAGAATATAACCCTCTAGTCATGTTCTGAATCTGCCCATGACACAACCAAGCATGTATTCTAGCTCTTGTCACAACTGACATCAGCTTCAGTTATAGAAGCTAGAGAATATTTTAAAATATTCTTTATGCTCGAGATGACATAGGTAGCATTACATATCTCACACACAAAGCTAAAAGTAGAGATGCAGATTTGAGAAGCCCACAGAAGAATACTTATTTTATACAATAAAAATGGCTGGGGAGGGTTAAAGAAGCCAGAACACACCTGGGACAGTAGGGAGATGTTTCAGAGGAGTTTCACAGGGAGGAGAGAGAAGGTGGAGAAACTGTCAGGCTGTGAGACTTTGAGGCATAGACAAGCGAGCGGGCTTGGAGAAAACTCGGCTGTGTGTTAGTTACTCCACGTGCTGCCTCTTGACTGTTATCCACAAATAATGATCTCAATTGACATGACTTATCCTTGGTCTTGCAGTCAGAATTTAGAGCCCCTCACTACGAGAAGGCTAACCATAAGTGAAACAGTTTTATTTTTATTATGAAGTTTTATTCAGGCTTCAGATATTTTCATTAACAAGAGCCTAAAGGCAACTTCTGAAGTCATAGCTGGACACACCGCTCTGTTCTCTGCCCCAGCAGTCTTGTTGCAATGGTCACTTGTGGTCTAGTTTACATAATAGCTAGGAAACCAGTAAAGTTGGTGCTGAATGCTGAGGCTCAACCAAAAAATTTAAAAAAAAATAATAAGATAAAAAGCCTATAAAGAAAGGCAAGAGCTTCTAGCTCAGCTACAATATTTTGGAAAAATCGCTTAACCTCTCTGGAGCTTGTTTTCTGTGTCTGTAAAAGAAGAAGCTGAACTCTCGATGATTCTAAGCAGCTGAGAATTAAGCATATCAACTACCATGCCCATGGCACAAACACATTTTGGAACAGTAGTGGGCTCTGAGTTTAAACTGTTTGAATAGGAAATTGGTAAGAGAAGGTGATTCTACTTGTCAACTCCCCAAAGGTGTGTTGACCTTTGTCACTGCCAGGCACCTGAGTAGTGGATCAGAGAACATTCATTGTCAGAGCCAACATTGTCATCTTGGCTCTGCTGTGACATCAGTCTTACTCCAGGACCCGGTCTCCAATTTACCATGAAAATGGTAAGGGAGTAGGGCTGCAGGTTTGCCAAAGGAAACCCAGGGCAGTTTTATGCTTCCCTCACTGGAAAGGTGGAAAATTCCATTCCAAGAGCAGGACCGTGCTGTGTCTCCGGAGGCACTTAGTGTGTTAAATGTAAAATTTCCTTTGTTCGGCTCAGATTTCATCAAGAAGCCTGTTCCTTAAGATTTGGCTGGCTGGTCAGATCTGCCTACAGGGAGAGAATGAGCTGGAGTATTTTGGTTCCTGTGATAGTTATAGCTCATTATAAATGCTTAAGCAAGGGCAGATGATATTAATGTTGAGAGAGAATTTAAAGGGATAGAACATGCTAGAGAAACAGTGAAGGGTGGAGGAGGGGCGGCGGGTGGGCTAAAAGATCATCACCCTGTAGCCCTTAGAGACACTTTATAGAGCTTGGGGATGCAAACTGGAGGATATCGAAGTGTCTGTGTTGCTGGCATTTACATGTTTGGTGCAAATATCATAGTGGGTATGCTTTATAATCAAGACGGCACTTTGCAATTCATCTCTCATAAAGAATGGGAATCATTTGTTAAGGACTGATGTGCATTTATTTACTGATGTGCATAGCATTTATTACAAATAAATATGTAGCAGAGTGGTCATAGAAATGAGCAATATCAATTTAAAAATTGAGCTAGCATGAAATTGCTGAAAAGCAACAAGCATTGTGAAATCTCTTCTATGTGGAATTATCTCTGTGTTTACAGATTGATATACTTCCATATACTTCCAGTTGTACCAATAATAATGTCAAAAAAGTCTTGAACACTTCGAAAGTTGAACAATTTTACAGGGACCTCTGTCAAGCTATGAAGTATTACTGGTTAACAGGGGAACATATACTTCTTTTATGTCATTTGAAATGTATTACAACAATTATTAAATAAGTATCCCGATTTATATCTGTCTTTTAAATCTCAAACTAAAAATCCTCAAAGAGCATAAACACAAATGCCCTCAATCACAGAAAGGGCTGCTTAGCAGTCTAAGAAAAATACAATTAAAGAGGCCAATTTTTGGCATCTATGCAATTATTTTAAGATATGTTTAGAATTTGCATTTAGTAGCATGATTGGGTTATTAACCATGCAACTTATCACCCTTAGTAATCATATTAACAGAAATAAAATGCCCAGAAACTAGGAATTTGATTAGTAATCTACATTTTATACTAATTATGGGAGGCACATTATGGATTATAAATATATAAGATAAAAATCCCAGGTTACTGAGTGCAAAAAATAAACTTTCACATATTTTGACAAGCATTGCCTGGTCTGAACTATTTATAATACTTTAGAGTGTGCTAGCACTTTTTTTTGTAATATAAAAAGTAATAGAATCATAGTAATATGAGGTCCCACTAGAGATATTTGCTATTAAATTGTTGCTGAGTGCGCTGAGGTTTGGGGTAGAATTATCGAGTTTGCAGATTAGCAAAGCAGGTTCTGGCGATGTTTTAAAATTGAGTCAGTGATGCTTTAAAATGAGGCATATTTTAAGGATTCACAATAAGAATAGAAAAATAGATGAAAAGATTGGTTTGTTATCCTCAAGTGGCCTATGTTAATCAGTGCTTTTATGTAAACTAATTTTATGGCTGCCTACAGGTTTCAGCACACACAAGCAAGGGTTTAGGAATGAGGCAAAGTTCACAAGAGACTAATTGAAAATGAGGTGTGACATTAATTTAAATAAGTGTTTTCCCATTTTGCTTCAGCTTGCTTTTTATTTTTTTAGTCTTTCCCATTTCAAACATTATCAGGGCGAACCCAGAATGGCCCGATTATGTGAAATTAGCCTTTTGTCTATTTCTGATCCTAAATTTGGTATACTTTGAATTGCACCCTGAGGATTGCCAGTGGGAGCTCCCTTCTCTCCTGGACACTGTAAGGTTTGCAGGACACCAAAAAAAAAAAAAAAAAAAATACAATACACTCATCTCTTCCCCACTTGCCACGGGGAAGCTCGAGTTTGTGCCTTTGTTTCTTCTTGCTTTGAACAAAGTTGCCCAACATAAAAAAGCCACTTGATAAGGGCTGAACAGTTAAATTGACTCTCTTTTCCCTGTCCACCAGTTTAAAAATGAAAGGGTCAGTTGTATGGCCAGAGAGGAATTCTTTACAGTTGCCAAATAATGGTTTTAATTATCTATGTGCCACTGTAGGATTACCACTGGTGAGGAGGTAATTATGGGAAGTTCTAGTGGAAATCCTAGAAGTTTGGCAGAAATCATTTTTGACAGTCATCTTCAATTTATTTTGAAACAATGTCTTAAACCAGAATTAGGTAGTTGTTTAGTCACATATAAGGTAGTTAGCTTGTATGATATGATTAAACAAAGTAATTTATAATATAACTATCATGAAATATCTGTGCTGGAAAAACAATCTTATAAATTTTGCTAATTTCCATGGTATTAGTAGTTATACCTATTAGAGGCCTGCCTGCATGCATACTGTCTCTTTGGTCTTGTCTGACTCTTTGCGACCGCATGGACTGTATAACCTGCCAGGCTCCTCTGCCCATGGAGATTCTCCAGGCAAGAATACTGGAGTGGGTTGCCATGCCCTCCTCCCGACCCAGGGATTGAACCTGCATCTCTTACATCTCCTGCACTGGCAAGCGGGTTCTTTACCACTAGCACCACCTGGGAAGCCCATTGGAGGCCTTTATTATACCTATTAGAGAGCCTTTCTTTAATATTAACATTAATTATTAATCCTAATCTTAGAATTCCAAGGATCCTGAGATGCTATCTTATCCAGCTTCTTACCTTCAGAGATTAGGTTAAAGTTCTGCCTCTTCCTTGAAAATGATTCTTTCTGGCCCAAACCTTGGCAAAGGCTTCCTGGCTTTGAATTTTGTGTGCTATCTGTGGTGGACATTTGGTACTTAGCATGGGTTACCCTATGTTACAGTTCAGGCATGTGTCCTAGCTCCTGAACTAGAGTCACACCCTTCGAGGCAAAACCTGGATTTAGACATTTCAGTCTATGTCCTGAAATCCTGGGGCTGTGGTCTACCGCAGAAGATCGTCATGATGCCCTGAGGGTGATGATATAAATTTATCTTGAAAACCCTGCCAGCCCTTAACAGTCCTCTCCTGATATTTGATAAACAGCTTGAATTAGACAGTGTTAGAAGGAGATGGCAACCCACTCCAGTATTCTTGCCTGGAGAATCTCATGGACAGAGGAGCCTGGCGGGCTACAGTCCACGGGGTCGCAAGAGGCGGACAGGACTTAGTGACTAAACCACCACCACCTAAAGCGGGCTTCCCTGGTGGCTCAGACTGCAAAGAATCTGCCTGCTAGTGCAGGAGACCCAGGTTCGATCCTTTCTGACCCAGGGGAGATCCCCTAGAGAACAGAGTGGCCACCCACTCCAGTATTCTTGCCTGGAGAATTCCATGGACAGAGCAGCCTGGTGCGCTACAGCCCATGGGGTCACAAAGAGTCAGACACGACTGAGTGAGTAACTCAGAAATGTCTGGGAACTTGGAGATGGTCTAGTCTAATTTCTGTTTTATATATAATGAAACTGAGTAAAACCCAAAGAGACAAAATCACTTGCCTAAGACTTATTGCTAGTTAATGACAGAATTTGGATCAAAATTCCAACTTCATTGCCTCTGGGTCCAGAACTTTCTTTTCAGCATGCCATCTGATGTCATCATCCATGTACATACCCCCCCACCCCACCTTAGGTTTGTTCATCAGAATGAATGAATCCTTATAAATGTCTGAGGTGCCAGCCGTTTGTTTTTTCCTTTGTGTTCATGAGCTGGCGGCAGCGTCTGATGCGACAGATGTGTTTTGATATCAGCCAGTGACCCTGGAACTGAATTTACAACATCCGGGTATTCTACATTCTTCTGAACATGTGATTTTTTTCCCCCTCTGAATTCTATGTTTTTCGGTTGCTTATAGAAGATCAAAGTGGAAGCTTTGGGAAATAAGTCTTCATCATTCACTACTGTTCCAAATTGGGAAAACCAGGTCAGTGAATTGTTCCTCTGGTTTGGAAAGGCCATTTGAAGCATTCTTAGACATGTAGCTAAGCAAGTTTGGCGCTCTCTGACATTACATAATTTCTCTGCTAAACCAAAGTTCTCGAGTTTGCTGTATAACAATATGTTACATTGGATTAGCTCAATATTGGCTCAAAGCTCAGTGTCATCATTTGTCCAGCCTTGTGGTATTTCCCCAGAGGGAAGCTGATAGGTTTTAGCTGACTGGTTTTTCTGTCACTGGGAGAGTTTTTAGTGAACAAGTACAATAGAGTTTTCATTTGTGGCAGATGTTATCTTGTTTCTAGTTTTTGTTCAAGTTGTTTTAAGGAAAAGTACCACCCATTTGCTCTGACCAACTTAAAAAAAAAAAAGATGAAAAGATCTTCTCAGCACAAATAATAGCAAAAAGCACATGAGGATCTAAGCTTTTGAACTCTCAGACAGCTGGGGAGCCCAGAATTGGCATAATTCTTTCTTTACTAACTTCAGAGCCCCATGTGTGTGATCAGAGTAGACTGTCGCTCTGATCTTAAACAGCCCTGGTGTCACACAAGGAGTTTCATTTCTTGACTAAATAGACTCTCTGGTTTGAAATTAGCGTCCCACCATGAAAAACAGGACAGTACAGGGAAGTTGGCAGAAGCTTCTGCTGCCATCTGAGACAAGTACCGCTTCTGCTTCTCCTAACCCCAGTGCATTGGGACACTATGTGGATGCAGGGACCCAGTGATTCTGAAGTCTCTCCAAGGAAGGAGAATCCAACCAGGCATCTAGTAGTGACAACTTGATTTGCAGTGTAGCCCAGGTGAGTGTGGGAATTAATTAGAAATACACCATGAAAACTTCACCTTTGGTCAGTGCCATATCCAGAAAGTTGCAGACACTGGGAGCAGAGGATGGACTGGTATCAACACCTCTTTTGTATGAGAGTGGAAGCACTGTGATTTGTGGTTACAGGTTCCGTATACTTTCAAGGTCAAATTCTAAGTGGTCCACTGGCTACCCTACCTTGGCATTTCATGAACTAAAGAGGTTTTCAAAAATCATTTGAGGACTAACATAGAATTACCAATCCCCTTCCACCCTCAGTCCAATAAAGACACTGAACACACCCAGTCTTCCTTGCATCTTTGTTTCACAGAAAAAGGGAAACTTTAACTATAAAATGAGAGAACCACAATCTAAGGCTGAAGTCCTTCAAATCGAATACATTTGAGGGAAGAGTCCCTACATCGTACCTCTTAAAAAGAAGTCCTCTCATTTTGCAGCCTGCCTCTGAAAACATCGCACAGACCTCCCTTTGAAAAACCAATGCTGCAGTGAGCAGCATTAGCAGACTCTCACTGCTCATGACCATAGCACAGGCTGCCTTTCTGTATGCTTGACACTGTTTAAAGTCCAGCTGAATGTTTCTTCATACTGGCTGGAGCCTTATTCCCTAGTTTTGGGACTGCTGCTGGTATTATCATAATTTATTCATTCACAAATATGTACAACTGCTCTGATTCAGAGGAATGCTTGCAGAGACCCAGCTTCTGACTGAATTCCCAATTTCATATTGCAAGAGTGGAATCCAGGATGGCTCCCCTTGTTTCCAGAAGCTCCCACCTTCCATCCAGGGCACAAAAATTTCTAAAAGTTTATAGTTCACCTGGGCTTCCCTGGTGGCTCAGACGTTAAAGAATCCACCTGCAATGCAGAAGACCTGGGTTCCATCCCTAGGTTGGGAAGATCCCCTGGAGGAGGGTATGGCAATCCACTCCAGTATCCTTGCCTGGAGAATTCCATGGACAGAGGAGCCTGGCAGGCTACAGTCCACGGGGTCATAGAGTTGGACACAACTGAATGACTAAGCACAGCACATAGTTATCCTGGCATACTAAGGTGTCAACAAAAATTCTTTACAAGGAATTAGGTACCTGGGCTGTAATTTGATGTTCTGATGCTAACTAGCCAGATGGTCCTAAACAAATCATTTAAACATTCTGGATCAGTTTTCGGGTATGCAAGATGGAGATAACACCACCAGCCATGCTCTGGAGACTGTAATTTATTGGATACTCTCCGAGCTTCAGAGTTCTTAATCTGTAAATTGAGTGAGTGTGGGTGACTGGATGACCCAGATCTTTTTCCTTTTTTGCTTACAAAAGTTGTTAGCATTTGTGAGTAGGATTTGCACACACCAAATATTCAGTGAAGGTATAGTATGGGTCAAGCACTGTGCTGTATCTCAAAACACAGGAAAATCCTGCACTATTTATTCTTTAGGTCGTGTTTAGAAGGTCATGCTTCTCTCATTTGTATCGATAGTTCATTTCTTCATTCATTCACTCATTTGTTTAATTAACAAACATGGACAGACCCAGGCCATGTCCTGGAGAGAGAAAATAACCTTGCTGCCCTCAAGGAGCTTGAAACTCCTGTCCATAGTCTGTTATTAAAAAAGAAAAGAAATACATATCCTTTTTTTGTTCCATGAGAAACAAAAAGCACATTATATAGAACATAAGCAAAAATTGTGAAATAAGCCTGTGTCTATTGTTCTTGCTGCTAAGTCGCTTCAGTCGTGTCCGACTGTGTGCAGCCCCATATACGGCAGCCCACTAGGCTCCTCCATCCATAGGATTTTCCAGGCATGAGTACTGGAGTGGGTTGCCATTTCCTTTTGCATATTGTTCCTGAGTATAAGCTTACTGGAGAATGACTCTGTCTCTGCCTACCATCTCTCTGCCTTCTGTTTTTTACTATTAATATACAAAGAAACTCAATGTTTGATAAAGTTAGGCAGAAGTTATTCAATCCAATAAAATTAGATAAAACATCTTTCTGACAATGAAATTCAAATAACAGAATCTAATGTAATTTAAGGGCATCAAAAACCAAAGAACATTTAAAGTACCTCCAGCCTGTGAAATCAGTTCATTTGCTCAATGTAGTTAGTTCACAATAATTATTCATCCTCCCCTTCCTCTCAAAATACCCACCCACTAACAGCAACAATAAATAAAGCAGAAAAGAAGAAAAATCCTCTTAAGGGCATAAGATTTTCTCATTTGCTTTCTGCAATGCTAAAATTAAGTAAACACTTACAAATAGCTACATTACTTTGCATGGTGTAGAGCCAGCCTTTGATTGCCAGGTAAAATTTCTTGTGGTTCATGAGGCTAAGAAATTACTTCTGCTTTGAACAAAATCATGTGTATTCAAAATCTTACTTAGTTAAATTCAGTTGTTTGCAAAGTTAAACTGGAAAGGCTTTGTATGTTATCCTTTTTATTTAGGAATAATTTCAAAGGCACATTACTTATTGGATACCTTTCTGTTCACAATTCCAAACCAAAATATACGAGTCTCAGGCAACTCTGACACTACAAAACCCTTGACATTGTACTGCTTCATACAGATACTAAAGAATATTTGTCTAATGAATGAATATAGAAAATCAGTTGGATTAAATTAGTGATCATATCATCTTACACTTGTATATTGCTTTACAATCCATAAAGTGCTTTCACATTTATCCTCTTAAAGAAGAAATTAACTCAGTACGCTAGATCCTACTTTAAAGCTTTGGAGTTACCAAATTTGTCCTCAGCCTGAAGTGAAAACAATAGTAGAAATGTGCTAAGAAGTGTGAATAATTAGAAGAACAAAACAAAACAGAAACAATAACGTACATAAAAAGCTTAATAAAATAAAATTGAACCAGAAAGGAAAACTGTGGTTTAAATGATTGTCCTACTATTATTTTTATATAATCTGGGGCAGAGTTGATCCCTAAGCCAGCATTCCACATCCAAGGAATGTTTACTCTTATGTGTATGAATATGTGCACGTGCAAAGACATACACAGGCGTGTGTACTGCAGCTTCACTATTCTTCCTAGAAATTGAGCCAGGAAAACTGGAGAATCATACATTTTTACAGTAGAGCTTCGCTGCAGGCATCCAAGGTGGCAGCCATTCACATAACCAGACAATGGAATCTTTCATTTTTCCTAGTTGGAGCCATGGCCTTGATCTAGCTGAATGTCAGTAATAATAGTGATCACCAGTGCTCCCGGATAGTCAGCTAAGGACCTCCAAACAGATCCCATCATGCAACCCTCTTTCTTTGCTAAGGCTGTGGATGATAGAAAGGAATTCCTTCCTTGAGGAATGAGAGGAAGCTCACTTCAGTTCCTGGACACCCCAGCTCTCATTTTTGTCCCAAGAGCTCAGACATCAGTCCTGATCTTAAACTGCTGTGCGTTCTAAGACATCTCCCAGAGAAGAGCATTTCAGCTGTATGAGCTGAGGGATGCTACCTGCACTGTGGTGAGTGTTAAGTTAGTAGTAAGTAAACTACTAAAGTCCTTGGGTTTTTCTGTTGTTGATGTTGTTCTTATTTTTCTCTTGGACAGTTTTAGTCAGTAAACACACATAGTAATGTGGAGTTATAAATAATTCACAGGAAGCTTTTTTTTTTTTTTTTTTAAAGTGTGCACATAAAGCACATAAGTCTCTGAAAAGATGTGTTCCCAGCTGTGTGCGTGTACCTTTTTGGTACTGCCTCACTCAGATTCCCTAAGTGTGGACTTCCTAGCTCACAAGCCTGAAGTGCCCCCAGGCCACAACCAAGCTCATCAGTATCTTGTTCTCTCAAAATTAAATGCAAAAGAGATTAAAAGAAGAAACAAAAAAGAGAGCTAGAAGCCGGGCAGTAGTTGGAAAAAAACATCTGGGCTTTTCGGAGACCGGAGTTTATCAAGATGCTCATGAAAACTTATAAAGAAAGCCATTCGAAAGCTCATGGGCTTCCCAGGTGGCGCTAGTGGTAAAGAACCTGCTTGCCAACGCAGGAGACATAAGAGACTCGGGTTCAATCCCTGAGTCGGGAAGATCCCCTGGAGAAGGAAACTGCAACCCACTCTAGTATTCTTGCCTGGAGAATCCCATGGACAGAGGAAAGTTCACATCCAGGAGGACTGAGATGGAACAGGAGTAACATTTAGAATCAGAGGACTTGGGTTTCAGGTTCCTGTTCTGCCACCTCAGAGCAGTTGAGTATCGGCAAATCACTTTATCCCTGAGTCTGTTTCCTCATCTGTAAAATAGGGACACTGATTCTATGTCACAGTCTTTGTGAAGGTACGATGAATAACTACATGAAAAGCAGTTAGTACTTTATAAACTATAAAGTGATGTCAAAAGATTTTCATAGCAATAACTATTTTGTTATAAAAGTAATAGATGTTTGTTGCAGAAAATTTGACAATTATGAGTTGTAATGTACTGACAACATGACTGAGGGATTTGGGGGATCAAACACAGATCCTAGTAAGTCTGAAGCATCAGTCCTAACGTTATTGGGGTTTACCTCCCTGTGCATTCAGAAACTGCTTGGGAGCTCTGGGTGGTTGCACGCTGCCCAGAATGCCTAAATGGTTAAGGTCATTTAAAGAGTTTCCATCAAAAGTTTTCTCAGAAGTAACCAACCAGCAAAACTGCAGGTGCTCAGAGAAACTTGTCACGTGTCCCAAGGCCCACGGGATGGGAATCAGGGGCCAGAACTCTAACCCTGATCCCCTGTTACCTCTTCACTTCCCTGGGCCTCAGTTTTCTCATTTGCAAAATGAACCATTGGGAAAAATACTCTTTGAAGTATCTACCCAGGTATGGTTTTCATGAGTCTTTCTCAGTCTGTTGTTTGGGTGGACTCTTCAAGCACAAAGAGGGATCAACTGGGTGAATCACACCTGCTTGATGTCAGTTCAGGGCACGTCCCACAGTACTTCTGGGTGCCTTCAGGAATTTTGAACACGACTGTCACGCCGTGTCGCCCCTAAGACGGGGGCAGGGGACCCAGTCAACAGCAATTATGAGGGGCATGAGTATTGTTCGGTTTAAAAATGTTTCCATTTCCCTCTTGTTTTCTTTGAGTGAATGAACAAAGCCTCAAATATGGCTAGAAAGTCAGAAATCTGTATTGGCTATAGATTTTTTTTCCCCAGAAGTAAGTAGTTAAATAAAAAAGATGGGACTAAACAAGGTGGAAAGGCAGAGAAGCAGCTGTCAAGAGGTACCAGAATTCTTCTTGTCGCTAAAGGGAACAATAATATATTGCAGAGCATTGCAATGCTGCTCCAGACAGTGGATTTCAGTCGAGATGGAGCCCTTGGAGTGTTCTGGAATGAAAAGTTCTTAAATATGTTTAAGTGCCGACATACAGATTTAATGTCAGGGTTCTTTGACCTGAAATCACCACAAGGCTCTACCCTGATTAAAGCAGTTTTTATGGGGGATTTGGATCTTGCTAGCGTTTGCCCATTCAAGACAATTTACTGAAAAGTTGGGTCAGATCTTATAAGAACACAGTAAAGAATAGAACCTTTTTTATTCTTTTTTAACTTGTCTTCAAGAATATCTGCTGTCAGAATATTGTGTTCAATATTAAAATGTAGTCTCTTAATAAAATGGTTTTGCTTTCACTTTAGTGTGATGATGGTATGCATTAAGCTCTGAAAGACCTGAGGGCCAAAAAACAAGTGATATTTTAAAATGAATTTTTAAAAGCATTAGAAATTTTAAAAGTAGCTTTCTTTAGAACATAATGAAATGTAAGTTGAGAAGGTAACTTGCCAAAGTGATGCTGGTCTTGTAATATTACTGGAAAAGTCTTTCCGACTGAACCAGTAATACCCTACTTTAAAAAAAGGAGGGGAGGGAGGCTGAGGTACTCATATTAAATTCCATGCAAATATTCTGGTTATTTAGTAGTAATTTATCGTATATCGTAGTTTTACTGGAAATTTTCTGCTCTTAGTTCTTAAAAGGTTTTACAGTCTCATTTAGCACTTTTACTCCTAATAATCAATATTGATTTTACTTTGTTCGTTTTGGATTTTAAAATTTTTACCTAGAATTCAAATCTTAACTGTTTTTAAAGTAACATAGCTCATTAAAAAAATCAGACTTACTGGGAGACATTCATTGCAATCTGGAAAACTATGAATTTCCACTTATTTAAGGTGGGTTCTTTGTTGTAAAAGAAATGACAGTTCTGGGGAATATGGATTTGGAATCATTGACAAAATATTAAACAAGAACATGTGCAGCATTTTCCAATATCTTTTCAAAATTAGGTGGCTGTGGTTATTTTGCCTCATAGTGTGGATTCTGGTTTCAGCCTGGCTATTTATCTCTGTATTTTGGTGGCTTGGTGTGTCTAGGACTCACTTCTAACTGCTCACAAGTTAAGTTAACTTTATAGGGCACAATGCCAGCTGGAGACCACCGAGGTAGGCCCAATGTACTATGAGAGGTCCTCAGGAGACAGTGGACACTAGGGATGATTCTTGCTCCCTCCCTGTGTTGTGACAGGAAACTGGAATTATTCATTTTTTGCATCAATAGCCTTCCCCCTCATTTTCCAAGCTTTCTCTGATAACATGGCACCCGTAACATCTGGAATACAAACACTTGTCCAAAACCCTTCAATTAAATCCTGCAAACTGTTTTCTTTAAATGTTTCCTGTGATATTTTATGTGGCGTTCAATTCCGTCTTCTTTTGAAATGTAAAAGATGACTTTGGGGGTTGTGGTTAGCATTCAGTGACACTAGCAGAAAATTAAAAGTGTTTCTGAGGTCTACCTTTACCAGTCCCACACTTGCAAACGCTGGAGCTACCTGGGGTCGGCCGGGGAATGTCTGCTGTCACATTAGTGATGTGATAATGGGCTTCACATATCACCTGGACATTAATAGAGGGAAACCACTCACTGCTTCTGAAAGCAGCTTTGTTCTCAGCTGGTGTCCTGGAGGCACTGTGTAAGTACAATGGACTTTCTATCATGGAGGTGAAAATCAGAAATTACCTAAAGTCATCTTTATTGCCGGGGTGTATTGAGGGGTGTGTGTGTCTGTGTGTTGTTCATCTTTGTTTAACGGGTCCACTGATATTTGATGGAAATGACCAAAATTCAGCTAGTTGTATAAAGTATTTCCGAGTCTCCAATCTGCTCTGCTCTATGACATGCAAAACTTCTAATGACTGGGGACCTCTAACCCAGCTGCAATAGCCCATCAAAGGTGCAACTTTATTCTCTCATAACAGCCTTGTAATGTGATCAGCAGACATATCTGCAAACTTTTCCCTGAGCTGTGCAGATGTGGTCGTAAAAGAGGCGCGTATGCCATTGTGTATTTCCTACTTTCCTCCGAAAATGAATTTGGTTTCTGATTATGGCAGTGTGGTTGCTTGCCGTATAAAATTTCCTACAGGTGCACACTCTCTTAAAAGAAAGCCCAGTCTATGAAAATCAGAAACTAAGAATGAGAATGATTCAGAGCTATTAATAATTTTATAAGACTCCCTTTGCTTTGTAAAGGCATTTGCCAAAGAAGTCAATATATAAAAAGTTTCTCTAGTGCATTTACAATATTCTTCAATTAATCAAATGTAGATATTTAGGTGTTTTTCAGAGAGGCCCCTATCATATAAACTATAAACTATAACATGAACATTATTAAATAATTAGCTTCATGAATTTTTGGTTGGGAAAATTATAAACCATGAATTAACTTGCTGTATATGTTTATTTTAAAATTGAGCATATATATTTTACCTGAAAAAAATCAGGCCTCGAATTATTGTTCCTCAACATAAAATGTACGGCTTCTAAAACTTAGTTTTGAGTTTTTAACCTATTTCTGCTCTGAGGAATATGGGCTTGTGAAACAGCATACGTTCTTCATATCACATTCAAAGTCTAACCTGGTTTTTTCTAGCAATCACATGGCTAGGTGTAAACAGATAAATAGTCACTGTGCACCATTGACTGCCAGGGCTCATTTTTCATCTTTTGAAATAAAAGCCCAAGAGAATTTTTGTCAGAATAAATTGAAGATAAAAAAGTTCTCTTTTGAAGTGGATACTTTGAACATGGCAGATTTGTAAGGAATTTTCTTTTGCCTTTGACTCCTTTTAAAATATAATTCTACAAATTAGAATGTTATTTATTATAAACAGTGTTTAGCTGACCCTGGATTAAGGAACTGCTTTTGAGCCAGAGTTGAAGTTTTTTTAGTTTTTGTAATTTCAGATATATTATCTGGTTTAATACTAAATTTAAACATTTTAAATTAGCTGACTTTTCCCTTAATCAGCAACAGTTACATTCCTATGTAAAAGCTGAAAATATAAACACTCACATTTTCCTCTAAAGGACTCTAATCACATTATGATCTGAAATAATATCTCCTTAATGATTCTTTGAACAACACGGTCTGTGTTTTCTTTCTCCATCCAGACTTTTCACAAATAACACGGTCTACAGCAAGATAAACAGCACTTTAACATGCTTTGCAATATGGGAAAAGGCAAGTTAGAAAAAGCAAATGAACCAAATATCTGTACTTGTAATAAGCTTCTAGACCACTTTAATGCAGAATTCACAATAGTTATGTACACTGCTGTTTGAAGGATTTTAATATTTTTTTCCATACAAGGCCATCCACAGGTAACCAAAGAAGGCAAATTACCTACAGGGGAGATTCTGAAAAAGTCCAGAAATACTAAGTGATGTATGGTGACAGTGTGAGAATAAAATACTCAGTGAATTATAACAATACTAACTACTAGTAAAGAGACATGGTTGCCAAAATCATGATCATATTAAAAATGGGCCTTCTTATTTAAGGTATAAAAAAATAACCTATCAATTCTGATCCACCTTCCATACTTAGAACAAAATAAAACAGTGTTTGTTTAAAATAAAATAAAACAAGGCTTCCAGCAAATCCCTCAAGACATTTCAAATCCTACATAAGATACACCAGAATTAAAGAGCATTACATGGACTTCTAAACGACACATCTACAGAATTATTATCCATCGAGTTATAAGGAATGGCTTCCCTTCGAGTTCAGAGTTTATTTTTTTCCCCACAGTCAATGTTTAACCCACGAAACAGCTGAGGAAGGCCAGATGGGTCAGTTTTAGCTTTCCAAGGGAATTCTGTTTAGAGAACGACACTGCAGCATGATATCCCACATTGCTCTCTAATACAAGTTTCTTTGCCAAAATTCAATTTTGTGCTATATTCATTTCTTTTTAAAAAAATATTTATTTATTTGGCTATGCCAGGTCCTATTTATGGCATTTGGGAGCTTTAGTTGCAGCACGCAAACTCTCAGTTACAGCACATGGGATCTAGTTCCCTGACCAAGGATTGAACCCCAGCCCCCTGCATTGGGAGTGTGGAGTCTTAGCCACTGAACCACCAAGTAAATGCCTATTTATTCATTTCTTGAAGGACCCCTGGAGTTCACATAAATAAATAAACAGAAAAATCTTTATACGTGCTCCATGCCACGGACCCATGGGCATAAATAACATGATGTGAATTCAAATACACATCCTTTCTCATTCGTTTCCATTTTCAGTGCCAACTTTGGCTCAATAAACAATGACCTTCAGCTTAGTGTGAAGGAAGCATCCAGTAAGTAATGCACGGAGAAGCGGTGCCCCTTCAAAGAATGAAACCCTTCAGAACAGCCAAGGGTAAGAATAAAACAAGATGAGGAGAGCAAAATACTTAAGGAGGTAGTTTCAATTTCACCTAAGGTGACCGAGTCAGGGAAATGTTCTCGAGCGTGGTTTTGCTGATGACTTTTAAAAACATTATCCAAGAACAAGCTAGAAGATATTCATGACACTGGAGTTGAAATGGTCATAGAATTGAGCATGGTCTGAGGTCTCCTGCTTCCTTCTTTATTGCACAGATTCCTCAGCTTCTCTAGAAGGAAAATGGAGGCATAAAGCCTTTCCATGTTTCTTAAAAGCATATTTTAAGGATTAAAGAATCGGAAAGATCAAATTGCTATTTATCTAGGACTCTTTCTAACCAGTGGGGCATCAGGAGATACCCTGAAAGAGCTGATTTATTGAATCCCCAATTGAATTGGCCTTAGAGAGTTAATACAGCATCCACGGTGACAAATTTACTCACTACCAATGAATTGCATTAGATCCATTATTTTTAAAGCACTTTTCCATCTGGGAAGAAAGTTTTGCGGCATAAATCCCACTCTTTTCAGTAGCATGGCTGGAAGGCATCAACCTTTTACGAGCTAGGAAAGTCAGGACTTTTCTTCTATTAATTTGCCAAGTATTCTCTGCCCTCATGAGTTTTAACATGATGAAAACATAGACGATGACAGAGGACAAGGACAAAGAACAGAGATGGGCCTTTTAATTCTGTGGAAGCTTGCTTCATAGGATTTGGGGCTGACTTTGGCTCAGAATGGGTCCTGAGTTAACAACTACAGATTCACTTTAGTTGAGATCTACTTCCAGGTAAGTCTTGAAATTTGAGCAACTCAAAATTTTAGTTGATTTAGCATGGTCTCCAGAGTTCCAAAAGCTGAGATGCCCTGTCCCTAAGCATTTCCACAGGGGCAGTATTATATAATGTCAGGAATATATACTTGAGAGCCCAGTGATCTGAGATCAACAATGTGCCACCACTGTTCACTGTTTGGTGAAATTAATTTCACCTCAGTAAGTTTCAGTGACATCCTCCATAAAATGGGAATAAGAACAAAAGCAAGTTAGAGTGTTATGGTGGGCTTTCCAAGTGGCGCTAGTGTTAAAGAACCTTCCTGCCAAAGCAGGAGATGTAACAGACTCAAGTTTGATCCCTGGGTTGGGAAGATCCCCTGGAGGAGGGCATGGCAACCCACTCCAGTATTCTTGCCTGGAGAATCCCATGGACAGAGGGACCTGGTGAGCTACACAGTCCATGGGGTCGCAAAGAGTCGGACATGACTGAAATGACTTAGCACGCATGCACACACAGAGTATTATGGGAAGAGTAAGTGTGATAATGCATGTGAGCCTCCTAGCCTGGTGCTTGGCACATTGTAAACCATCTCTAAATGTTTGCTCTTATTATCATTAGTCCATTATCACGGACTTTCCTGATGTGTGACCTAAAGTTTCTGCTCAGCTCAAGATGGTGCCCTTAGTATTCTAGAAGAGTCTAGTAGACACTGGTTCAATCATCTAATGTGTAAATGAAGGACTTTAGACTTTTTTTCTGGCTCCTGTCAACATATCTCATCCATTAATTTTGAAATTCCTATTCTGGACACTAACCTGAATGTTTTATCCATTCGTTCAGTGCCATGTTAGGGCCTCTGTGGGCAACTTGTATCAGTCCCTTGAAAACCAGACGAGACAGTTCTTTCTTATCTTTTGGTGTCATGAAAATACATGGAGTGACTTTATAAACAATATGAAGCATATCTGCACATATAGATGAGCTGGATTTGAATTTCATGCAATCTGATTCTTTGATAATGGCCTGACATGCTGTGATTCATAGGGTCGCAAAGAGTCGGACGTGACTGAGCGACTGAACACTTACTGAAGGCTCAGCAAAAGGCAATCACTGGGCTAAGGACCTTCTGTAAATTATCCTTACAAGAATCATACAAGGCAGACACTATTTTTATTATTCTAAACTTTGAACACAAGGATTCGAGTTCAGAGTCGGTACCCTTAGCTTACCCTAAACTACCATCCTAAGATAGGACTGATGGCTAACCCATTTTTCAAAAAGTCTAGATGTTTGTCCAGGACTGTCTGTCCCCTTTGAAGACTGCATCCTTATTCCTTGCCACCAGGTTGCACTGAATCCAACACAGTTTCATTGCATTTATTAGCAGCCATAATCCTTCACACTTTTATTTGTAATTTCCAGTTGACAGAGGGGTATTATATGCTTTGTTATTCAGACCTCCTCTTTTACCGGAAAAATCGCAAGGCTCTCGTTTATGTAATCTTCACCGGGAAGTCACTCTTGCCCACTGTTTGCTGCTCAGGAAACTGAACCTTGGAGAGCGGACAGGACTAGACCCTGGCCACCACACTGATGAGCGATCAGTGTAGAGTTAAACCTAGGTGTTTTGATCAAAATAAATAGTGAAATTATTGTTAGTCTTGTAAAATTGAAATGATGCATTTTACATGCTCAAAGGCAGAGAGATTTTATCCTTGCTGGGTGAACCATTGCGTCCTTCCTCTTTAGCTATTTCTGACTCAGTCATTTCTGACTCAGTCACATTACTGAATCCCTCCCAAGCACTTGGTATAAGCCACACAGAGCCTGACCACAAGGAATCTATTTGAGAGGGGAAATTAGAATCTTCAGTCAAAGATATACTATAATAATAATAATAATGGCCACAAAGGAGGGTTTAGAGTCAGGAGATTGAAGGAGTCTTTGCGGGGGAGGGGGAGGCCTGTAGCACTGACCAAGGAACTGTGCTTCTTTAGCACAGGAAGGAGTTTGTGCCAAAGAAGTGCTAAACTGCTTTACTCAGCCGAGAGCTGGTTAGAGAACTGGGAGGCCAGAAAGCTCAGACTGGCACAAAAATGAAAAATGTCTTTGTCTATTAATTTTATGTTTTCTACCAGTTGTTCTCATGGTCAGTGGTGTGAAATATTTTATGAAGTCAAATGAAAGGTTCACACGCCAAATGAAAAATTTGAAGTTCATATTTTCAGTTATTTCATATTTTGTATTTCATTCATTTAAAAACAAATTCATGCAGTTCAGCTACTGCATCGAAACATCTCCGTGCAACACACTTAGGCCGTTTCCCTTTAAGAAAAGATGCTGGTCCTCTTTTTCAGATGGTCATTCAGTGATACAAACCTGTAGGACTGAGATAAATTGCTCCTGGAAACATTTTCCTCTTGGAAAATCACAGATGAGACTAAATGAGACATTTTATATATATAGTAGCAAACAGTCATAGGTACATTTCATTTTGAAAGTCCCATCTGTCTTGCAACCCAAACAGGTTTTGACACTGCAGAGTGATTGCAGCACTTCAGGAGGAAGGAAGAGTAAGATTCAGATACAGAACAGGATGTTGAGGAACTTACTACATTTTTACCATTTGGATGTTTTTAAAAATAAAAGAATATAATTAGAACTGTAATTATGTCTCGTGATACATGTGACCCCTCTATTTTGCAAGGTATGATGACTTGACTACTTCAGCCCAGCATTTAAATATAAATGCAGCTTTTATAATAAAAGAGAACCAGCAAAGCTTCTTGCTAGGATTAGAGTTTTAATTGATATCATTATAGCTGGAAGTTTGAACATGATGGGAATAATGACTCTGGTGTTTTTTGGCACCTTATTATTCATTTTACATCTTTATGTCAGCTATGTGCTCAAGTCCACAGAGTCTGTAATATTTAAATTAATAATGCAAATTTAACTATTGCCATTAAAGCAAAGAGCTAATTAGATCCCTGCTTGCTGACTAGTGGGACGATGCAGTGAGTAAAATGGTTTGAGCCGATAGCTAATACTGCTAACACTGCCAGGAAAATGTGAATTAAGTTCACTTGAGATTAAACAACCTCTAAGACTCCTAAGGAGGGGAAAATAAAAAGTGTCCCATCTCATTTTCTAAAAAAAAAAAAAAAGAAAAAAAATCCATGAAGAGACACAAATAGCTCATCAAGCATCTCAGAGCAAGCTTTCTGAGAGATGGTGCAGTGATTTTGTGCTTTTCATTCTGTGCTTCTTCATCCATGCACGGGGTGGAGAGGCAGTTTTGCTTAGGCCTCAGAATGTTGGCCTTCTTCCACAGTTTTCACATTCTAGACCAGAGAGGCCAAGAAGCTGAACTTTACCTGTTTTATAAACACCTCTTCTAAAACGGCAGAAATGACAAGGAAAGGCAAACACATGCTTATTTCCAGTTCAGTTCAAGAGAGTCTGTCCGGCTGAGAAATGCTATAGAAAGGCATAAGCACATCCTCCATTTAATAGGGTGAGCCTATATGATTGTCAAGAACAAAGCAAGGCTTCCTCACCCTGGCTTTTCCTCTTGACAAGAGGATCAGCTCACTCAGGGCTTCAGACTGGCTCGGTGGGAGCTGCTTCCAGAAGCGTGGGAAGCCTGGCCACTTCCTCCTCTCTCTGGGCTCTGACTCTACCAGGGGGCTATATGAACACGTGGTGGGAAGCCAGGCTGACCCCACCAGAAGGTACGATGGAGCAGGAACTAGGTGTGAGCAAGGAAAATGGGGACTTGGCTCAAAAGGCTTTTAGAAAATAAGCTTTAAATGTAATAAAAGGTGTACATCATGTTTATCAGGGCTTCCCTGGTGGCTCGCTTGGTAAAGAATCTGCCTGCAATGTAGGAGACCTGGGTTCAATCCCTGGGTCTGGAAGATCCCCTGAAGAAGGAAATGGCAACCCACTCCAGTATTCTGGCCTGGGAAATCCCATGGACAGAGGAGCCTGGTGGCCTACAGTCCAAGGGGTCACAAAGAGCTGGACATGACTGAGTGACTAACTACTTATGTTCATCAAGGGAGAGTTTCATATGTTATGTGAAAAGACTAATTTTAAGAACAATGCTCTTACTCTAAGGAAACCAATATTTGTCTCATGTAATTTCATCAGATGACAGTTGATGTGCTAATGGATCCATTTGTGAGGAATACTTTCCCATAGCAAATAAACTCATGTTCTATAGTCTCAGCTTTCTCCTTCCCTTTCTCTGTGTTTGTAAAGTCAAATATGATTCCCCAAGGCAGAGTTGTCTGGTGTCCATCACTGCAGATGGCTCTTCCCATAGTGAAGACAGAGAGTGAAGACTGATAGTGAAGAACCCCACCAACCAAAAATACTGTGCACTTGGGTCTTCAGCTTGGCAAGGAATGGCACTAAAGTGACAGACAGAAAAGGAATTTTAATTTCTAAAAGGCTATGCTAGCTAATGATTCTTCTGGAACTGGTCTATATAGCACCAACAGTTTCTGTAAAATTGCTTTTTATTTATTTATTTTTTTAAATTGGATTATTATTGCTAGAGGCAATGCTGTGTTCTGTTCAGTTCAGTTCAGTCGCTCAGAGTTGAGTCCAACTCTTTGCAACCCCATGAACCGCAGCACGCCAAGCCTCCCTATCCATCACCAACTCCCGGAGTTTTCTCAAACTCGTGTCCATCGAGTCGATGATGCCATCCAACCATCTCATTCTCTGTCATCCCCTTCTCCTCCCGCCTTCAGTCTTTCCCAGCATCAGGGTCAGTTCTTCCCATTAAGTAGCCAAAGTATTAGAGTTTCAGCTTCAATGTCAGTCCTTCCAATGAACACTCAGGACTGATCTCCTGTAGGATGGACTGGTTTGATCTCCTAGCAGTCCAAGGGACTCTCAAGAGTCTTCTCCAACACCACAGTTCAAAAGCATCAATTCTTTGGTGCTCAGCGTTCTTTATAATCCAACTCTCACATCCATACATGACCACTGGAAAAACCATAGCCTTGACTAGATGGACCTTTGTTGGCAAAGAAATGTCTCTGTTTTTTAATATGCTGTCTAGGTTGGTGATAACTTTCCTATCAAGGAGTAAGCGTCTTTTAATTTCATGGCTGCAGTCACCATCTGCAGTGATTTTGGAGCCCCCCAAAATAAAGTCAGCCACTGTTTCCACTGTTTCCCCATATATTTGCCATGAAATAATGGGGCCAGATGCCGTGATCTTAGTTTCTGAATGTTGAGCCTTAAGCCAACTTTTTCACTCTCCTCTTTCACTTTCATCAAGAGGCTCTTTAGTTCTTCTTCACTTTCTGCCATAAGGGTGGTGTCATCTGCATATCTGAGGTTATTGATATTTCTCCCGGCAATCTTGATTCCAGCTTGTGCTTCTTTCAGCCCAGCGTTTCTCATGATGTACTCTGCATAGAAGTTAAATAAGCAGGGTGACAATATACAGCCTTGACATAGTCCTTTTCCTTTTTGGAACCAGTCTGTTGTTCCATGTCTAGTTCTAACTGTTGCTTCCTGACCTGCATACAGGTTTCTCAAGAGGCTGGGATTTGGTAGCTACACTCAAATAACCACCCACCCATTATGCTCATCTTTGGAAAAGTAGAATTGACTGGTCATTTTGAAAATAACCCCTTTCAAAAGGAAGCTGTATTAGAAAGAGTCCATTAAGTTTGTTCTTTTAAACCTTCCTCCTTGGTGAAAGTCACTGTAGAATCCTACTGAAAATTCCAAGTGGATCCTCAGAATTGAGTTACCAATATTCCATTGATTAGATATACTAATATGAATTTAACCAGAATTCTATGGGTAGATATTTAGGTTGTTGTCAATTGTAAAATATTTTAAATAGCACTGTGGTTAATCTATTTATATTTGTATCGCCCCTCCCTACATTCTAGATGATTTCCTCAGAAAACATTCCGAGAAAGAAGCTACATGATTGGTTTTTAAAAAGTGAACATTTTTATGGATCCTGAGAGAAAGAGAGATATATATAGTCAAATTGCTTTCCCATTGACAATTCACCATGTGAACAGAATTTTACCAAATGAAAGTGAAAGTCGCTCAGTCGTGTCCAACTCTTTGCAACCCCGTAGACGATACAGTCCATGGAATTCTCCAGGCAGAGTACTGGAGTGGGTAGCCTTTCCCTTCTCCAGGGTATCTTCCCAACCCAGGGATTGAACCCTGGTCTCAATCCCCCTCAACTGAACAGCTGAGAAAACTTAGCTAGCATCTGAAAACAAAATTTCCAAGGGGAAGGTTTAGCCCATAATAGTCAGTCTTATTTTTCCTGTTTATATTTACACTAGCAATCACAGTATGTTCTCCAAAATCCACGAGAAGCACGGGACTAGGGTGGGGTGTGGGTGTGGTGAGAGTCTCCCAGGGGATCAAGCAAGGAAGGAAGAGACAGAGAAGAAAGGCAGTTGAACTGACCTTTTCCCAGAAGCCTTCAGAGGTGTTTATGCCACCACGATCTGGGATCCTTGGGGCCAGCAAGTCCTCTTGAAGCTTTGCAGGATAGAAACTGCCTGCAAACATTGTACACACGGTCAGGTGCCATGAGGGGAGTTCCCAGTGCCAATAGGCCAGCCTTTCACATAGCATCTCTCCATCTCGAAAGCACAAACATGTGCATTCTTTTATCAGCTTTCCAGTTCACCTTTGCTTTTCTGAACAAGCATATTTATCAAGGTTGATGTGTGGGAAATGCCTTTTTTTGTGTGCAGGTCCCCTTTGTCCCTCTTCCCATGCCTTAAAGAGCACTTAAAGAGCATAAGACTCTGACATTTTGTAAGAGTCACCTCTGAGACTGGTTACTTCTGAGTTCATAGGAAGACCCAGTGTGCTTATTTTGATGTAATGCTGAGATATAGTTATCCTGAGACAGTCCTTATGGAGGTAAGAGAAGGGAAATTAAGGGGCTAGAGAGGATGAAGACTAGCTTCAAAAGTGCAGGTAGAGGGGGAGTTTTTCCTGGTGGTCCAGGGTTTCAGACTCTGTGTTTTCACTGCTGAAGGTGTGGGTTCAATCCCTGGTTGGGGAACTAAGAGCCCACAAACCATGAGGTGCAGCTCAAAAAAAAAGTACAGGTAGGCCATAGAATGAGATGAAATATCTTACCCACTATATTTCAAAATAGAAGCAGTCCTATTCCATTAAAATACTATTTTGTAAAGTCTCATCTATCTCAGGAGAAAATCCAATCTCCCTAGTGTGGCACATACAGCCTTTCGGGAACCTTCTCTTTCCTCCAGTGGCCACTATATGCCCCTCATGAGACACACTGCAGTCCTACTGATTCATTTTCAGTTCTAGGACTGTGTCACTTTCTTGTCTGGAGGGCTCTGTACCTGTGGATACCTTTGCCTCTAGGGACTTTCTCCTCCCTCCTCTCTGGTTCCCTCTCCTTGCTCCTCCCGAAATGTGCTTCTTCCAGGAAGCACTCCCTGACTATTCAAGACCTGGTTATTTTCCTTTCCTCTGGGCTCCCATAAATGCCTGTATACTCTGTTCTCATCCAAGTGCTTTCCCCACTGATTGAAAGTCTCTTTTACTTATCTGCTCCCCTGCTATGCTGCTGGAGGGGAAAGACTATGTCTTATTTGGTACTTCCATACCCATTCTCTTTTTATATAACAGTACTTGACTCTGAGGAGGCACTCCATAAATGTTTGTTATGCTGGAAGTCTTGACTTAGGCTTCTTCTTTAGATGACATGTGCTGACACTAAAATGTGCTGACTGTATAGGTATTAGCATCCCATTCCTATGTTTGAGCCACTGAATTGTAGACTGTCTGAATACCTGTTGCCACCACACAGCTATCACCTCTTTTTCTTACACTCACATACACACACACACACACACTCCTATAGTTATTAAGCTACATGGTTGAATCAGAATCTTGCCGACAACACTGCTTTATGCCCAGAAGCATTCTTATACATCCACATCGCTTTTATCCAGAAAATACTCTTCTTACTCTATTAACTCTTCCGCACAACTTTGGTGAGGAATTGGTATAAGCATAAATGTAGATAGGGCTTCCCTGGTGGTTCAGACAGTAAAGAATTTGCCTGCAATGCACGAGACCCGGGTTCGATCTCTGAGTCATAATGGTCTATCCTTCTTCCAATCTAAATAGCTGGGTTTGGGAGCCCACAGAAAGCCTCTTCAGAACCACCTGGTTGGTTGGGGTCTGGGAGAAGGTATCCATTTTTATCACCCCTGTTGTTTCCAAAATCCAGCCAAGACCTGGCTAGATATATCAGGAAGCCTGTTATTCCTGAGGTTACAGCGGTAGTCTCCAGTGCCCTGCAAACCCTCAATGAAAGACACAGTCTGCTTTCAAAGAATTAAAACGGCTCAACTTCAAAGAGCGGCGTTGCTTAGAGTCACCTGGTGCCACTGTCTCGGTGCCTCCTGTCTGGAGAGAGTCTGGGAGCCGCTGCTTACCACCATCTCCTGCCCTCCTAACCCGTCGCTGGATACATTACGGTAGGAAAGTTTTATGTGTATAATTTGTGAAGTTCCCTTAAGCAGACAGTGCTATATAAATGTGAAAAGCTGTTATTAATAATAAAGGTTGGCACACCTAAGAATACTGTAGAATTAAAGTAATGAGATTCTATTTTTAGGCAGACTTGCCAATAACATGCAAGTATGATAAGGCTGTGATTTAAAGCTCACTTTAACCTTCCCTTGCTCTAAAGAGTACATTTTCTGGGCCGCCTACACAGCAGTCAGCCGCCCTGAGCTCTATTAACGCTAATGGTGGAGCCAGGCTTGGAGCAGCAGCCTGCCTGCCTGGCTAAAAATAGGCTTTGGCCTTTGCGAGATGGGAGTGTGCCTTGCAGACCACTTGCTTTCAAAAGATCTAGATCAGTCTCTCAGTCACCTTGCAAATCTTGACCACTGTCTTGGAAACAATCAAAAAAGCTTCCAAAATGTGTTGTGAAATTTTTATAGATCTATAATTATGTGAAGGTATAGGATATGTTTGGGAGGCTCAGTTACCTTTATTTTCAGATGTAAAGGCATTTAACAAAGGCTCGGGTTGGAAGGGATTCACAATTAAAAAAGAAGTCTCTCTTCTCAGGGGGAAAAAAAAAATGATTAGCTCTTCCTCCACTAATGTTCAGGTCAATGCTTTGTCAATAACAGTAACTCTTCTTCACCAATTTAGTGCAGCCTATAAAGATCGTTATGACTCATAATTACAGATGCAGATTTATGTCAAAATGCATATATAAATCTCTGGTTCTGGCTATGGGTCACCTCTTATCAGAAAAAAGATTTGTGTAAGGAGACACTCTCCTTGATCCCTGTGGGTATTTTTTTCTTTTGGATTTGGGGGGCAGAATTATAAGGGTTTGCTACCAATGACACAAATATGACCCAAGGCACATTACAGATTCACAGCTGGAGGGAGTGAGGAGCTGGCTGGCTTTGATGGTGGGTAGTGGGGGAGGGGGAGGTAGCCAGGGAAATACACTTTCTGCGATTATTGCTCTCTGCCTAAATCAAGACCACCTTTTCAACACCTGCAGGCCAGCCACTATAAATCAGAGGAAAGATGATTACCTGAACAGAAGGAGATGGGTTTTAAAATGACTGAGACTTCCTGAGGCTGAAGTCTACCATGTGATTCAGGGACACAGGGAAACCTAAGTAGGCAAAGGAGATGTCAGGGTGGCATTGCTCAGGATTCTCACATAGTAGGATTTGTTTCGTGAAGCATCTCCTGCTAAGAAATCTGAGTTTTGAACCATCATCTAGACTCTAGAAAACAATCTGCCTAGTGATAGGACTCCCCAGCACCTATGGAGGATGGGAGAGGTACAGCCACTTTTCTGTGGGAACGTATACTGACTCTGTGTGCTCAGTTGCTCAGTTGTGTCCGACCCTGTGACCTCATGGATTGAAGCCTTCCAGGCTCCTCTCTCCGTGGAAATTTTCCAGCAAGAATACTGGAGTGGGTTGCCAATTCCTCCTCTAGTGCATCCTCCCAATCCAGGGATCAAACCCATGTCTCCTGCATTAGCAGGCAGATTCTTTACCACTCCACCACCTGGGAAGCCCGTATCATCTCTGTGTAACTGCTGAAAAATTGCTGAAGATTCTGCATTGTTACTGTTGGAATGCTGGATCCAGGAGGTTACTAAGACTGTGCCTGGAAATCCCTTTTTTTTTTTTTCCTACCTGCAGATCTCAAATATGGTAACTCTCAGATGGTGCTCATAAAACTACATAGAAACTTAAACACCTATCTGTGCTTAGTCGCTCAGTCATGTCTGACTCTTTGTGACCCCATGGATTGTAGCCTGCCAGGCTCCTCTATCCATGAGGATTCTCCAGGCAAGAATACTGGAGTGGGTTGCCATGCCCTACTCCAGGGTTCTTCCCAACCCAGGGATTGAACCCAGGTCTCCTGCATAGCAGGCAGAATCTTTACCATCTGAACCACCAGGGAAGCCCATCTACCTGTCTACCCTATGACAAATCAATTCTACTCCTAGGAACACCCTAGGAATGCATATGCTCACAAAAAGACTTGCACAAAGATGTGCATCACAGCTTTATTCCTGACAGTCCAGCCCAGACAACCCTAATGTCCATCAACAGGTGAATGGATAAACAAACTGCCTTCTTTCCCTACACTCATCAATAAAAAGGAATGAGGTACCGATACCCACACAGCAAAGATGAATCTACATGTGTCACATTGCGTGAAAGAAGCCAGAATCAAGAGAGTCCATAATGTGTGGTTCCATTGAGACGAATTTCAAGGACAGGCAAAGCTAGTCTATAGAAATCAAAATCAGAATTCTAGCTACTTCAGTGCGAAGAGGGTTATTGACCAGAAAGCTGCACAAGGAAACGCTCTAGGTGATGAAAGTGTTTTATATCCTAATCTAGGCAGTGGTTAACACGGTATATAATATGTTAAAAAATGATTGGGCTGTATGTTTACTTAAGATTTGTGCTATTTACTGTTTGTAAATTATAGCTTAATAAATAAAAATTTTAAAAAGCTCTCTGAAAAACATACGTGGAGAAAAGCTCTCTTTGTAAGAACAATCACGACCAGACAAAGATAAAATCATGAAGTTAATCTAAGGAGCAAATGAAAAAAAAATGAGCCTTTCACTTCGCACTTTTATCATAGGACATGAAAATGCTGGGGTTTAGGAAATTAAAATCATTATACGGTATGCTTAGGAATTCACCTATAGGTTTATTTTGAGAATGTTCCTGTTAAATTAGGAGGTGTTTCATTTGCACGTTTTTCCCTAGGAAATGATGTTGTTTAAACGTGAACAGTCAGGAAATAGGTATTTTAGGTTGATTCATCACTTGTCTTAGCAAGAGATCAATTAACGAATGATACCACTGGCCTCAAGCATTCTTCAGTAAAATGTATTTCATCCTCTTGAATATTTAGATTAATTAAAGTATGAGGGTATGGTGTTTTTATGACAAAAAATTGATATTAAATACACATTTCCTATTTTTTCATGCACTATAACCAAGTTATTTTGCATTTGTCTTTATTTGTATAAAGACTTTCAAGTTGTTAAAGGAAATCTTTGGAGTACTTGCCTTCCTGTGTTGCTAATGAAATAAAGAAGGCTTACTTTCTAAGAACGATCATGACAGAATTTCCACGTGGCATCTGCTACTCATTATTCAGCTGACATTTCCATTTCTGAAACTCTAAAGTTTGTCTGAAATTGTTAGTGACATGTATAAAACGCTTGCAGAATTTTAAAATGGACCCTAGAGATCACCAAGTCCTTCTCCCTCATTTAAGATGAGGAAACTGAAATCAGGAAAGGCTAAGTGACTTGCCCAGGGTTTGACTTTTTTGGCTGACTTCTTAGGTAGAATTGGAATGCTTCCCTTGAACTTTGTGATAACAGCAGATTCTATGATCAAAGAGCTATCACGGCTGCATCGTCGTTGAACATGTGCACATTTTAGGAAATGGGAAATTGTCTTCAGAGTGTAAAGTATTTCATAGTCCTGAAAACACTGTTCCCAATCACTACTTTGCCCACAGCAAAACTCCTATCACCAACATTAGGCTAAGCCTGTCTATATCCCTCACCTGCACTATTGCATTTAGAAACTTGTGAATCAATATAACGTATAAAATCTGGTTTAGGGGCTGCATTGCCTTAGTTCGCTTCTGATTTCACTACTGACGAGCTATGTGGCAGATTAAAGTGTGTTAGTTGCTCAGGCGTGTCTGACTCTTGGTGACTCCATGGACTGTAGCCTGCCAGGCTCCTCTGTTCATGGAATTCTCCAGGCAAGAACACTGGAGAGGGTTGCCATTCCCTTCTCCAGGGGATCTTCCCGACCAGGGACTGAACCCGAGTTTTCTGCATTGCAGGCAGATTCTTTACCATCTGAGCCACCAGGGAAGCCCAACTTGCACTCAAATCTCAGCTTCCTAATCTGGCAAATGGGGATAATAATAGAATCTTATGCCATGTTTTTACAGAGAAGGCAATGGCACCCCACTCCAGTACTCTTGCCTGGAAAATCCCATGGATGGAGGAGCCTGGTAGGCTGCGGTCCTTGGGGTCGATAAGAGTCGGACACGACTGAGCGACTTCACTTTCACTTTTCACTTTCATGCATTGGAGAAGTAAATGGCAACCCACTCCAGTGTTCTTGCCTGGAGAATCCCAGGGACGGGGGAGCCTGGTGGGCTGCCATCTATGGGGTCGCACAGAGTCGGACACGACTGAAGCGACTTAGCAGCAGCAGAAGCAGAAGCATGCCATGTTTTTAAGTTTTAAATTAAATGGTATTAGTCAAGTCAGGCTGATACTTAACAAATATTTAATAAATGTTAGCTAATAGGTCATTTTGGAATTTCCAAAAATGTAATTATACTCTGATTTATGTTGTTTGATTTTCCCACTACCACTTTTTTTGCATATACAGTTCAGTACCTCAGATACACTATTCTCTCCTCTGTTTTCAGGACCCTCTCAACTCTAGCTCCCTCCATCATTTCCCAGCTGGTCTTACACTCACCCCTGATCTGCCTGATTTCCCATGCACAGCTCACAGTATACATTTTAGCACTTGACTCTTGGTCTTATAATGCTCTTTAATCATTTCATCTGATATAAGTTATATAATGTATTTCTTTTGCATCTTTAACAGGACCTAGCGTAGTGTGAAGGGCATGTTGCAAATGCTCGAAAAATCATTGGATCAAAGAATTAAAATAGAAAAGCTTCAAAATATTAAGCCTTGATTCCAGTGATGGCTGGTGAACTATTTTAATGGAGATCATCTGTAAAATCTATTTTATAATATTTTAAATAACTTTATTCAGTAGGAGCATTGTAGCCAGAAACAAACAAACAAACAAAAATGACATACGCAAAAAAACAAAAACCTTGCCTGGAGTGGGATTATGACATTTGCCATAACACAAATTCTGAAAATCTGGTGTTTCCTTTTTAGTTCTGTTATAGTGCCTGCAATCTAGTGTGAAGACCAAAGTCCTGTTTTTGATTTATATATCACATAATGATGTAAGGCTACAAAGAACAAATGAAACCATATCACCAGCTCAGGCTCATGCTCATGGCCATACTCTTTTAAAATATTAGGAAATAACAGAACTATCAGGAATATACCACAGTAATATTAGTAATACAAAGGACAAAAAATAAGATATATCAACATGTATAAAGTTTAAATATGTTTACAGCAGTAGTGTAAAGGAAAATAAAAGTGAAAGTTTGAAAAAGTGAAAAAAAATCATATCATACAACAATAAAACTTATGGTTGACATTTTATATATTTACATATATATTTTTATGGATCTCAGGGGTAGAGACTGCCTTGTCAAAAGCTTTCAAGAAAGCACCCCAAATACTTGGATTTTATAGTGACATTGTACTAGAATTCTTTCATACCCTTTTCATGTTATGATTTTAAAAATTTCACAAAAGATCTTTCTCAAGTATACTTAAGAATGTAGAATTGCTTGGACAGTTGCCATTCATCCTGAAACTTTAACTTTTTCAAGGCCTTGGTCCAATTTTGTGATTTATGTAAACAATAATTTTTTTTTTCCTGTTGACAAATTCATCATTAACTTAAGCATCAGAATTTTACTTTGTGTGTAATTCCTAGGTAGTGGCCAAGATATCCTAAGTGCCACAAGAAACAAAGCCCGGGAATAAGGAATTCCTCCTGGTGGGCTGCCGTCTATGGGGTCGCACAGAGTCGGACATGACCGAAGCGACTTAGCAGAGCAGCCACTGTCCGTTGTTAAATGATTGTGCTCGACAGGAACAAGGCTTGCTGGGGCACACTTGGCAAAGAGCTTTGCATCCTCACAGTGCCTGTGTTCATCTGCAGGTCACTCACACAGCCACACAACTGTAATATAAAGGGTGTTTGTGGTATTATTGTCTAATTTTTCTTAATTCATCCAGCCATCCATCCAACAAAAGTTGAATAGTATTCTGTACCTAGCAGAAAGAAAACACAAACACTCCTGTGCTCGTGGAGCCTAATTCTAAGACCTTCTTCTCTGAACCTCTCAGACTTTGCTCCTTTGTTGCTTTGCCTCAGTTCCACCATTACGTTTGGACAATAGTAGTAAATAATTGTCTGTATTCATGTCATCAGTAAGGCTTTTCATTTCAGTATTATTTGTTTTATGCTATATTGAATATACATGTCTCGTTCTTAAAATGCAGTGTGAAAGTGAAAGCGTTAGTTGCTCAAAAGTGTCTGACTCTTTGCGATCCCACAGACTATAGCCTCCCAGGCTCCTCTGTCCGTGGGATTCTCCAGGCAAGAATACTGGAGTGGGTTGTCATGCCCTTCTCCAGAGGATCTTCCCAACCCAGAGATTGAACCTGGGTCTTCTGCATTGCAGGCAGATTCTTTACCATCTGAGCCACCAGGGACTCCCGAAGTATAATCCAAAGATAGATTAATTAATTTAAAAAGCCTGATATCATTTCTTTCTTTAGAATGTTTGCAGTGGAGGTGTTTTCTTAGTAAACTGTCATGGGAGCATTTTTTTCTTTTATGAAAAAAATTGGAATTATTTCAGTGGAGCTTATGTGCCTGAGTGTCTGTAATACTTGAACAATTAGTTAATGGATTGATGGGCCCATTAATATTTTGCAGAAGCTAGTTTTGTTTGCGGTAAATTGCATTTTACTTTTTTCACATTCAAAAATTTATTTATTGTGTTGTTTGGCAAACCAATGTTTCTTTTTGCTATTATAATATATGCTAATAATATTATCTGGAGTCTAGTGGTCATAGCATGGACTTACACCTTTATTTTATTTTTTTTTTTTTCTCTAATTTTATTTTATTTTTTAAACTTTACATAATTGTATTAGTTTTGCCAAATATCAAAATGAATCCGCCACAGGTATACATGTGCTCCCCATCCCGAACCCTCCTCCCTCCTCCCTCCCCATACCATCCCTCTGGGCCGTCCCAGTGCACCAGCCCCCAGCATCCAGCATCATGCATCGAACCTGGACTGGCAACTCGTTTCCTACATGATATTTTACATGTTTCATTGCCATTCTCCCAAATCTTCCCACCCTCTCCCTCTCCCACAGAGTCCATAAGACTGTTCTATACATCAGTGTCTCTTTTGCTGTCTCGTACACCGGGTTATTGTTACCATCTTTCTAAATTCCATATATATGCGTTAGTATACTGTATTTATGTTTTTCCTTCTGGCTTACTTCACTCTGTATAATAGGCTCCAGTTTCATCCACCTAATTAGAACTGATTCAAATGTATTCTTTTTAATGGCTGAGTAATACTCCATTGTGTATATGTACCACAGCTTTCTTATCCATTCATCTGCTGATGGACATCTAGGTTGCTTCCATGTCTTGGCTATTATAAACAGTGCTGCGATGAACATTGGGGTACACGTGTCTCTTTCCCTTCTGGTTTCCTCAGTGTGTATGCCCAGCAGTGGGGTTGCTGGATCATAAGGCAGTTCTATTTCCAGTTTTTTAAGGAATCTCCACACTGTTCTCCATAGTGGCTGTACTAGTTTGCATTCCCACCAACAGTGTAAAAGGGTTCCCTTTTCTCCACACCCTCTCCAGCATTTATTATTTGTAGACTTTTGGATCGCAGCCATTCTGACTGGTGTGAAATGGTACCTCATAGTGGTTTTGATTTGCATTTCTCTGATAATGAGTGATGTTGAGCATCTTTTCATGTGTTTGTTAGCCATCTGTATGTCTTTTTTGGAGAAATGTCTATTTAGTTCTTTGGCCCATTTTTTGATTGGGTCGTTTATTTTTCTGGAGTTGAGCTGTAGGAGTTGCTTGTATATTTTTGAGATTAGTTGTTTGTCCGTTGCTTCATTTGCTATTATTTTCTCCCATTCTGAAGGCTGTCTTTTCACCTTGCTAATAGTTTCCTTTGATGTGCAGAAGCTTTTAAGGTTAATTAGGTCCCATTTGTTTATTTTTGCTTTTATTTCCAATATTCTGGGAGGTGGGTCATAGAGGATCCTGCTGTGATGTATGTCGGAGAGTGTTTTGCCTATGTTCTCCTCTAGGAGTTTTATAGTTTCTGGTCTTACGTTTAGATCTTTAATCCATTTTGAGTTTATTTTTGTGTATGGTGTTAGAAAGTGGTCCAGTTTCATTCTTTTACAAGTGGTTGACCAGATTTCCCAGCACCACTTGTTAAAGAGATTGTCTTTAATCCATTGTATATTCTTGCCTCCTTTGTCGAAGATAAGGTGTCCATATGTGCGTGGATTTATCTCTGGGCTTTCTATTTTATTCCATTGATCAATATTTCTGTCTTTGTGCCAGTACCATACTGTCTTGATAACTGTGGCTTTGTAGTAGAGCCTGAAGTCAGGTAGGTTGATTCCTCCAGTTCCATTCTTCTTTCTCAAGATCGCTTTGGCTATTCGAGGTTTTTTGTATTTCCATACAAATTGTGAAATTATTTGTTCTAGCTCTGTGAAGAATACTGTTGGTAGCTTGATAGGGATTGCGTTGAATCTATAAATTGCTTTGGGTAGTATACTCATTTTCACTATATTGATTCTTCCAATCCATGAACATGGTATATTTCTCCATCTATTAGTGTCCTCTTTGATTTCTTTCACCAGTGTTTTATAGTTTTCTATATATAGGTCTTTAGTTTCTTTAGGTAGATATATTCCTAAGTATTTTATTCTTTCCGTTGCAATGGTGAATGGAATTGTTTCCTTAATTTCTCTTTCTGTTTTCTCATTATTAGTGTATAGGAATGCAAGGGATTTCTGTGTGTTGATTTTATATCCTGCAACTTTACTGTAGTCATTGATTATTTCTAGTAATTTTCTGGTGGATTCTTTAGGGTTTTCTATGTAGAGGATCATGTCATCTGCAAATAGTGAGAGTTTTACTTCTTCTTTTCCAATTTGGATTCCTTTTATTTCTTTTTCTGCTCTGATTGCTGTGGCCAAAACTTCCAAAACTATGTTGAATAGTAATGGTGAAAGTGGGCACCCTTGTCTTGTTCTTGACTTTAGAGGAAATGCTTTCAATTTTTCACCATTGAGGATAATGTTTGCTGTGGGTTTGTCATATATAGCTTTTATTATGTTGAGGTATGTTCCTTCTATTCCTGCTTTCTGGAGAGTTTTTATCATAAATGGATGTTGAATTTTGTCAAAGGCTTTCTCTGCATCTATTGAGATAATCATATGGTTTTTATTTTTCAATTTGTTAATGTGGTGTATTACATTGATTGATTTGCGGATATTGAAGAATCCTTGCATCCCTGGGATAAAGCCCACTTGATCATGGTGTATGATCTTTTTAATGTGTTGTTGGATTCTGATTGCTAGAATTTTGTTAAGGATTTTTGCATCTATGTTCATCAGTGATATTGGCCTGTAGTTTTCTTTTTTTGTGGGATCTTTGTCAGGTTTTGGTATTAGGGTGATGGTGGCCTCATAGAATGAGTTTGGAAGTTTACCTTCCTCTGCAATTTTCTGGAAGAGTTTGAGCAGGATAGGTGTCAGCTCTTCTCTAAATTTTTGGTAGAATTCAGCTGTGAAGCCGTCTGGACCTGGGCTTTTGTTTGCTGGAAGATTTTTGATTACAGTTTCAATTTCCGTGCTTGTGATGGGTCTGTTAAGATTTTCTATTTCTTCCTGGTCCAGTTTTGGAAAGTTGTACTTTTCTAAGAATTTGTCCATTTCTTCCACGTTGTCCATTTTATTGGCATATAATTGTTGATAGTAGTCTCTTATGATCCTTTGTATTTCTGTGTTGTCTGTTGTGATCTCTCCATTTTCGTTTCTAATTTTGTTGATTTGATTTTTCTCCCTTTGTTTCTTGATGAGTCTGGCTAATGGTTTGTCAATTTTATTTATCCTTTCAAAGAACCAGCTTTTGGTTTTGTTGATTTTTGCTATGGTCTCTTTTGTTTCTTTTGCATTTATTTCTGCTCTAATTTTTAAGATTTCTTTCCTTCTACTAACCCTGGGGTTCTTCATTTCTTCCTTTTCTAGTTGCTTTAGGTGTAGAGTTAGGTTATTTATTTGACTTTTTTCTTGTTTCTTGAGGTGTGCCTGTATTGCTATGAACTTTCCCCTTAGGACTGCTTTTACCGTGTCCCACAGGTTTTGGGTTGTTGTGTTTTCATTTTCATTCGTTTCTATGCAAATTTTGATTTCTTTTTTGATTTCTTCTGTGACTTGTTGGTTATTCAGCAGCGTGTTGTTCAGCCTCCATATGTTGGAATTTTTAATAGTTTTTCTCCTGTAATTGAGATCTAATCTTACTGCATTGTGGTCAGAAAAAATGCTTGGAATGATTTCTATTTTTTTGAATTTACCAAGGCTAGCTTTATGGCCCAGCATGTGATCTATCCTGGAGAAGGTTCCATGTGCGCTTGAGAAAAAGGTGAAATTCATTGTTTTGGGATGAAATGACCTATAGATATCAATTAGGTCTAACTGGTCTATTGTATCGTTTAAAGTTTGTGTTTCCTTGTTAATTTTCTGTTTAGTTGATCTATCCATAGGTGTAAGTGGGGTATTAAAGTCTCCCACTATTATTGTGTTATTGTTAATTTCTCCTTTCATACTTGTTAGCATTTGTCTTACGTACTGTGGTGCTCCCGTGTTGGGTGCATATATATTTATAATTGTTATATCTTCTTCTTGGATTGATCCTTTGATCATTATGTAGTGACCTTCTTTGTCTCTTTTCACAGCCTTTGTTTTAAAGTCTATTTTATCTGATATGAGTATTGCTACTCCTGCTTTCTTTTGGTCCCTATTTGCATGGAAAATCTTTTTCCAGCCCTTCACTTTCAGTCTGTATGTGTCCCCTGTTTTGAGGTGGGTCTCTTGTAGACAACATATGTAGGGGTCTTGTTTTTGTATCCATTCAGCCAGTCTTTGTCTTTTGGTTGGGGCATTCAACCCATTTACATTTAAGGTAATTACTGATAAGTATGTTCCCGTTGCCATTTACTTTATTGTTTTGGGTTCGAGTTTATACACCGTTTTTGTGTTTCCTGTCTAGAGAATATCCTTTAGTATTTGTTGGAGAGCTGGTTTGGTGGTGCAGAATTCTCTCAGCTTTTGCTTGTCTGAAAAGCTTTTGATTTCTCCTTCATACTTGAATGAGATCCTTGCTGGGTACAATAATCTGGGCTGTAGGTTATTTTCTTTCATCATTTTAAGTATGTCTTGCCATTCCCTCCTGGCTTGAAGAGTTTCTATTGAAAGATCAGCTGTTATCCTTATGGGAATTCCCTTGTGTGTTATTTGTTGTTTTTCCCTTGCTGCTTTTAATATTTGTTCTTTGTGTTTGATCTTTGTTAATTTGATTAATATGTGTCTTGGGGTGTTTCTCCTTGGGTTTATCCTGTTTGGTACTCTCTGGGTTTCTTGGACTTGGGTGATTATTTCCTTCCCCATTTTAGGGAAGTTTTCCACTATTATCTCCTCAAGTATTTTCTCATGGTCTTTCTTTTTGTCTTCTTCTTCTGGAATCCCTATGATTCGAATGTTGTAGCGTTTAATATTGTCCTGGAGGTCTCTGAGATTGTCCTCATTTCTTTTAATTCGTTGTTCTTTTATCCTCTCTGATTCATTTATTTCTACCATTCTATCTTCTAATTCACTAATCCTGTCTTCTGCCTCTGTTATTCTACTATTTGTTGCCTCCAGAGTGTTTTTAATTTCACTTATTGCATTATTCATTATATATTGACTCTTTTTTATTTCTTCTAGGTCCTTGTTAAACCTTTCTTGCATCTTCTCAATCCTTGTCTCCAGGCTATTTATCTGTGATTCCATTTTAGTTTCAAGATTTTGGATCAATTTCACTATCATTATTCGGAATTCTTTATCAGGTAGATTCCCTATCTCTTCCTCTTTTGTTTGGTTTGGTGGGCATTTATCCTGTTCCTTTATCTGCTGAGTATTCCTCTGTCTCTTCATCTTGTTTAAATTGCTGAGTTTGGGGTGTCCTTTCTGTATTCTGGCAGTCTGTGGAGTTCTCTTTATTGTGGCTTTTCCTCACTGTGTGTGGGTTTGTACAGGTGGCTTGTCAAGGTTTCCTGGTTAGGGAAGCTTGTGTCGGTGTTCTGGTGGGTGGAGCTGTATTACTTCTCTCTGGAGTGCAATGAAATGTCCAGTAATGAGTTATGAGATGTCTATAGTTTTGGGGTGACTTTGGGCAGCCTGTATCTTGAAGCTCAGGGCTGTGTTCCTTTGTTGCTGGAGAATTTGCTTGGTATGTCTTGCCCTGGAACTTATTGGCCCTTGTGTGGTGCTTGGTTTCAGTGTCGGTATGGAGGCATTTGATGAGCTCCTGTCAATGAATGTTCCTTGGAGTCAGGAGTTCCCTGGAGTCAGGGTTTGGACTTAAGTCTCCTGCTTCCGATTATCGGTCTTATTTTTACAGTAGTTTCAAAACTTCTCCTTCTATATAACACCATTGATAAAACATCTACATTAAAGATGATAAGTTTCTCTACAGTGAGGGTCACTCAGAGAGGTTCACAGGGTTACATGGAGAAGAGAAGAGGGAGGAGGGAGTTAGAGGTGACCCAAATGAGATGAGGTGAATCAATAGTGGAGAGAGTGGGCTAGCCAGTAGTCACTTCCTTATGTGCACTCCACAACTGGACCACTCAGAGATGTTCACGGGGTTATACAGAGAAGAGAAGGAGGAAGGTAACTGAGGTGGCCAGAAGGATAAAAGGGGGGAATGAAAAGGAGGGAGACAGATCCAGCCAGTAATCAGTTCCCTAAGTGTTCTCCACCGTCTGGAACACACAGAAATTCACAGAGTTGGGTAGAGTAGAGAGGAGTTAGGGAGGAGACACAGGCGACCTGGTGGAGAAAAAGGAGGGTCCAAAGGGAGAGAGAGCAGTCAAGCCAGTAATCTCACTCCCTAGTGAAAAATGGGTCCTGAAGATTGGGTCCTTAAAGGTACAAAATTGGTAACAAATACATAAAAGCAAAAATTAAAAATCTAGAGTAGAGTTTGGAATTTCAAAAATACGACGTTAAAGAAAAGAAGAAGGAAAAGAAAGAGAGAAAGAACGAACAAACAAAAACAAACAAGGTCGCGAAAATTATAAAGAAAGTACAGGTACAAAATTGATAACTAATACCAGAAAGCGAAAATTAAAAATCTAGAGTAGAGTTTGGAATTTCAAAAATACGATGTTAAAGAAAAGAAGAAGGAAAAGAAAGAGAGAAAAAACGAACAAACAAAAACAAACAAGGTCGCGAAAATTATAAAGAAAGTACAGGTACAAAATTGATAACTAATACCAGAAAGCAAAAATTAAAAATCTAGAGTAGAGTTTGGAATTTCAAAAATACAATGTTAAAAAAAAAAAAAAAGAAGAAGAAAAATAAAGAGAGAAAACAAACAAACAAATACGAACAATGTCACAAAAATTATAAAGAAAATACAGGTACAAAATTGATAACTAATACCAGAAAGCAAAAATTAAAAATCTAGAGTAGAGTTTGGAATTTCAAAAATACAATGTTTAAAAAAAAAAAAAAAAAAAGAAGAAGAAGAAGAAAAATAAAGAGAGAAAACAAACAAACAAATACGAACAATGTCACAAAAGTTATAAAGAAAATATAGGTACAAAATTGATATCAAATACCAAAAAGCATAAATTAAAAATCTAGAGTAAAGTTTGGAATTTCAGATATACAATGTTATATAAAAGAAGAAGAGAAAGAAACAGAGAAGAAGAAAAAAAAAAAAAAAAAGTCACAGAAATTATATAAAAAAAAACTATAGGTACAAAATTGATAACATATACCAAAAAGCGAAAATTAAAAATCTAGAGTAGAGTTTGGAATTTCAAAAATACAATGTTAAAGAAAAGAAGAAAAAAACAAAGACCAAAAAAAAAAAAAAACCAAGGTCAAAAAATTATAAAATATATATATATGAAGTTTGCTGAAGAAGAAAAAAATAGGGTCTTTTTTTTTTTTTTTTTTGCAAAGTAATAGGTTATAAAAGTGAAAATTAAAGGAACAATAGAGGACTTAAATTTTTTTTTTTTTTAATTAAAAAAAAAAAGAAAGAATGATCGTAAAAATAATAAAAATATATCTAGGACTTTTTTGTTTTTTTTTTTGTGGGTGTTGTGGGTTCAGTTCATTTTTGGCTAGTTCCTTGGTCAGATTTATATTTCTCAAGATCTATAGGCCCCTTCCTATGTAGTCCGTAGTAACCACAGGGTTTTGATCTATTGCCTGTAGCTTCCAAGGCGTTTCCCTCTGTTATATCTTCTTCTGTTTGCTAGTCTCTTCAGTATCTGGTTTCCGCCCTGACTCAAAGGGCACGGTGGAGGACACTTTTTTTTTTTTTTTTTTTTTAGGCTTACTTGTTCAGTCGCGCTGTGGGGAGGAAGGGAGGGATGCTGCAAACAAATAACACTGGCGTGGGCTCGCAGTGCCTCAGCCACCCTGGGTCTGCCCCCGCTCACAGCGCGTGTAGCCTCCCTGTCCACACTGCTCAGACTCTAGGTTGTTCCGCCGGGAACAATCCGAGGCTGGCCCTGGGCTGCATGCACCTCCCAGGTCCAAGCCGCTCAGGTTCAGGCACTCGGGTAGTCCTCAGAGGCACAGACTCAGTTGGGCCTGCGTTTTGTGCTCTTCCCAGGTCCGAGCGCCAATTTGCTCTTCCCAGGCGAGCGCCAATGCTGCGACTTATCGCCTCCCCGCCACTCGGTTATCTGGATGTAAAACCGGCGCACCTTCTCAGGCAGATGTTGACCGTCCAGACCCCCAAGAAGTTTTAGTTAGCAAAGAAGCCTGCTTACAATTTTATAGATAATGTCTCTCTGGGGCTGCGATTGCCCCCTTCCGGCTCTGGCTGCCTGTCACCGGAGGGGGAAGGTCTGCAGCCGGTTATCTCTGTTCAGTCCTTTGTTTCGTGCGCGGGCCTGGCGGTCTTAGGTTAGGGCTGGCTTTTCGCGTGGTAGGTACCCCACAGTCTGGTTTGCTAGCCCAAATTATTTCGCTCAGATAGCGCTCAGGGTATTCAGGCCAGATTCTTACTCTCAGCGATGCAGCCCACGCCGCGCCTCCCTGCCCAGCCCCGGCTTGCTAATGGCGGATGCAGGCGTCTGCGCTGCTTCTCTGCTGGGGGAGTTACTGTAGGGCTCGCAATCTGTGAGTTTTAAATTGTTTATTTATTTCTTCTCCCTGTTATGTTGCCCTCTGTGCTTCCAAAGCTCGGCACAGATTCGGCAGTGAGAAGGTTTCCTGATGTTTGGAAACTTCTCTCTTTTTAAGATTCCCTTCCCGGGACGGAACTCCGTCCCTCCCTCTTTTGTCTCTTTTTTTTTGTTTTTAATATTTTTTCCTACCTCCTTTCGAAGAGTTGGGTTGCTTTTCTGGGTGCCTGATGTCCTCTGCCGGCATTCAGAAGTTGTTTTGTGGAATTTACTCGACGTTTAAATGCTCTTTTGATGAATTTGTGGGGGAGAAAGTGTTCTCCCTGTCCTACTCCTCCGCCATCTTGGCTCCTCCCTCGGACTTACACCTTTAGATACAAGCGATGGGCATAATGTCAATATCACAGCTACATTTTTGATTCTCGGCAAGGGTGGTTAACAGAGTATGTGATTCAGGTTGCACACTAACATTGGTAGCAACCTATTATACTGTGCTCAGTGGAGCAGAACTCAGGACATCCTAAGATGTTAATTATTCCTTTAGGTGATGGCGACTTGATGAAGTATTAGAAAAGGTAGACATAGAGATTAAGATGAAGTAGGATTTCTCTGCCACATCGAAACTTTTTCAGAATTGTTCATGATACATACATCCCTGTGACTACAGTCAGATTACCAGGAAATGGAGAAATCATTGCTAATTGAGTAGGTTTTAAAAAAATAAGGAAACACAAGCCCTTTCTGTTTTAAAGGGAAGTTTTTTCAAGCACTATATATGGCTGCCTCACATTATTCCACTCTACAGAGGCAGTCAGTTGTCTGTATCATATATGTATATATACATTCCAGGATAGAGAGCTATGTAGGAATGTAATTTGAAGCAAAGAGCAGTTGAGAATTTATGAATTGCGATTATGAATGGAAGCTATGGATGGCAGCCAAAAATAAGCTGGGTCCATATCTATGAATCTGAGATAGATTTTTGGAATATGCTTCTGTTTTCTAAACATTTCTAAAGAATTTCCTTCCATTCTTCTTGTTTTTTTAATTTCTTGCAATTCTTGGAAGTCGTAAGAAGATGTTATAGGACTGAACTAAATGAAAATTATAAAATGAAATGATTTTTTAAAGTAATGCTTATATTTTGCTTTCCATCTGTCAAACATTTACAAAGTACAGAAATTGCTTTATTTCCCCTTTATCTAACCCTATGAGATTAGAGCACTTGAGTGTCTCTTCAACAGCTGAAGAAACGGAGGCACAGCAGGATCAAGAGCTTTCCTGGGCTCACATAGATAGTGTTCAGGTGTGGGCTCCCCAGCCCACACTTTGAATCAGCTTTTTACAATGCCTGCCAGGTTTTGGCAAGAGAAAATAAAATTCTGTATTATTCTTGGTTGTTTTTTTTTTTTTTAATTTCATGCTGTTTATTCAAAAAGGTCAAATTCACATCTTTTCCAGATGGACATTTGGTGGTTCTTTGTGGAGGATGGTTCCTGATACTTTTCAAAGATCTCTTTGACTTAAGGGCTTATTTCCAACTTTGAAAGTTGCCGGGTCTGAGCTGCTTAAAATTGCAACCTTTTTAGTAAACGCCCTTCTCGCTTAGGGTGGCTTTGGTATTTCATATTTAGTACAAGTGTCTGCTACCTGCCCTTAGAAAATATCTTGGCTTTATGTCTCCCAGACTGCTTATTGCTGAAGGCAAAATGAGGAATGGAGAATGGTGGAATTTCACTGTGCTCTAGAAATTAGGTACAACTACTACATTAAAAGCAACAGCAGGTGCTATAAATCTGAACTTTGTTTAGGGAGAAAAAAAAGAATAAAAGTAAAACATGTGAATGGGTAGGCTACTAAATTGCCAAGTTGAAGACAGTTCTCCTAAAGAAACAATTATGGCTTTCTACAAAGAAATCATGTTTTATTTTGGATTGCACTTAAAATGTGAAGGTACAATGCAGATTTCTAAATAATTAATCATTCATTCAATTTCTACAAAGCCATTTCACCTCCTTCAGGACATTTCTCTTTTTCCAATATTTAAAAATATTTTCTTATTATCTAAAGTAATTAATATTTATTATAGAACATCTGGAAATATATGAATAACCCAGAATATCACAATATAGAGATATATGCTATTAACATTTTAGTATAGATTCTTCCAATATTTATTTTATACACACATAGTTTTTAATGTAACCTACTTTTGTCACTTAATATATCACAGAATCTTTCCATTTTATTAAATATTTTTGATATGATCATTTTACTAGTGATTATATCATATCTTAACCAAATCATTAGGCTGGAAGTTGAAATTGTTTCCAGTTTTACACCATTATAAATAATACTGCAATGAGCACATTTGTAGCTAACTCTTAGTGTATATATATTTATGATTATTTTTCTTAGGATAAATTTCTGTAACTGGACTTGTTGACACCAAGTGTTTGGGAAATATACTGCCTAATTGTTCCTCCAGAAAGGCACCAATTTACAGTCATACAATATGGCATTTCTGATCCTTCTTTTGTGTAGTTTTGGTGAGCTCTTATTTTTATTTTTTTTTTTTACCAGCAAAGCAGGGCCCCTCTGTGTCCATGTGTCCAATGAACAGGGGATGAGCTGAGACTGTTGGTCAGTCACCTGTCCATTCATTTCCATCTCCACCTCAGGCTGCATATTTTGCTCTATTGCACTTTGGTAAGGTTGTCACAAAAGAGAGAGAAGTGGTAGGGAGCAGGATGAGGAAAGAAGCAAACACACTGTCTGAAACCTAAGTCTTTAGGATATAGTACCTTCCATGGACAGACTTGGGCTAGAGCGGGGGAAACTATGCTTCTTATTTTTATTCACTTTCATTATTTATCAGCATTTGGAATGCTATAGTATAGGGTGAGAAAGGAAACTAACCAGTTAAAAAAAAGTCCTGTTGAGGTCTTAGTTCTTCCCTGCTCAATGAGTCCTTTCCATGGTGTCTGGGTCTTCCCCTTGGCAAGGAATATGTAAACCGAAGATGTCACGCACTGATCCTAGAGAAAACTGGAAGCCATTTAGCCTATGGGTTGAGTGTAAATGTACAAGGTCTCCCCTGTTCCTCACCTGTGGTCAACAGTAGCTTGCTCTAGTAAGCTAGCATGATTACAGTCCTTAATACCACCGGGAAAGACTTTTAAGTTGAGTTGGACTCTAGGTAGAATGATAAATGCCCTTAACTCTTAAAGTGGAGGTCTCCAACCTCCAGGATCTAATTAATGCCTGATGATCTGAGGTGAGGCTGATGAAATAAATAATGTTGATAATTTGAGTCACCCTGAAACCATCCCCTCCACCCCGGGTCCATGGAAAACTTATCTTCCATGAAACCAGTCCCTGGTCCCAAAAAGGCTGGGGACTATTGTCTTAAAGAACTACTTCATCTTTAAGCAGAGACTTAAAAAAATCAAATCCCAGCTTTTTATTTTTAGAAAATAAGTGATCAATCATTTTTCTTTCTCACATATATTGTATATGAACAAAATAGGAAAACATAAACTTGTAGGGATCTACCTCAAATACAGTAAAAAAAAAAATGACTTAATCAAAGAAGATGAATATATTTTGGATAAAAATACTGTTGGTTAAAAGCACCACCTCTTCTTTATCCAGTTATGTATACATAATAAACCACAGGGACAACTGCTTTAATTCTGTATAATTTACTTGTAGACTCACATGGAGCAGAAATACTGTTTTCCTTTCTTTACTTCTTATGACCAAGCAAAGTAAGTAATTTAGTTTGAAAAATCTTAGAGATTAAGTCAGTTGAAGCTAATGTGGTCCACTGATGACAAAGAAGAAAGTGGAGCTCTCATAATAAAACATCTAGCGAATAGATACGATTACAGCAAAATACATTTCATAACCCAAACATGAACCTAGATGTTGGCTGTATGCCTCCAGAGTGGTTGACAGAAATAGGCTTGTTGCTGCTGCTGCTGCTGCTAAGTCGCTTCAGTTGTGTCCGACTCTGTGCGACCCCATAGACGGCAGCCCACCAGGCTCCCCCATCCCTGGGATTCTCCAGGCAAGAACACTGGAGTGGGTTGCCATTTCCTTCTCCAGAAATAGGCTTAGTCCAAGGCATATGTAAACCGAAGATGTCACGCATTGATCCTAGAGAAAACTGGAAGCCATTTAGCCTATGGGCGGAGTGTAAATGTACAAAAATTGGATTGGCTTGATGGGCATTCCAAACTCAATTACTCAAAACAAAGTTTTCTTCTGTTACATTTATTCTTTATAAAATAAATTGGTGCCACTAAGTTATCCTGTGTTCTAAATGTAACCTTTTTCCAAAACTCCTTAATTCAAAACAGTTTATTGCATGTCATATACCTCTTCTTAATCTAGACAAATACAGCTGTTTCAGACTCCATAAGAAGATTTATTAACATGGATTTTTAGTATTTTGACTTGCTCACCGTAATTAGCCCTGTTGTTTCCAACTCAACAGTCTTCACTGATGATGTATTTATAGTGATGGGAGAACTTTATCAAAACTGATGCTCTTGAGAGAAAAGAAGACTTTGGAGCTACAAAATACACTCTGAGGATGAGTTTGTTAATATCATTGGCACAGTATGACAGACTATATAACCAGGCCAATGAACAACCTCACTCATTTGGAATTAGATTTTTTTTTTTTTTCTAAAGACCAAAATCATTTATTAGAACAGGAAACAGACCTCTGCATTTGAGGATTGTAGCCAGTCAGAACCAATGTAACATATAGATATGCAAAGAATAGTGTGAAAATGTTAGTTACTCAGTCGTGTCAGACTGTTTGAGACCCCATGGACTGTGGGCCACCAGACTCCTCTGTCCATGGGATCCTCTGGGCAAGAATACTAGAATGGGTTGCCATTTCCTTCTCCAGGGAACCTTCTCAACCCAGGGATTGAACCCACATCTCCTGCATCACAGGTGGATGCTTTACCACTGGCCACCAGAGAAGCCCAAATCAACATGTTTTCTTTTTTTTTTTTTTTTTAATATGGATACCCAAAGGAAGCATCTTCTCAAACAAGGAAATGCAAAATTCTCATTCACTATATTCAAGAAAGGATGAAAAGAAAGCAGTTTAACATTTTTTGATGGAACTAAGCTTCTCTGGCTTCTTGAAATAGTAGTAAATATTTGCATACTCTACCTTGAGATGAAACCTCTAAGTCAGACCCAAGCAAGAGTATCATACAATGCCATGGTTCTCTCTCACGCCAATACAATTAAAACTCCAGGCATTTAACTGCAGCGTCTTAGGAAGTCTGGGGCTGGTTTACTCTTGCATCACCCAGAGCAGACCTGCTTTTATCTGAGCTCTACCCTGGACCGCTTTCTAAGCATACACTTAAAGGAAGGCTTCCTTAGTAACAGTGACAATAATAACAGCAACAGAAAAGTATTATAATTTAGTAATTGTTTCATAGTGATTAAATCATAACCAGAATCTTAACTCAGCCATAGACAGCAGCACTGAAAGATGTTCTAATGCTTTTAGAGACTATTCTTTGAAAGAGAAATTAGAGTAGCCCTGTACCCAGCACATAATATATGCTCAATAAATGTGGAATGACTGGATTAGTGAATAAAAGAGAATGGAATAGGGTTGCACCAGTGGTTTAAAGACCTAGATTCAAATCCTGATTTCTTGAGGGATCTTGGCTTCCTCTCTGGACCCCTGTTTCTCAAACTGATTCATTTTGAGGTCCCATACAGTTCCACCTGGAATTATGACCAGAATTAAGCTGTGTTGGAAGGAATTGGAAAGTGAAACAGCAGTTAGCAATGCTAAAGATCAGGTCAATAAAGATCAAGCCACCAACAGGATCTACAATATCTAGCACAGCTTGCCTGGAAAGCTGAATATCACTTTGTTGTTCTGTTCAAAGCAATTTCACACACACATGCTCAAAATACCTTGAGCCCCATTTTGTAAATGACAAAATCGAGATTTGGCAAGGCAAGTGATTTTCTTAATGTCATCCGAGTAGTGGAGCTGACATCGGAAGCTGAGTCTTTAGACTCCATCATCCTGGACCCAAATATATTTAAAAAGCTTGTATGATCTGATCACCCAGGTGAGAGGAAAACATAAAATGGCAGAAAAATTGGGTGAATTTTTTGCACAGAATTGGGTGGCCTACTTCTCCTCTATGGAGAAGGAAGGCCATAACCTAAATCTCATAATTTCTGAACCAGAGTTTCAGGCATGAAATTTTATAGCCTCTTGAAAGGTGAATGAGTAGGTTTGATTCATTGGAAGTCAGAACAGCTTTTTTAAAAACATTTGGGAATCAAGATAGGTAGTTAGTTTGCCTTATAAAATTTTCTTATGGATGTCACCATCAGTTAAATTTATCTTAGCTTAGTACACTGGGAAGCTTATTCAAATCTATCACATTTTCAGATTCAGTCATTGTTAGCTGAGGGTTTTAGCAGTAATCTTAGCTGCATCTTAATTCATGTGATCTTGGAAAGTAGTGATTTGTTTTGCTATCACCAAATTTCATCCATTTAAAATAGGTCACCAAGATGTCACATTTTATGATGTTATTTATACCACCTCCCACTTTTTGAACTGCAGTTTTGCAGGTTATTTTTCTTCTGTGTATTAATGAGAGGAGTTCAGAGTACTGAATTTTGTTTATTGAAGAAATTGACATTTGTGACTCCTGAATAAATGAAAAATAGAAAATGTGAAATAATGCAGTACCTTATCTGGCCAAGAAAAGGCAAATTCTAATTTTATATTAATCACGAAAGTCTTAAAGTAAAAAAGATTCTTCATTTCTTAGTTTATTTATAAATTGATATGGTCTACACATGTAACTTTCAAAAATCACCCAATTAAACTTTAATAATCTTTTATAAGTATGTATATCTGTATGTGCAATAAATATGCATACATATTCCACACATATTCTAGCATAAAAATAAATTATTAATGACTTAGAAAAGATCTTGCCCAATAACTACAGTTTCTAGACATATGAACAAGATAACTTTCTGCATATTAGAGGTAGTTAACAAATAGCAATGATATGTCCATTAACGAACTAATAACTAAGTTCTAACTTGTCCTAATTATTTCTAATAATCTCTGTGGAGACTAATATCTCAAAAAGTATGTATGTGTTGATGATAGAAAACAGGTTGAAAAGTACTGATTTATTACAACCCTTCATTAAGGTTAAAAGCATTCCAGGGAGATGAAGACATCTGCCTTGTATTTTCACATTGCAGAAGAAAAGTTAAGGACAGGAAGAACAAAAAAGAAGGAAAACAATGTTTAAAGCTGATTTAAGCCAGCTTTGAAGAAAACAAATTTAGCCTCATATATTCAAAAGTTTTCAAGAAAGAAACTTTTGCAGCCATTTATTACTGTTACCAAATATATTAATACTGTATATTAACAATAAAAATTATGTTATATGCCCCTAGTTTTCAATTTTTATATGCAGTTAATCAACTCAAGTATCTTTCGACTGCCTTTTCTTTCTTCAAAATGTTAACAAGAAGGCTACTACCAGAAAGAATTAAGATAGGTTAATTACGCAATGTATTGGAACAAAATTTTTTTAAACAGGCCATTTCTTTCCTTTTTCTATTAGAGGTGGAACTGGGTAAGGTTGGCAATTACAGGGTTTAGTGAATAGTCACTTGATATCTTGAAAAATCAAAGGAAAGGGCCACTGGAGAGAGGCTGAACTTAGCTGTTGTAGGATTTTTATCTCTCTAAATGAGTGCTACTGACAGGAACCATATGTGTTACATACTATAACTGAGGAAGAGAACATGGGTGGTTTTCCAAGGAGCTATGACCTGCCTGCGTATGCATGTCTATCTGGGAGCTCATGTACAAATCTGATGTATTTATGAACGTTCAGTAAACATTTACAGCCACATGTGAGTTTGAGGACTCTGCGTTTCTCTCATTTAAACATTTATACGTGAACATTCAGGTTGATTCTGCCTTAGAATTTAAAATCAATCTTTGTATTTTGTGGTGTTTCTCACTACACAGAAACGTCCATGAAAGGTGTGAGTCTCCCTTTGAAATGACAGAGGAAAGATTCATTAGTTCCTAATTAAGCTTGTAATTAGCCCACTTGAAAATAAGAAACAGCTTAAGCAGAGCTGATGACCACTGAAAACAATTTCACTTAAGTAAATCAAATGTGTTTACTTGATATTGTAGTGTCAGGGTTCTTGAAAGGCAACTATTTTCCCAGGAAAGGTAGATGGAAGTGGCATTTTAATTTGTGTTTCTGTAGCGTTTTCCATGTATTATTTTACTTTTTCCATTTACTATATATATGTGACATATCTTTTTACTTTTAATTTAGCTCTATCATTATGTGTGAAGTGAGTTTCTTGTAGAAAGCACATAGTGCAGGGGCATGATTTTTTTTTTTTTTTAAAAACTTTCTTCTGCTAATCTCTGTTTTTTGATTGGTGTGTGCAGACCATTTACATTTAATATAATTATTGATATAGTTAGGTTTAGGTCTATCATTTTTTATTATCAGTGTTTAATTCAACTGTTTCCCCTTTTCTGCTTTCTTTTGGATTATTTGAATCATTTTTTAGTATCCCATCTTTATTATGTTTTTAACTATATCTCTTTGTATAGATTTTTAGTAGTTACTCTAAGAGTTATAATATATGCACAACTTTTCATAATCTTAGACTCACTACTTTACCATTTCAAGTGGAATGTAAAAAACTTACCACCATATTGATCCTTTTATATTCCCCACTTAGGTGTTATAGTTGTCATATGCCCACATTGACAAGCCTATCAGACAATGTTATAATTTTTCCTTTCAACCATCAAACATTTTTTAAAGAACTCAAGAGGAAAACAGTCTATTTTATGTACATACCCAGATACATTCCATTTCTGATATATTTCTTTGATTCCTGGTGTCTCAAGTTTCCCTCTAATATCATTTCCTTTCTTTCTGAAAAAGAAAGGAAACTTATTCCTTTGGCAATAAATTATCTTAGTATATGTTTGTCTAAGAATGTTTATTTCACCTTCATCCTAAAGGATATCTTCTCTAGATATAGAATTCTATGTTGATAGTTCTTTCCTTTCAGCACTTGAAAATTATTGGGCCACTTCCCACTCGTCTCCATGGCTTTTGATGAAAAATCTGCAATAATGAGAATCCTTATTCTTTTATAGATAATATGCTGTCTTTCTGTCTGATTTCAAGAATTTTTCTTTGCTTTGAGTTTTCAGCAGTTTGATTATTATATATCTTGGGATGGGATTTCTTTGAATTTGTCCTTTTGAGAATTCACTGAGCTTCTTTTTCTTGTTTTTATTTTCACTGAGCTTCTTGAGTTTTTAGGTCTATGTCTCTCACCAAATTTGGTGAGTTTTCAGTCATTATTTTTGCAATTCTTTCTGTTGTTGTTTTTAGTATCTCCACCCCCATCCTCTTCGTCTGAGACTCAATTGACATAAATACTGGCCTTTTATTATTTTCTCACTGACACTTATGTCTCTGTTAATTTTTTAAATCTTAAATTCTCTTTGTTGTTGGGTTTGTATACTTTCTATTGATTAATTTACACTCATAGACCCTTTCCTTTGTCTGTGACACCATTCTGCTACTGAGTTCATCCAGTGAGTTTTTAAAATTTCAGTTGCCATACTTTTAGTGCTAAAATTTTTGCTGGGTTCTTTTTAAAATTTTCTGTTTTTCTTCTATTTTTCTGTTATTCTTCTATTTTTCTATTTGCTTTAAGAGAGTTTGTCATTGCTTGTTGAAACATTTAAATAATAGCCACTTTAAATTCAGTTAGATAACGTGAACGTGTTATCTTGGCATTAATGTTTGTTGATTGTTTTTTCTCATGTGAATCGAGTTTTCCTGGTTCTTTCCATGATAATTTTAGATTGGATTCTGAAAAGTTTTTAATATTGTACTATGAGACTCTGAGTCTTATTTAAAACCTACTGAGCATATTGATATTTTTGTTTCAGGAAGCAAATTGACCAAATTATGTTCAGGCTATGAGTTCCAGGCTGATTTTTCTGGATTATGGTCCCCATTCACAGTTCAGGTTTTAAGGCGCAGTGTGTGCACCAGCCAGTGGTAAGTCTGAGACTTGAATATAAGTCTATATGTTCACTTTTTCAAAGTCTTTTATATGTTGATTAGGATGAGATCCACTTATATTCAACTTTTAGAGTCTTGGAGTCAATAAATTACTTTATTTGGTTGCAGTTATGAACTCCCTCCCTCTCCACAGTCTCCCTGGTGCTTTTTGGTTTCCTGGGATTCCCCGTTGGAGGCTCTGCCATGTCCTTTGTGCCTCCCTCCAGGGCCATAAAACAGAGAAAAACTAATGGTGAGATGACACAAGCTCAGCTATACTTTGGATTTTGGTTTTCTTCTCCAATTTGCTATTATTTACTTCTCAGCATCCTCAAATAACTACTCCACACATTCTGTCCAGGCTTTATAGCTGCATTCAGAGGGAGGCTAGGGAGGAGTCTGCTTTCTCCATCTTACCCAGAACCTAAATCTTTGAGAATGACATTTTTAAATGATGCTTTTTATTATAATAAACTTGTCAATTAAATTTTCAGGTGTAGTATCCTCAATAATTGAGGACGTTCAATTTAAAAGGAAGTTTTCAGACATTTAAGTCTTAAATCTCCTAATGTTATTAATATAAAGAATAGCATGGTTAGGTAATGAACCAGGAAATAGCTGTGACAAAATCAATACAGTGTCATATAACAAGATAGGCATGACAGCATAGATTTATTCATATCTCTGCATATGTACACAATTCTAAAATTTTCTCATTTTGATTTTTGTGACTTGTCTACATGGTGTTTCTATAACGTATCATAATCTAGTATCATGCTTGCAAGTCGTGTCCGACTCCCTGTGACCCCATGTAACCCACCAGGCTCCCCTGTCCATAGGATTCTCCAGGCAAGAATACTGGAATAGACTTCCATGCCCTCTTCCAGGGGATCTTCCCCAATACAGTATCATAACATGGGATATTTTTAGCTCACAGATAATTTGTTTTGTTTGTGCATATGTGTGCATATGGGTGGGCTTCCCAGGTGGTAAAAAAAAAAAAAAAAAATCCACCTGCCAATGCAGGAGACATGGGTTCAATCCCTGGGTCAGGAAGATCTTGTGGAGGAGGAAATGGCAACCCACTCCAGTATTCTTGCCTGGAAAATCCCATGGACAAAGGAGCCTGGCGGGCTACAGCCCATAGGACTGCGAAGACTCAGACACAACTAAACGACTGAGCACGCATGCGCGCAAATGCACGTGCGCACACGCACATCTACACAGAGCTTTGTTCTCAAAAAGAATCTGTTTGCAACTGGATTTCCCTAAAACAGTGGTTCTCAAACTTGAATATGCTCCACCCTGAGTTTTTGATTTAGTACTTCTGCCATGAAGTCCCAGAATTTGCGTTTCTAATAGGATAATGCCACTGGTTTCAGGGCAACTCTTTGAGAACCGCTGCCATAAAGAAATAAACAGAAGACACTAACATTTTTATGTGGCCCTTCAAAAGGCATAAATTGATGATTAAATCTCAACTTGTGACTTTCTGTCCACTTTGTGAGATTTACCAAGAATAAATTCATTTTGGCCTTGAGTTGACTTATCACAATGACTCAGTTTTCAGTTTTGATGAAAACATAAATATTTCAGTCATTTCAATTGCTGTTATAAATAAATACACACACAAATGCCTCTGTAGTTTATTTATAATATTAATATTACAAATTGAACTGAAAATAATTCATTCAATCAAATCAATTATTTGGTTTCTCCCAATGTCAAAAGTTTTTAAAATTAATTACCTTAATTCCTACTCATCCAAACTTGAGTTCAACTCACTTTTAATCTAGAGCTAGAGTTGGCTAATGGGCCAAATCTGCCCCGTGGCCTGTTTTTCTATGGTCAGTACGCTAAGAATGGCTTTTACATTTTTTAAATGTCATTTTAAAACGAGGGAAAAGAAGAATATGCCATAAAAACTGTATATAGCCCCCAAAAATCTGAACTGTTTGATCCTTTACAGAGAAAGGATCTGATCTAGAGCATTGTCTGGGTTAATTCCAGGTAGTATGTCAAGAGATGGTACAGAGGAGTGGTTAGAAACATAGTTTTTGTTGTCAGATTGCCCTTGTTCAAATCCTACCTCTGCTAACTGCTTGATGTAGCCTTGAACCAAATAACACAGTATTCTGAGCATCAGTATCCACATCTACAAAATGCAGATGAAGAAAGGACTTGAATCATAGGACTGTTGTTGCTTTAATGACAATACATATAAAGCCCTTAAGATAGCGCTGGCAGATAGTCAACACAAGATAGATAATAGCTACTATCATCTACTTGGTAGAAAACTGTGCAGACATTAAAAGTGAATGTTAAAAGCATTCATTAAAAACATATGTCTATGTTTCTATTTAATATTAAGTGAAAAAAGCAAAGCGTAAGATGGCCTGCAACAGTTTGAAGAAGTAAGGCATAAAAAGTATGCACTGGGAAAAAAAAAAAACACGCACACACAGGAAGGAAATACTCCCAAGTTGCTAGGAGTGCTCCCCACTTTCACCCCACTTATTAGCAATGAGAATATGAATAGTTTTCCTCCTTCTACTTTTCTATCTTTCCCAATTTTTCTAAAATTCATTATGAATCTTAGCTTAATGGCTGTACCTCAGAAGTAGCTTATGCTTCTGCCAAGGTGGTTATCCTCAAGATAAGATAATAAGGCTACGGCAGTCACTATAATTCTGCCAGTATTTATTTTGGTCTTTGGAAGTCAGGCTGTTCACATTCTTTGTACGTAGTTATATTTAATTAGGACTTAGAGTTAGCCATAAAATGTGCATTAATTATCTGTTATTTCATAAGTGATAGGCAAAATAACCACCCTTGATCAGAACAGTTTTCGGGGTAAGCAGTATTTGGTCTGTTCGTCTTCCAAGGCTCCCTGCCCCAAGCAAGAGATTTCTATTTGTTATCTCCTTTTATCCTGGAGAATTACTAATCCTGCACTACCATATTAAGTACCAATTAAGCAGAGATTTGTCATTCCTGCTCGAGAACATTGAGCTGGGCTGTGGCTGCATATTTCACAGACTTATGACAGAAATTATTTTAATTAGACCGCTGCTAGCAGCATTTAAAATAGTCTGTATGGCCAGAGAGAGGAAGAATGACTCCTCAGTCAGATAATTTACTTATTTTTCTTTTTCACTCACCATAAATCTTAGGATTGCAGTTATTAAGCCTTTGGAGGGGGAAGGGGATAGTCAGGGAAAGAAATCAGCTTAACTTTATCTTACTTTAAATACCAGAGAAGAAAAATCTCCCACAGCTTTACTGAAAAATACACTCTTAAAAGAAAAATGTGTTCAAGCAAAAACTGACACCAACAGGACATTTTTACATTAAACATATGAAACAGGAAAACATGTTTAAACAATAAAAAGGATCCACGCGCCTTTTCTATATAACTAAGATGGTTGTAGCCTTTCCTGTTCACCTTTGTTATGCCCCCAAAATGAAGTCATAATTTGGTAATTAGCAGATTAATCTTGTGCTGAAAAGCAAACTAAATAAGTAACAACTAAGCTGATCTCCACATTTACTACTTTAATTAACCCAAATGTAAGTTTTACAGTTCTAAAAGAATAATTTTATTTTATGAATCTCAAAGATAGGCAATTGGATGAGTACATTTTTTTGTCTTTTCCAAAAAATTCCAAATGAGGATTTCTCCTCTCACCTCACCTCCAAATTCTGATCTATACACAGTTAATTGGAATATTAGTCAAAATGTCTTATTTCTAAATATTCCACTTTACTTAATCAGATCAAACATATCTGTGTACATATCCTGAAAATATGCTATGATATCTAACCATCAAAATGTATATTTTCCTTTGTGTTCTTCACTCACACATATGGTTCAGTCTCCCCTCTATTAAGCAGCTACAACCCCATTATTTTATCTTTAACTGGAGTTTTAATGTTTTATGGCTTACTTGACAAGATTCCACTTGAAAGCCAACAAACTTTCATATAGGATGAATCCAAAGATTGTAAGTCTCACAAGGTCTTGAAGAAAAATTTAAATTCTGTATTCTTAACATTTATCACTGAAAAAAAAAATAAGCATCACATGATCCAATTTTAATGAAAAGAGTGGAAGAAGAGAATAGTGTAGTGATTCTCAAAGTGTGACTCCTAAACAGCAGCAGCAGCATCACCTGGAAAACTGTTAGAAATGCATATTGTTAACCTTCATCCCTCACCTGGTGAACCAGGAACCCTGAAGGGATTAGGCCCAGCAAACCATCACTTTGTAAGCCCTCCAGATGATTCTAATGCTAAAACCGGAGCCCCTTTGCTACGGCCCACCTTGACTACACACTGGGATTACATGGGAGCTTTAAAAATTCCTGATGCCTGTGCCACTAGAGCTTCTGATTTAGTTGATCAGGATGTGGCTTTGGAATCTGTATTTTCTAAAAGTTCCTTGGGTGATTCAAATATGCAGTGAGGGTTGAAAATCACTGTAACAGACCAGACAAACATGTCTCCTGTTCCATCGATCTCTTGGCAGCACTCACCTACAGAGGCACATACCTCTCCACAAGCTGTCCTTCTGAATTATCCTTCCTGTCAAAGTTTTGTTCCCTACCTATGAACAAGATTGTTTTTTTTTTCCCTCTCAGCATTTCGACTTTGTGTTAGCCATTACACTTAAAAAAATTTTTTATTGTTTCCATTATAATTATACACTTAGTGGTTTTAAGATTCTCAGTGCTTTTGTGGTTATCAACTGTGAGGGATTAATAATGTTCAGTTAATGATTACCAAATATCTCAAAACAAGGTACAGACGTGCCAGACAGAACTTTTCCTGCCAACTATCAGTGGCAGGCATATTGACCCACTTCTGCTTTGGAGGATCATTTTGCTCTCATCTCTAAAATTTTCCATTTGACAAGCTGCTTTACATGATTTATTTCTACATTTTCATTGTGAATTATATTTATGCAGGACTACCATACATGCGAAGAGTTGACTCATTGGAAAAGACTCTGATGCTGGGAGGGACTGGGGGCAGGAGGAGAAGGGGACGACAGAGGATGAGATGGCTGGATGGCATCACTGACTCTATGGACATGAGTTTGAGTGATCTCTGGGAGTTGGTGATGGACAGGGAGGCCTGGCGTGCTGCAATTCATGGGGTCGCAAAGAGTTGGACACGACTGAGCGACTGAACTGAACTGAACTGAACCATACATTTAGGGCTTCCCTTGTGGCCCAGCTGGTAAAGAATCCACCTGCAATGCAGAAGATCTGGGTTCGATCCCTGGGTTGGGAAGATCTCTTCAAGGAAGGCACGGCAACCCACTCCAGTATTCTTGCCTGGAGATTCCCATGGACAGAGGAGCCTAGTGGGTTATGGGGTTGCAAGGAATTGGACAGGACTGAAGTGACTTAGCATGCATGCATGCACCTTACATTTAGGCAGATCTACCCATACAGACCAGTTCTCACCATAAAGCTCCTTGCCTCAACTCATTTTGTACTTATACCAACATCACACTTATTTATTGATGTATTTAACAGATATTCACTGAGAAGGTACCATGCACTGAATTAAATATTTAAGTATGGTAGTATATTTCTCATGCCACTAACTTGTTTAACAGGTATTAGAAAACAGTTACCCACAATAAGCCAGTCTGGTGGAAATTTCATCAAGGAAGTGTTGCCCATAAGACTCTTACTACTAGGACTTCCCTGGCACTTCACTGGTTAAGACTCTGAGCTCCCAGAGCAGGGGGGCCCAGGTTTGATCCCTGGTCAGAAAACTAGATCCTGCATGCCACAGCAAAGATCCTGAGTGCTGCAACTGAGACCCAGTACAGCCAAATAAATTTAAAAAGAAAAGAAAAAGACTTATACTTTTAGTGAAGTTAGTATGTGGTGTTGGCCCCCGAAAGAGTAACAATGTATGGGGTTACAGCCTGAAGGTACCTACTTTTCATTGCCACAAAACTGGGCATATTGTTTCTGGCAAATAGCCCCAACTCAGTTTATCAGATATTTATTGAAAATCTACCAAATATTTATTAAGCTTCTGTGTAGAAGGCATGATACCGTTCCAAGTTGCCACAGGAAAGAACTGTTACTGATGTTTTACTACAGACAAGTTTTGGTCTGTAATGAATTGGTCAGACCACCGAGGTCTGAGCTAAAGCATTCCAATTTCCTGGGAAACCATACCTGCCTTGACCATGACTGGATGATTTGGTGGGGGGTAGGGGTGCTGAGTTCTCTGTGAATAAATGCATTGTTTATTATATCCAGGTTTCAACCTGTGTAGAATAAAGAAATGGAGTGGAGGCTTTTTTTTTTTTTTTATGAAAGGAGTTATTCACTTACTAATGGTCCAATGAAATTTGGGGAATGTCTACTTTCTGATTCCTTTCTGGTGGAAAGTCAAGAAAATGTATGTGGGAAGATTACAGTTTGAATTAATATTCAGACGCACTTCAGGGCCCTCTTCCCATCCGTTCCCCCGCCCCCCAACCTATGACCCTGTTCTGAGAGCCCACTAGTTGTTCAGCGAAATGGGAAATGGTGCGCCTCTGCCGGCCATCTTCGGAGGTCAGGATCCATTCAGTGGTTTTGACCCATTTGTCAGCTTTTGAAGGTTGCAACAGCTTTTGTTTGGTGTCCAGAGTTTCCAGCCCCCTCCCCACCCCCTCACCCCCAAAACTCTGAGTAAGTAATACAACTTAACGGTGGGGCATGTGGCCAATGCTGAGCTGGGGAGGGAAGAGTGGAACTGTGGGGATGTGGCCAGGAGGAAATAAGAGCAAATTCCTCCGAAACGATCTGACAGGAAATGACAGCGCATCGGCCTCCCCTCGCAGAGGGAGCGAGCCTCCGAGAGGGGAGAAGTCCTTCCTAATCACAGAGCAGTGCCAGAGCGCAGTAGGTGAGGATGATGAAATAATAAAGCATTTCCCGTGTGTGTTTTTCATTAGGCCTGTTTTGTTTTTCTTCCAAGTGCTGGGGAAACAGAACAGAAGCCCCGCTTCCAGCGGCACCACAGCGGCCGCCTCCCGTGGGAATAAGCAGCTGAGCACAGAGGAGGGGAGCCCTGGGTGGAACTGGTTCTAACACCTTCCTAATGGAAATAGTGATTTGCAAAGCCCTCTTTATACCCTTTGATACATAATTAGTAGCCCAAAGAGCAAAAGATTAAATAAAAATGCTCCCCCAGCTTTTCGGAAATTTGGCAAAACATTAGCTGCTCCCTTCTGAGAGCCAAATAGGGTAGAGGTCTTTGTAGGGACCCGGTTTGGCTGGTCCAGACTGGCCCTTGAATCACTCAACACTTATTACATAGAAATTAACTGGCTCGATGTCAATTAGAGAGAATTTGTTAGCAGACATACCCAACGGGACCTCTTTCTTACCCAATTTGGTAGTTTCTGTAAGAAAATATTGAAATACCTTTCATCCAAGCTAACTGAGTGTTAGACAACACAAGTTGTGTCAGCTTCCTTTATGGTGTGTGTATGTGTGTGTTCAGGGCCAGGGCTAAGCATCAGTTTTTACCCATCTCACAGAGAAGATAATTAAGAGGATGCTCAAAAGGAGGCTGGCTGGAAGAAATAACCAATCCAAAATGCCTGTTGTTAAATGGGTCATAAAGGCCCTGGGAAATCAATATTTGACTTTCTGTTTCAGGAATGGTGGCTGCTACATGCAGTTTTAGATCAATCTACTATAGTCATGCTGCCCTGAGACCCAGATAATTCCTCTGTGAACTCTGGACACTCCGAAGGTAAAAATCTCACTTGTTTATCTTTTTAGAAAATAGTTATACTTGCGCCCCTTCTTCCACCCCAGCCCTGGACAACTCATGTAAAATCAACTGTGAGATAAATAAAATGAGGAGTCATTTTATTAAAGATCTAGGAAAAGTGCTCAGGTGATCTGAAAATGTAATTAAACCTCTAAATAAGCGGATTACTGGCTGAAAAGTGAGATTGATAGATGAACCCCTTCAGCTAAAAAGGATTGCTTAATGGACTGAACAACAGTCTTGGACTCTCTCCACCTTGGAATCGCAGGTCCAGAATCGGGCAGGCTCCACGCCACCACTTCCCCTCCTAAGACAAATGAAGCTCCACGAGGCTGCTGTGAGGAAGGCCCGGAGGGGAGACCCCAGGATGCATGTGGACGCACAGATGTGCCACCTGCCTTGTAAAAATAGCCAAAGACACCCAGAGCACTGTTTCTGGGGGCTCCTCCTGGCTTATCATCCAAAAGACCTGAAGACCTTGGTAGTTCCAAAAGGTTAAATTCACTTCTGACTTTTCGAAAAGAAGATATTAATGGCAAAATGAAGAGCTGAAAATGAAGTTAAAAGCTTTGGTAGGACAAAATAAGCTAAAACAATGAAGAATTACCTCCTGTAATTGTACTTCTACCATCAAGAGGGAGAGAGAGAATTCTTTCTTCCTCACTGGCAAACAGGACAAGCTTTCTGACTCCTTTTATTCTGAAGGTGGTCTTGGTGTGAATTTTGGTAACATAAAATTTGTCCCCAATTCTATGAAGTTGATATATTCCAAGTTTAAATATTTGGAATATTTTGGATTTATCCTCTTGGTTTTCTGCTTTGTTTAATTTATACGTTGAAATTAAAGGAGCCGTTCTTTGTAGAACTTCATAACATTTCCAGAAACCGGCAGAGTCAAAACATAATGTCTTTTGTTTGATAGTGATAGGAGTTCCGTAACCTACATGAGCCATTCAATTTATCCTAAGATAGCAGCAGTCCTGACTCTGGAGCAGATGGACAAACATGAAGCTCTGTTAGTTTGCTGCTATTGGTCATCTAGCTGTCTTTGCTCTCAGGACTAAAGATCAGTCGTTAAGCTAACATCTCACTGGTAAACTAACTCTCAGTATGATTGAGTCCACAGCATTTACTGTCAGCCCAGAGAAGGTAGCCTAGTGGATACCCCTTGATGAAACCCAAGTTTCTAACTTAGTTTTGCAGAAAAAATCATCACTGTCTCTCAAACTATGAAAGGTAGAATTCTGTCATCTTCTCACTTTTGGAAGAGGGCAAGGGCAGAGTCCTTATTCCTGTCTAAATCCATGAGGGATATATCCTGGAGGTCCGTGACCACTCGTGGAGTTTAGCTAGTGAATAAATAGCACTTTACTTCTTGGTGATGATACATGTGAAAAAAATAAACCTAAAACATACAGGTCATTTTACAATCACAGATTCAACCTAGGATAAAGGATTACTTTGATTTTAAAGTCTATGCTCCTGGAGCTCATCATCAAGTAAATTAGTATTTCCCAGAGCACCCCAGTCTCTTTGGATTGAAGTAACTCACCAATTCATTTGATTCCCCAGATACTCATTTGTTTTCATTTGGGTTCCATGTTCTTTTTCTTATCTCCTTATGAACTCTGGGAGAATGACTTAACATATGATCAGTTTCCAGACTGCGTACTCCCTGGTGGTTCAGATGGTAAAGAACCTGCCTGCTGTATAGGAGATCCGGGTTCAATCCCTGAGTCAGGAAGATCCCCTGGAGAAGGGAATGGCAACCCACTCCAGAATTCCAGCCTGAAGAATTCCATGGATAGAGGAACCTGGTGGGCTACAGTTCATGGAATCACAAAGAGTCAGACATGACTGAGTGACTAACACTTTCACTTTCACAGGAGTCTGTGGTCTTAAGTAAGTACCCCAAACCATCTATGGAATGTACCTTTCTCACTGATACTTGTCCCAGTGTAAACCCATCAGGACTGGGGGGTAAAGTTACTTAAGAAAAAAAACAAAAGCCTGAAGAGATCAAGAACTGGACAAACGAGCTTCCTTGTTTTCCTATAAATTTGTTTCATTTCCAGTCAAAATGAAGCCTTTCGAGTGAACAGCCTGTCTAGTTGCTGCAGAGATCTTTTACAGTATTACTGAGTTAAATGCATATAATCATAGAAAATTGGCCTGATTCAACTGAAATCTGGAAAAAGAATAATCCCTTATACTTTCATTTTCTTAAACTGTTCTTTTTTTCTGACCGTGCCTCACAGCTTGCAGGATCTTAGTTTCCTGACAGAGACTGAACCCAGGCCCTTGGCAGTGCAAACCCAGAGTCCAAACCACTAGCCTGCCAGGAAATTCCCCTTCTTAACATCAACTTTCTAAAATGTAGCAGATAATGAACTCAATAATGTGAGCACGTGAACAATGTGACAGTTTGGTGCATAACAATTACATGTGCTCTCCTAAAGGGGTGCTTACGCATCAAGTGGCGTGTGTGAAAGGGTGCAGTTTGACTCAGAGTTTAGCTGAAATCTCCGATTGACCCTACAACATAAGGTTTATGTGTCAACTTGCTTGGCTTTTCAAGAGCCTGAGAGGTAGAAGAGTATAGTGGTCCAGCCCACAGCCCCTGGAGCTGGATGGCCTAGGCCCAAGTCCCAGGTCTTCTGCTTATTGGTTGGTGTATCCTTGGAAAGCTCTGTAACCTTTCTATGCTTCAGTTTCCTCCTCTATTAAAGAGGACTAATAATAGTGTTAGCACATAAAGTTGTTATAAGATTAAAAGAGTTAGTGTAGATCATGAGTTTAGCCTATTTGGCACATAGGAAGTGTGTTTATATAAGCATTAGCTGCTATTGTGACAATCTCAATCTGCTGGGCCCCAAAACTAAGTAGCCTGCTGTAGGTGGAGCTCAGGAGAGGGTCTCTCCAGCAACCACGGTTATGGTAGCGCCAGGTGAGACTGCTGACTTCTCCTCTTGACCTGAATACTCTCCTCGCAGTCCCCTCCTCACCGTGGCAGCTCAGTTCAGCTTCCAAACAGTCCTCAGTTCTTTCCTACCTGGCCAGGGTCCTCTCACCTTCTCCCCACTCTCTGCTCTTTTGTTTTTCTGCCAGCACCTTCATGTTCACACATTTGGAGAGCCTGTCAGCCTCTTGGGCCTCCAGTCTGCATCTCTACTGATCATCCCATTCTATCCATTACTCCTGGGATGAGAGAAGCCTCCTTGCGAAGTCGGAGGAGGAGAAAGACTGTGGATAATCATACTTTTAATTTTTTATCTCCATCAGAGTAAATAACTTTCTAAAATACATGAATATGATCCTATGAATCTTTCTAATCTGAAAGCAATGCTGAGAGTCTAGTCATTGGCATATATTGCTGTGGCAAATTTATTTTTTTCAAATATACTATTTGCTGTCAAGCCCACTGGCAGCATGATAGAATGATTACTTTATTGTTATTTGTTGTTTTTAAATTACTATAGCAATCTACATTAAGAAACCTACCGAAGCCTATATTTCTCTTTTTATTGAACCATCAGAAGGGATTGAAATTAATTTCAAATCATTTCTTAAAAAGAACATTCAATGCTTCCTTGTTATTCACTACTTGGTTGACAAAGACAAATTCTGTTTTGAAATACTGTGTGACATTACTTGGTACTGTTTTCCTATCAAGAAAAAGTGCACCTATTTTTCTGTTTAATGAACTAAGATAACTGAAGGCTATAGCACTCGATACATCTTGTGGCTTTTATGATATTGTCCAATTTTCACATGATTCATAATTTACAACTCAAATAGAGAAGGCAGGGGTGGGCATGCATGGAAATTGCAAATCTGTTGGGTAGTACTTTTGAGTGTAGAGACTTGATAATAATTAAAATGAGAGGTTCCAAGCTTTTCCCCAAGTGTGCATCAAACTGGCAGCAAAGACAAGTCTGCTCCACCTCCATCACTACTGAAGAGAAAAAGCCCACAAACCCCGCCACGGCCGGCAAAGTCGGCGTTTGCTGCCCTCTCCCCACTGCTTCCTTTGAATTCCCACCCTTCTCTACATGACAGCCCAGAGTCCGGCTCCCACCTCTTCCTTGGCCCTTTCTTTTCTCATAATGGCTGTGATGTCTAACCACCCACCAAAAGTTTGTGCCCCCCCTTTCACAGTGCCCTGGGGAATGGGTGCCCGGTGTCTACATTCCCCAGCTTCACTTGCATCTGGGCAGACTCTTAGACTAGCTCTTACCAACGATCTGTTCATAGTAGGTATGTCTATTCTTGGCTACAGTTTTTTTTTTTTTAATTCATTAACAAATATTTATTCAATGTACAAATTATCACTGGTTACAAATCCAAGCCAGTCTTTTTATTATTATCTTATTATCCTGTGGCTCTAGCATCCAGAGTCCTCTGCAGTCATCTTATTTATATGATGCATTTTAATTTTTTAGTTTTTCAGTATTTTAATTTTAATGGAGTATAGTGGATTTACAATGCTGTGTTAGTTGTCAGAGAAAGACAGATGTCCTATGATATATCACTCATATGTGGATTCTAATTTCAAAAAAAGATACAGATGAACTTATTTACAAAATAAAAGTAGACTTATAGATATTGAAAACAAACTTATGTTTACCAAAGGGGAATGTTGGCAGAGAGGGATAAATCAGGAGCTTGGGATGAACACCTGCATACTATTGTATATAAGATAGATAACCAACAAGGACCTACTATATAGCACAGAGAACTCTACCCAATATTCTGTGATAACCCATATGAGAAAAGAATCCAAAAAAGAATAATATATGTGTAATTGGCCAGAGTGTTTAAGAATCTTTCTCACTGAATGCAGAGGACTTACTTCAGCCTTTAGGATGCTAGAGCCACAGATGGAAGAAGTCTGAGTCTCTGAAGTTCCACTGGAGTAAGGATATCTGCTACCCAAGATGCCTATCCTATATATTATAAGATTAAGAAATAAACAACTATTATCTTGAATCACTGAAATTTTATAATTTGTCTGAATGGAACGCATAACCCTAGCCTGGACAATAAACTCTGGTCCCTAGCTCACTCTCAGTTGGCTGAACTAATGCCGAGAGGTAAATCAGGAGATTATGATCAACCTTCCTCCCGCCAGGATTTGCATTTTACTTGAGGGAACTGCCCACACTTCTTCCCCAAAAAGGACACTGTGCGCCTGGCTGTACACACTGAATGATCAGAAGAGTTGATCCTACACACTAGCATGATAAGGAGGAAGCAGTGCTGGCTGGAGTTACAGTTTCTGGGTCTGAGTTCTAATAATTTAGTTCTTAGCTGGTCCTGTGCATGTCACTTAACTTTCTGATCAGGGAGATGGAACAGGGGTGTATATTATCATGTTTAAGAATTTGGAATCTCACAGTCCCCAGTTGGTGATTTACAAGATCTTGACAAATTCCTTGCCCTTCGCACGCCTTGGTTTTCTCGTCTGCAAAACACGGAGTAGAACACCTTCTTCATAGGTTTGTTGACTCATCCATTCATTCACTCATCCATTTAAAACGTATTTACTAAGAACCTGCTCTGTGCCAAACACGACTCAGTGTATTTACAGGAGAGACAACTCTGAGCAAGACAAGGTTTGTATTGAGTGGACATGGAGGGTAGTAAAGAATGAATAGACCTCTGTTCAGCTGTTGTGGAGAGGAGGAAACAAGCTAATGTCTATGAACTGCTTCTGCAGTGCCTGATACATAATAAACATTAAGAAATGGGAAGTATTATTAATTCTTTGAGACCCCATGGACTGTAGCCCTCCAGGCTCCTCTGTCCATGGGATTTTCCACACAAGAGTACTGTGGTGGGCTGCCATTCCCTTCTCCAGGGGATCTTCCTGACCCAGGGATCAAACCTGGGTCTCCTGAATTGCAGGTAGGTCCTATACTGTCTGAGCTACCAAAGAACCCAATATAAATATAATAATATAAATAATTTCTATTTCATGTAAATATGAAAATGCATAAAATAATAATTGCAATAGCATCCAATAGGGCTAGTGTGAGGATTATATGAAACATGTATTTATGAGCTATTTATTATTATCTAATTACCTGATGGGAGAAGGCAATGGCACCCCACTCCAGTACTCTTGCCTGGAAAATCCCATGGATGGAGGAGCCTGATGGACTGCAGTCCATGAGGTCTCAAAGAGTCGGACACGACTGAGCGACTTCACTTTCACTTTTCACTTTCATGCATTGGAGAAGGAAATGGCAACCCACTCCAGTGTTCTTGCCTGGAGAATCCCAGGGATGGGGGAGCCTGGTGGGCTGCCATCTATGGGGTCGCACAGAGTTGGACACGACTGAAGTGACTTAGCTATTACCTGATGATTAATTGAAGCAAATGCAAAGAAGAATACGTTAAATTCCTCCTCCCCATTTCAGTGAGGTTGGGACATTTTCTGTTGGCAGAAGCTATTACCTCATGAGAACAGAGAAACCAATCACTATTCACCCCAGTCATCCCATGCCAATTTGAGTAATCTCGCTGCAAAGCTTTGGAAGGGATATATCTGCCCTCAAGCAGAAACCTTTAGCTTCGGTTAAGTTGAATGAGAGAAACCAGGGGCCCTCAAATATAACCTCCACAGTCTGTCATTGGGTAAAGGAGGCCAGTCCCTGGACCCTAAGCAGAGGCTCTCACCTGGCTTGTATGAGTGTCCATCTGTTGGAGAGTTTTCCCCAAAACCCTGGGGTGGAAAAAGTCTTATGCACTGGGCCTGCGTAAAAATTCATCTGAAATGTGTATAGGAAGAGAACATGCAGGTAAAAATGTGGGCAAGGCACACAATCTTTTTAAAAATTCTTACTGTGCTATTTTCCTACAAGCAGGTCAGCAGAGCACACTTCAGCTAATGGTTTGAGTTGCATAAGTAAGGTGACCATAAAATTTATCATCTAATCTGGGTCACTTTTGAGAGTGAAAAGGGACAGTATTAATAATTACAAGCAGAACAACAGTAGTAAATCAGAACTGTTCTAGGGGGCAAAACTCTACACATGTTCACCCTGGACAGAGATTGTTAGGAATATTGTTTTTATTTATTTTTAATGCTCATGATTCTTTTGGAGGACAGGGCTGTTTATAAACATGTCTGAGAAGTAACAACAGGCTAGTATTTTTCTGTAACAGTGACAGCAGTATACCAAATATTTTAGGTCTTCTCTGCATTATGTGAAAGCACTTGTTTCAGGCTTTAAAGGGGCTACAAAGTTGTCCAAGACATGACCCCTGGCCTCAAGGAACTTATAATTTAGCAGAAGAGAGAAGCCAGACAACTCAGACAAAGGCTCGTAGACCAAAAACCTTACTGGGATTAGGGAATGATGAGCAACTGAGTGTTGCGGATGCAAGCGTTTGTGGCTAAGCGTGAAGGTGGAGATATGGGTTGGGCCAGATGGTGTAGGGGCTTCCCAAGTGTCCCTAGCGGTAAAGAACCCGCCTGCCAATGCAGGAGACACAAGAGAGGCAGGTTTGGTCCTTGGGTTGGAAAGATCCTCTGGAGGAGGGCATGGCAACCCACTCCAGTACTTTTGCCTGGAGAATCTCATGGATAGAAGACTCTGGCAGGCTACAGTCCATAAGGTTGCAAAGAGTCAGACGTGATTGAAGCGACCTCGCATGTAGATGGTGGAGAGCTGTGAATGCCACAGCTTTGCACGTGGAAGATTTGGATCACTTCCTGACTTGCAACCTCAGATGAGGGGTGAGGAAAGTTCTGCTATATGGCCAGGGAAGGTTTCATGCCCAAGCAGACTACGTGGCCATGTTTTTAGGATACTCATCCTCATTCATGGGGTCATTATAATCCACGGGGTCACAAAGAGATGGACATGACTGAGCAACTTTCACTTTCATCCTTGTAGCACTGAAGACTAATTTCCAATCTAGACATGACATTAAAACAGATGTCAACAGATCCTGTTGGCTTTTACATAACGAGTGGGAAAAACATAGGGAGTGGGAAAAAATACAAGAAAGCCTTTTGATGCTTTGGATCCTTCCAAGACCAAGTGGAGAAGGAGGGTAGGTTCTAACCTGAGAGAAGAGTGAATGGTCATGGCTTACAATTTCTCTCCACCAGCACAGGAATTAGCACATAATATTGGCAGAGGAGGACCATGAGCAGAATATTCACAATAGGGTCCCCTTGGAAACTGAATCGGAAGAAGGATGGATCTTTTCATCTGAAAGAAACCAGAGGACACCCTGTTGCTTTGGGCTATTCCAGAAGGGCAGCTACAGTGCCCTCTCTCTTCCGGGACCAGCTCTGCTCAGTTGCTTCGGTTGTGTTCGACTCTTTGCGACCCCATGAGCTGTAGGACCCCACCCGGCTCCTCTGTCCACGGGATTTTCCAGGCAAGAATCCTGGAGTGGGTTTCTATTCCCTACTCCAGGGGATCTTCCTGACTTACGGATTGAACCTGCATCTCTTGCATTGCAGGCAGATTCTTTACTGATGAGCCATTGGGGACCGACTGTGAGTGGTCCTATCTCTTATTGGGAGGAGCCAGGTGTCTTAGTTTAATTGTCCTGGAAACAGACTTGGAAATGGTGATTTTCATGCAGGAAATTGAGTATATACTTAGATAGATGCCTGTGAAGGAGAAAGAGTGCAGGCTTGGGTGGAGGGAGGGGTTAACCAGCAATTTAGTCATGACAAAGACTTCGGTGGTTCACATGGGGTGCTCTGGACTAGGATGGATCTTCAAAGTTGTCCCAAGTTAAGGACTCCTACATCCATAGACATATCAGGAATATAGGATACCCCAGAAAGGAAGCCTGACCTTGGATAAGGCGGCTGTCTTCACCAGAGGGACTCAGCCAAGAGCTGACAGCTGCCAAACTCCCAGAGTCTGGAGGAATGAGTCCTGAAGTACTGCTATTCTGAAGGGGGCATTTGGGCCAACTACCATGGCATACACCACACCAGTGGTTCTTGAACTAAGACATGGTACATCAGAGTCCTCTGGAGGGCATGTTAAAATGCAGATTCCTGGGCTCTGTCTTTAGTTTCTGATCCATTAAGTCTTGAGTGGGGGCCAATAATTTGTATTTCTAGTGAGTTCCCAGGTGATGCTGGCTTGGAACCCCCCACCTTGAGAACCACTGCACTACTTCAGACATTCAGGGAACCTGCTCAGGCATGGATAGCTCATCAGCACTTTCAAAACATGTAGCAAACAGACTTTTAAGTGGGCACATTTCAATGCTGAATCAGGCAGCTTTGATTATCTGTAAGATCTGTTTTCTACTCCTTAAACTGACAGTTTGGTGACCAAAAAAAGAAAGTTCTGCTGCAACTAGGTGTGTATTTGGAGGACTCTAGGTCTCCATGGGGAGAAGGCAATGGCAACCCACTCTAGTACTCTTGCCTGGAAAATCCCATGGGTGGAGGAGCCTGGTGGGCTGCAGTCCATGGGGACACTAAGAGTCGGACATGACCGAGCGACTTCACTTTCACTTTTCACTTTCATGCATTGGAGAAGGAAATGGCAACCCACTCCAGTGTTCTTGCCTGGAGAATCCCAGGGACGGCGGAGCCTGGTGGGCTGCCGTCTATGGGGTCACAGAGAGTCAGACACGACTGAAGCGACTTAGCAGCAGCAGCAGCAGGTCTCCATGTCAAACGTTATTGCCATTCTCTATGGACCAGCAGCTGCTATTTGAAGTTGTCGTTAGCAGTTCATTCCTCTATTTCAAGAAGAGACAGAACCTAGTTGCCTGCCTTACAAGATTCCTCCCCACAGCTGTGCTTGTGTTACCTGCATCCATTTTTCTATCTACTCTCTTACCTTGCTGTCATCATGTGATCCAGTTCAGAGGGATCAAGCCCTCGCTAAGCTCTGACCACCACAGCTGGTTGAAGGGTAAACTTGGGGCCACGCTGGACTCTCCCGAGTCTTTCTCCAGGGATTCCATTTGGGGCTGAGAGAGAAGAGCCCCCTTCTTCTCTGGAAATGAGGATATGAGCCTGGAGGTACCCGTGACCATGGCTTTTGTGCAGTGAATAAGCCTATGAGCAGAGGGAGGAGATGAGACCAATTGATGGAGAGAAATACAGTTAAGAGGCAGTCGTCATTAGCTATATTCTTGCCCTTCTTGATTACATTGTGCATGAGCGCTCAGTCATATCTGACTCTTTGCAACCCCATGAACTGTAGCCCACCAGGCTCCTCTGTCCATGGAATTTTAGAGGAAAGAATGCTGGAAGTGGGTTGCCATTTCTTTCTCCGGGGATCTTCCAGACCCAGGGATAGAATCCACGTCTCTTGTGTCTCCTGCATTCACAGGCAGGTTCTATCCCCACTTTCTTTAGCTAATTCAAGTTAGGTTGCTGCCACTTGCAATCAGATGAGTCCTGTCTAAGGCTCCCTTTAAATGCAAATACCATGGGAAGCAGAATACATGGCCCTGATCCTAACAACTTAACTTTCAAGGGCAGAGTAGCCAGAAGAGCCCATGATCAGGCCTGAGGAGCATCTGCAGCGGGAACCCTTGTTTGCTCAGAGGCTTCTGAGGAGTGGGATGGCGGTGGGAGGGAAGGTCAAAGAGCCACAGTGAATGCTCTCTATGTTCCGGGTGTCCTGCTAGGTGTGTAGCATGCTTTATTCCATTTAGTCTGACATGGTTGGTAGCGCCGAGAGCATGGTAGATGAGACATTAGGTACAGAGATGGTCAGTGCATTTCCCAAGGTCACACAGCTAGTCAGTGGCAAAGCCGTGACTCAAACATGGTTGGAAGTGCTGTGCACTTAACCACTGCCTTATATATGACTGCTCCCAAAAGCAGAGACCACACCAGAGGAAGGGGTGAGTTATGGGATAGAAAATTTCATTTTACAGTTTTGTTAAGAATTATACCAGAGACCAAGGTCTGGGACCCTTCCAGTGATCCAAGAACTATTTTGAGGGATCCAGTTACATTTCTCAAAAGTCATAAAATCTAGGAATCCAAGGTTAACCCTGAAGAATATTAGGGTAAAGCATATAGTGACTCATTAAGGTTATATTTACATTGAAATTTACATTTATATTCTTTTGAGAAATTCATCCAGAGGTGAAATGATGGATTTCATCATTTTGTTGTTCGTTACCAAGATGTCCCCACGTCTATGGTCGAGAGACTCTACAGAACTCTTTCACTCAAACATGGTTAATTCATGCACCACTAATTTGAGCTCTTCCAATAATTCAAACAATGCCTATGTAATGCTTATTTAGCAAAAAGTTTTAAATGTCTTATTTTATCAATTCCTGGATCTTCCTCTCAAGTGGAGAATGTAGTCTAAAAAGTATAGCTTTTACAAACAGTGATTCAGAAACAATAAATTTCTTCATGACACTCACCACCACATCCAGTAACCAAGTCTTGAATATTAGATAAGTTTTATGTTTAGGAGGCATTCATATATAGTAGAGGCTTGTGAATTATAACTTTTTCATGAATGCTCCTCATTTAATCTATTAGTACTCATTTATGTCTTCCTTTATAATATAGACAACTGTTAAAAATATAAAACTCCATTTTCTCAAAAAGCACTCTCTCTGTAATTGAAGGCTTTCTCTAAGTCACAAAAACCTTTCCACCATCACTGAATCTGCCAGGCTTCACACTATGTTACTGATGTATTGAAACAAATTGGATGGTTTGGAAATAAGTCTTGGCTAAATTAGCTAGACTAGCGTTTCTCTAACTTGCTTTATTGTGAGATTTACCTCTGAGATTCTGATTCAGCAAGTCTTGATTAGAAGCTGAATGTTCAACAGATGTCCCAGGGGATTCTAATATAGGTGGCCCAAGGGCTATCCTTTGAAAAACATGGAATTGGATAATACCAAAGTTCTTGATTTCCCTTTGACATGAGTATGCATTAGGTCCAAAGAATGTAGTGTGGATAAAAGTATGTGTTTATATCATCCCATATGTGAAGATCCCATATGTGAATAGTGTATGTATCATACACTATTAATATGATTAGAAACTTAGAGAAAAAAATCCTTTTGTGAAAAAGTAAAATTCCTTCATACAGAGAGAATTTATGATGATTTTCTCATTCTTACTGATTTCTTTCAGAGTGAGATTTAATTTCCCATGACAATCATTTCATCAAATGACACATTCACAGACATATAATTTTCCTTTGAAAAATTCAATATATAGTTCACCTCTAAGGCTTTTTCTTTGCAGTAGAATGATTGTATAATTTCACACCTTAGCGGCACTCTTTGATTTCTTATTGATAATTGTGTGTGACTTGTTACAGAGACACATCAATAGGAATATTGAGTTGTATAAATTATAAATACAAACAAAATAAAACAATTGTCTATCTCTGCTACCTTATCTGGCGAACACATTTTATACACCAGTTCTTCAACTTTGAAAATGAAACTAAGTTTTAATCAATTATTCAGTCATTTTGAGACATATTTGAATGTGGGCTTTCTTCAATTTATTAGTTTTGAAATGATAGTACCAATTAAATAAAAATATTTTTTAAAAATTATAATGCCATCAAATAAAAATATGTAAAAATATTAATTTTAAAATAAAAATATATTAAAAGATCTTGCTCTCTAATTTTCATAGTATACAATTGCTACAGGAGATGGTTTTTAATGCCTCTTTGCCAGTTCATAATGAACTTGCTCATTTTCCCCTGATAGTCAATAACCTCTCAGTTTCTAACAAAGGTTTAATGAACAAATTTGGGAGGACTGTGCTATTCTAAGATGAAAGGTTTACAAAATACACCACAAGACATTAACTAGGAGGCAATACATATTATTAGCAATTAAAACTACATTACCCTTGTCAAAATGAATGAAAAAGTGAGTCTTATGGTGTGGTGCTCTTGTATTTTATCATGTTTGTTTCTCATCTGCCTATCGGTATGTTTCATGGGGTCTCCCGCTGCAGTTTCTGCATAGCCTGGTAGCAGTAGTAGAGAGGAACATGAAAGAGTATGATAAATTCACCCCTTGTTTATGCTTCAGGGACGCTTTGTGCAAAATCTCATAATCTGAGATTATGGGTCTCTTCATTGTCTTTAGTGAACAAGCAAAGTTCTGCTTTCCTTATCGCCTTGGAAAAAATGTTCAAATTTCTACTCTTTGCATTTTCCTTCAATTTTTGTTGCACAAATATCAGTCCATCATTCAGCAAAGTTTTTCCTGAAAGAGATGGTGATGAGATGAAGGCAAAGAATATGGAAGGCAGTCTTTCCTTTCTATAATTGTGCTTCCTGTTTATTCAGCCAGCACTTAATGAGTTTCTACCATGTGCCAAATGCTGGGTAGGCAATAGTGGGGAGAAGGTTAAAAGCAGTAAGATAGTTCCCACCCTCTAGGAATCCATAGCCTACTTAAAAGACCAACCCATACACAAATTTATTAAAATAGAATGTGTCATAGCAATGATATACACACATGGCCACGCCCGATGACCTGCAGATGTGACAGCGTGCACTCAGTGGGGGTGGGGGAGCATCCAGCTCAAATGATGTCCATCCCCAAAGCTTCATGGGGTAACAGCCACTGAAGTGGGACTTCAAGTACTAGCAGAAAATAAAGAGTACATTCCAAGGAGAGGGGATCTGAAAGAGCACGGCTTATGAGGTTGGGCTGAGGTAGGTCCAGTGGATGAATGTAAGGGGGATGGAGGAGAGAGAGACCATGCTGAGGACTGGGAAAACTCCACGTTATGAATTGAATCATGTTCCCCCAAATTCATGTGCTGATACCCCAACCCTCAATGTGGTTGAATTTGGAGAAAAGGCTTTTAGGTAGGTAATTAAAGTTAAATGACGTCATAAAGATGAGGCTTTCATCCACTAGGGCTGGTATCCTTATTAGAAGAGGAGGAAACACCAGCGGTCTCTCTCTGTGAGTACACAAAGGCGAGGTCACGCGAGCACACAGTGAGATGGCAACCACCTACAAGCCAAGAGGAGAGGCCTCTGAATAGAACCAGCCTTGCCATCACCTTGATCTTGGATGTCCGTATGTTCAAAATAGTGAGAAAATTAATTTTTGTTGCCAGTCTGTGGTATTTTCTTATGGTAGCCTGAACAGACTTGTATACTCTGTGAGGTGCAATTAAAAGGGCTTTGCCTGCAGTGCTGAGGAGTTTGGACTGGAGTCTGGCTACTTAGCAGAGCAATGTCATGATCAGATTTGGGCTTTTGGAAGACTGCTGTGTCTGCAGTGGGAAGGGCACGTGGGGGTGGGGGATAGATTGAGGCCATAAAATATGCAAGGAACAAAAGCAGAAGGATAGATCAAGGAGCCCTGTCCCAGGAGCCAGGGGTTGGGGGCTGTACTTTAGCCCTGCTCTTCCACTACTTGGCCTTGGGGCAGTCGCTTCACTTTGCTGGGTCCCTGCTTCTACCTCTGTAAAATGAAGAGAGTTGACTCAGGGGTGGTTACTGTATGCCTCCTATAAGACATCTTTCTCTGAAAACTCTCTCTTCCCCTCCCCTCACTGTGTTTGGACCACAGGCTAGAGCAGAGTGGATCAAAGTGATTGCCTGACTCTGACTGGATAAGTCCGGCTCCCTTCTTCAAAACTTTGGGCTGAGAGTCAGTCTAGGTATTGGGAACCAAGTCACATTAACAGCAAAAGGAAGGTTCTGAAATCCTACTTGTGCCCCAGAATTGTCTCTGTTCTCCTTTCTGATACCTGATTGTTCACCTTTTCCTTGGTGCTCCTTGAGTTCTTGCTGCCATATACTTGGAACATAAAGTTTTTCCTTAGGCTAGATTGTCAGGTTCCATTAGGTATAGCCAAAAGTGTATTATCCAGACTGTTTCCTGATGCAGCACTTGCTGAGTCTGAGACAGGGGATGACACCCACACACTTGTAGCTGGTGTAGGTCCAGCCACATCTGATCCAGGATGGTGACTGGTTGTGGGGTTAGTATTAGATCCTCAATCCTTCTGTAAGATTTCTCCACTCATCTGCTGATATGTCTGAAATGTGCACTCTAGAAGTCATGCCTATGAATAAGAATGCCTCTACAGGGTCAGTGTCAAAAACAGTCTAGGATACTCCAGTTCACTAGTTACTTATCTATTGGAACCTGTAGATATTTTTGAAGGGGAAGACTTTGATGATGGAGAAAGTTAGAAACTATCTGGATCAAAAAATCCAACAAGGCAGGAATGAGATTCCAGGGCTGCTGGTGATAGTTGAGAATGACCCTAGAGATGGGGAAGGTCACACCATCAGTGAACCCACCTAAAACACACTTCACCATTTTATTGTGGGTCAACCTTGGTCCTGTTAGAGGTCCTGTGAGTGTCTGGCTTGGGTCTTCTTCACAGTTTTCATTGTCCTTTCTAATTCATTTGAGTAAGGAGCCCTTCTAGAAAGCCTACCTGAGCAGGCTCTGGGAAGGGCTTTGGCAAGAGCATGTGCTGAGTCCCCGGTGCTACTTCTCCCACTTACTGACCCTAGGGCTTTAGCCAAGCCACCTAATCTCCCGAATTCTGTTTCATTTCTTACAGGCTCCAAGCAAAAATTAAGCAGAGGCCATATAGGAAGATGTTTAGTAAGCGTTCACACTGAAAGAAAAGAAGACTCTCCATACCTACCAAGTTGAAATATTTTTCACAGGCAAAAGCCTTCATCAAGATGCTGTTCAGTTCACTTTAGTCCCTCAGTCATGTCTGACTCTCTGTGACCCCATGGACTGCAGCACCCCAGGCCTCCCTGTCCATCCCCAACTCCCAGAGCTTGCTCAAACTCATGTCCATCGAGTCGGTGATGCCATCCAACTGTCTCATTCTCTGTTGGCCCTTACTCCTCCTGCCTTCAATCTTTCCCAGCATAAGGGTCTTTTCTAATGGGTCAACCCTTTGCATCAGGTGGCTAAAGTATTGGAGCTTCAGCATCAGTCCTTCCAATGAAAATAAGTGCAAATCAAGGAGTGTGCCTTGAGCACACCACAGCCATCCTCCAGTGTCTGTAGTCACTGAGGTGGGTGTTGACCCTGGGCAGCACTTCATGTGTCCTCCTTAGAACAGACATCCTTGAGTAACTTACACCATGTCACGTTGCAGAGGCAGAGTTAGGATTTAGTATTTCTGTGTCTCTGTTGATCTAACAAAGATCCTAGTCTAGTGGGAAAAGTTGGGATCACTTCTCAAAATGGACCTGCATGAAAATCCTAACTCAACCACTAACTCCACTTTTACTCTATGATTGTGAGCAAATTGTTCAATCTTTCTGAGCCTCAGTTTCCTCACCAGCAAGCTAGATAATCAGAAACAGGGTGGTATTAGATACAACACCTAGCTCAAGTGAAGGGACTCAACAAATGTTCCCTTTCTCTTAATTATAAAACCATTAGATTTGGTCAAGGTTAGGAACAGTTGCTAAGTTAGTTCTTTCCATGAAGCAAGTGACATTAACCACAGCAAAATGCTCTTCTTTTTTGACTGGACCGAGATTCACTAATATAGACAATGAAAGCACATTTGGGGGATGATCCTTGCCAAGTCCACTTTGATGTTTTTGTTATAAAAGAGCAAAGCCAGATGGAAGTGATCAAATGGCTAAGCTGGGTGCAAAAATATGAGACAGAGGTATGTTTTCCCCCACTGAAATATTCTGCACCCTCCCCAAGTTACAGAAGAGTGCTTCTACTCAAAGTCTACAGATCACAGAGCCCCTGGCAAAAGTCCCTTAGCAAAATCTGACTTTGAGTTAAAAGTAGAAATGGATTCTGAGCATCTGCTTTGGAGGCCTCAGATAACACCCTTGCTTATCAAGCCTTGATCAGAAAGGATGCCAGACACACATGGAAAGGTCTTGCCCCTCTGACCTTCCCACCATAACATTTGGAAACAAGAGGACTCAGAGCACTTTAGGAGGGGCCTGAAGAGTGGTTAGAGTGCCTTAGTTTAGTTCCACACACATTTATCAAACCCATCGCTAATGCCAGACTTGGCAGGAGCCAGGGTGAAATTAGGAACATCCCAGAGACCAGAAGGCACTTAGCCTCTGCAGCCAAAACTGCTACAGAGTACCCGCACCTTGGTAAATTCACATCCAGACACACATTTGATTTGCATGGTATGTTCTCTCTATATGTTGCAAAACTGATGCAGCAACACTACAGGCATTACTAATTTTTGTGGTTTTCTGTGTGTGGGCTCACAGTGTTCTAGACATTGCACAGAACATAATCCTGGTGCTTTCAAATTCAATAATGCATCATATCTGAGACCTCACTTGCCTAGTTTAAAAATAGCCTAAGGTATGTGATAAATTATGTTACAGATGATGATACATAGTAGAAACTTGTAATATCTGAATCGAGGGGCTGATTTGAGGAGTAAATGGAACAATTCTTGAAAAACACTTGATTTAGTGCCCAGACCATTGTAGGTCCCTTGATTCACATCTAGCATCATCAAGGTTTTTATCAAATCAGCAAATGGTTGCTCCAAACTCACCCAGAAGATTATGAATATAGTTAGATAATAATTGATAAATTTATTCAATCATTGGGTTGGAAGGCATTTTGAAAGTTCATCCAATCTCTCCTTAGAGCCAACTGAACTCTGTCAGCCTTATTCATAAACCCAGTTTTTTTGCCTAAACATGTTCAGTATGAATCAACTTTTGATAGTACTCTTCTTTAGTGCCTAAAATCAGAATTACATCTATTATTTGTTCATTTATTTATTTGAATAAGCTACATGTGCTCACCAGGGAGAGGTTTTCCTCTAACTTCACAGGCAAACTTCAAACAGAAAGTCTCTTTATGGAAAGACTGGCCAGATGCAGGTATATATCTCTGGGAGTTGTCCTGGTTTCTTTTCAAATTAGGCAATGAATATGCTTCTTGACATGCACACACAAGATTTGTGGCAAAAACACCTTTCTTTCATGTAACTGATTTTCCTTTAATCCCAACCTTAATGTAGATCATTCTTGATGCATAATCTCTAATGGACTTTGAACTAGCGAGTGCTAACTTTGAATAATGAAGAAATAAATGACAGTTTTCCTTATAGCTGGATTCAGGAGACATGGGGTTGAGGGGCAATGGAGGTATAACTGCTCACCTTTCACCCTGGCACAAGCAGGTGAAGTGCTGAAAGGAAGATGTGACAATAAGTTTAAACCCTGGGGCTGAGTGTTCCCAATGCATTTGCATTCCTTGGTTTGTAAGACTGTGTTTAAAATAAAAAACCGTCACCAAGACAGAAAAACTGCTATAGTTATATCACGGCACACTGAGTTGCAAACCTTTTAATGAAAGACATAATTCTTGGGTTGTCTACATCATACTATACTCTCATGCAAAACACTTTAATGCCTGGTGTAAATTACTTTCGACTTTCTTAGCACGTATTGCATTTCTTAATCATGGGTGTTCAGTTCTATTTTCCATTTGGAGTCTAGGAGAATCATATCCAAATGAAGCTGGAGGACTTCCCCTCCTGCAGTCTCCCCTTCTCTGGTCCCACTCTCCTCCCTGCCCCCTTCTTTCCCTCCTCACCTCTGTGCTACCCCAACTCCTCTAGGACAATACAGTTTCTGGGACATCCTCAGTTGGAGGCTGTAATCTGGTCCTCAGTCAGAAAAGTGAACAAATGAAAAATACACCTTTTGCCTGGACAGGATGTTACATCTTCAGAAAGGCTGCAGCCCAGCCTGCCCAGGTGCATCTGCAGAGAGATGAAGCTTGTCCCACACAGCTCTACCCTCTCCATGGCAGGGTACATTAGAATGGTCGCCAAGAACCTCCCACACCCGTCTACCTTCTGAGAAAGACACAGCTGCAGGAATTTTAAAATATTCACACAGAATGCTGGGGTCTAGAGTAAGCGCCTATGTGCTGCCTGCCTAATTGCTCTGCTGCTGTGGTCAGCTCTCAAAAGCACCAGTTAGACCAAACCTTTTCTTGGCACATATCTCCCATCATCTACTTCTTCTAAGGCAGAATGAATCATTCATGCATACTCCTACAGCACTGTCCATATACCTCTCTGTCCATATACTTCATCTTAGTAACTGACACAATGAACTATAGTTGGTGGACAACATCTTCCTTGACAATTCTAAAGCACTTCTGGAGTCCAGAGTCATTTCTCTAAGAATCCCAGGGCAGAGTACAGTGCTGGTATATAATAGTAGGTGCTCAGTCAAAGTGTGTTAAATAAATAAATGATATGTCTAGTGGAGAAAGATGTCAGATTTATACACTGCCATTTAAATCATGTATATTTTCATTTCACAGTCTCCAAATTGTGTAATGAAAGTAGGAAATACTCTGTGTCTGGAAAATATGTAATGATAGTAAAACATTGCCATGTTTATCCATTTTTAATTCAGGAGATTGGCAACATGGCTGTAGTTGAGATTTTTGGAGGGAGGAAGCGAAAACGTAATACATCCTCTGCAGTATTCCCCTTTTTTTCCCTGATGGGGGAAAAAAATGCAGCTTTTACTTATTTATCTATAACATTTGCAGGGCTCTATTTTTTCAGCTGGTTCTTCCTATTCAGATTTAGCTACTAAATAGGGGGCTAGCCCAAGGTTAGCTAAGACCCTGGATGAGCTGAGTGCTGGCATCTGTCCCTGTGACTATTGATTCTGGGGCTATGCCAGATCCCTGGGGATTGGAAAGATTCCCTATCTGAGGCTACTTGGCTCCTAAAACCCTTCCTCCAGCCCTTGCCAACTAAAACACAGTAGGAGCAAATGTTGTGTGGCAACTGGGTATAAACACAACAGTTGGAATGCTTCAGAAAGAAGTCTGGATTTCCTGGTTAAGTGTATTCAATGCTAAAACAACAATAACAGTGTTAAAAACACATTTGGGGATTGTTAGAATGCCTTACCCACTGATTCTCATTATTCCTCTTAGAGTCTCACTGGATGCACTGATGTCTCTGAGAAATATTTCCTCAGGAATTATCTCAGATGCTACGTCCACACAAACTAGTTAAGGTGAAGATTAAAGCAGGCTTCTGAGTAAAGTCAATGCAATCATGTTTGTTAAGTCAACACCTTACTTCATATTACTCATAGGAATAGGGAAAGGAGAATAGAGAGACACGTGTTCTGCTTTGGGGCTGTGACTCTTACAAGCACTGAGATTTCAGGTAAATCGTGTGTCTAGTTCTCAGCTTTCTTATCTGTAAAGTGGGTAGGTTGCTCATAGAGATCTCTGAAGTGCCTTCTAGCATTGAATCTCAGTGAGCATCACTGCTCTCAGAAATGAAGCAAATGTCCTTAGCCCGGCGTGATCTGTGTTTGAGAGGAGAGTTAAGGCTCTTAGTTTTTTAAATCAAGCCGTTTGCACAAGGACAGAGAATCTCATGAATTTTTATCAATGAACTACCTAGTGGGGACTACCTCCTATGGGTTGAATGATATGCCCTCAAAAAAAGATGTTGAAGTGCTAAACTTCAGTGTGAGAAAGGTCACCCTATTCTGGAAATAGGGTCTTTGCAGATCTAAGCGACGTAAGATGAGGTCGTGAGGGTATGCCCTAACATAGTAAGACTGGTGTCCCTATGACATAAAGAAATTTGGACTCAGACAGAAATAGAGAGAAGATATGTGAAAAGGCACAGAGAAAACACGATGTGAAGATGGAGGAGAGATTGCATTGCCGTGAGCCAAGGAGTGTCTGAGACTATCAGAAGCTGGAAGAGGCAAGGAACGGTCCCTTTCTCCACAGTTTCACAGGGCATGTGGCCCTGCCAGTACTTTGATTTCATACTTCCAGCCTCCAGAGCCGGGAGACAATCATTTCTGTTGTTTTAAGTCACTGCATGGCAGTACTTTGTTACAGCCACCCTAGGAAATGAACACACATTTGCCTCAAATCTCCAGAGCCCAGGTTGCACTTGGCTTCTTTGCAGGAGGAAGTGGATATTTTGCCCCCCTCGGTGTACATTATTTGACATTTATCAGAAGAAAAATTGGACAAGAGACAAGAAGGGAAAGGGAGAAAAGGGAAAAGAAGAAAAAGTAAAGGGTAACTTGTTTTGAAAATGAAGATGGCTAGGATCAGGCCTGGTGTTTAACTGGTATACACAGGTACAGTCTAACAGCTAAAGTATTTCTGTGTAAACACCCACTCCAAAGCCCCCTGAGTGGGCCATTGTCAGAAGACTGCCTGCCCACCACTTACATGCTCTGTCCTTTCCTGGGGGCCGCTCCGGGATTTTCCCCAGGGTCCAACAAATGAAGGACTGACTGTTGACCTACAGGGCTCTCTACATTCTGCAGAGCTACCTCTGCCATGACTGCTCAGTCCCACCGGTTAATAATAGTTCTGATTGAGAGCCTTGTTCATTTGAGCTGTGGCACTGGGCCTCTGCAATTGATGGAGAATGTGCAGGGAAAGGAGATGAAACCAGAGGCTGCCGGGAGGAGGTGAAGAGACACAGACATGCAAGAGATCAGAACCACCACAGTTGTTATTGTCCAGTTGAGATGGTGCTTCACCCCAAAATGCCTCTGGCCTGCACATCCTTTTCCTGGCACCCCACCGCTGACTCAGGAGGAGGGGAGACAGGAGGAAGGAAGGAGGAGAAAGGCTGGGAAGGGCCAGCTGCCCACAGAGACACAGCCGAGGTGAGACTAGCTGGGACGAGACCTCAGACATGCCCAGTGGGCCAGCACGGATGCTGGGCAGGTCCCCAAGGGTTGATGCTCATGGCGGAGGCTCAGGGGGGTTGGCAATGCTCAGGGAACAGGAAACTCTGCATCAGTCAGGCTAGCCAGTGCAGTGGGGAAAGGCAGCACTTGCAACAATAACCCTTTCACCTCTCTATATGATTTCCCTTCCCAGAATCCTCACACAACTTCCACAAAGTAGACCTTATCATTAATTCTCAGGTTATAGATAGAGAATCAGAAATGCAGCCAAGTTAAATACTTTACCTAAAATCCTGAGACCAGGAAGGAATGGAGCCAAGGTTCAAACCAAGGTGTATTTGTCTCCAACACCTGGACCCTTAGCCATGGTTCTGTCGGCTTCCTGTAGAGAGGTTGTCTGGCCATGTGTAAATCAGAAGCTGCTCAGATCTAAGAGTGTATCACACGTGCCAACACCAATTCAAATGTCCAACCAAGTAAAATATATTGGCCAAGTCAAGATGACACGTGTTCAGATGAAAATCCTATAATAATGAACATTAATGGGTTGTCTTCCCATATTGTCAGAGACTTCTATCCAAGTGACATCATTTAATACTTATTGAATATCCATCAAGAGTTAAGCAGAGGCTACACTACAGTCACACACTGGGATTTCTCAGGTTTCTGTCCTGGGAACAAAATAGGCAGTATCCTCCGTGGTCAAGCAGTGATCTTGAGAGATTAGGTGTTATTCCTCCTCTAACCCCATCCATACACTGATTGGATACAAAGGAGAATTTCCAAGATACAATTCAGATTTATGGGTAACATAAATGCAATCCTTCTTAAATAAGATTTGCCTTTGTCATCTGGCTGACTCTGATGCATTCTATTTGGTAAACATCATCCAAGCATGGTCTCAAATACACCACCCTTTAGAAATCAACGTAATTGTGATTCGACCAACCTCAACTAAGCTAGTAAGATCTGAAAGGTCATCATGGTACTAGACATGTTATGAATAATACCTGTGAATGCAGCTCAATGACTGATTCAAACATGACAAGGAAGGTCCTGGGGAAAACCAGCTATTTAATTTCTAGTATACTCTAGTATGTTCTGCTACTGCTAAGTCGCTTCAGTCATGTCCGACTCTGTGCGACCCCGTAGATGGCAGCCCACCAGGCTCTGCCGTCCCTGGGATTTTCCAGGCAAGAACACTGGAGTGGGTTGCCATTTCCTTCTCCAATGCATGAAAGTGAAAAGTGAAAGTGAAGTCGCTCAGTCGTGTCCGACTCTTAGCGACCCCATGGACTGCAGCCTACCAGGCTCCTCCGTCCATGGGATTTTCCAGGCACGAGTACTGGAGTGGGGTGCCATTGCCTTCTCCACTAGTATGTTCTAAGGCACCTTTAAATTTGGACTTGGTTCTCATGCTCATTGTGCATGCACTCTTGGAGCCTACAGTAGAAGGAAAAGAAACTATTGAAAGCTGAGGAACTTGATTTAATTCCTGAGTCCAATATGGTCTCACTCTTTAGAAAGATCCTAAACCATCAATGTGCTTATTTTACCTATTCCCTTTAAACTCACCTCATCCAAGTTCATAAGGCCAAAAAGCTAGGAATAAAAGGCCAGGTGGCTGGAACTGAACAGATGAGGACAAGATAAAGTCACAGTTAAGAATATGCTTTAAAAACTGAAGTAAAGAGTTTATATTTTATTCTAAGGGCAATGAGATACTATCAGAGGGTTTTAAGCAAGGGTGTACTATGACCTGATTTATGTTTCCAGAGGATGTGGTATATCTATGTGGCTTGGGCAAATGAGAAGCAGAGAAATGATTCGGTACTAAACATCAGTAGAGATGGACACAAGTCCAGATTTGGAATATGCGTTAGAGTTGGAGTCCACAGGACTGATTAATTTTTCTGGATTTGGGGAATAAGAGAGAAAATGATGCCAACGTATTTGGCTTGAGCCACTGAATGGATTGCAGTGCATTTTTATGAGATGGGAAAGATATGTGAATGAACAAATCTGGGGACGTGTAAATCACAAGTTTTCTTTGTTAACATGCCCATAGGATAATCATGTGAAAATTTTACTAGGCACTTTGCTGTACAAGTCCTTGGATTTTTGTTAAATGCCAGTCTCATTCCTCATGTAATATACAATCTATATTAGTCAAGACAAATGTCTTTTAACATTTCCTTGTGGCCTTTTTTCACTTCACTTTCTGCTGTTCCCCACTCAGTCACTCACCAAATATTATCTAGCACTTGTTATGTGAATGAGGACAATGCTGGCTCCAACATACTTCAGACATAGCAGCTCTCTCTCCAATGTTTCTAGAATAACTGAATGAATGAATGCAATGCTCAGGTTCTCCTGAGGCTTAAGTTTCCAAGGAGTCAAGAGCCTAGGACAGGAAATAATAAGTATGCTTTAATAACTAAAGCACAAGATATTAAGTGATGAGTTGAGCAGAAAAATTATTAATAAAGGATTGTGGGAGTTCAAAAGAAGATATGGAATTCAGGAAATCTGATACATTCACATGATGGAATACCATTCAGTAATGATGAAGAACCTAAAACTATATGCAAAAACATGAATAAGTTTCACAGACATAATATTGAGCAGAATAAGCCACACAGAAGACTACACACTATACGATTCCATTTGTACAAAGTTCAAGAAAGGCAGAAGGAACATCTCGTGTGAGAAGTTAGGGCAGTGGTGACCTGTGGAGGGACTGCGACTGGTCAGGAGCATGAGGGGAACTGTGGGATTCTTGTTACCTTACTTCTTGGGTTTTATTTATGTGAATGTGGTAAATGTGTTCACTTTGTAAAAACTCACCCATCTGTACATTTAGGATTTGTTCATCTTTTTCATGGAGAAGGAAATGGCTCCCCGCTCCGGTGTTCTTGCCTGGAGAATTCCATGGACAGAGGAGCCTGGCGGGCTACAGTCCATGGGGTCGCAAAGAGTCGGACATGACTGAGAACGACTTAGCATCTTTTTCATGCATCATATGTCAAGAACTCTGAAGAGTCTGGAATTTACCTTAGTTGCAAGCCTGCCATGGTTTGGGGATACTGGCAGGAGACATGATACTCTTGGGTCAGAGACAAAAGAACTGATGACTCACAATGTGGTCAATAGGATGAGCCATGCTTGCTTCCCCACCTCAAAGTTACACAGGAGAAGCTCAGATGGATGCTGCACAGGCAATGGGCATGTGTCCACTGAGGAGCCCTGAGCTTAGAAAACCCAAATCTTCCATAGTGGAGACCAGCAAACTTGCCCTGCCATGGAGGGAGACAGTGTCTTCATCATAGTAGACAGTACACAAGCCTCTCCTCCACTTGGGAGGGAGACACTGTTTTGCAAGACTGTTCTCTTCATAATCATCCTTGAAAAGATGTGAATGAAAGTTATAGGTCCCTCTCTACTCATAAGCTGCTGCTGCTGCAGCTAAGTCACTTCAGTCACGTCTGACTCTGTGCAACCCCATAGACGGCAGCCTACCAGGCTCCCCTGTCCCTGGGATTCTCCAGGCAAGAACACTGGCGTGGGTTGCCATTTCCTTCTCCAATGCATGAAAGTGAAAAGTGAAACTGACGTCGCTCAGTCATGTCCGACTCCTAGAGACCCCATGGACTGCAGCCCACCAGGCTCCTCCGCCCATGGGATTCTCCAGGCAAGAGTACTGGAGTGGGGTGCCATTGCCTTCTCTGCTACTCATAAGAGAGGGAGAAATATGAGAATCTTCCCTTCACCCACCAGAGGATTATCTCACAACATGGCATACTTCAACAAGCAGCTTACATTTAAAAGGCCGTATTATTTTAGCTAGGTCTTCGTTGAGCAGGATCAGACTGAGGGTAAATGAGTTTTGTGTAAGGAACAGGGAGCAGCTGAGTGTGAGTATAGGTTTTCCCTACTTAAAAAGTCTTCCAACATGGGAAGGAGAGTAAAATGAAACTCAGATGGCCAATTTTACTGTCTTTTTTACTGCTCAGATAAAGATTTGTAGAAGGGAAGGAAATCACTTTAAAGAGTGAAAAAAGATTTTGAGGAATCATCTGTGGATCTGATGTATCCTTTCCCTCTTCCCTCAACTATGTAAGAATTTGGATTATGTAAAGCTGAGATTTACAAAATATTTCCATCATAGTATGTGCACAGTTCAGTAGATTTTATTTTGAAAATAAACTTAAAATATAGAAAATAGTAAACTCAAATAGCCTTAAAAGTTTTTTATTTCCATAATTGAAAATTTTAAACCAAAATTATATTGGTCCTAATTAACTTTACTTTGAAAGACAAATCTCCAAATTTCTCTTGTCTTATTTACAATAAATCCAGATGACCCAATAGTGCTTAAGCACAAATGTAATGCACTTAGTGCTTAACATTTTCTTAACATTTTCTCTCTGAAACATTCATTTTTATGCTACCTAGGTAAGAGTGTGGAAGTGAATATTAAAATCCCATAACCATATTTTGGTGCTGATGCTGCGTTTCCACGTTTTATGGTCTATCTTGAGCTGTTTGATTGAATGGCAGTCTGCTGTTTAATCAAGAGCCATGTGTTATTCTATATAAGTGTACTGTATTATAAAAGTGAATATAAAATTAATTTCAGGATATATATGTTTAATTACATAGCCTCATGTTACATATCTGAATCAAACTGTGCATTGCCTCTTAATAGAGTGAAAAAGTTTGGAATTAATTTAAGCAATGAAGCTTGAGGTTTTTTTAAGGAGGCTCTTCTCAGATCATAACTCAGTTCTTTAAGTTGGTTCCTATGTGGTTTTTCCAATTCAGCTCCTTGGGTGGGGAAGTAAAGGATACAACATTTATTGAATGTTTATTCTGCACCAGGCAGTGGAAGTAGATGGTTTTAGATATCACCTTGTTTTAAAGCCTAACAAAATTCCATGAGGTGAGTATAATTATTCCCGTTTTATACATGAACAAACAAGTCAACAGTAAATTACTGGAGGCCACACCATGAGTAAGTGGTGGAACTAGGATTTGAATCCAGAGCTGTATGTTTTCACAGTAAAATTAATTTTTAAAAAATAGGACTTGCATATGGGGAGGGGAAAGGATGACTATATTTTACTATGTTAGCAGTGGTGGGATTAGAGATAGGTTTTAATTATTTATTTCCGTCATTGCATATTTTCTGAATTTCTAGTCATGTGTATGTGTATCTATTTATTTAAATGAAGTATAAGACTTGAATTGACCTTGAGAAGTCATTCAGGTTTAGACTATCAATGGCAAGGGTTCCCTTGGACTCTGTCCTTACAATGTTCTTTAAAAGGGAAATTTGAGTCTGGTAGCCTTCTGAAGGAAAGCCCAAGCTATGAAGTCGATAACCTCAGGCTGTGAGTGTGCCTCCCTCAAAGGTTAAAGGTCAAGCTGGGTCTGAAAAATGACCAAATCAGTGTTCCACTACAAGCTGGAGCAATTCTAGAGAGTGGCCCTTAGATGGCTAGACTATACTAGCTTACGTAAGTAAAATCTACCCCTGCTTCCTCACCACCACCATTAAAAAACAAAAAGAGAAAAAACTGCTCTAATAGCTTATAGAATCATGGAGTCATTTTACTTACCTCCCTTCCCTGGTGGCTGTCAGTAAAGAATCTGCCTGCAATGCAGGAGACCTGGGTTTGATCCCTGGGATGGGAAGTTCCCCTGGAGAATGGCATGGCAACCCACTCCAGTTTTGTTGCCTGGAGAATCCTCATGGACAGAAGAATCTGGCTGGCTGCAGTCTATGGGTTGCAGAGTCAGACACAACTGAGGGACTACACTTAGAGAGAATGGATAAACGACAAGGACCTACTGTATAGCACAGAGAATTACAGTCAATACCTTATGATAAACCATATTGGGAAAGCATATGAAAAGAATGTGTATATATGTATAACTGAATCACTTTGCTGTTCAGTAGAAATTAGCACAACATTGTCAATCAACTATACTTCTGTAAAACAAATTTAAGAATAACAACTAGCCTTTTATTGTATATATCCTTGTAAAAGTTTGGATCAAGTTTCAAGTGCTCATTTTCTCCCATACATGTATTCCATTTAATACTTCTGAAGCTGATTGTCCATAAGAAAGTACTGCTGCTGCTGCTAAGTCGCGTCATTCGTGTCCGACTCTGTGCAACCCCATAGATGGCAGCCCACCAGGCTCCTCCGTCCCTGGGATTCTCCAGGCAAGAACACTGGAGCGGGTTGCCATTTCCTTCTCCAATGCATGAAAGTGAAAAGTGAAAGTGAAGTCGCTCAGTCGTGTCTGACTCTTAGTGACCCCATGGACTGCAGCCCACCAGGCTCCTCCATCCACGGGATTCCAGGCAAGAGTACTGGAGTGGGGTGCCATTGTCTTCTCCCAAGAAAGTACTAGGATACTTTAGTATAGGTCTGCTAGGAGGGTAGAGTAAATGGTGTGGTGTGCCATCTGGATCCCTCCTTTTGGACCATGATGTCATTTCCCACAGTCGCCAGGAGTGCTGTCTGCTGCCAACTCATGGTTGAAACTCTCCTCAGGAACTTCCCTGACCAAAGGAACCTTGCAAGGTTACCAGTCTTCCTCAGGGACAACTGATATCTAATGTCTGGACAGAAGTGATACAAAGCCCAGCATCCTTGCCTCAATATGGCCATCCCAGCTCCGGATCTCCTTGTAGACTCATCAGAGACTCCTGTTGCAACCCCATCACACTCAACTTTCCCTTCTGCCCAGTCCTCCTTCCCCGACTCCCTTACAGGTATGACTCTAAAGAACTCTCACCAATGAGCCCTCTCCATGCAAACTGATGTTTCTGAATCTCTTTCTCAGAGAACTGAACCTAAGACTCACCTACATTTCCTGGTCTCCACTCCACATTCTGCTCCCGGTGAGCTATAGCCAAAGGTGACCACAGTAATGGCACCAGGCAGATCCCTGGGTGGATCACCTTTCATAAACTCACAAAGCAAGTTTGCTCAGAAAGGGTCTCTAAATCCAGTCAGCTTCTTACTGTCAACAGTCTCTATGGGATGTGGATAAAGCTGGCACTGGCGTCAAGTCAAGCTCAAAGGCAGGTGTATTGACTTCCTGGACTTTGGAACCCATGGAGTGCACTGCCCAGTGAGAGCTGAGAGTGTTCTGCAGTAGCAGCGGTAAAACTTGGTCTGTGGTTTGGGATGGGGCAAAGATGCCACTTTGTAGGTGATCATCTGTGATCCAGTTCTTGGTCTGGGCACCCCTGCTAATTATATATGGGGAATAATAGAGTTGAAATAGTGCCTGCTCTGGGTTTGGTGACTGGGTAGCTTAGCTTCTTTTCTTGGATTTGCAAATACTACCAGGAAGCCCACAACAGCCAACAAAGTTAAATAAGATGGCCTCAGCAGAGACCACAAAGATAGCACAAAGAAATGTGCTGTCTCTTTGCAGCAACTTTCTTTTTGAAAAATATACTTGGACAGCTTGCAGCAGCACCTGACTTGGTCAATAAAGACTTTGGGATTTAATCGCCCATGTAGGGAAACGTTCCCTTCAACATCAGACTGAGCTATTTCCCCCAGTACTACAATGATTGTTACATAGTTGTAGACCCTGGAGAACTCTCTCTTGATGGAATCTGCCAACAACCATTCACACAAATGCAAAGGATTGCTTGACTTCGGTGGAAAAACAGTCCAGGAAAAAATCTTTATGTATCATTGTGAATGGCGGAGTCCCTATTCTACTAAATTTGTTTCTCTACTTCTCAGATAGAATTTCCTCATTTTAGCATTCAAAAAGAATTTCAGAGTTAATATCACTCAACTGGCAAATTAATTTAGTTCCATGGAGATAAAACTTGTAACCTCCTCCTCTGGTTCAGCAGGATGTGTGCATGTGTGCTAAATTGCTTCAGTCCTGTCTGACTCTTTGCGACCCTATGGATTATAGCCCTCCAGCCTCCTCTGTCTGTGGGGATTCTCCAGGCAAGAATACTGGAGTGGGTTGCTGTGCCTTCCTCCAGGGGATCTTCCCAACCCAGGGATCAACCCTGTGTCTCTCATATCTCCTGCATTGGCAGGCAGGTTCTTTACCACTAGCACCACCTGGGGAGCAAGCAGTGCTACTCAAAATTAGATCATTAAAATATATATTTTTTAACAACCAACCAGTAACTCTTGCTGTTAATATCATGTTTGTCGAAATTAAAACGAAACTATAAAACTTACCAGGTTGCCCCCTTACTTTGACTACTAAGAAACTCAGAGCCAAATTTAATGTTTAGTTACAATAACAAAACTTAGATTTTCTGATACAATCCCTCCTCCTTTCCCATCCCATCTTCATTCCATCTTCCCAACACACAAAAACTACTTAATTAAAAAAAAACATTTTTAGGAGTTTACTCTGTTTAAAACACACACACACAGAAGGCAAAGAAACATTCTGAAAACTGTAACTATTTCTGTCTTGTTGGTTCAATATTTTAAGGCTGATGTGGGGGAGGCAGGTAGATTGTAAGCAATCAATAGTGGGCAACAAAGAGAAGATATTCAAGCTCAACTTTCCAAAGATGAAGAATTAGATGATGAGTGGCTAAATATGGATTATATATCCACCATAGAAAGGAAAGCAGTCTCTTCAATATGTAATGTATTTTCCAAAACTGAATAGATCTGTGCCTCAAGCAGTTCCATCAGACAAATTGTACCCTAAATCTTCTTTGAACTGCTGGGCTTAAATCAAATTTAGATATAAAAGGTTTCATTTTTACATAACCTATATTTAAAGCTTCTATTGAGTCTTCAAAATGATTTGCTGCAATGCACGTGTTCTTGGTGTGAGTCCAACTTCTTAACCTGTCTAGAGTTCCAGTGATAAAAGTTCACATGAATTTAAATAATATGCCGGCATCGAACGCTTTCAGGCTAGTTATTGATGTTCTCCTTGTCTCCAGTATATTCAGATAAGATGAACTGAATCTATAAAAACTGACATTAGTTGGTACGATTCCCTATATCAATACCTCAATCAATTTAAAAATATCTTTCCATATTCTGTGTATGTTGGCATCTGAGATAATGAAATGTTTATGTCAAGGTAGCATGGGCTCTGATGTGATGAAAATATAACCCTGGAGTCCTGGTTACTTAGCATAATAAAGGTTTATTTCTTGTTCGTGCTAAGTCCTAATGTGAGTTGTCTAACTCTTCAAGGGAGTTGCCTTCCATCAATTCAGTTCAGTCACTCACTCGTGTCCAACTCTGCAACCCCATGCGCTGCAGCATGCCAGGCCTCCCTGTCCATCACCAACTCCCAGAGTTTACTCAAACTCATGTTCATTGAGTTGGTGATGCCATCCAACAATCTCATTCTCTGTCGTCCCCCTCTCCTTTCACCTTCAATCTTTCCCAGCATCAGGGTCTTTTCAAATGAGTCAGTTCTTTGCATCAGGTGGCCAAAGTATTGGAGCTTCAGCTTTAGCATCACTCCTTCCAATGAATATTCAGGACTCATTTCCTTTACGATGGACTGGTTGGATCTCCTTGCAGTCCAAGGGACTCTCAAGAGTCTTCTCCAACACCACAGTTCAAAAGCATCAATTCTTTGGCACTCAGCTTTCTTTATAGTCCAACTCTCACATCCATACATGACTACTGGAAAAACCATAGCCTTTACTAGATGGACCTTTGTTGGCAAAGTAATGTCTCTGCTTTTTAATATGCTGTCTAGGTTGGTCATAACTTTTCTTCCAAGGAGTAAGTGTGTTTGAGTTTCATGGCTGCAATCACCATCTGCAGTGATTTTGGAGCCCCCCAAAATAAAGTCTGCCACTGTTTCCACTGTTTCCCCATCTATTTGCCATAGAGTGATGGGACTGGATGCCATGATCTTAGTTTTCTGAATGTTGAGTTTTAGCCAACTTTTTCACTCTCCTCTTTCACCTTCTATACTGGGACACAAAGATCCAAGCTATTTGTATCCTCTGGACCTGCCACCTCAGTACATGCCTTTCTTTGTATAATGGTGGGAGAAAAGAGAGTCAGAGCACTGCCCGCTGATTCCTGAATGCTTCAACCCAGGAGTGCCTCTTGTTCATTGCCCATTGCCCAGATCCCATCACATGGGATGGGAGCACATGGGTGAACAGTGAACAGCACCTGCTTGATTCAGGGAGTTTTCAGCATTCTGAGGAAGTGATGCAAACTTACTGCATCTGATTCTGTGAAAATACAGGCTCTTTCAATGTCACTATTTTTTAAAAGTGCCTGTTTAATGAAACATATTTAAATGTATATATAGCATCCATGCTTATGATTAGACATATATAAGCAGAATATAACTGTTTCATAAAATAATTCCTTCTCCCTCAATTTTATAAGTTATCCTTCTTGTATGGATGTGAAGATTATTTTTTGGTAAAAGTATTGTTTTTCTGTTTGGGTAATAAAGGTCAAAGACACACAGCATGTGGGAAGGAAGCAGGGTTTCACTTGAATAAGAGGTTTTTCCTGGTGCCAGACATGAAATTCTAGGAATATTCTGAGGAAGAAGCAAAGCTCTCCCTTCCAAAGGGAATCCAGGGTTGAAAGACACTGCTCAGAGAGGCAGCAGTGAGGATACTCTTCTCAAAGTGGGTAAGACAATCAAGAGCTAATAATCTCTTGCATGTCTGGAAGAACGACAACAAGCAGACTAAGGGCTGGAGAGCAAGGCTCCTTGAGAAGGGCCTGGTTTACCTTTGAGACAGCTTTTAGAAAGGAAGCAGAAAATCTTGGTAATTTAGATGGCAGTTGGAATAAAGGAAGTGGGAAGAGTCCCTGGTGGAAGGCTGTCTTCTGGGAGACAGACAATGTGCAAGTGGTTGAGCCTGGCTCTCATGACACCTCCAGGGGTAGGAGGAGTGGGATGTGAGGTTGGGGAAATGGACAGTGGCTAGATTTGCTTCCAGAGTCAATGCCAAGAAACTGTGGGCTTCATTTCAGGACAATACATGATTAGATTTTCATCTTAGAATTCAATATTGAGTGAATGAACAGGTGATGAATAAATCCAAAGGGGGCCATTGGAAACAGACCTCTCACTAGTCTGTCTGTTGATACACCTTGTGCTCACACACTTGTGATTTCTCAATAGTCTCCGCACCAATGATACATCTTCCTTACCACATATGTAGTAGTGAACACAGTTTTCACTAATAACTGACTGGAAATAGCCAAACTCATCATATACGTCCAGTCTAAGAATTCCACATACATGTGTCAAAGCAGAGGGATAGGCAGGCCAACAGTCTTTGTGATACAATATCCCAAAAGAAGTATAATAAAGCATCTTTTTTACAGACATGGCACACACAGCAGGAAAAGGAATAACACATTTTTAATTGGAAACATTCAGATTTGCTCTTAATTTAATTCAGCTGCCCAGTAGCCCTGATTAGATTTGCATCATGATATATCTTCAATGCTATCTGTTTTCATAAATGTGAACTTTCCTGAATATGGTTCTGATGGATCCTGACATTTTAAAATATGTCCTCTTGTCCTTTTCTGCGCAGTAGACCAAGCACAGAGTGTTCACTCCTATATCATTGTCACCGTACTATCAGAGCAGATGGCTACTTCATCACAAAATCAAGAATTAGGGATAATTTATGCTGTTCCTCGCTCTAGAATGTGAAAACAGAAAGCGTTTGCTATACTCAACCCAGCGGTAACAGCCTCGTCAGAGGGCATTTGGTGCTATTCCGATTTCATTCTGTGGAGCCCTAAGCTCTCAGGTTATAGAGAAAATTCTCAGAGCACGTGAGTTGATGCTTCGTCCAGTAACCAAATTAAGTCTACAATGCCTCTTTTAGGGAAAACAAAATGCAATAAAACAGCTTTAAAATGCTGTTTTAAACATTTAAATGTTCCCTTTAAAATGGGAAAGATTATATCTGAACCCTCCATTGTTTCATAGTCAACGATTTCTCCCCTTCATAGGAAAGGGGTTTCATATTCAGAGGAGTTGTTTTTTTGTCTATGAACATTAAATGTTAGACATGGAAGAGCTATTTATCCTCAGCCTGCTGAAGAGAACAGTAGAAATTTCTCTTTATTGGTCTATAAATAAGCCACGTCTGAACATACCCTTTATTGGAAGAAGAGCCACGGCAGCTCATCTCACGTGCCAACAGGCTCGTCAAGATCCCTTCATTTGATTGCCGTGAGCATGCCGAGGAAGACACAGACAAAAGATTGTCCTCTGCAGCGATCAAACTTATTTAACCTGAGAGCAAGGAATATTCCCTAGGTGAAAGAAAGATGCACATAAAATCATAAACATTTATGGTTAACAGGTGTTAATGTTTAGGAAGAGCAAGGTGAACCAGGAAAGTGTCATTTAACACAGCTCAGAAGTGACAAATCAAATGGCCGGAGGTTCCTTTGTTTTATAATTACATATTATTGACAAAGACATGTCAGGCTTTGGGGCTTTATCTATATAGTACCAAAGTTAATTGGTTAATTCAGAAAAAAAAAAGAAAAGAAAACTTCCCCCCAAATAGCAATTAAGATGCCTGTTTGAATTCCACAGCCAGATGATCTGGTTGCATTCATTTTATATATATATATATATATATATATATATATATATATATTATTTGTGGTTGTAAACATGTAAAAAGCCATTGAAAATGTCTCAATTATATGGGCAATATAGTCCATCCTTTCAATTTGAATCTGTTTAATTTGTTCATGTGTATTAACTTTTTCAGATTAGCTTTATCCCGTGAAAACAGACAGCTCCACTAGGGAAATCTAGTTGTGCAGACAAAATTAAAAGGCTATCAGTGTGAAAAGTAAGAACAGACAGAAAGCTTAACAAATTGGAAGGAACAACAAAGCAGGCAGCAATAATTGTGTTCCCTTTCACAGAAGGAACTCTGTTCTCTGTACATGATTTGAGGCTCATACCCATATTAATAATGGTACCTCTTCCATCAATATCTTGGATTATAACAGTGTCTGGGAGAAATTTTATTGGCTGCTGCAGTTCATTGAGAATTAATTGATATGACACACTTACTCTACATGAACTTGAAAAAAAGTCTATCCAGTGGAGTGATTTAATTCATTTTATGTTAATTATAAATTATGCCTGGAAACACTTATTAAGGGTGGACTTGTTTCCAGCTCTTGGACTGCACATGTGAGCAGTTTGTACTTCTGACATTCTGGATACCCTGATTTCGGCTGGCTGGCTAACACCTTAGAAAGGCATTCATTTGGCATTCCCACCAATATTTGTGATGTGGCATGTTCTTAAACAAACTAGGCCAGAAGGAGGCAGCAAAACTGCCCACTTATCTTTATTTGTAATTTAAGCAACAGGATGAGAGACAACTTCCAAACTGGATAATTAAAAATATTTACCCACACTCTGTATATTTTAAATAATCTCCTAAGTGTTTCATAAAACTGGAAAGGAAGGGGGTGGGGACTGGTTGCCAAACCAAACGGAAAATGAAAGATGACTTTGGAAAGAGAATGTAAAGAGTTACTGGCCGTATCCTAAAGAACTCTTTATTTTCATTTCCTGTTCGATACTGCTGATGAGTAGATTGCTCGCGATTCTTCCTCTCAGTGAGCGCACACTAGTACTTTTATTAAAAGAAGTCCATCAGAACGAGGGTAGTTGTTATGCAGGAGCAGTAACTCACATAATGGGGGATGGCATTTCTTTCCACTCGTGCTGCTCTGCTGGCTCTAATAGCAACCTGGAGCTCAATTTCCTCCTCAAGAACATTGCATTTCATGTGGAATGTCAATTATTAAAATGCAGTGTCCCGTGTCTTACTTCTCACTAGATGAATTCATTTGCAAAATTTGCTAATTTATGCAAATGATCCTTAACCTGTAACTGCCTGGAATCTATTTTACTGTTTCTGGCTTTTGGCAGCTTGGCGCCTAGATGCGGGTTAATGCAAAATTGGTCACTTCTGTCATCATTATGTTGGTTATTGAGTTGTTACCCACCTCCGCCTGCAAAAACCACCACCACCAGTAACCACAGATAAAAAGCTGGCTGACAGCTGGAGTGGAAAAATCTGAAGATTAAATGAAAAATAAACTAGAATGAGAGGATCTGGTACCTGCAAATCCTGACACCCTGAGTAATGTTAGAAGCTAATCACCTCCTTTCTGGGAAAAACTAACTGGTTAATAACCCTAGGAGGGTCTGTGAGCTATTGACTAAGACAGATACAGATAGTAGCAAGATAAGAAATTTCTTCCTGAGGGTAACAATTGAACTGGCCTGGGTTTTAGTAAATACACAGCATGATTTTCAATTTAGGGCCATGGTTTTCCATATAAGAAAAGTAGCAAAAAGGGATGTTTGTCAAGAAGGAGATTGCTGAGTATGCGTGTGTGTGTATGGCGGTGCACATATGCATGCATTCATATCTCGGGGGTTTACAAGTGCTTGACGTTTCTGCGTCTGTGTCCCACAGGTACCCCATACATCAGATCTGGAGGTGTTCCTCTGAATGAGCTGGGCTTTGTACTTTCTTACAGCAGGGGCACCATCTTAATCATCTCTTCTGAAAAGACAGGCAGCAATTTTGTCCCTACTGGCCCCGAGTGTTACACAGTTTATGTTTATGAAAAAGAGCTTTCTGCAAACCTCAGAGCTGGTTTTCCTTTTCCTTTCTGAGGTCAGGGGAAGGATTCAGAATCCATAGGAAATGGATACATCACATCATTTTTATTGTGTTCTTCATTCTGGCAAATTTCCGAAGGCCATTGCCTCGAGCAGTTGAGCAAGCTAGATTGGATTGGCCAGGGAAACTGGACCAGGGAAGCAGATGGTCACGGTGTGTGTGTGTGTGTGTGAGAGAGAGAGAGAGAGAGAGAGAGAGAGAGAGAGAGAAAACCATAGGTGAGCTCTAGTCTAGATACCCTCCCTGGGCTGCTGATACATAAGCTAGCCATCAAACAGCCCCCACCCCAGACTCCTGCATCACACAGATCTCTCTCCACTGTCCTCCATGATTCTTTTGTTTGGGCTCTGACTTGTCTGGATCCGGGCTACACGTACATAGCCACAAGCTGTCCTTGTAACCCACTCTTTTGACTGCTGGGTTGTATTTTCCTCTTTCGAGTGCACCAATAGTTGCAAAGTAGGTGGAGGCATTTGCCATGGATATTGGAATGGATTCTTTCACTTCACAAGGGATTTCAATTAAAGAGAAAAAAAAATTCTGCCCTTGGTAAAATGGACAATTACCACTTCGAGGAACCTGTCCGAACTCTAGAAGAATAATATGAGAAGACACATTTAATCACTCACTTTGCTGTTGTTTCTTTCAGAATCATAATCTCTTTAAATCTACTGAGGGAGCTATTCCTCTGGCCCCCAGGATGCCAAAATGACTTGATTTATTTATGCAGCACTTGGCAACCCATAGTCCAGACTGTGGGTGAAGTTGAATTTTATGAGCCTTCCCCTAGTGAGTATATTTTAACATTATATTAAAAAAATATTTTTGGAAAACCTCAGTTATGTTTGGTTCAGCCTCAGGCCCTGAGAAAGCCAGTGACAGAAGCAAGGAATTAATACTGCTAAAGACTTTGCTGATGAAATTTTTATTGTGAGGGATTAGAAAAAATGTCAAGTTTTTATTTAAGGAAGAAGAAAATGATATTAAGACGTAAATGCTTTAGTGATATCAAATGTGACCTTTTCTATTTATAGCCTTTCATCTGGTCAGTCAACAATTTATTGGCCCTCTACTGTGGTCCAGAAAGTATTCTAGGCCCAGAGGACTGTGGTGAAAAAGACAAGCATTGTCCCTTCTCTTGTGGAACAGACATATCAGAGAAGGGAGATAAATGATAAACAGGTAAATAAATACTGTAGGTGAACAGAATGGGTTCAAATCACAATTATAATAAGTCCCATATAATAAAGAGGAACTTTGAGCTGAGACTTGGCCTGAGGTACAGAGAATTTATACATTTGCCTGAGAAGATAGCTTCTCTAGTGTCAAATCAGAAAAATAGAAGGTCTGACAAAATAGTTTCCTGGACAGTTTTATTTCTGCAAAATCCAGGTCAAAAGAAAAATATGTTGTCAAACTCAAGTTAAAGGGTTTAGACCTTGAAGAAATGAAGCTGGTCAGGAAGCATGATTCTAGAGGCAGCTTTGCAGTTTGAAATCATGGATTTAAAATTCATGTGACCAATGATTAATTGTTTTAAGAAGGTCCAAGTTTATAAGATCTGAAAAAAAGGCCAGAGGGGCAGGGGTTTTATCAATGGGAAATAAAAAATGGGATAGTAAGTATATGAACTTAAAATCCTTGTAGTTTTTACTGAGAACTATTTGTAGAAGTACCTTGTACTTGCATGCCATTTTATGTTTTTTCTAGAGTACAATTCACATTTCTTATGTCCTTTGATTTCCATGACAATCCTATAAGGTGTTATAATATTGACATTAGGTGAAGAAATCAAGTCACAGAAAGTCAGACAGCTAAAAAAGATGGCACTGTAGTCTCTACCATGGTTAGCCATTCACTCATAAATGGAGATACTTTACCATTTTAAAGGAACCATTCCTTGTTATTATGTCACACACTGGTAGTCCATTACTTTGTTCCAAATTTTATTCATTTTTACATGGATTTTTAAAACTGAAGTTATGTCTTCAAATAGCCACTTAAATAAGCAAATGGGTCAGGGGGAGATGGAGAATGCTCAGGTTGCTCAACCAAACACTCAACCAAACAAGATATTTGAAGCCATAGTCTGTCGTGGTGTCAAGCAGACAAGGACTCAAGTTCAAAGACATAGTCTGGCTGTTATTGCTGACACAGTGGAGACAGATTTCACTTCGCTTTAATTACTATAGAAAAGTGAAGGTCACGGGAAAGCCTGGGATTCTAAGTCTAGACCAGAAGATATCAGGGGTCTTGTTATTTTTAAAAACCTTAGCCAAGAACAATCACGAAAGCTGAGACACAGATGTGAGCTATTATAATCAAGACCTTTGCTTCTTAAGAACTTCTGGCCAAGGAATGAAAAATCAATAATTTAAACTCATTGAAACCATTTTAATAACTCTTTTTGGTAAATAAAGATCTTTTCTCAAAACAAAATCTCAAGCAATTCATCACTTATAAAGGAACAGATGTAATTATTACCATGTAACATTAATTGAGTGTCAAAAGCATTTTAATTACTTTATTGGGTACTAATAATGTATAAGGATATTGCATAGAACATGAAATTAGATGCTTTTCTGCCTATTAAGTATTTAATCATAATTTAACAGATAGACACAGTTCAACATTCTTAAGCTGAAGTGAATCTATCATCAGTAAATTACTAGTGATCATCTTTACAAAAAAATCATTATTGCAGCTTCACAATGTAATCTTCAATGCTCATTCCAGTCCGTGGAAATTGCTTTTTAAAAGAATTATGTGTGTGTTAGTGTGTTTCATTGAAGGTACTCAAGCATACACTTGAGTTAGGATTGCAGTAATTTTGTCCAAAAATATCAAGGAAGAGAAGGTTTGATCCCTCCTGATCTGGCAGGTACACAACTATACGCTATAATGAGCTGACTCGTAGGGAAAACTTGCATATGGTCAGGCTCCATATTCTTGAGAATGTGGAAGAATCTTCCTGCTCTATTCCAGTCAAGGGTCATGGTGCTTCTTGAAGAGACAATAACAGCTAAATCCTGGATTCTATTCAGTCCATAACTCACAATCTGAAGCAAACTTGGATAGTCAGGTTCAACTACCTTCCAGGGGAGTGAATGACAGTCCCTCAGTCGTGTCCGACTCTTTGCAACTCCATGGACTGTAGCCCACCAGGTACCTTTTTCTGTGGAATTCTCCAGGCAAGAATACTGGAGTGGGTTGCCATTTCCTTCTCCAGGGGATCTTCCCAAACCAGGGATGGAATACAGGTCTCCTGCATTGCAGGCAGATTCTTTACCATCTGAGCCAGCAGGGAAGCCTACTATCAAGAAACATTTCTAAGCATAAAGACAGGTCAACTTTAAAAGTATCAGCAGATACATGCTTGACTTTATCTTATAATCTATAGACAATATATTAGAATATGTAATTAATTTATATACCTTTTCCAAAGGAATACCTGAGAGAGAAGTAGTAATAAAGTTATAAAGACAGTAATTAATCAGATGAAATAATTTAGATGAAGCTTATCTCTCTCGAAGAGATAGGGGCTGGACTTTTCAGGGGAGAGTTCTTCAATTGGTTAAATGTCTGGATCCCGCGGAACTTTATTTTAAAAATGTTCTTACCATAGACAGCCAAAACCCTTTGATTCTTTATCCTTCAAGACTCTCAGCATGATGGCTGGCCTTTCTGGTTATTCTAGAAGATCCTAAGTCAAATCTGTAGTGAGACTAGCAGTTTTAAGCAAGGGACACCATAGTACTGATGGAAAGGCACAGCTTTGGAATCAGCTATAACTGAATTTGAATGTCACACCTTCTCGGTGAACTTGGGCAGATACACCCTACTACTTGAGCCTGAATTTCCATATACATAAAATGGGGATTACCATGCCTGCTTTATAGGATGTTGTAAGGACAAAATGAGAGAAGAGTCGAGCACTAAGCATCTAGTAACTGCTCAATACTGCAAGCCCCCTTACCTTTCAACTCTCGAGTACCTTACCTTATAAATATACCTCCATCACATACACCATTTCAAGTCACAGGTATTCAAAGTGGATTTTATACCTTAGTTTCATCTGGTTCATATTTCATCTTCTAGGTACTTCACTGGTGTAGTGAAGTCCTCTAATGTCTACTGCTGCTACTGCTAAGTCATTTCAGTCGTGTCCGACTCTGTGTGACCCCATAGACTGCAGCCCACCAGGCTCCCCCGTCCCAGGGATTCTCCAGGCAAGAACACTGGAGTGGGTTGCCATTTCCTTCTCCAGTGCATGAAAGTGAAAAGTGAAAGTGAAGTCACTCAGTCGTGTCCGACTTTTAGCGACCCCATGGACTGCAGCCCACCAGGCTCCTCCATCCATGGGATTTTCCAGGCAAGAGTACTGGAGTGGGGTGCCATCGCCTCCTCTGATGTCTAGAGTCATTGAATTAATACAAATGGAAAAGCATAGAACCGAATTTCCTTCAAACAGGGTTTATGTTGAACTCACTTTATATTGCATGGCATAATGGGGAATGGGGCTACCATGTATTATACTCCAAGGTGATACTAAATTCCACTGTGTAGTTAGGACTTAGGTTCTTTGTCATACTAAAGTCACACTTCAAAAAGCAAAAAAAAAAAAAAATGTGGACTAACATTGTTATGTTGTTAATACCATGGAAAATAATCAGGTTTGATTTAATTAATTCATTAATTTCCCATCAGAGGTAGCCTTGTCACTTTCACAGGGACAGGGAATTAGTCCCTTTTAACGAATGTGGTTTCTTAGAGGCAAGGTTCTATATAGACATTGTGATTCTTATGGCCCATTCTATTTTCCCCACAGTTATCTAGACAGGATCAGTGTTGTTACCTCAAGAGTTATACAATGGAATGGGGGGGGAGTTATAGGTAATCCCTTCTTCTGAACTAGCTTGAAATAAAAATTAAATGGGCCTTGAGCGTTTGTGAATTGCAGTGTTTCATTGGGGCCATGGAACACTAAGTGAGGCTCAGAAACAGGGTGTTAATTCAGGCCTAATCATTTAATTCCACTCTGTTATGTGCCGTATTTATTGCCCTCCTGGATCTGTTTTCTACAGCCTGATAAAGAGACAGTGATTCTCTGAAGCTCAGTCAGGGACCATTTTATTTATATCGTTAGTTAGTCCAATAAAAGCACTGGCTTCAGATTCCTGCTGTTACTTTCTGTTTTGTAGCCCTGTCATTAACTATGAAAATGCTGATGGTTTTTCATCTCTTGGTCTGGAGTTGCTTTGCAGTTGAAAGCGGAATTTGTAAGAAGAGGGGATGGTCTGATTAGGCTGATAGTAGAAAATTCCAGGTCGGTGTAACCAAATAGATGCAAACTGACTGGGAGAAAACTCAGGTTTCAGCTGCAAATGTGAACTTGCCTCTCTTAAGCATGTTGGTGTGAAAATTTGATTGACACTTTTCAGAGTGAACTTAAACATGTTTAGGCTGTGATTCTGTTTGTGACCCAGCCGAGTTTAAAAGGAATTTTTAATAAAAAACTTGTTGTGTCTCTATCCAAAATGAAAACAGTTCTAATCTCACACAAAAAGAAATGGAACATAGCTGTATCTACAGTTGTTTGTGTATATCAAGTAAAGGAGAAGTCATGAAAAACAGATCAAAAAAATGCAATAGATCACACTTCAGATCTTCCTTTCCAGAAATAGTTTTAACCATATAGCTTAATTGATTAATTGATTGTTTTCTTAACAATCTATAAAGTGCCATAAAGAGGCTCAGAATGAGGAAGTGATGGTGGAAACAGATTTACAGAGGTCACTTGAATGAATGATTTGGCAATCAGATGATAACACAGGTGCATTAACGTAACATACTGTGTAATTACCAATGCTTCCAATGGAGTTAATGTGTAGTTATGCATGTGATAATAGACATTATTTCATAGTAGATATGCAATTAGTTCATGTCCTTGGTGTGCAATGCACAAATGAAGCAAATCATTACTGTTGTTTCAGCGCTAAAAGATGCGAACATTTTGAGGACCAACAGCCTCTTGACCAGACAGATCATCTTTTTAAGGCTTCTAAAGCATATATCCAGCAAGGAAATGTGAAAAGTAACCAGTCAGTGGTTTCCATACTTATGATAGTGTTTATATGTTTGGAACACTTCACACTGAGGATAGTTGTATTTGAGGAATGTGGTTGAAATAACATGAGTAGATGTGCTTGAAAGTGTAAATATAAATAGCCAAAAGTTATCATATTCTTACTGAAAGATAAGTGAATATTCATTCATTTTTCCAACAAAGATTTGTTTACCATTTTCTATGGGAGAAAGACAGTTAAAGATTAAGGTCATACCTCTAAGCACCAGCTGCAGCCTGCTGATTTGAGAAATCTTGCCAGTTCCAGTATGGCAGAAAGAGGAGGCAGAATTTTCCAGAACCCCAAAAGCCATCTGAAGGGGATAAAATGAACAATATGTGAAATTCTCTTAAATATTGAGAGACATACTCTTGAACTGTGGAACATCTTTTTAGAGTATTTGCTAAGTCCTCATTGGCTCCACCCAACTACATGGATAGGGTGGGGCAGACAGGAGGGCTGTGCTGTGTACCAGGACATCTGAAATGGTTAACAGCACTTCTTTATAGAATTTATGAATCACTCTCTTATGCATGATCACATTTGACATTCAAAGCAAACTTGTGGAGCAGATAGGTAAGATGTCTCCATTTTACAGATGTGGAAACTGAATCTCCTAGAGCTCATGTGGCTGGCCCAAGGTCAGCTGTGGAGAAGATGGTAGAGTCAGGTCTTCTCATCCTTAATCCAGTGCAATTCCACTAAATCAGGATTGAGAGGAGGCTCGTAAAAATAATAATAATAATAAATGGCCCTGCCAGCTCTAAAACTTTTCATCATTCTGTGGCAAATGTTAAATTGTGGATTTTAGAGAGGAAAGGAGCTTAGATAATTAAAAAAAGAATTTCAAAGATGTGGGGAGTGTATGGGAGGGGGTCTAGAGAGAATGGTAGAGTCACTTGGGGCTGATGAAATGAAATGCTGGCTAGAGGGTGCAGCATTCTTGGGGTCAGAGGGTGTGCCAGCCACAGAGGGTTTGCAAAAGGACGCAGTGGGAAATATGCACTGTAGGCAGTACCCAGACGGCAGAGTCCTTGAATGCCAGCTCGAGAGTCTGGCTGAAAGAAAGTGAGGAACCACTGAAAGTTTTGAGTAGGAGAATGATGCCATAAAAATGACTTTTATGAGGATTAGTCTAGTGGTGTGCAGAAAAAAGTAGCTATTGTTGGCAAAGACACAGCTATGAGACCACAGCAATTGTCTAAACGTGAGAGAGAAACTAATACTGCTCAAGAGAGTATACAACCACAAGGATTTAATGATTCTCTGGTGAATTAGAAAAACAATTTAAAAATGTTCTAAAGTATTTAAATAAATCAGTCACAGCTGCTCCCCATTCTTAAGAAATAGCTCCAAATTAAGCTCAGCTTTTAGTAGACATGAAAAACAAAATTAGGCAGTCCTCTAAAATCTGGGACAATGCCCTATACTTAGTAAGTGCTCAATAATTTTTTTAATAATTTTGATGGAAATAGCATTCAATTCAATCAAGAAAAATCATATTTCTCTAGATGGTCAACTTTTTAAGACATTGATATTTCTGCTAAAATATGACATATAAGGCTGCTTTAATTTTTCTATTTATTTTAAATGTACGGGTATAGAAAAAACACATACTAAATTTGGAGGCAAGTAGAGAACTTTTTTTTTCTTTATAAGCTGAGTGATACTAAATAGGATAGTAATAGAAATTTTAAAAAGAATTTAATTTTTGATTTGAATCTAGAATATTATAGACATTTCCTAAGGGTCACAATTTCAATTAATTGAACCATGTGGTCTTAATATCAGTAAATTCTATTATTCCTACAGAGTCTTGGGTTAAATTATGAACTAAGATAAATGAGCTTTTGGAGGCACCTGATTCTTTAGTACAATCATCACACTGGCAGGGTACTCGTGATGAGCAGGTTCCTTAACATCTCTGGGCCTCCATTTTCCCATCTGGGAAATGGGGATGATATAATAGTGGCAGTACTTGCTCTCACAAAAGAACTGTATACATATTAGTCACTTTTGTGATTCATTCCTTATCCTTTCTGTGTGCCCCCTGCTTCTTCTCGTGCCCTGTACCTGCATGATGTCTTTTGAGCAACATTTCATTCTCCCCTCTCCCGTAGGAAAGGTTACCTGTCCTGAGTTACAGTTCATCCTACTCAGCACACTAATTTTGGCTATTTGATCATCTGCTGCAGACCAAGATGTTAACAAATGTGAATATATCCATTTAGCAGTCATTCCCAACACTTTGTTTGTATTTTGACAGGACTTAAGAGGCTTAAGACTTCCCTGTGGCTCAGATGGTAAAGAATCTGCCTGCAATGCAGGCGACCCAGGTTCAGTCCCTGGGTTGGGAAGATCCCTTGCAGAAGGGAATGGCTACCCACTCCAGTATTCTTGCTGGAAAAATCCCATGGACAGAGGAGTCTGGCAGGCTAGAGTCCATGAGGTCACAAAGAATCAGATACACTGAGCAACAAACACTTTCACTTTTAAGAGCCTTAAGCCAAACACTGAAAATGGTATTGATTTTAGTTTCTTCAGTTGTCTAGTGAGGAAGATTCTAGAGGGAGTGATGGAAGGAGGACCTAAATCTAGCCACATGTGAGACAGACTCTGGGGAGAGCCTGGCTTCGGGGTGGTCCCTTAGTGGCTCCATAACTGACACCCAAAACAGTTGCTGCTCCAACCATAAGCTGATTTCCCCTCAAAGTCAGTCCTGTGCATCAGGAAGTGTTTTCTAGTTAATAAAATGTGCTGCCATCCCTTTCACCTTCAGGAAACATAAAGGAAACCCTCGTTGAGTTCGCTATCTACACTTCCTATAGGTCTATAGCATGCCATGTTCCAGCTGCAGTAAGGGCCCAGTGGGTCTTCCGCCTGCGTTTACAAAACCGGGCATTTAATCCACAGCCAAGCTCCCCCTTGCTGGAAAAGAGCTGCCTGCATCCCTGTATGACGGTCTGTTTCCAGTCAAACCAATGGTGGCGCTTGCTTCCCTTGGCCCTGGCGCCTATCTACAGCTGTGTTTACTGAAGTGCGACTGTAATTTGCTACAGCATGCCAGAGTATTAATAGACAATTATTTATTGCAAATCTGTACCATTTATACTGTTTACTGGCTGACACAATGTAAAATTTTGATCCAAATGTTAATGTGTCCATGACACTGCCTAATTCCATTCCATGCCATGGTTTTTTCTTTTCTAAATGAATCGAATTTGCAGTACAAGGAAATGGCATTTTTAATGGATGAGTGATTTACAACCTCAAACTTAGAAGGCTATTATTTGGGTAACAGGGAGAATTGACTAATTGCAATAACACAGCAAATTAGACAAATTTAGGATTGTACTGGGAATAAATTCATAGCGAGAAAATGAAAATAACTCACAAAGTTCTTAAAGGGTAACTGAATAAATCTCACTTTAGTTTTACAGGGGGATTGTATTTTGGTGGGGGGAGATCAGGTACTTTTGAGGCCAAACAGACTTATAAATATTCAATTGAGTAGAACATAGATAAAAATTACCTCTTCATAAAGAACCATATGTGTAGGAGAGAACACTTCCAATTCTCCAAATGTTTACTGAAATTGCCTACACAAATGTTTTCAGCAGTTGGATGAAAACAAAGAGCTTTATAGTTATGTGGTTTTTCATGAAAAAGACACTAATTTTAGCATATTTACCTTGTGTGGTGTTAAGCATGCAACACAATGCCAAGGAAGAATGATTTCCTAATAGAGATCCTCGTGATTTTTCAAAATAAAATATGTGCAGCAGCAAAAATAATATTTCTTTCTTTCTGAGGTATTCCAGTTAGGTTGTTGATATCGATTCCTGTGATTCTGTTACCTCTGCCCACAGAGAGATTATTAAGATACAAACTGCCTCAATGCAGCTCTATTTAAATCTCTGGGAATTACACTGGGACGCCTAAACACAAGTTCAAAGTGAAGATTCCTTCAGCCTTTTAGTCCAGGTGGTCCCCACAAATTAATGAAGAGAGAAAACAGATTGGAGGAGGTGGCAGCTCTAAGAATAACGATAAAATATCTGTGTGTTCCAAATTACGTACAAAAGGGGCTTCTCTTCTCTAGTAGGCAAGATCCGCCCCTGCTCCCCGACTCCAGCGTCATTGATCCCTTCCTTGGTGTTCTTTCCTGCCACCAGTCTTATTCCCTCTCTTTCTGTTCTCCGCTGTCCAGCTGATCATCTTGCTAAATGTATGCTTGTCTGAATGGTCAGGATATGGCACAAGCACTTTAGCATGGGACACTTGATCCTTCTGAGCCTCTCCACACTCTTATGCTGGTCCCCTCCTGCCCCTGCCCTACCCGCCCAGAGCAGTCCCCCAACCCCGCATGTGAACAGCCAGATCGAGATAACTTGGGCTGCTTGGGACAGGCCAATACATGTGCCTCTTTCTCTTTGGAGGGCCTTCACTCATTCCTGCCGCTTCCCTCTGCTTGCGATGCTCTCCCTGCTCTCTTTACCTGCTTCCTACCGATGCTCCAGGAGTGAGTTCAGATGATATCTCTGGGAAGCCTTTGCTGAGCCCTCCGGGTGGATGGATGTCTCTGCCTCCCCTCTCGGAGCGCATCCACACCCAGGTGACAGCCTTGCTTCTTTAACCTCCTTCTTCACTGGGCTGGAGGCTTCTGGAGGGGGCGACTTGTCCTCTTTCCTGGACTTGGCCACAGAGTAAACAGTAAACATATGAGGAATAAAAGAAATACCTCCCTTAAAAATCTACTTTGCCCCAGGCACTGAACAAGGCCTGTGAAGAATGGAAAAAATGGTTTGCATGTGCTTCCTACTCCCAAATAGAGCTTTTAATTAAGTAGGGATGATATAAGAAGGCCAGAAATAACAAAACAGAATTTGCTACAACCACAATAAAGGCAAATTTTGCTATAGGATTTCAGAAAATTGAGATTTGTTCTTTAAAAATCATCATCCTCTCTTTGTTCCTCTCTCATGTTCTCTGAAATCAAGCAAGTGAAAGTGTTAGTCGCTCAGTCATGTCTGACTCTTTGCAACGCCGTAGACTATAGACCTCCAGGCTCCTCTGTCCGTGAAATTCTCCAGACAAGAACTCGGGAGTGGGTTGCAATTTCCTTCCCCAGGGGATCTTCCAGGGATCTAACCTGGGTCTCTTGCATTGCAAGCAGATTCTTTATCATCTGAGCCACCAGGGAAGCCTGAAATCAAACAAATCGGAAATTAAATCCTTGTTCAACCACTTATTAACAATGGGATGCTAGACAGTTTACCAAAGCCTCAATTTCCTCATCTGCAAAATGAAGACAATAATATTTACCTTACAAGGTACCATGCCAATTAAGACATGGTGGGAAGGGTCAGTGCACAGGAAAGACTCAACAAATGGTGCTGGGAATAGCATCTCAAGTAGATATGCTACTTGACTTGTGTCCTCAGGCCTGCTCCACCGTACTTCAGCCGTTATTATTTAGCATCTCATTTTTCACCTGTCCAAGTGGGAGCCTTATCTGCTTACTGGCATATAGCCAATAGTTCATTTTTAAATTAGGTCACAATATACTCAGGTCCTTTCAAAACTGATTGTAAATTAATAATTGGAAGGGCTGCCTGGCTACTAATAGGCTTTCATTTGGTTCTTTTTGAAAATTTAAGGACTTAAAAACAGAAACCATACCTTACAATCTGCAGGTAGTCAATGACTTTCTGTTGAATTTGATTGGAGAACTGAAAAACCTGGATTATTTGTTCAGCACACATTTATTGAATTCTTGCTTACACCTTCTTACTGGATCCATCTTTCCTTCCACAGACTTTTATCTAGAAGAGAGAAATGTCAGGGAGAAATGGAAAGCAGTTAGCAACTGCAGCAATGTACACAACAGTGATGTAATGACTGGTTGAAATTGAATCAGACTTTAAGATTATTTGTACTGTCTGTGTCAGATAGAAGGACCAAATGCCACTGCTGTAACTTACATGGTAAATGAAGCCAAGCCATATTAATAGTGGACCCAAGGCTATATAGTGATCAAGAAATTGAGTTGCAAAATTAGAGAGGCCTACACAGCTGTGTGACTTTGTACTGATCTTTTAAAATTCCAGGTTAGGGATTGTAAAATCTACTTTGGGAGATTACTTTGTGACTTAATTGAGACAAGTCTATGGGTCACAAAGAGTTGGACATGACTGAAGTGACTTAGCACGCATGCACGCATATATAAAACACCACGATAAGAACTCAATACATGGATATTTTTATTATCATTTTGAAGATAAGTCATGGAATCTGTGGTATTTTAAAAGACATAAGTTAAGGATGCCCATTTCAGAGAGAAGATTTTTACATTATTCTTACTTGACTGAATGCCCTGGCCGTAATTATTAGACAGTGCGACCTTGCCTTCCTGCAGACTGCCAAAGAACGAGGCAGGTGTTAAACACACATGGAAGGAGAAAGATCAATAGACCCCACGGCCCTAAATAAATCAATGCAAACAGAAATTTGGCATTGTTTATAATCAGCTACCACCTTCAGTACGTGTGACGTCGCTTAGTCTTGCTTTCTTTGCCATCATGCAAAATTAGAATGCGGAAAAATTAAAGACATTAAAAAGGAAAGAACCATTTTTTAAGCTTTATCTCAGAAAGCCTGGAGAGCAGTTTGGCTCAGGCCTGTGCATTCAGGAAGAGCCTCCAATTTAGTTTTTGAACATCTTTTCTAACCTGTAACTGCCCACAAAGACACAATGGCAGAGTTAAAGAAAGCACACATCTGACAAAATTCAACCTGGGTCCCCACGCTGGATCACAAGGCTTGCAACAAACTATTAAGGAACACTGTTTACACGTTATTTAAATACCTTCAGAACAACAGTTATCTCGTCCAAAACATTTTGTGTTAAAGGCATGACATCTGTATATTTTATTCATTGAAAATATATGCCACAAGCTTTGTAGCCCTGTTTAGATGTTTCTTCACTTGGTAATACTCAGAGCTTCTAGAAACAGGAGTAGCTGAGCCACTATCTTGACATGTCAGGGCTCACGCCCTTCCTAACTCACTCATCTGGTTAACACTTGATTTGATCAACAGGGGGAAGCCACCCTTTTCCCTATTAAATGCATTTATCTTACTTTCACAGCCCATCCAAGAAGAAAAGCCATAAACGAGATATATTGGTTAAGAGCCAGTTTTTAATTGTGTCCAATGGAAGAATTCCTTGGGAGTTGCGTAGGGGTGTATCACTGATGAAAATCAAGAGGAATTCAGATTTTATATTATGTGTTCTAAACCAGAACATTTTACTTATTATTCATAATACACGTTGAAAGCAGACACCAAAATGGCTCATTTGGAGCATTTCTGTGCTCGCTCACTAACGTACATTAACACCAGTACACATTCTGTATTACGGATCCATAAAATGCATTTGCATAATATTGAAATTATAATCCCAAATGTGTAGTAAAAACCTTTATGAAAAATTGTTACTGCTCAGCTACTATACAGTGGCTAATTTTTAATCTTCAGCCTCTCTGCTGCGAGTTAAGATAGGGTATTCTTTAAATAAAAACCTCAAGAATAGAAGCCTGGAACGGAGCCCTCCTTTCTTCTAAGTAGGATATTTTTAGGTGGAGGAATATAATCCCTACCGTGTTAAACAGTTGCCTTCACAGTGATCTTGGCCTTTTTTGGCACCCCACTTCAGTACTCTTGCCTGGAAAATCCCATGGACGGAGGAGCCTGGTAGACTGCAGTCCATGGGATCGATAAGAGTCGGACATGACTGAGCAACTTCACTTTCCCTTTTCACTTTCATGCATTGGAGAAGGAAATGGCAACCCACTCCAGTGTTCTTGCCTTGAGAATCCCAGGGACGGGGGAGCCTGGTGGGCTGCCATCTATGAGGTCGCACAGAGTCAGACACGACTGAAGTGACTTAGCAGCAGAAACAGCAGTCTTGACTTTAGATTCAGTTGAGCACTATCACTAATTCACCAGCCTCACATCAGCAGTGGGAAGAGGGTTTCTCTCATGACCCCACTCAAGGGTCTCTGCTGAGCCCAGGAAGAAGCCATCTAGAAAAGAATCCCAGTGATTGAGGTGGCAAGTAATTTTGGCAGAGAATCCACTGGCCATGATTTCTTGATCCTGTCTCTGTGCTCACTGCTGTGATGAACTCTTTTTTTTTTTTTTAAGATATATATATTTTTAATGTGGACCATTTTTAAAGTTTTTACTGAAATTGTTACAGTATTGTTTCTGTTTTATGTTTGGGGTTTTTTTTAGCTGTGAGCCATGTGAGATCTTAGCTTCCCAACCAGGGGTCAAACCTGCATGCCCTGCATTGGAAGGTGAAATCTTGACCACTGGACCCCCAGGGAAGTCTCTGTGGTGAACTCTTGATTAGATTATAACAAAGAGCCCTCATATTGTTTCAATGAGGTAAATATATACATCATTTCTGATGAAACAGACTAAAAAGGTTGAACCTTTTCCAGGGTCTCTCATCTCTCACAGATAGACCCATACCTGTTAACTCCCATATTCCAAGTGCTGAACCCAACTACAGTGTTAAGTACAAATGCTTGATTCTTCCTTCAGGTGATTCCACAGTCGTGTTTTCAAATAATTGTCAGAGAGCTCTAGCTGAGACTTTCCAGGATTAATGTTACCGAATTACATTTCTGCTAGGCTTTATTGACATAGCTCTTAATAAAAGGAGCCCGGTGGTTGGGCTGAACACTCACCTTGTACCCAGAGAGTGTTTCCCCTACGGAAGTGGTCATCTCGTGGTCATTGGCCCCTCTTGCCTTTCCCATGCTCCCAGGAGAAGTGCAGGCTCCTGTGCAACCCCATGAAGCTCTACTCAATTCACGTTTACACAGTGACCAAACTGCAAAACAAGAATGTGTTCTCCAGTGCCCTCTCACAGGGCTCTGCCACCTTCTTCCTCTTCTCTTTCTTCTGAAATTTCAAGCTGCTGGAAGAAGAGAAAATCGGAGTCAAACAGGCCTGCCTTCACTGGATCCCACTTTATACTAGGGGTTTTCCTGGCAAGGATGGAGGGAGAGCAGAAATGAGACAGAATAGATCTCTTACTTTATTTGTGGAATTTGGGCTTGGAAAAAAAATTTTTTTTTCTTATTTCCTTAGTCATTTATTTTGGTTTGTTTAATAGGTATACAACGCAAGTCCAAAAGGTATAATAGTTCAAAAGTTATTTTTTATACTGTGGAAAGTCTCTTTTCTATTTCTTAAAACCAACAGGATATTGATATTCAACATCAATTATTCAACAATGATATTTATTGTTGAATAAATATCAACAATTATTCAATGATAATATTTTCATTTTTTCATCTATTAGTATCTTTGAGATTCTTTTTTACAGGGACACATAGAGCTGCCTCTTTCTTTTAACACATATGTGCCTTAACTTATTTAATCAGTCTTCTTTTGATGGATATTTAAGTTGTTCCCTGTAATTTGCTAGTATAAACACTGCTCCAATAAATTACCAATTCATATCACCAATTCTGGAGAAAGCAATGGCACCCCACTCCAGTACTCTTGCCTGGAAAATCCCATGGACAGAGGAGCCTGGTAGGCTGCAGTCCATGGGGTCGCTAAGAGTCGGACACAACTGAACAACTTCACTTTGACTTTTCACTTTCATGCATTGGAGAAGGAAATGGCAACCCACTCCAGTGTTCTTGCCTGGAGAATCCCAGGGACGGAGGAGCCTAGTGGGCTGCAGTCTATGGGGTCGCACAGAGTCGGACACAACTGAAGCGACTTAGTAGCAGCAGCAGCATCAACAATTCATCACCTTTTGAAATGTGTGACTAGATCTGTAAGATAAGGTCCTGGAAATATAACTGTAGGGACAGAGAGATGTACACTTAAATTTGAGTGGATTTTGAAAAATTATCCATCATAGAGATTTAACCAATTTACAGTGCCCCCTTTCCCCAACCCACTAGCAACATATGAGAGTTCCTTAGCTTAACCTTTCAGATCAGGAGGGTCTGGTAAGTAATGACTAGGACTTGAGAGAAGATGGATCCTGAGGAGGACTGTATGGAGGCCTGGCTTGGTGGATGGCAGCTGGACTGTAGGGGCATGTGACAGTGAGAAAGACCGGGAAACTCTTCATGAGCCCATTCTATCCATTTCAAACTACTCTGAAACAAACCCAAACATATGGGTCTCCTGTCTGCTTCTAAAAGTCTCCAGGAGGTAAATTCCACAGCTTTCTTGGGTAAACTATTTGGGCTTCTCACAACTCTTCTGAAGGTCAGGACATTTTTCCTTATGTGTATGTAGTATAAATCTTTCCTGCACACATCCACTTGTGAAAAACGTGTCTAATATTTCCCCAAAGCAATGCAAGTTCAACTAAATAGGCAACATGATGCTATAATTTCATGGCTAGAGTATGTATCCTCTTTTTTAGAAAATAGCATACATCTCCTAAATCATTTTAGAGTGATTTAATGCATACATGAGGGATACCATGAGTGTTTTTTTTAACCCTGTGTTTAATGTAGCTATGGACTTTACAGAGACTGTGTGTATGTGTGTGTACATTTTAAAATTTTGCTACCCTCTCTTGTTTTACTCCTCTTATATATTCTAATCATAGAATTATCTTACTTTCTCATTAGATGCTGATTAATATATAGCTTTCTTAATAACACTTCCAATATCACTTCTGCTGAATGAGAAAATGGTGATGTAACCCAGAGGTTTGTTATTTCTGAGTGTATCTTTCTTCCTCTGCTGAGATACAATAACTATTTTAAGAACATTTGGCATCCAAAAAATCTCAGCATTGTGTAAATTAAAACATCTGCTTATACTTTGACATCCTCATTCTTCAAAGGTTAGTTGGATTTGCGGTTGCTTTGTTCAACAAGACTGCTCTTAGAGCCCAAGGATGCACATTTAATTATTGGGAAGATATGTTTGACAGAGCTGTGGGGGAAAAAAATTACCCTTCATATTCACACCAGTATTAACATTTTTATAGAATGAGATTGCCTGAGAGTCAAAGAAGGGGGAAACTCCATGAAAATAAATATGAATCTATTTGGTCACTGGTCTTCTTCTGCTGATTTACAAGACTTCAGCCAGCGATTCTTCGCTCTGATGCCTAGAACTCATCAGTTCGCTCTCACACTGGCATTGCTGATTTCTGCTGAGGTTAAAGGCAGCAAAGTAAACTCTGCTTCCAACAATAAATAACAGAGGGAGTTATTCTTTTCACTCAAACAGGCTTTAGATCACAGCAGACAACTACAGCCAGGTGCATTTAGCTACATTTGTCATTGCCACGAATGCAAAACATGTAAAGAATCTGCAGCAAAGGGGTCCCTAGCGAGCCCTTTTCCCCCTGGAATATTCTTCCATCCCCAACTGTGGTCGAGCTGAAGTCACCCAACACCAGGAGGAAGGGCCGAGGTGCCTGTAGGAACAGCAGCATCTCCCGACCGGTTTGTTAATTTACACAGGTCATTGGTGCCAGCTAGCAGATTGTGCCCTGGAAGGCTTTCTGTGTCTCTGGCCAAAGACTGGTAATCTCCCCGGGCAACGCCGAGATAACACATGTCAGGAGGCAGCAGTGGCTGGTGAGCCAAGTCATCACTCACCTCGCCCCACCGCCCCTCCTGGCCCCCTCTTGCTGCAGTCATTTCATGGCCATTCCAGAAGCCACAGACCTTAGCTGTTGGATTGGCGGGAGTGGGGGAGGTAACGGAGAAGCGGGATACAGAACACAGGCGGCCAGAGGGATTTGGTGAGGCAGGAACCAGCAGGTGAACAATGACTCATTTGGAACCGAGCAGCTGGGGGTGTGTCATCTGCATGTCAGAGACCCTTTGTTAAGGTGGCTTGCCCAGCTGTGTGGGCGCATCCGCGTGGGAGCTGCCGTGGGGCGGGAGATGAATTCTCAGGAGAGCGCAGTTACTTCCTATCTAATTTGTGCACAAGTTAGGGGAAGGCGCGCTCATCCGGGACCTGCTGCCGCTGAAAGGCTGCGAGGTTCTGAGATTTATTTTCCTTCCGCCAAGTATATTATTTCCAAACTCGTCTTTTCAAGATCTTTCAAATTCACTTGAAAATGATTTAACAATTTAATGAAAACAACACTGAGACAAAAGCCACGTTGATGCGGGGCAGAGGTAAGGCTGGGTTGGAAATGAGTGACGAACCTCGTAATGAGGTGTGCAGCTTTGTATATTAAGCTATTTCTCTGCGGTACTTTTCCAGATGTGATGGAATACATTTATTTTTGTGCTCATCTGAACTGAAATAATACAAATGAGATAGTAAAAAGATATCATTACGTGCAGAAGTAGGAGAAGAATTTAGAATCCCAATTCCGTAAGTTAACAGCTGTGCATGAAGCAATTGGAAACTGCTTCCAGTCTGCAGGTTGCCGGGGAGCCTCTCTCAAGCTCGTATGGACCAGTGATGATCAACGTGTGAATCCTGCATGTAGATAGTTCAAGGCGACTTTATTTCAGACAAAAATAAATAGCAAGTAGTAAGAAGTCCTTCCCCACCTAAAGCCTGCAGTATGGCTGAATACAGCTACTGTGGTAGTGCAATAAAACGGGATGAGTTTTAAACTACCAGATGGTACCCTGTACAGTGCCTGAAATAAAATGGAGAATTAGGGTGCCCTAAGGTGTGCACAGGAAAGGCAATTACATGAAATAAATGGGCCTCAGGCCTACAGGATGCTCAAGTATGCTACACAGGAGACAAATAGTACATCTGGTGAACAGATTTTATCACACACTGGAAAGCCATAAAGCACACCGTTGAATATCGGATCCGCATCTCACAATGACATTTTACCTGTGTTGGTATTCAGTGCTGTTTATTTTAAAAGGTGCTGTAATCTCAATGATGTGTTTTAAAAGCTTCCTTAACATTGTTTTCGACTATGTACTATTTTGAGGGGGATAGATTGATACAAGGCAATGAGATTTTGTGGACAAATAGCCACTCTGGTTGCAGGAGATTGTTTTTTTCTTTCATTTATCACATTGCTGATGTGATTTTAGTAATAGGATTATACTTGTCAGCACTCCCTGTTTGGGAAAATGCCAACATATTTTTAATGCTAGTTCCCACATCTCCATTTCATTGTCTGTAACTGCACTAGAGTTTCCCTCCTCACCCTACCTCCTTTTTCCTAAGCCTCAAAGAAAAACCAATTTTAGGTGGTGGGGGTTTTCGAGGAGAATTCATTGGCACAAAGCCCTTTCTTCTTTCTTGTCCACAAATGCAAATCTGTTTTCTGTTTGAAAATTGTGTGTTTCTTTTCTATTGTAAAAAGACCAAGGAACACACAACATTCATTATTGTTTTAAGAGTTGCTGTAATAAAATCATCTCACTACTTAAAGATAGTTTTAGTGTCCCTCTTAGGATTCATTCTGGCTCTGATAATTGGGTAATTGCATCCCCTCCCCCACCAATAAATATTTTCACCCAATTAAGTTTAAAACGATAATAAATTTTAAAGAATTATAGTCTAAAAATTCATACCCTAGAACCAGTATTAAGTATGAATATTTATCTTAAGCTGTGGAGCAGGGCAGCCTGTTTAAATGTTTCTCTACCTCTGTGCAGCGTCCTTGCTTGAGAGCTGCCACTGGCAGTGTGGATTCCCTGAGTGCCGGGTGTGAGGTAAGGGAGCCCAGAACTAGAGCCTTTCACTGCCTGAACTACCCCCCTTGACTTCCACATTCCAGTCCTTCTTTGTTTCCAGATAGCATTATTCAACCCTTCAGCCACTCACTCACTCACTCCTTCCCTCATTTGTTCATTCATTCCTGTCCAGTAACTTCTAATCCAGAGATGAGGCCCATGCCTGGAGCTGAGGCCAGATGTGGAAGGCTCACAGGATCCACAAGGGAGCTACTTGTGCAGGGCTCACTCTCGACTCCTTCCCACGGCTCCACAAACCAACGTGTCCAACTCAGCTTTCCAGGGCTTCATTACAAGGTAAGCCCTCTGCTGCATAGACGCTCAATGCTAAAGGGCAGTCAAGTGACCCAAGGCACTAACCACGTCGTTCGCATGTGTAGTAAAGCTCCAGCCCGCTAGAGACTCACAAACCTCCTGTTCCCTCCTTAACAAAGAGAAGTGCAGTCACAGTGCTCAAAGCCAGTAGCTTTTGGCAGCAGTCATACATGGGGCCCTGGAGCCAGCAGCAAGGACAGAAGGACACCACCGGCACAGCCAAAGGCCAGATCTGTTGTTGTTGTTGTTGTTTAGTTGCTAAGTTGTATCTGATGCTTTTGCGACTCTATGAACTGTAGCCCACCAGGCTACTCCATCCATAGGATTTCCCAGGCAAGAATACTGGAGTAGGTTGCCATTTCCTTCTCCAGGGGATCTTCCCAACCCATTGATCAAACCCACATCTCTTATGTCTCCTGCCTTGACAGGCGGATTCTTCACTGCTGAGCCACCAGGGAAGCCCCACGTCAGGTCTGGGAGAAGGGAAAAGAGCAAGAAAGACTTGGTGCAGCTGCAGCAGGAGAGAGAAGGAGGCAGGGAACTGTTTACTAGGGGAAGAAAGAGAACCAGGAGAGACTCAGGATGCTCAGCTGGTGGAAAGGAGAAACCGATCCTGGATCCCGGGGACAGGCAAACCGTGAAAGTATTCCTGGGCAGCTCCCTGTCTTCCTTCTACCATCACTTGCCACAGATCTGCTGCATCCTGTCATACTCGCTGCCCCCTCCTCTAAGCCTGCCAGTTCTATCGTGCCGCCACCAAGTGCTCAGATGGGCTCTTCCCTGGTCCCCCTCTGCCTCCTTTATCACCCATCTGTCCCATTCCCACACTCTACGACGAAGGTGAAGTTCATGGTGGCACTGGGTGCCCAGGTGGTTGTACTACAAATGAAAAGTGGTGAGAGAAAAATGGCTTGAAAACACAAAAGCAGAGGTGTTAACGATGATTTAAGGTGCTGACTTCTATTAAAGAAGACTGTGCCAGTGATATAATGAGGTTGGTGGAAAAAATATAGGATATTTAGAGAAACTTTAGCTTCTAAAGCTCTGCATAAATTTCAACAATTTTTGAGGACATCATCAGGGAAGTTGTTTTAAAATCAGGATTATAATACCTGAAACAATATCCTGAAAAAATTCAGAATCTAGTAAACTTTGTTCTTCAAAACATTTCAGATAAGTGGCAGTGTTTGTGGTGGCAGTTGAGGCAAATGAGGCAAGCAGGAAACACCCTAAATTTTGAAGTTCAACAGCTGAGCAGGAGCTAAAACCAATCTGATATTTGTCTCACTGCATCAGATGCAGAACTGATCAACAAGATGGCAATAATGTGTGATGTTTTATTCACTTTCAAATACTTAAATTGATTTTGAAGATTTCATTTGGGAAATAAAAGTAATGCATTTAAGAAAATAGCTTATTTAAGCCAAGGGCAGAAAGAAGATGACAAGAAAGAATTTGCAGGGAATCTCTTTTGTGTCTGGATTCAATTTTTACTTATTCAGATTTTTCATCAGTTCTTGATCAGCCCGCAAGTTGCAGGCTAGGATTGCATCAGGGGAAGGCGATGTGGATAGCCATACGTTCCTAGGAGGCTAGGAAGGGAAAGCGTGTAGAAGTGTGAGTTCTTGTTAGGAAATCTGTAAGTCAGTTCCTGTGGTGTTTTTCCAAGGTCACGTTGGACCACAGGTGGCTGCTTGCTGCCTAATGCCCTCTTGTCCTGAGGCAGGGTAGCTGAAGAAGGGATCAGACCAGAATTAGCCAAGGTTGCAGGGAGCCCCCCCTCCCAGGTGGAAGTCATCCGAGCAGGTGCAGAGAAAGGTCGTTTCCATGGCAGCCATCACTAGGCGCTCTGCCCAGAAGGCTGTCTTGGACTTGGCGGACTGGAGGCGAGAAGTGAGCATCTCTGTCCTGCGCTGCTGCTCCAGCAGTTAGCAAGTCACCCCCAGCTTCTCAGAGCAAGGCCTTCCAGCACAACGGATACAGTGGAGTGCGAAGGTCTCATGCCTGCTAAGTTTCTAGCTCTGTAACCTCAGGCACATTTCTTCACCTAAAAGCCTCAGTTCTTCACTCTATAAAGTGGACATGAAAATAGTGGTACCTTCCTCATAGAACTACAATGAAGAATAAATGAGATAATCCAAATAAAGTGCAAAGTCTACTTCCTGGCTCACAGTAGGAGCACAACAATTTTTAGCTCTTGTTATAAACAATAATTGGAGAAGGTAATTGGAGAAGGCAATGGCACCTCACTCCAGTACTCTTGCCTGGAAAATCCCATGGACAGAGGAGCCTGGTAGGCTGCAGTCCATGGGGTCGCTAAGAGTCGGACACGACTGAGCGACTTCACTTTCACTTTCATGCATTGGAGAAGGAAATGGCGACCCACTCCAGTGTTCTTACCTGGAGAATCCCAGGGACAGAGAAGCCTGGTGGGCTGCAGTCCATGGGGTTGCACAGAGTCGGACACGACTGAAGTGACTTAGCAGCAGCATAAACAATAATGCTCCAGGCAAGAAGAAATGAATTAGAGGTGTAGAGAGAACGAGAGGAAAATGACGCTTTCTTTGGGGTGCTGTAGAAAAGCGTCAGGAGGCGTATAAGAGATAAAAAGACTTGGAGGATGGCACAGTGGGGTGGAGGACACATAGGTGAGGACAAATAGAATTCTATCAGACTCACTCTCCCCTTGACGTTGCAGGGCTCCTTAGCACCATGGAGCCATTAGCCAAGGAATGGGACTTGTTTAGGATAGAGAAAAACGATGAACATGGAAGGGTAAATCTGAAACTGTGCTAGAAGCCAGTTGGTGGACCATGATAATTGTACGACAACTCACCCAGCAGTTGTTGGGTGTGGTGAAGGGGGGAGCATAGCTATCATGGTACATGTGGGTATAAAAGCTGGAGAAAGGGGAGATGGCCTCTGAGGGTAATTGTTGGCTATTAAGAAGAAAAGTGAGGACAACTTATCATCACAGGGTTATTGCCAATGCCATTTGAAGCTCCTTAGAGACCATGGGACCTGCAGAGTCTCAACATGTAGATGAAGACGATGCAATGGAAAGATTTTGTGCTTGCAGGAAATTGGTGACATTGAATAGGGGAATGAATGTAAATGGTATTAGATGCTGGCTTTCATTTCTTCTTAAGGTAACAGAGTAAAATGCATTTTAATTTGCAGGGAAAATAAGAAATGTAATGAAAACACGGGAATTGAATTAACCTAGAGAGCCTGGCGGGCCACAGTCCATGGGGGTCACAAAGAGTCAGACACAACTGAGCGACTAAGCACACACAGCACAGAGATAATTCCAAACTGAACTGAAGATGAAAAGGATTGAAAAAAATAGCTGATGTGTCAAAATGCATCAGCAGTAATGTTGGATGAAGCAAAACTGAAACTAGATTGTAGAAATATTTGCATGTCAATCCCATCAATTAAACAAATCTGAGATGTGTAAGGCCTAAGGACCGACTTTGTTGTTTAGCTGTTTGTTCGTTTGCTGTTGATATATAATTGACTTAAAATATTGTATTAATTTCAGTGGTACCATATAGTGATTCAATATTTTTATACATTATGAAATGATCACCATGATAAGTCTAGTTACTGTCTGCCACCAAACAAAGTTACTACAGTATTACTGACCACATTCCCTATGCTGTACATTATATCTCTGTGACTTATTTTATAACTGGAAGTCTGTACCAACTAATCCCCTTTCCCTGTTTTGCCTATCCCCCATCCTCCTCTCCTCTGGCAACCACCAACAAAGACCTTACTATATAAATAGCTGCCTGTTCAGTGCTAAACAGGGGAATGACAAATGGGATTTCTCTAGGCTATAGACAGAAGAGAAATAGGAAGAGAGAGGCTAGAAGTTTATGAGAACAATCTCCATGAATAAAAACTCCATACATGTACATAATATTTTTGTAATATAATTTTTTACAGACTTCTGTTTTCTCACTACCCTTTTTCAGCTTACAGTCTTGAATTCTAGTTCTGTCTCTTTGACTCCATTAACTCTCCTGTTTGAAAGATCAGTTACCAAATTCACTTACTTCTATCCATATACTCATTTCTTCAATGCGTCTTTACCAAGCATCGGTTACTTCTAGGGCCCTACACTAGACATTAAGTGGCATGATCCCTACCTTCAGAAAGCTTACAATCCATATAAAAGGCAGCTGTACACAGATAAGTAAATAGGAGTTCTGTAAAGACAGTGTTTTGAGGTATGGCATATGAGGCAGGAGCTATGCATTTTCAGATTTTAGGATTTTAACAAGGAGAGCAGGATTGTGAGAGGGTATTCAAGGATGTGAGAGAGACGGGAATGAGCCAAGATGATTTCAGGAAGTGACAGGAAGTGGAGAGTTCAGGAGAGTAGAAGAAGCACCATTCAGTTACGAAACGCCCCGTTTGCCACAGGATTGGTTCTACATAATACAAAGGGATTGCTCTTGGCAATGTGGGCAAAAGAGAGACCAGTAGGCCTGGGAGGAGATGACAGCAGCTTGAAAGGAAACTGTAGCAGAGGGAGTGGAGTTGAGGGGCCACGTTTGAAATGCTGTGGGGGTGGAATCAACAAGACGGAATGACCTGTGGGGTGTGGGGAGTGAGGAAGAGGTTGGAACACAAGATTCTTTTCTGAGTCCTCATTCTCTTTAACCTTTCCCCCATGACACTGTTCACTACGGCGGACTTCTTGACGCTCTCTTCTGCTTCATTTAATGAGGCAGTGCTATCTCACTTCTCCTTCTGGTTATGAGCAAAAATTTGATAAATGACCTTTTGTAAGACACTTGGCCCTTCATTCCAACATTCATCTCTCTAAAAGAGTAAGTGATTTATGTGACTCAGGTCAAGTTGGAGTTAAGTGCTAGGTCTGAGACCCTGCAACTTATCTACCAAGCTGAGTTCCATCCTCCAGGGAGGAGAAAGGGGGAAGAGGTTATGGTTACAGGTATGTACAGATGTAAGCCGAGAGAACTGAAAGGTTTCTAGAACTCTCTTGGCTGGGGAACGTAATGCTTCATACCGGCAGGCAAAAAGAGTTTAAAGTTCATTCCCAAGGTAGTGAGTTTTAAATAGAGATATGATTTGGAATGATGAACATATAAATCTTCTTCCCAGGCATCAATGTGAAGCACTAGTTTGATCCAACAGACAGCAATGAGTCTTTAAGAGCTGTAATGGCCCATCATGTCAGAGGATATTTATGGATTTACAGTCTTCAGATATCTGGATCTTGTGCAAGCATGATAAAAGCCCTCTGGATTTTTTTTGTTTTTGTACAAATAAATGAGTGCCTAGCTAGCTGTTTTCTTCAATTAAATGACTCAGCAATTGTTCACTTGTGAAATACTCAAGGGTCCTAGTCTACATTTTGGAGGAAAGTGCTGTTATACTTCTATTGGATGAACAAAGCAGCTTGGGGCTATAGGAAATCGCTAACTTCTTTTTTGTTTTTCATATGGCTAACTTAATAAGAAATACGTTGCTGAGTACAAGTTTTTATGACAAGCATTTCTTAGGTCATATCTCTAATGACAAACAGGGATGACAGGAGCAAAACTGTACTGTATTAAGGAGAAAAACTGACTTGGGACATAGGTCAATAGTCTTAGGAACCATTTTGCTAGACTCTTAATTGATGGGATCTACAAGCGAATCATTGTGCAAATGGAAATCCTGCCTATTGAATCATTGAGTTCTCCCATTCCCAGCAAGTAGTTGCAAAACATTTTTGCTATTTTACAAGTCTTCTCCTTGGATATGGAGAAAAATTGTTATTCTCTGTATCTTTTTGAAATGCTTGCCATGATATGGAATTCAAGTACTCCCTTTCATTCAGTGTTTGAAACAAAATACTTATTTTATAAATAAGGCTTTTCAATAAGAAGTTGGTACTAAAATAGTTGACTTCCCCAGAGGATGTTCAGGCTCCGCAGGTATTCTGTATGCCAGAAGGCAAGCGCTTTGACTTACTTAAAACCAGGGACCCAAAGGTTTCCTGATTTGTGTCAGAGTGGTAAATCTGGGTCCACAAGGATCATTTCTTTTAGAAAATGCTTTCTCAGTCTATACTTCTTGTGAGATCAGTGTTGAGAAAGGGCGGGATATAATGTCTTTCCCTTGTTTTAGGGGATTGACTTGGGAGCATCTCATACAATGATGGAGCAAGGTCTGAAGCAAAGTCAGAGGGCCTGGGGCCAGCTGCTGCCAGCACCACCTCTGCCCTCCAGGCAGTCTCCCAGATCCCAGGTAGCAGGCAGAGTTCTCTATTTTGCTATTGTGAGAACTAGGAGATTGAAAACTGGAGGGTCGACGGGGGAGTTGGACCTTCTGCCTCTGCCAGAGGGACCCATCTTGCCTTCGAGTCAAGTCTTCCTGGTTTGTTACTTTACCTATTAAAGAAAAACCCAGCCTTTCTGAAGATGAGCAAGCTCAACTTCCATTTATATGTGATTTAATTGACTATTCAGAGAACACTAAAAAGCCATATGTAATGGAGGCTCCCCTAGGAATTACATAGAATTCCAACCATATATACTAGCAAACATTTAAAGAAAAGTAGAAGACTGGCACATTAGAGGCACTGGGGCAGCAGATATGAAGACGTGGTTCCAAAGGGAAAAAGGAGTCAATTTTCAAAGCTGAATTCTAAGTCCTCTAGAGTGGATCTTCAGGGAGACTCTAGAATCAATGTTAGGAACTGAACAGCTTTTCAGGTCTATGAAGCTATAAACATTTCCTTGGTTGTGAAGACATCTGATCCCCAGGCAAGGGGAGAAACTCATGTGGCTTTCTCTAACTCTTTAAACTGCCTCTAATCCAGACGACTGGGTGAAGGCTTACAGGGAGTGATGAAAAGCCTTCCTCAAGTTTTCCAGAGTCTTGCTAGTATTGTCCTCTAGTGCAACCACCAACTCCACCTGGACTCAAGGCTCAAGTGATTGGCAATGGTGTGCTTAGGTCTAAGGTGTTATCCTTTGCTTCTGGCCACTAGACTTACTTGGGTAAGCAATGGACACCAGCAAAGACCACTGAGCAGAGAAGGGGCATGAGTGGAACTGTGTTCTAGAAAGATCACTCTGGCAGCAGTGTAGAGGATGGAATTAGAGCAGGAAGAGGATGATGGCAGGGAGCAGAGTCAGAGTTTTTCATATCCTTCAAGTGAGAAATGATGAATATTTGAAGAAGGACAGTGGCACTCACACTGGCCCACCCATGACTATAGTTATTGGTGCTAAGAGAAACCATGGGCCTAAAAAAACCCCTCCACATGACCCCAGACCGTGTTATGCCCATCTTAATGGCCTCAGATCTATGCCTACTTTCTCCCATGGGATCTTCCACCCCTTCCTCAAACATGAGTCTACATGTCATAAGCATGTCTACCTCTAATAGGTTTTAATGGGCATTCCTTACCATAAAGACTTGTGATGAATTTATGGTTTTGGCACAGGGCCATTTCCTCATCCTGCTCATAATTAAACCCGGAAGAATCTATCACATTTAACTTCTGATGACAAAGACAGGTAGGGCAAGGATGGGCACGTGGTGACAGCCCAGTAAACAGCCTTTCTCTTCTGGGCTGAGTAAGGTCAGGAGGGAACTCCACAGCTAAAATCAGTGTGGACTCACAGAATAGTGAGCAGATAATTATTACAGCTTTATACCCAGCACTTGCTTTGTACTAGACTCTGGGCTGTGTTTTGTATATATATTTTCATTTATTTCTCACAAAGCCCCTGCGAAGTGGGTAGTCAGTATTCTTATTAAACAAAGAGAAAAACCAAGGCTTAAGGGGAATTTAAGAAACCCTAAATACACATTAAATGTGTACATTGTTACATGTCAATTATATCCCAATAAAACTGGGAAAAAATACAGAGTCTATGGCACACACAAGCCAAAAAACAAAGCTTAAAATTTCACAGGTAGTATGTTGGCAGAAAGAAAGTGAAAGTGAAGTGGCTCAGTTGTGTCTGACTCTTTGCCACCCTGTGGGCTGTAGCCTACCGGGCTCCTCCGTCCATGGGATTCTCCAGGCAAGAATACTGGAGTGGGTTGCCTTTTCCTTCTCTAGGGGATCTTCCCAACCCAGGGATTGAACCCGGCAGAGCAGAGGTTCAAATCCAGGTCTGATTCCTGAGCTCAAGCTCCATGACCTTGTGTCATGAAGACATGGACACCTTGTTGTTGCCTGCACAGATGCTAATCTATTTCTGTACAATCCCATGGTGTAAGTGAAAGTCGCTCAGTTGTGTCCGACTCTTTGTGACCCCATGGACTATACAGTCCATGGAATTCTCGAGGCCAGAATACTGGAGTGGGTAGTCTTTCCCTTCTCCAGGGGTTCTTCCCAACCCAAGGATCAAACCCAGGTCTCCTGCGTTGCAGGCAGATTCTTTACCAGCTGAACCACAAGGGGAGCCCCTGATAGTTCAGTTGGTAAAGAATCCGCCTACAATGCAGGAGACCCCAGTTCAATTCCTGGGTTGGGAAGATCCACTGGAGAAGGGATAGGCTACCCTCTCTAGAATTCTTGGGCTTCCCTTGTGGCTCAGCTGGTAAAGAATCCAAATGCAATGCAGGAAACCTGGGTTCAATTCCTGGGGTGGGAAGATTCCCTGGAGAAAGGAAAGGCTACCCTTTTCAGTATTCTGGCCTGGAGAATTCCGTGAACTATATAGTCCATGGGCTTTTAAAGAGTCGGACATGACTGAGTGACTTTCACTTTCACAGAGTAAGGTCAAACTAAACTAACCAGCAGGAATTTCTTCCCATCTGATTCAATATAGGAAGAAGAGTCTGCCTCAAGTCATGAGAGATTCTCTTAGATTTAATCCAGTACTTGGAACCTGGACCTTGGTAGAAGGGCATTTATCAAAGAATCCAGACCAGATGAACCCTCAAACCCACTATAGTGTGGGTCCAACCCTTCCTGTTAAAAAGGAATGGAATGTGTCCAGCACCCACAATGTCCCTCCTTCCAGGGTTGATCATTAAACTCATTCCAGTCACCTTGCAGAAACTTCTTGGCATGGACTCAATTCATAAAACTCGTAAACCAGTAGACTGTTTGACAGACTTACAAAAAGGCTCAGGTGAGATTTTGTGCCCGGGCACTAATAATATGCAACCTTGATGAGTACTAGGTCACGGTGTCTGCCAAGGGAAGCGAGTCTATCAGCCAGGGCTCCAAGATCAAGCTTTCACCTGCCACTGTGAATTGGCAGCTAAAAAAGTCACTCAGTCACAAAGGAGAAGCTGCTTCTGGTCATCAGTTAAGAGTACATTATGAAGAAACTCTAAAAAGTCTGATGGCATAGAAAAAGTAAACAAAAGATTAATACCCAACATTTATATGCAAGCAATACATCATTAATGATCGTTATAGAGAACTTGCTTAGTTCAAATGAGGTTCCAGAAGACTGGAAGCATTTCACTGTAGCAACAGTATTTATAATAGCCACCCTGGGGAACAGCAGGCCCATCAAGTTGACACAGCTAATATGCAAGGTAATGGAAATAAGCAGAGGTGAAACGGAGCCACACGGACACTGAATTATCTTGGGAGCCAAACTCCATGCAAATAATTAGAGACTGCCCTGTTTATTAGCAGAGTGGAGAGGACATTCCTTAGACACCTTAGGTCACTCTTTAACTTATCATTTGAAACGGGCACATCAAGTCACCCTGCTGCTTACAAATCACAGCAAATAACGTTCTGAGGAAATGCGAGGACAGAGTTTGTCCACGCGGTCTGGGAAGCAGCAGGCTGTTGGAGAAGAGGGTAGCCTCCCAAGTGACTCACCATGCGGCAGTTCTCAATTCACTTACCCTAGCCTTTCATTAGTTTTCCCAACTATAAAATGTGCATAGTGTTGCTTACCCTCCCATCTTACAGTCTGTGCAAAACAAAACAGAAGAGCCCTTGGAAAGTGCTTGGTGGCTTGTAAGACAGGAGAGGGAAAATGCAAACGGCTCAGCGGACCACAGGAGGGCACAGCGGGATTTTGCAAACTGGTGATACATGTCCCTGGAAAAGGCCCTTCAGCTCTTGCCCAGGGTTGCCTTGCAGGATACAGGCCTGATGTCACAGGTCCCCCTGTTTTAAAGCAAAATTGGAAATACTTTTTGTGTGTGTGAGAAATCTCTCAATTTTAAAATGCAGCAATGAAAACAGAGATTTCTAAAACTCTCTTCGTGTAGATGGCATCCTGTTCATAGACTGCTAGTTTGCAACCTCTCCCTAATGGATCATCTAGTATAAGAGCAACTGGGAATTTTATTAGCTGATAATAATAATAATTGTTAACATTTATAAAATACTTACTATGTACTAGATACTATTCTAAAAATTATATGAAGTAGTCCCAAGAAGCCCATGAGACAGCTAATTTCATAATCCCCATTTTACACATGTGGAAACTGGGTGGGATTATCACTGGCTAAAGTTATCTGAATTTTATAGAAGCTTTCATTTTTTTAATTCAGCAGAGTGTAATGTAGAATTCCCCTGCTCTCAACTTTTCGTAACAAAGCCCTTCTCTGTGACTGTTCCAAGGAAATATTTTCCTAAAGCATGATTAGTTGTAGATATTGCCTGTACATAAAGACGGAAAATTTGTTCACATTTCCTCTCATACTTTTCTTTAGCTTGCCCTGACTCATGGAGTTAGTAAATGAAAAAGAACTAACAATTCATTTTCATTTTGTCAAACAATAATCAGTATCGAGGCTGTAAAGAACAAAGAACTTTATTTGGGGTCTTAAGAATTGCAATTCAGGAGACGCTGATTCAGATTCAGGGAAAACTGAAAGTGTATTCTGGGAAAGAGAAGAAGTCTTTAACAAAGTTTGTTAAAGTTGCTAGGTGAGAATAGTGATAGACTCTGATGCAAGTCTGGAAATATTTGTTCTTTAAGGAATCACAAGTTGTTTTAGGGTAAGGGTTTGATAAATAGTTAGGGTGTCACATTATTTTAGGGGAAGAGTCCAATAGATATCTTGAGTAGGACAAGAAATGGTCAAAAGTCAGACTTCATACAGGCTGAGGTCCCACTTGCTCAGTGGTTGCCCAGCTCCATGTCAGAGAGCTCTCTTAGCAATGCCAACTCCATTTTCATTGTCTTCACAGGTTACCTGGGCAGAGCAGGGAGAGACCAGAGGAGACAATGTTTAGCCTGAATTAGCTATTTACTGGAGCTGAACATGGAGTGAAAGAAGTGAGCTACATAATGTCTGTCTTGAGCCAACTTCCAACACAAGGGCACTGAGCGGAGAGGTGGCACGGCAATGTTTCATCTTCTTGTTATCGTGAATTAAAGACTCCAGCAGAAGTCCTTCATCTGGAAAATAATGTCTCGAGGGAGTCTTCAAGTTCAAGAAAGGTATTTCCAAGAAGATGTAGGAATAAAGAAAAGCAGATGCTGACCAGAAAGGTCTCTCTTTCTGTGTGAGCAGTCGGGGGTCAGAATGATGGGACTTCCTCATCCCTGTCCCCTTCTCCCTCAGTCGGCCTTGGGCTGTGTCCTCGCCGCTGATTAGCATGACTGCCAAAGAGTACATGGAAGAAAACTTGAACAGCAATATTCCTTGTGGGACAATTAGCGGAAAATGATCATTTGTTGTGATTATTAGAAAAAGGGCTAACGGTGAAAGACGTTTCTGATGACCTAAAATCACAAAGCCTGCAGGAGCTTGTTGTTTTCCCTTCCTAGCACTCCAATTTTCCAGCATTTTCTATTGCCAGCATTCTCTGGCAGCGTGGGCATGAAGGACCGACCCCCAGGCGGTTGAAGGCAGATAAAAGGATGAGGAGCTGGCCAAGGAAGGTCACGGTGCAGGGAAGTAAAAAATGGAATCTTACCAAGGGTCAGTGTGTGGCACTCGGGGGATTCCGGTGCACGTGAGTGATGGACTTGGGCAGAAGAGAAGACGAAGTGGGCAGCCCAGACGCCGAGGAGCCTCAGCCCATCTCCTCCCTGTCTATGGGGCTCGGGGCCTGCACCCCTCCTCTTCCCGTCCGTCACAGGCTGAGTGCTTCCCCAAGGAATCGGGGAATTAGAACAGGATGTGTGTAACCCCCAAGGGAATCTGAAACAAAAGCAAAACAAGAAAACAAACTTCCCTTCGTGTGCCCTTCACCAGAAGGGCGTTCATTCTGAGAAACAGAGAGAGTTCTTTTAAAATGGCGTTTCCTTGGCCTGTGAGAGGGAACTAGTTAGTGAATTCTCAGAAGCCATGATAAAAGAAGAGTCTCGGGATTATGACAACTTGTAGGTATCTTTGGTATTAACCATGAAAGGAAATGTCAACCATTAGAAAATTCCCCAAAATAGGTTATACTGGGACAGACGGGAGAACAGTATTCATTTGTTTAAAAGGAGCTAAACGCCTACCCTTTGCACCACCCCTAAAATGCAGCCTGTGGGTCTCAAACTTTTTAAAGCAACACATTCGACTGTGTGGGCGTTTACAGAGCCTTGGCGCAGGCCTAGGACTATGCTAGGTCTGCCTCTGCATGACCATTAAGGGAAGGCTTCTTTCACTACCAAAGTCATCACACTGGGGATGGAGCTAGGGGGGTCAGGAGTGGTTTTCAAGAGTCAGACACAACTTGGCCACCAAACCACACCGAGCTTACTTGGGAATTTATGTCTCAGTCCTTGACGTGAGGTGGGAAAACTGTTTTCTATACATTCCAGAAGCCAGCATTTCAGAAGGTGAGGGCATCTCAGGTAAGGAAGAAGTCATGGGGCTTTCAGGCAACGTGCAGCCCATTGCAGGCCCAAACCTAAGGCTCTGTGGAGAACTAGACTGCGTTAAGCAGGGGGACCACTGTGCGAGTGCCATGTTTCTTGCAACTTCCGATGGATTTGGACTGAGGAATAGAGACAGACACAGAGCAAAATGAGCTGAATTGGGAAAAGGGAAAATGGATTCAGAATGTAAAAGCAGGGTTCTCTGATGGGCTGAGGAACTGACACATGGAAAATTTAATGCATTATTGACAAACACATATGCTGGCTGCAAAAATAATTAATACAAGCAGAAAAGAAATAGGAATGAAATGGAGCACAAAGACTTTGACGGAATGGGAAGTGGCCGCTGAAATTGCCAAGCTAATGTCAGAGAGATGATTAAAATTTTCCAATAGAACAGGTGAGTAGGTAGTTAGGAGAGTGGGATGTAAACCGAGAGAGAGTGGATCGTTCTACGAATCTGCACTGAGGTACTAATCAGCACTTTATGTGAAACTTTGCAGCGCACATTTCAGCAGATGGAGGAAGGTCTTAAAAGCTGATAGCTAAACCGAGTCTGACTGTCTTTCTGTTCCATAATAGCCGTCCTTGGAATGGGTACTTGCTCCAAGGGAGCACTGCCGGACCAGTTCTCTGAACAGAGTTCCAGACATCTCAATATGCTTACAAAAGCCACGCATCTGCAAAACTCCAGGACGGAGGGAGAGGAAATGGAGCAGTGGGAGGTCTTGGTCTTCCTGAGTAGAGGTGCCTGGATGAATAGGTTCTAAACAGAAAAACTGGAGGCTCACTAATCAGAACTCAAAGTGAAGATCAAGGAGCAACAAGAAGAAAATCCTCCGCAGGCCAAGCTGTACGCGTGCATGCAGACACGCATGCGCACATTCCTGTGGAAACTGTATTGCTGCCATAACAAAAACAATTAGATGGTGGATTGTGGGCATGTTAAAAGGGAATAATTCTTCATGATCAGAATGACTTTTTCGCTCATTCAACAGAAAAAGACTCTTATTTTTTATTTGTTGGCAAAGCCAAATTAGAAAAAATATATATCTTTACGACCCTGGGAGACAAATGAGTGATACCAAATATCACTAAAAATGCTATTAATCTACAGTGATATAAAATTACCATCTCAGCACAAAGAAAGCCTATATAATCTGAATTTCTCTAGCATCATAAAAACGAATGAGAAGCGAAATTGAGAGTAAGTATGCTTTTGAGATGCCATTAAGAGTTACATGCATTGTTAACAAATGTGGCTGGGCAGAGTGGTGATTTACCTTGAGAAACAAATCTATAGAGACACAGAAGATTTCCAAATGAGACCAGCTCATTGCCCAGCTCATGGGTTGATGAAACCTTTGAGGGTGTCATTCTCCTTTCTTAGGTATTTAAGTGTAGCTGCCTAGTTGTTGACTTTAGGGATTATTTCCCTCTGTTTTCATTTGCTCATTTCCTGCACATTTCAGAAGCCAAAACTAGCTTTGGGTGGGGTGAGGGAGTAACAGGAAAGGGAATACAGGTCAGGGGTTTCTGCTTCAGGCACCAGAGGACCCTGAGTGACACCACTGGGTGACCAGTGAGGACCACAAAGCACTGATGGCTCCGTCACTAGACGACCCTCCCCAAATCTGAACAAAGCCAACCCTCTGTTACTCATCCACTGTCTCATGGCCCATCTAGGGGCGTGGAATATCAGCCTAAATTCTGGGATGCTTCACAAGCCTTTGGAAGAACTGGAAGAGGGAAACGGCAAGGTCAGAAATCCAACAGGAAGTAGAGGGCAGTGGCACTGGGCTAATGATGGGGTGGGAAGCTAATGAGGATATGGAAAGGAAGGGCTGTGTGCCATGTGCTCAGTCGTGTCCAACTCTTTTCAACCCCATGGACTGTAGCCCTTCAGGCTCCTCTGTCTACGGAATTTTCCAGGCAAGAATACTGGGGTGGGTTGCCATTTCTTCCTCCAGGGGATCTTTCTGACCCAGAGATTGAAGCCATATCTCCTGTGTCTCCTGCATTGGCAGGCAGATTCTTTACCCTCTGGACCATGAGGGAAGTGGTATTGGGCTACTGATGGGGTGAGAGGCTAATGAGGATACGGAAAGGAAGGGCTGAGTAACATAAAAAGACAGAGAAATGGAAAACAGGAGGGAAATGAGTGTTTCCACTTCTTCCATATATATCAAAAGAAAAAAGGAAACCTACCACCACAAGCAACACCGCCACTCTGGGGAAGTTTAGAAAGAGACATGTGACGGTTTTCAGTTGGTCTCAAGGGCGGTGTGGGGACAGCATGTTTAGGTGGTAAAGCTTGACCAAGATGCTACCAGTAACCTCAGTTTCCTGCCAGCCAGAGGAATGTGCAAGGAGTGAGCGTGTGTGTGTGCTCAGTCACTCAGTCGTGTCTGACTCTTCGCAAACCTATGGACTGTAGCCTGTCAGGCTCCTCTGTCCATGAAATTCTCCAGGCATGAAAACTGAAGTGGGTTGCCATTTTTTACTCCAGAGGTTCTTCCTGACCCAGGAATCATACCCATGTCTCCTGCATCTCCTATATAGGCAGGCAGATTCTTTATTACTGCTGCACCACCTGGTAGCTATGGCTTTTTCCTTTTGGTGGGTCATCTTCTTCTACAAAAGTTTTAACATGTATGTTGCAATACTACATGCAGGAAGGATGAGGAGGCGTTCTTATTTAGAATCCCAGTTTATTAATGGGAAAATACAGTCATGAACTTTATAGTCTCCTGCCCAGGGGCACATAATTAGATCAAAGTTAATCCAGAAATAGAGTTGAAGTCCCAGTCCAGCCCACTGTTGTTGCTATGAAACTGAACTAGGCACCAATTCCTAACATCCCTGTTGGCAGAGATCCCCTGAGAACACAGAGATGCTGGGCACAGCCTTTTGTATCCCAGCAGAAGTTTTAGGAACAGATCCTCATTTGTAGCACCTGAAGCTTAATTCATGGGGCACTCTTTCACAGTGTGGAATTTTCACAGTAAGAAATTCCTTTTCTTAAAAGAATTTTAAAATATGAATGTAAAGTCATGTTTGAATGAGAAAATTAATTTGAATGAGTAAAGAAATGGCATCAAATCAGAAATTTTCTAAAACTGACAAATATCACAGATTTCCAAAAACTTCAGAAAAATAACACTATATTTTTATTGTCTGATATAGATCTATAATGCTTGTTCCTCTACCTTATTTTTTTTTTTGCCTTCACACTCTTTGATTGCCTCTTTCTGTGATGACAATCTTTTAATATTTCCTAGAAAGGAGATGGACAAGTAATTCAGTCTTTCCTCTAGCATGGTTGATCAAAATGCATTTATTACTGAGAGTTTCAAAAGGTGACTTTTTGCTTGAGTCTTTTATTGGCAATGTCACATCTGTAAAGTCTTCATCAATTTCTTGCTTGAAAAGTGTTTCTTACCTGAGGCCATAGATTTGGAGACTGTAACCCTCTAATGGAGCTGGGAGCCTCACCCCCTCCACTACCCCCAGTCTTAGGTCCTCACCTTCTCTTTCTCTCCAAGTCTGACCTGAAGAAAAAGGTCAAGACACCAGGTGGGCCATGAAGCCCACATCAAAGTGGTAATGAGCTGTGGCTGGTTCGAGTACTTTCCCACTGAAGGCAGAGATGGGTCAGGCTGCTCAAGTTTCTTGCCAGAAGAAGCTGTCATTATGGGGCCAGGCAGATGGAGAGGTTGTGCTTAGCCTGCCAGTGCAGCTAGCAGCCCCGGGACCACTGCAGGCAAGAGCAGTGATGCCCCCAGGCAGAAGCATTGCTCTTTGTCCTCTAGCATAGGTAACTGTTCTGCCCTGTGGGCTGGAGCCTTGGAAAAGACCTTGAATTTTCAGCTTCTTCAGCTATGCTGTGAATCCGTCTCTAATTTGCCCCAGCCACAGTAGGAAATGGGCTTCCCTGGTGGCTCAGAGGGTAAAGAATCCGCCTGCAATGCGAGATACCTGGGCTTGATCCCTGGGTTTGGAAGATCCCCTTGAGGAGGGCATGGCAACCCACTCCAGTATTCTTGCCTGGAGAATCCCCATGGACAGAGGAGCCTGGCAGGCTACAGTCATGGGGTCGAAAAGAGTTGGACACGACTGAGCGACTAAGCACAGCATAGCACACAGCGCAGTACGAAATAGAAGGCTTGCTTTCAGAGCCTAGTTTTCTCCTTGGAGCATTTCCTGTTTTTGGAATGTAACTGCAGTGGAAAGTCACAGATAAGGTGTTTACAGTATTAAGTTTCGAAGTTCAAAAGAAGTTTTCTAACCTACCAATAAGAAACTATCAAATTGTGATCAATCTTGTTAGAGGAAATACTCAACTATCTTTCTGTTCTCTCGGTAGTAAATATTACAACACTGTCATGTGAAGAGTGAATCAGAGTATACAACTAAAAAGAGTGCAGAAGAAATGTATTGTGGTGGTATGGCCCCTCAGCAGCCCCAGAACCATAAGACATACCTCCACCCATGAGATACTCCCAACCCTATGGGGACTTATTCTTGGCTTCCTACAAGAGGTCATTAAGAAATGTTTTCCTTTCAAATAAATGCCTGGGAACCTGGGAACCATCTAACCCCATCTAACCAGCTAACCCTTGAGTAACTAAATTTATTTGAGAAACACTTAAAACAAAAGACTTGAAGGAACATAGCTGCAATTGTGGGACTTCATGGAACCAGAAGGGAAGATAATGTGAGGCTGGAGAATTTCCCCTTAATTAAGCAGAAAAATAGGCACATCCATCAGATGTATGTGTAAAGTCAACCCCAAGTCTGAACTTAGCAGGTTTTGATCATCTACTAGCTGTAACAAATTTCACAACCTTTTTATTAGTCCTGGTTTCATCACGAGTTAGAAAGGGAATGATGCTATAGTTATACTCGACTTGAAAGATTTGAAAGCACCTATCACAGTGCCCTACATATGGTGCTTAAATAAATGTTCTTGCCTTCCCATGGCTTTACAATATAGGCTCTTGAATTTTACAGATGGTTTTCTATGATGTCTTTCATCTTTACTAAATGCTCCTTTTATGTAACTTGAGTTCCTGCTGACACCCAAGAGACCCCATTGTTTTTAAAACCTTACTAATTTCTGACTTGTACTTTATCTTCTTCACCCAAAGACCAAACCCTGAACTCGCGCTTCTACTCTATAATGCCTGTTCTCTGTGATGTTGACACTAATCCTTAGAATAAATGAGCTGACAATGTTAGATCATTTCTTCATATAGCTTTTGATGTTCAATCTTCCTAGAAAAATGACTACACGTCTCAGAGGGAGTATAAGTCACCACGATACATACCTATAACTTTTTCTGCTACTCAGACTTCTCCAGGCTGTACATATTTCTAATTCTAAGAGTGCCTGTGAACAGTCAGGAGACATGCACTTACATAGTCAATGGTATAGGTGATCAGAGAGCACGTGCATGGTTATTCTGAACCCTTTCCTTTGAAATGGATGCTTTAATACTTCAAAGTTCTCTGATACTCAGTGACATACTTTTCCAGACCTCTTACTAAAGTACATGGATGTTAGGGTCTGCACTAGAGCTTTTATCTGCTCTTGGCTGTATCTTGCTCACTTATTTATTTTTTTAAAAAATTCTTTGTCTGCTTGTAGAGGGGCAAGAGGCTGGGGACAAGAAGGTAGGTAAGGTAGAATTCTGGTTCAAAGCAAGCTGATTTAAAAGTAGTGATTACCTTTGAGATACTCAGCCTTACTCTCCATCTGAGATAGTTGTTTTCAAAAGTGAAAGGGATGGCTAGAAATCAATGCGCAGGCCTTTTGGGAATGTAAAAGTGATCAATGTGGGCACAGTCCATATCAGCAGAGCCTCTGATTGCAGAGGGAAAGGATACCAGGGCTTCCTTCAAATTGATCTGTGTTTCCAAACTTGAACAGGTAAATGCTTGCAGAAATTTTAACTTGTGCAAAAGGGCTTGTGGTGTTAGCATAGTACTTTGAGTTCTTTGGAGTCAAGGCAATGGCTAGATTTTCCTTGCTAATAAATAGTTTGGTCACAATGTTGTATCCAATTCCATTATCTGTTCTATGCATACAAGTTTCTTTGGTTTATAGCAGACTATTTTGTATAAAAGTTGTTTAAAAATCATGATCAGGGCTTCTTTGGTGGCTCAGTGGTGAAGAATCCACCTCCCAATGCAGGAGACACAGGTTCGATCACTGGTTGAGGAAGATTCTACATTCCATGGAGCAACTAAGCCCATGCACCACAACTATTGAGCCCGTGCTCTAGAGCCTGTAAGCCACAACTACTGAGTTTACACGCCACAACTGCTGAAGCCTGTGGGTCATAGAGCCCATTCTCCACAACAGGAGAAGCTGCAAAACTGAGAAGCCTGCACACCGCAACTAGGGAGTAGCCTCTGCTCACCACAACTAGAGAAAAACCTGAGCAGCGATGAAGACCCAGCATAGCCAAAAATAAACAAATAAATAAAATGATTTTAAAAATCATGATCAATTGCTAAGAGGTGTCCTCATAAGCAATAAATCCATGTCATGACCATAGAAATAAACAGGCTGTTAAAAATAACTTGACCATTGAAGTAAATAGACTATTCCAATTAAACCTTAGGAGTAACTTAATCTAATCTGGTCGTTTGACAGATGAGAGTACTGAAGCCCAAGCCAAGCCATTCATGTGATTTGGTCAGAGAAAGTTAGTAGCGAATAGTATTAGCATCCAGGTGTTCTGAGGTCTGCTTGAAACCAAGATATTTTTTGATGTGATAATACTTGTACACCACACTGGAATAAACTGGGGGGACTTGAGGACATCTACGTGGGCTAGGTGAAAATATTTATTACATTTTCTTTAAATTTTATTACTATGATAATAAAAATAAAATGTAGGGTGTTAGAGATGGATGTTAAATATTGAATTTGTATAAAAGCCTCAAATAAAATCTTTTCCAAAATTTGTAATGAGAAATTTGAGCTTGCTTTCATGCACATAACTGTTTCATACCAAGTTTTATATTTGAAATGGCTACAAGCAAGTCCTGATCAAGTCTTTTTAATGATCTCTTCAAATTCTTGATAGTCACCATTGATGAGAAACTTTGTTCCCACAAGTAAGTGATAAAAAATTTAAAGCTATTTTTTACAGCCATTCAAAAATTTACAACAGTTGAAATTGTCTTTAAAGAGTTGAAGAGCTCTTCTTTTTTATTTTCTTTCACCAATGTAAATGTTGAAAATGTCTTTTGTTAATGGAAATGGATTTCATATCCAGTCAAACATTTTTGTTCTAAGAATCTCAAAAGAAAGATGCTTGAACGTGCCGAATGTCCATGCAGCCATGAAACGCTCACCCTGCCACTGTGTGGACTCTGTTAAAGGGCACAGGGACTTCCCTGGTGGTCCAGTGGCTAAGACTCCTCACTCCCAATGCAGGGGGCCCAAGTTTGATCCCTGGTCAGGGAACTAGATCCTACGTGCTGCAACTAAGAGTTTACATGCTACAACTATGAAGTAGTGCAGCCAAATAAATAAAATTTGTTTTTTGAAAGGGCATGTTTAAATGGGCTTAAGTATCCTAGATATATGCAGAAAGAGGTACAGGGCTGCCTTTAGAGCTATGCCTTGCAGGAGTCCCACCTGGCCTCCTCGACTCCCCATCTTCCACTCTCAGTCCAGGCTTGGACTGCACGTCACTCTCCGGGAACATAACCCAAGCATCTCTTCAGCCCTCTGTCCACAGTGGGCGGCAGTGTACTCTGCAGTGGACCCTTGAGGTATTCAGTAAAGAGCACCTTCTTGGGAGCGCTCAGTGCCCTGCGGAGAAGCTCATGGAGTCCGCCATCTCCAGGGACTACGGGGATGCTGTCAGAACCCTCACATTGCCCTTGATTAGTCCTGGACTGACAACCACCTGGGGACCTCAGTTACCCCAGAGCATAGGGGTTGAGGGTTCACTAGATCACAGTATACCTGTAACCTCTTTGAGCACAGCAATCAGGAAGCCCAGAGAGGTACCAATGCAGCCCGGGTCTGCAAGTAACAGACCAAGACCAGAAAGGAACTGTCCACCAGTCAATCTGCGCTCTCCCCCCTTTCCAGGGTGTATTTTCCATTAATAATATGCCACTATACCTACATCCAATATACTGGCCAATATACCATCCTTTAGCTGAAGGTAATTTCTCTCCAGTTCTGCTGCTGGACCAGCAAATGTGGTAGGTTTATGTCTCCCACCTAATAAATGATGGTTCTGGAAATTCATACAATCAGGATATAATTGAAATTTTATTTTACAAATAAATTATTATACTTAATCCTATTATACCCACTGTGTGATCACAGAAGTACTACTGCTTCCTTCCCCTGAATGCTCAATGTCAGTGAGAACTGCATCACTGACCACTTTTCTATTTTTTTATAGAAAAATAAAATCAAGCAATTTCTTTTATCATTTTTTTCACCCAAACTCCATTCATTAGCTGACTTTGCATATGCTCCATCCATTTCAATTCCCCTTGGCTGAGCAGTTTATGTTGTAAAGAGCTGCAGCCTGCACTAAAAATGCCCTTCTTCCATCTTTCTTAAAAAAAAAAACAAAAAAAAACACATCTTTTTTTCTGTGTCTGGTAAGAAGTGCTGAGTGGACAGCCCTGGTGGCTTCTGTTTGTACTGTGAGCAACTGTGGCACAAATCAGTACCAAGTTTCTCTTGATTTCTGCCTGGAACAATATTATCCTGCAGGGACCCACTCTGGGGGTCCAGAGGCTGATATATTCCTTACTGTCATATGTATGTACGTAAGAGAGCAATTTTAGCCCCTCTGATGCTGCCAGAAGCACTGGACAGTGATGAGGTGGCACCATGCCACCATATGCTTTTCATAAGCCATCAACAGCACACATTTACCTAGTGCCTACTGTGTACGATTCTATCTCCTAAGTTTATGTACTAAGCACTGTGTACTAAGTGGGCTTTCCCCTTGGCTCAAGCGGTAAAGAATATGCCTGCAACAAAGGAGATGCAGGTTTGATTCCTGAATCAGAAGGATCCCCTGGAGGAGGAAATGGCAAGCCATTCCAGTATTCTTGCCTAAAAAATCTCATGGACAGAGAAGCCTGATAGGCTACAGTCCATGGGGTGTACTAAGTATATGTGCTAAGAATAGAAGAAATATTCAATATTTGTTGAGCATTTCCTATGTGCCAAGCACTAAATCAAATGTGTTATGCATGCATTGTCTAATTAGGCCTCCCTCACTATGATCCTTTGCTGGCAGAGTAATGTCTCTGCTTTTCAACACCCTGTCTAGGTTTGTCATCGCTTTCCTGCCAAGAAGCAGTTGCTTTCTGATTTCATGACTGTAGTCACCATCCGCAGTGATTCTGGAGCCCTAGAAGAGGAAATCTGTCAATACTTCCACCTTTCCCCCTTCTATTTGCCATGCAGTAATGGGGCCGGATGCCATGACCTTAGTTTTTTTAATATTTAGTCTTAAGCTGGCTCTTTCGTGCTCCTCTTTCACCCTCATCAAGAAGCTCTTTAGTTCCTCTTTCCTTTCTGTCATTAGAGAGGTGTCATCCATACATCCGAAGTTGTTGATGTTTCTCCCACCTATCTTGATTCCAGCTTGTAATTCGTCCAGGCTGACATTTCTCATGATGAGATCAGCATGTAGGTTAAACAAACAGGGTGACACAAGACATCCCTGTTGTAGTCCTTTCTCAATCTTGAACCAGTCAGTTGTTCCATACAGGGTTCTAACTGTTGCTTCTTGACCTGCATACAGGTTTCTCAGGAGACAGGTAAGATGGTCTTGGCAGGAAAGCAATGACAAACCTAGACAAGGTATTGAAAAGCAGAGACATTACTCTGCGCACAAAGGTCTGTATAGTCAAGGCTATGGCCTTCCCAGTGGTCATGTACGGTTGTAAGAGCTGGACTGTAAAGAAGGCAGAATGCCAAAGCATTGATGCATTTGAACTGTGGTGCTGGAGAAGACTCCTGAGAGTCCCTTGCACAGCAAGGAGATCAAGTCAGTCAATCTTAAGGGAGATCAACCCTGAAGGAGTGATGCTGAAGTAGAAGCCCAGTATTTTGGTTATCTGATGTGAATAGACGACTCATTGATAAAGTCCCTGATGATGGGAAAGATTAAGAGCAGGAGAAGAAGGCATCAGAGGATGAGACTGGACAGCATCACTGATGCAATGAAAATGAACTTGGGCAAACTCTGGGAGATGGTGAGGGACAGGGAGGCCTGGCGTGCTGAAGTCTATGGGCTTGCAAGGAGTCAGACACAACTGGGTGATTGAACAACCACAACACTCTGATCCAATGCAGGCTTTATTGTTATCCCCACTTTATGCTTAAGCATATTCCCAAGATTATGGCACCTCTCTAAAAAGGTACTCCCTAGTTACTTTATCTACTGCAAGTACCTTTTTCTCCATCTTAGCTCCTGGTTTTTTCTTTATAATGCTCTACACATTTTTTAATTTATTTGTTCATTTATTGGATTTTTTGCCATCTCTCTCACTAGAATGTTATGCTGCATGTGGCTAGAAGTTGTTTATCTTTGGTTTTACTGCCTAGCAGAGTACCTGGACACACAATATGATTTCAGGAAGTGTTAGACGAATGGATGCCTGAATGAATGAGTGAGTGAATGAATACAATTGAAAGGAAGAAATTAAGTTGTCTTGCTCAAGCTCATAGAGCTAGTGAGTGACAGAGCTGGGATTCAATATCCACTTGCTTAAGCACATCTATACTCTTCTAAATATACGACAATTTTATCAGGAATTTGGAGTCTAGCCACAGAAAGCAATACAGGGGACTCAGGGGGTCTGCACCCAAGAGAAAAGCTATTTTCTTGGGTGTGGTCTGGAACTACTTCCTATTTTAGAACTTGATAGATCCTCCACTGAATGTATGTTAAGATACCTTCTAAATGTACTGATCCACCGACCACATCACCCTTTCTCATTCATTTTTTATTTCTTTCCTCCACTTCCCTTTGTGCTATCATCATCCTAAAATGATACAGTGGAATTTCCATAGAAGTAATAGCTTAGCTGTGTTCTTCTTCCAGCAGGGCTGGGTCATTTGTTGAAGCCATTGAAAAAAAGACCCCTCCCCTCAGCATCATCAAGATAGCTTTATGGGTACTTAGAGTGGGCACTGGGCCAACTAGAACTCTGAATCACCTGCATAAAGTAGAATGTCTCCGCAGCCCATCAATACGTGCATTCAAATGAGGTCCCATTAACATTATCTCAAATGACTTTCTCTCAGCCCTCCCTGCTCCAACCTCTGCCAAACTTCCCAGTAGATTCCTGGGCATCCCCAAAGAGAGTATGGCCTAGCTCGCACACCTTTCACGCAAGTCCCCTAACACTCCAGTATCTTCTATTCCTCCACTCATGACAAAGCTGGAGGGAACCTCACCATGGTAGCAATGGATGAAGCCCATGATGGAACAGAGTTTGTAACCCAGGTGATACCTCTCTCACTCACCAGTCTGCAAGAAGCCAAAGCTCTCTGGGCTCCTGAGCATGAGGGTCCTCACCCAGGTTCTGTGCCTCATTCAGTGTGCCCAGGAGGGGCCACTTTGGGGTCCAAATAGCAAAGTCTCTCATGAAATTAGCTCTTTCAGCTTCTCCCATCAACCAACAACCCAGCCCAGGGAATCAGTTGCAGGCAGAGTCTAAACCATGTCTTCAGTTCTCCATGTCTCTGCTGCTGCTGCTGCTGCTGCTGCTAAGTCACTTCAGTTGTGTCCGACTGTGCGACCCCATAGACGGCAGCCCACCAGGCTCCTCCGTGCCCCTCTCAAAGCCATGCAACACAAAACAAAACAAAATGAAACAAAGAAACCACCATCAAGAACAATACTAGCACACTCTGTTTCCTTGCTCCAAAAACAAGAGCCCTCCTGGATTCCGATGTATACAAAGTTGTACCCAGAATAGTCACTGGTACATGCTGGTATATGTATATTCTTGGAGGCCCAGAGTAGCCTCTCCTGTTCCACAAGCTACCAAAATCTCACCCTTGCTCTATTTTCAGCTATAGCATCATGCTACCAGGCACCAAAGGTCTGCTCCATATGAGAGCCCCACCATTAATTACTCAGGGACACCACCATGCCACTAACTCTCTGTGTCCTACAAACACTATACAATGCATATTCCTTGTCTCCTTTGCCTGCTCAGTCAGCAGTTTTGCTTATGTCTGTTACCTACAGCTGCAAATGTTACATAACAAACCACCCCCGATGTTGGTGGCTTAAAGAACAACTGTTTCTTCTCACTCATACATGGGGTTTGTCTGGTCCAGGCTTGATTCAGTTGGCCTTGATCTCAGTCTACAGATTGGATCGAGATCTGCCATCCAGGCTTGTTGTCATCCTCATTCAATCACAAGGCTGGCCTTGGCATTTTCTTCTCATGGCAGAAACATGAGAAGGGCCAGCCCGACTGTACTAGCAGCTTTCCAGTCTTTGCTTCTGTCATGTCTGTTACCATCCCATTGAGCAAAGCAGGTCACGTGGCCAAACCCAGCATCAGTGGAGCAGGAAGGTACAACCCCGTGTGAAGGTATGGAGGGCCAGGATTTGGGGGGCAGGAGTGAATATATGATGAATAATCACCTAATGTACCACATACCCACATCTAAATGCACAGGGTCAGTAAACATGCCGTCAGGAGGAAGTCAAGATTTGGCCTGAGACTGTCTGCTCTAAGAAGGTTGCGTGAAAGAACACGCGCACCTCTTATACAGTGCGAATAGTTCAATCGAAGCGTTGCCATTTGACATCTTGGTCAGCGACTGGATGATCTTGCTTGAAACAGTCACGACTTGCCCAGTGAGGGACCCTGGTTTCTAGAACCAATGCAGTCTTGTCACTAAAGAAGTCATACCTTCTTTCTCTGATTTAGTATTGCATGCTATTTGAATTGCCTGGGCTCCAGAACCTTCTGTTTACTTTCTGTCTCCCCATCCCAGGCCCATTTTCAACTCCCCTGTGTTCATACTTTTCTCCTTGTCCCAGACTACGTCTGGAGAAGCCTGTGATGGCTTTGTAAACTCAAAGGAAGAAGAAACAGAGGTCCCTTCCTAACTCCCTCCTTCTTCCAGTTCAAAGGACATGTGTCGGGGGAGATCGCTCTCTCTGTATATGATACACCATGTTCAGTAACCACATGCACAGCACTTGCCCTCCTGCAGTGGGGGAAGTTTCCAGCACTATGCTGGGGGCCCCTCTGGCCTTTATTTTTCTGCATTTTACCTTTGTCCTCAAATAGTCACAGAGATGCTTTCTTTTACAGGAACAATGGCATAGAATTTAGTCACATGTTTAATTCTTCAAAGTCAATATTTGCAAAAAAACACATAAGCACAGCATGATACTGCCTTGGAGTTGTTGATTAATCCCTTTCTGAGGCTTCTCTTCTTTAAGTTTCTTTTTTATTTTCAGCTCGTCATTAGTCCCGTAATGGGGTGTGTACCAGTTTGTGTGAGTACATTATCTTGTTGCCCTAAAGCCTGGTAAAGACTATAGTGAACATTCATTCTGGGTGTAGACTTCCTCCTTCCCATCTTTTCCAGGAAGAATAATAAGAGTGACTTAATCCCGCATCCTTGGGAGATAGAAAGCAGCCATAGATGGCTAAGAGAAGCCATATTGGGACTGATGTAATCTGCACTCAGGATGAGGAGGAAGTTGGTCACCTGTTTAAAAGTGAAAGCTAAACATGACCATGAAGTAAATAGCTCTTTGGTACCCATTTCATGTACAAAGAAAAGGAAGCACGTGGATAGACTAAATAACAAAAGAGAGTCACACTGAATTAGTGGGAACTTTAAATGAACTTTAGGAATCTCTGCTTCTCAAAGCATTGAACTCCTCTTTTGAGACTTAGCTGCTGCTGCTGCTAAGTCGCTTCAGTCATGTCCGACTCTGTGCGACCCCATAGATGGCAGCCCACCAGGCTCCCCCGTCCCTGGGGTTCTCCAGGCAAGAACACTGGAGTGGGTTGCCATTTCCTTCTCCAATGCATGAAAGTGAAAAGTGAAAGTGAAGTCTCTCAGTCGTGTCTGACTCTTCGCAATCCCCATGGACTGTAGCCCACCAGGCTCCTCCTCCCATGAGATTTTCCAGACAAGAGTACTGGAGTGGGTTGCCATGAGACTTGGCACCATGACTCTTTCACTGCACAAATCCCCTTTTACATGGCGTTTAGATAGGAGCAAGAAGTGGAATTGAGAAAATATCAGAAAAGTTCTGTTCTGTAAGAGAAAGATGAGCCACTTCAGTCTCCTACCAATTTTCTATTCCTCCCCTCCTAAGAGATTAAACAGATATTAATCACAAATCTGGCCCACTGGTTTTCCAGCCCATCCGCTACACCATGGGATAGGGAATTTTCGTTTTTGTATGTCGGTTTATATGATCACTTATGTAGCCTGCAGACCACAGAGAAATGAAGCATTGGTTTCTTTCAAATATTAGGGCTTTACTGTATTTTGTTTTCACTTCCAAAAATGTAGTCTGAGTATCTTAGCTTTGGATCATTAAGTGGCAAAAAATTAGCCCAGAAACATGGCTCATAGAACTTGGGACAATTAGAGCTTCTTGCAAAGCTGAAAGGAAAAGCTTTTGAGTCAAGGCCATTCATCAAATTTCAGATAAAATGAAAATTCCTTTAAGTTTTGTAAAATCTGTTTGCTTGGCAAGAAATAAAAAAATAGAAACCAATGGAAAAACCTAAAATTCATTCAGACAGGCTTTTCTGGACAAAGGCCTTTAGCAGGTTTCTGCTTGTTACTGGAGCCAGAACATCTAATGTCCACTAACTCTTGGGTCCTCTTTATTCCCAGAGCTCACAGTCTGCCTGTGTCTAATTCCCCTGTACCAGCATATCTGTTAATATCCCAAGTGGCTTCCTTTACAGCCGCATGATCATCTGTGTATTATTAACTAACCGCAAATTGAAGTCATTACTTGGTGCTTAATTTTATGTAACATTTCTTTGTAATGTGTACAAAAGAAATTTGTTTTTATAGGAGTTTGGTAAATAGCATGTGCCATGATTAATTAGAGAATATAATGGATCTGTTGATTTGAAATTAAATTAAATGCAACAATCTTCTCTAAAAATAATTTCTTAAATGACATTTCAAGGTGTGTGAGCCTTTAAAAAGAAGTGAACATCCTGCATCCATAGTCTTTATGCCTGTCCTAGATCTATCTGTTGGATTTTACCTGCTAAAGGACTTGCTTTTATTTTTCTCAAATAAAAAGTGTGCCTGGAGCACTCTAAGAAACAGCAACATTCAAAGAGCAATTTTTAATCCTTTTTTGGGGGGAGAAGGTAGAGTGTATAAATGAATAAACTAACAAATAAGCAAATCCTTAATTACTTGGAGGTCAGTTACAGTTCAGTATAGTTCATTCCTATGTATGTATGTATGTGGAAGTCACTCAATCTTATCCAACTCTTTGCAACCCCATGGACTATACAGTCCATGGACTTCTCTATGCCAGAATATTGGAGTGGGTAGCCTTTCCCTTCTCCAGGGGTCTTCCCAACCCAGAGATTAAACCCAGGTCTTCCACATTACAGGCAAATTCTTTACCAGCTGAGCCACAAGAGAAGCCCTATACCTTCGCATACCTGATGCGAAGAACTGCCTCTTTGGAAAAAACCTTGATTCTGGGGAAGATTGAAGTCAGGAGGAGAAGGGAACGACAGAGGTTGAGATGGTTGGATAGCATCACCAATTCTATGGACATGAGTTTGAGTAAGCTCTGGGAGTTGGTGATGGACAGGGAAGCCTGGCATGTTGCAGTCCATGGGGTCACAAAGAGTCGGACACAACTAAATGACTGAACTGAACTGATAGTTCATTCCCCTCCAGTTACAGGCTCTCTTCCTTGTCTTTATACACACCAAGTGCATTCCTGCATCAGGGTCTTTGCACTTACTCCTTCTGTCCAGACATCTTTCTGCCTGGGTTTTCATGTGACTCAAATCTCAGGGACTTCTCTGGCCATCCAAGCTAAGGAAGATCCTTACCCCAGTCCCTCTCACATCATTGTTTAATGTTTTATTCACAAAACAAATCACTCTGATTATTATTTGGTTTTGTGTCTGTTCATTGCTTTTCCTCTGTCTCTTTCTATAGAAGACAAGATCCTTGAGAATGGAAACTTGCTGCCTTATCCTCCTTATATCTCGAACACCTAGAACAATGCCTGACATATTAGTTAGTGCTTAACAAACCTTTATGGAACCAAAGAATGAATTGAATTGTTCTCACCAGCCCCTTTAACTATGTTCTTAATGGAGAGAAAGCACAATTGGCTGTAAAGTTTCCCGAAGAAACAGAAAATAGAAATTCAGTATTTGTTGGCTAAGTATGAGATGCACTGGAAGGAAATGAAAAATTAAAATGTGAACAAGTTAAATGACAGGAAGAGCAGAAACAAAGGCTGGTACTAATTGCTTAGTTTGCACAAACACAAAATATCAACCGGGAAGTGAAACCTCCAATTAGTTGGCACCTTCTTTATAAATCCAACAACCAGTTTGAGTTATTCCCATTAAAATAACTTAACCAAGACACTGTCTTTGCTGATAGTAAATTAAAAGATCTGAATATTCTTTCACCTTTCTTATATTTAAGACAGGATTCTTGGGGTTGATGCGATGTTTCACAGTGTAGAGATAAAAGGAAGCATGAGATGAGGTTGCTGCAGCAATGCAAGAGTTTCTGACACAATAAGAACTGAGAGGTATAGATTTCCATGTGAGTTATCATATCATATTTATAGTTTGTCTTCAAGATACACTGAAGTCTCTCTTTCTCCCCAGGCTCCTATGCCTTTTAAAACTCTTCTCAACTCAACAAGAAGTCTACATCAAACAATGGAGCTAGCCTACTAATATTAATAAGATTTTATTCTCCAATTGTAATTAGGATCCAGAAAATATCTATATTCTGATTTTCTCAATGTGCTTAGGGTGAACAGAAGTCTCGGTGACAGTGTGCCGTAAGTGACAATTTCCTTGTGTTCAAATCCTATCTCTGCCACTTACTAACTGCAAACTTTGCCAAGATATTAATTTCTCTGAGTCTCAGATTTCTCCTCTATAAAATGAGCCTGATGTAACTCCTGTGGATTAGATGTAAAGCACCTGTTTTCACGTAATTGTACATGTCAAATTTTGTACTTACTACTTTTTGACTTTCAGTTGTAATATAGAGAGTTATTCCTATGCCAGATTTTAGAGAAATTCACCCAGTTTTTTTTTTTACATATTATTTTTAACCTGTAAATTTCCCAGTCATTCAAAAGTTGTCCTGGTATACACAGAAATATCTCTTTGCATATAACTATCCAGTTGTCCTAATACCACTTATCAAAAAGTATATCTTGTCCTCACTAATTAGGGATGCCCTTTTACTTTACACTAAATTTTTATACGTAGGTAGGTCTATTTCTGAATTTTATGCTCATCTGTCTATTCATGCATTAATACCAAAGTGATTTAATTATATAAGTTTATGATATGTTTTAATATTATGTATTTTTTTTTTTAAATTTTGAGGAGTTTCCTGGCTATTCTTGCATGTTTATTCTTCCAATCATACTATAAAATCAATGTATTTGGCTCTAGGAAAAAACTTAATAGCATTTTTATTGGAATTTTATGCAATTGTTTAAATAAATATAAGAAAAACTAAGATCCTATTACAATGTTGAATTTTTCTATGAACACAGTTCATCTTTCCAACTAAGTTTAATTTTATGTCTTCATGACTGCTTATAACTTTCTTAATATAAGTTTTGAATACTTCTTGTTAAACAATATTTTATTTTGTTTATAACTACCAGACATTTAGTCTTTTCTTCCATTATGTCTAACTGGTTTTTGTTTGTGTCTCTTGATTCAATAATCATACTGTAGTAGTATTAATATTGTTCTTCTGAAACTTTTGTGTATGTATTAGTAACAAAAATGTGTGTGCATGTGTCACTGAGAACTGGGATTTGTAGCTTTGGTGAGAGCAGGCACAGATGTTAGATCAATGAGAGTAAGTAAAAATCCTGTAGTTCTGAAAATGAATGAGGTAGCTAACTAACTCATTATATGTTTTATATTTTAAAAGTACTCATTTTCTAGTTCTGCCCACTGGAAAAGCCTGTAAACAAGGACTAGCCCAACAGCAATGAGCACTTCCAGAACCCTGATTGTGTCTGTAAATTCTATTTCCCACCAAAAGAAAACAAACCTCTTGGAAAGACAACTGATTCTGGGTGTGAGGCAGGAAGTTTATTAAATGAGTCGGGACTATCTTGTCATATCAGTAGCAAGGAAATGATGGAAAACTACTAGGATTCTGTCCAAAGAATTTGGGTGCCAGCTTAAAGAAGATTCAGCTGACTAGAGATGGAATCATCTGAGCATGAGTAGGATGATAAATGCAATGAATTGAAACATATCAGGTATATTTAAATCAGTAGGACACCAAAAAAAACTAAACCCATTAATCACTTTTAGAGGATGCTAAGGGAAACAATCCAATGTGTTAAAAAAAAAAAAAAAAAAAAAAGATCTCCAAGTAATGGAAGAATCAAGGGGAACTTTCTCTTTGCAGAATTTTTTTCAACTAGTAAACAAATAAGGAGTGACAGAATTAGGATATTGCCATTTGCAGCCTCTTAATGAATTAATGGATCTGGGCAATGACCACCACTGGCTGTTGACATCACCAAAGAGACAATCAGGCATTATATACCTCCTAATAGAAGTGCAAAACTCTATGTGTCAAATACTCTTGACAAAATAATTGAACCTGAATCTTATCAAGCCTCTAGATCTAACTACCAATTTACAGCTTACAATGGCAAAGGAACATATTAAACAACATCACAGGGACATGATCAACAAAATTCAAATTGTTGGAAACCCCAGGACAAACAGCCAGTCTCTTCAACAATAACAAACAGCCAAATGAACAAAATTGCAAGGAACGAAAACAGAGAAAGAAATGGTGGGGAGACCTATAAATGTTGTTGACTTGCAAATGTATTTATTTGATCATTTCTGAAAAGGCAGGGTAGAATAAATCCATTTTCTTATAGTACCACTGTAAACAGACTGAATTTCAGAGCTCTTAGTTTGCTTTACAAACTTCTGAAGAGTGAACATAAGCAACTTAGCAAGCTTTTTCCTTCCCCTCCAGGTTCTTCTGAACTTGGAGGTGGGGATGTGCTGAGGGGGTGTGCTGCTTGGGGAGGAAGTGGTGATAATTGATGCTAAATAACATATGGTTGAACTTGCCAAACTCTTTCTACCTCCTCCCATAGGCAATAGGAGGACTTGGCTTATTCTTTAACTAAAGTCATTTAGTAAGCAAGTTAAGTTTATCAAACACAGAGAATGGAGGGAGGCTTCCATTATAGATAATTTCCAAAGGTAGGAATGAATGAAACCCCGAGCTTAATTATTCAGCCCTTTCTTTTGCTGTCCAGAGTGAAGTATGCTTGCAATGGAGCTCAGCTCCTTGGTCCACTGAGTCATTGATATAATGCACTCAGTACCTTTGACTAAAATGTGTTGCAAAAGTCATCTTTGGATGGAGTAGTTAGTTTATTATAATGATGATACTATACAAGGAAAATTAAAGCAGTAAGCAGCAGACAGTGACCCTTTCCTCTTGAACCCCAATGATCACTCCACTCGTGTCAGCTTTATAGTCCAGGTCGACTCAACTGGGAGAGCAGAGGGTGAGCTCAAAGAAAGAGGGGATCTTTTCCCGGATTTGTGGAGCACAATTCAGAGCTTCCTGGATCCCAGCATCCTTACCTTTGCAGTTGAAGAATTATGGGGGATTGAAAGTTTAAGACTCTATTTTTTCACCAGTGCAGTAAAATGATATAAATAGCTGATCTTTTTAAGGTATATCTTACAATTACCTTGTTCTTTTCCCATTGCACCCTCCATGATTTAGATACACAGATAGCCTCCCCATTATGTTCAGCCACTTCCCAGCAGCAAGATGCCTGCCTTGGAAGAGATAACTATTAGCACATCTTTAGCTGTCCAATGTTGAGAAGATAGTTACCTCCCAAACTCATGTCTGAACCAGTTCGGGAATGATTTTGGATTCACTTGTGATGTCCCATGTCCCGGTGACAGTCCTGGGTGCCTTGTCCATTGTGGTGCACATCTCCTACTTGTGATCTAGCAACCTCCCTGGTCTGAATTTACCTTGATCCCCGCAGTATCCTCCATGATATTTCTGACCCCATCGTCAGTTACTACAACTTTACCCTTGACAGGGCTATCACTGTAGAGCCAAGAAAGAAAATCTGTAGAATTCTTGTAGGTATCAGAACATTCTTACTCTCCATCAGACCGAATCAGGTCAGGTTTCTACCTGTTAACCAGGTCATACAACTCTGGCATTGTTCTCACACTGAAAAATGCTGTCATTTTGAAGCCATTTTTCTTAAAAGTAGGTAGAGTGGATGGAACCATTGTAAGAGTGTGATGCAGTCCATACCTGCATGCTCCTCTTCAGGACAGCTGCTCCCAACTCAACTCACAAAACACAATGGAGGCTCAGGTTCTCCAAGTTCTAGCTCTAAGACAAAGGACTCAGCCAGTTTTTGAAGCCTTGGTGATGTTTTGTGGTCAGAACTGTATATGGGGCTTCCCTGGTGGCTCAGAGGTAAAGAATCCACCAGCCAGTGCAGGAGACTTGGGTTTGATCCCTGATCCAGGATGCTCACACATGCCACAGAACAGCTAAACCCATGTGTTACAATTATTGAACCTGTGCTCTACAGCCCGGGAGCCATGACTACTGAGACCACATGCCACATCTACTGCAGCCTGCGTGCCCTAGAGCCTGTGCTCCAGAACAAGAGAAGCCACTGCATGAGAAGCCCCTGTCCCGCAACTAGAGAGCAGCCCCTGCTCGCCTCACCTATAGAAAGCCATTGCAGCAACAAAGATCTAGATAGCCCAAAATAAATAAATGAAAACTATTAAAAAAAAAAAAAAAGACTATATATGGAGCCTGGAAGAGGCGAGCCCACTTCTGGTGGAAGAAGGTGTGGTGAGCCGTCACCCTGAATCCACATAGCTGAAGCCAGGGGGTGGTTATTGTGCATGACACACTGGTACTGGGGCAGCTGCTCACCCTTCCAGTGTCTCCAGAAGCACGCAATGCCCCAGGCCACTCACCCCAAATGTTGCTTGTCCAACCAGCCTGGAGCTGAAGCTCAATTCACCAGAGGTGCAGCTGTGAGCAGCCTGCACTGAGCCCTGAGCACCCACCTGGCCCTCCCAGCAGCAGCCACTCTCCCGCCACCCCATCTTGAGAGTGGGGACACCTGTCTATTAAAATTGACTTTTACTTCACCGATCCTAATGAATGGGGCTTGTTTGGAACCTGTCTCAAGCAAAGGAAACGTTGTTATGTTCTGTTTTAAGGAAAACAGGACCAGTATAGTGTTCATGGAAAGTAGATGAGGTGGGCTGCAGAAATCAGGAAGTATTAAGAGCACCATGGCCCAGAAGTCAGGGAGGGTGAAAGTACAGGCCAAGCGAGGCAGTCGTGACATCTTCCCCACTAATTGATACCTGTCAGAACGTCATTAGCTAGGGTCTCCAGTTTGGCCGTCTGGGAAATAGTGGGGTTTGAAAGAACGCCAGCATAGGGACCTGGGAAAAGCTTAGCTATATTAAACTGCCCTCCAATTCAACTAGAGATAAAACAAGAGAGGAAGGAGACATATCTCCAAATTCAATTCTCCTATCTTTGCTTATGTTTTATGGAGAACTTATGTCATTCACAAAAGAGATGTAGTTTCCCCAGGGGAGACAGCAGGTGTACATTTCCTCTCAAGGTTATTTAATTGCTGTCAAGAAGACATACGATTAACAAAAGCAAATGCTGGAAATATGAAGTAAAGACAATTTTAAAGTTGTTTATATAGTTGATTACAGTATATCATACACTGTGTTTATTTGCCATAAAACTGTCTATCACAGGCTGTCTCCACACCTGTGCATTCATACTAAACAGCCCACCGCTTAGCTGTGTGGAAATTCCCAGCTGAGACAATGGCCAGTGCCCGGCAGAAGTGGCTTTTTCCTGTAATGTCTCAGTTACCCCCCGGACACCAGCTTCACGCCAATAAAGGTGGGGCCTGAAGCCTGCCGACCCGGCCTAAAGCCTGTTTTGATGAGAGCCCTTTGAGCATTACAGAAGGAAAGCAGTAGGGACGTGACGGACTTTGGGGATCCTCATTGTTCTTTGTGAGGTTGCTGCTCAAAGTGAGGCCTACTGTCAGGGATGTGTTAGTTACTGTTTGGAGATGAGACGAGAACAGAGTTGAGAGGAAGCATTTAGAACTGCTGGGCTTCCTTGGGGGCTCACAGTAAAGAACTCACCTGCAATGCAGGAGATGCAGGAGACGTGGGTTCGATCCTGGGTTGGGAAGATCTTCTGGAGGAGGGTATGGCAACCCACTCCAGTATTTTTTCCTGGAGAATCCCATGGACAGAGGAGGCTGGAAGGCTACAGCCCATGTGTCACAAAGAGTCAGACACGACTGAAGCGACTGAGCACAGCACAGCGTTTAGAACTGTTGGCAACCATGTGGCAGCTTAAGTTTATTTCTGTCGAATCTAATTAAAAAATGGGACTTGAATTTTGTGTACATTGATTTTTATTCCATTTTAAGTTATTTTTATTGCATTTTATAAAATATTAGGCTGTAACAGACTGGAAATGAAAAAAGAAACAGATTTTTCACCACACATAGTTTGAGAAGGATTGCTTCAGAGCAAAAACCCACATGCATGCTACATCCCAGGGTTTCACTTTGACACTCTGACACTCTGTCCCCAAGGGGCAGCCAATGGCAAAAAAAAAAAAAAAAGTGGATTTAAAAAGATGATCTCCCAAAGGATCAAACGGTCCCTCATAAGTGAGAAGCAAGTATCTAATCTAGTACACATGTTAGGTCCATGCCAAAGGTTGGTATTCCTAATGAAACCAGCCCAACTGATCCCCTGTCAGAACATAATCCTTAGGCTTTTCAATAATACTAGTAATAGTAGTAGTAGAAAGAGTAGCAGCAGCTAAGATTTACAAAGGACTTACCATGATGCAGATACTGTCCTAAATACTTTATATATACAAAATATCAAATCGCTTCTCTCTCTCTGGAGTAATATACAGTCTCACCTATACATGTACCAAAAGAAGTATAGCATCAAGTCTGTTTACAATGATTCCTTGTACAGCTATGAAAATTTGCTAACAACTGACCTCTTTTTTAGGTATTTCAAGACATGATGCCATGTATGCTAGAGACAATTATTAAAGACTAGAAACATGATGCCCAGGAAGTAAGAGTTTTGTGTTCAGATATCGGGCATAGTGCATAGCTGGAAAAAAATTTAATACTGAAACAGCATTCAGTTTTAGAAAAATACAAGGATATTTTGAACTACATTTTCCTTTTTTGTTGTTCCATTTGGAAATTCTCAGGCATGAAATGGAGATAAAAATATAAATGGAAGAAGCAAAGACAATGTAAGCCAACTCACATCAGAGCATAGAACATCCAAGCTGAAGTCTTCCACCTGCAACTTTTCTCCCCACAACCTGGCTGATTTTTTGAAAAGATAAATAAAAAATTTTAAAACCTTTAGATAAACTAAATAGAAAAGACTCAAATAAATAAGACCATAAATGGAGGAGACATTACAACTCTTACTATGCAAATACAAAGGATCACAAAAGACTATCACTGTTATATGCCAACAAATTGGATAACTTAGAAGAAAAAGATATATTCCTAGAAATAGATGACCTACCAAGACTGAATCATGAGGAAACAGAAAATCTGTACTGACCAGTAACAAGTAAGGAGATTGAAAAACCTCCACACAAAGCAAAGTCTAAGATCAGATGGTGAATTACACCCAACATTTGAAGAAGAACGCCAATTCTTCTCAAACTTCCCAGACCCTGATGCTGGGAAAGATTGAAGGCAGGAGGAGAAGGGGCGACAGAGAATAAGATGGTTGGATGGCATCACTGACTCAGTGGACATGAATTTGAACAAGCTCTGAGAGATAGTGAAGGACAGAGAAGCCTGGTGCACTGAAGTCCATGGGGTCACAAAGACTCAGACACAATTGAGTGACTGAACAACAGCGTCTCAAACTCTTCCAAAAAATTAAGAGAAAGGAGCACTCTCAAAAACTTGTTTTATGAGGTTAGTATTATCCGGATAACCAAGCCAGATAAGGATACTACAAGAAAACTAGAGACCAATATCCTTGATGAATCAGTTCAGTTCAGTTCAGTCACTCAGTCGAATATTGGTACATAAATTCTCAACAAAATACTAGCAAACCAAATTCAATAGCATGTTAAAGGGATCATATACCATGATCAAACTGGATCTATCCCTGGGAGTAGTTCAGCACACACACATCAATAAATGTGATACACAACATTAAAAGAATGGAAGATAAAGATCAGATGATCATCTCAATAGATGCAGAAACTGGATATAGAAAGAACATATTTCAACATAATAAAGGCTGTATATGACAAACTCACAGCTAACACATCTTTTTTCTCTAAGATCAGGAAAAAGAGAAGAATGCCCACTCTCACTACTCCTATTCAACATAGTACTAAAAATCCTAGCCAGAGCAATCAGGTAAGAAAATGATATAAAAGCCATCCAAATTGGAAGGTTAGAACTAAAACAGTCTTTTCTTCAGATGATATGATCTTCTATATAGATAATCCTAAAAACTCCATCAAAAAACTGTTAAAATGAATCAGTGAATTCAGTAAAGTTGCAGGACATAAAATTAACATACAGAAATCAGTTGTGTTTCTACACACTAACAATGAAAAATTTCAAAAATAAATTAAGAAAACAATTCCATTCACAATAGCATCATAACAATAAAATACTTAGAAATAAATTTAACCAAGGAGGTAAAAGATCTGTGCACTGAAAATTATAAGACTTTGATGAGAGAAATTGGAAACACAAATAAATGGAAAGATATTCTTTGTTGATATTGTTTAAATGTCCATACCACTCAACTCATCTATAGATTCAATGCAATTTCTGTTAAACCGCAATGCCATTTTTCACAGAAATAGAAAAAAATCCTAAAGTTTGTATGGAATCACAAAAGATCTCAAAACAATCTGAGAAAACAAAGCAGAAGCCATCATTTCCTGATTTCAAACTATAGCACAAATCTGTAGTAATCAGAACAGTATTATACTGGTATAAAAAATAGACACAGATACCAATGGAGCAGAATAAAGACCTGAGAAATAAACCCTTGCATGTACAGTCAACAAGTATTTGATAAGTGAGCCAAGAATACTCAATGAAGAAAGGATAGTCTCTTCAATAAATGATGTTGAGAAACTGGGTTGACACACAGAGAAGAAAATTGGACCCCTATCATAACCACTCACAAAAATTAACTCAAAATGGATTAAAGACTTAAACATGAGACATGAAACCTTATAATTCTTAGAAGACAACAGAGGTGGAAAAAACTTTGAAATTGGTCTTGAAAATATTTCTTTAGATTTGACATTAGAAGCACAAACAACAAGAGCAAAAATTAATAAGTGGGACTATATTAAATTAAAAAAACTTCTGAGCAGCAAAAGAAACAATCAACAAAATTAAAAGCCAGCCTGTGAGGTGGCAAGATATTGGCCAATCATGTATCTGCTAAGAAGTTAATATCCAAAATATATAAAGAACTCATACAACTCAGTAGCAAATAAACCAAACAATTAGATTAAAAAATAAACAAAGGACCTTCTGAATAGACAAATCCTTTTCACAGAAGACTTGGTGCATGAAAAGATGCTCAACATAACTAATCATTCAGTTCAGTCCAGTTCAGTTGCTCAGTTGTGTCAGACTCTTTGCGACCCCATGAATCACAGCACGCAAGGCCTCCCTGTCCATCACCAACACCCAGAGTTCACTTAAACTCATGTCCATTGAGTTGGTGATGCCATCCAGCCATCTCATCCTCTGTCGTCCCCTTCTCCTCCTACCTCCAATCCCTCCCAGCATCAGAGTCTTTTCCAATGAGTCAACTCTTCACATGAGGTGGCCAAAGGATTGGAGTTTCAGCTTCAGCATCAGTCCTTCCAATGAACACCCAGGACTGATCTCCTTTAGGATGGGCTGGTTGGATCTCCTTGCAGTCCAAGGGACTCTCAAGAGTCTTTTCCAATACCACAGTTCAAAAGCATCAGTTCTTTGGTGCTCAGCTTTCCTCACAGTCCAACTCTCACATCCATACATGACCACAGGAAAAACCATAGCCTTGACTAGACGGACCTTTGTTGGCAAAGTAATATCTCTGCTTTTAAATATACTATCTAGGTTGGTCATAACTTTCCTTCCAAGGAGTAAGCGTCTTTTAATTTCATGGCTGCAGTCACCATCTGCAGTGATTTTGGAGCCCCCCAAAAAATAGTCTGACACTGTTTCCACTATTTCCCCATCTATTTCCCATGAAGTGATGGGACCAGATGCCATGATCTTAGTTTGCTGAATGTTGAGCCTTTAAGCCAACTTTTTCACTCTCCTCTTTCACTTTCATCAAGAGGCTTTTTAGTTCCTCTTCACTTTCTGCCATAAGGGTGGTGTCATCTGCATATCTGAGGTTATTGATATTTCTCCCGGCAATCTTGATTCCAGCTTGTGCTTCTTCCAGCCCAGCGTTTCTCATGATGTACTCTTCATAGAAGTTAAATAAGCACGATGACAATATACAGCCTTGACGTACTCCTTTTCCTATTTGGAACCTGTCTGTTGTTCCATGTCCAGTTCTAACTGTTGCTTCCTGACCTGCATGTAGGTTTCTCGAGAGGCAGGTCAGGTGGTCTGGTATTCCTATCTCTTTCAGAATTTTCCACCGTTATTGTGATCCACACAGTCAAAGGCTTTGGCATAGTCAATAAAGCAGAAATAGATGTTTTTCTGGAACTCTCTTGCTTTTTTGATAATCCAGTGGATGTTGGCAATTTGATCTCTGGTTCCTCTGCCTTTTCTAAAACCAGCTTGAACTTCTGGAAGTTCATGGTTCACATATTGCTGAAGCCTGGCTTGGAGAATTTTGAGCATTACTTTACTAGTGAGTGAGATGAGTGCAATTGTGTGGTAGTTTGAGCATTCTTTGGCATTGCCTTTCTTTGGGATTAGAATGAAAACTGACATTTACCAGTCCTGTGGCCACTGCTGAGTTTTCCAAGTTTGCTGGCATATTGAGTGCAGCACTTTCACAGCATCATCTTTCAGGATTTGAAAGAGCTCAGCTGGAATTCCATCACCTCCACTAGCTTTGTTTGTAGTGATGCTTCCTAAGGCCCACTTGACTTCACATTCCAGGATGTCTGGCTCTAGGTGAGTGATCACACCATCGTGATTATCTGGGTTGTGAAGATCTTTTTTGTACAGTTCTTCTGTGTATTCTTGCCACCTCTTCTTAATATCTTCTGCTTCTGTTAGGTCCATACCATTTCTGTCCTTTATTGAGCCCATCTTTGCATGAAATATTCCCTTGGTCTATCTCATTTTCTTGAAGAGATCTCTAGTCTTTCCCATTCTGTTGTTTTCCTCTATTTCTTTGCATTGATTGCTGAGGAAGGCTTTCTTATCTCTCCTTGCCCTTCTTTGGAACTCTGCATTCAGATGCTTATATCTTTCCTTTTCTCCTTTGCTTTTCACTTCTCTTCTTTTCACAGCTATTTGTAAGGCCTCCCCAGACAGCCATTTTGCTTTTTTGCATTTCTTTTCCATGGGGATGGTCTTGATCCCTATCTCCTGTACAATGTCATGAACCTCAGTCCATAGTTCATCAGGCAATCTATATATCAGATCTAGTCCCTTCAATCTATTTCTCACTTCCACTGTATAATCATAAGGGATTTGATTTAGGTCATACCTGAATGGTCTAGTGGTTTTCCCCACTTTCTTCAATTTAAGTCTGAATTTGGCAATAAGGAGTTCATGATCTGAGCCACAGTCAGCTCCCAGTCTTGTTTTTGCTGACTGTATAGAGCTTCTCCATCTTTGGCTGCAAAGAATATAATCAATCTGATTTCAGTGTTGACTATCTGGTGATGTCCATGTGTAGAGTCTTCTCTTGTGTTGTTGGAAGAGAGTGTTGCTATTATCAAAAAGATAAGAGGTAAGCTTTGGCAAGGATGTGCATAACATGGAATCCTTGCACACTGTTGGTAGGAATGTAAATTGGGGCACAGCCTATGGAAAATAGTGATAGAGGTTCCTCAAACAATTAAAATGATCATATGATCTAAAAATTCTGCTTCTGGGTGTATATCCAATGGAAATAAAATCAGGATCTTGAAGCAATGCCTGTACTCCCATGTTCACTGTAGCATCATTCACAAGAGCCAGGATACAGAGACAACCTAGGTGCCCAACAACAGATGAGTGGAAAAGGAAAATGTGATATGCAAGGAATTACAGCCATTATGTTGGCTATAATCTGTGTTCTAGTATAATCAGTAAAAATACTGAACCATTATGCTGTATACCTGAAACTAATACATTACTGTAAATCAACTATTGTTGTTGTTCAGTCGCTAAGTCATATCTGACTCTTTGCGACCCCACAGACTGCAGCACTTCAGGCTTCTCTGTCCTCTCTCCCAGAGTTTGCTCAAACTCATGTCCATTGGTTCGGTGATGCCATCCAACCATCTTATTCTCTGTTGTCCCCTTCTCCTGGCCTCAGTCTTTCCCAGCATCAGGGTCTTTTGCAGTGAGTTGACTCTTCACATGAAGTGGCCAAAGTATTGGAAGTTTAGCTTCAGCATCAGTTCAGTTCAGTTGCTCAGTTGTGTCTGACTCTTTGCGACCCCATGAATCGCAGCATGCCAGGCCTCCCTGTTCATCACAACTCCTGGAGTTCACCCAAACTCATGTCCATGGAGTCAGTGATGCCATCCAGCCATCTCATCCTCTCTTGTCCCCTTCTCCTCCTGCCCCCAATCCCTCCCAGCATCAGAGTCTTTTCCAATGAGTCAACTCTTCGCATGATGTGGCCAAAGTATTGGAGTTTCGGCTTTAGCATCAGTCCTTCCAATGAATATTCAGGGTCAATTTCCTTTAGGATTGATTGGTTTGATCTCCTTGCTGTTCAAGCAACTCTGAAGAGTCTTCTCCAGTACCACAGTTCAAAAGCATCAATTCTTTAGTGCTCAGGTTTCTTTATGGTCCAATTCTCAGCTATACTGAGAGTATATCAGCTATACTTCAATGAAAGAAGAATATACGGTACATATATACAATTGAATATTATTCAGTCATGAGAAAAAAGTAAATTGTGCCATTTATGACAAGATGGATGAAACTTGGGGGCATGCTAAGTGAAATTAACAGAGAAACATAGATACTGTCTGGTATCACTTACATGTGAAATCTAAAAAAGCCAAACTCATAGAAACAAAGAGTAGAATGGTGGTTATCAGGGGCTGGGGGGTGAGGTAAATGGGAAGGTGTTGATTAAACTTTTAGTTATAAAATGAAAAACTCTGGAGGATCTAATGTGCAGCATGGTAATTATAGTTAACAATATATTATATACTTGAAAGTTGCTGGGAGTAGATCTTAAATGTTCTCACCACAAAAAAGAAATGATAATTGTGTAAGGTGATGGAGGTGTTGGCTCACACTGTAGTGGTCATTATTTCACAATATATGTGTATCAAATCAACACAGTGTACATCTAAAACTTGCACAGTATTTTATATCAATTCTGTTTCAATAAAACTGAAAAAAAAAGATACTTTCTTTATTGGTAAAATGACAATCTGTGGGGGGAAAAACCCACAAAAATATATTTCTGTGATCATGTCCTGTACACTGGTTCTTGCTGCCCTGAATCAAATGCTTCATTAAATGACTGTTATAATATTATTGCTGATCTCCTCTCTTTAAAATATATACCCAACTATCACTTTATCTTACAGTCCTTCTTGGAATCTGAAACCATATATTCTAAGGATATTCATGAAAAGGAATTTTTAAATTTACTGTTTTACATAGACTGGATTGCATGCTTGCATGCTCAGTCGCTTCAGTCATGTCTGGCTCTTTGAGACCCCATAGTCTGCCAGGCTCCTCTGTCCATGGGATTCTCCAGGCAAGAATACTGGAGCAGGTTGCCATTTCCTCCTCCAGGGGATCTTCCTGACCCAGGGATCAAACACACATCCACACATCGCCTAAGTCTCCTGCATTGCAGGAGGATTCTTTACCCATTGAGCCGCCTGGGATTGGGTCACTATAAAATACAATCTTTTTTGTCAGCTCCCTGTAGCCTAGGCAAAGTATGTCTTTTCTCTCCAAGTCCATATTGTTGAAAAACTTACCTGGAGCTGCCCCCAAACTGGGTCTTGATGCTAAAGTGCACTCCTAGAAGTGCAAAGATAATGTGTAAAAGAAAAAAAAATCTGTCAGTGATGTAGATGAAAATGAATGTTAGAGCAATTCCCAGGCAGCAGAGAAAGAACTCAGTGTTTACATAATCCTAATGTGCATACATGGCTTCTTCATATTTTCCTGCTAAAGCTCATCTGGCTTTGCTCAAGACTTCAAATGCAGTGACTTCTAGGCAGCACCTAATATTTATTCATGCCACTGTAAGAGCATCTTTGCAGTTCTTGCCAAGGTCTGTCATAGAATATGTTTATCCAGCTGCATGGCAAAAACATCATACATAGCCATCATTTTACTCAGTCACCTTCTCAATATTTTCTTCTATGATTAAATTAACTCATAAATATTACACCTTTAATGCCGGAAAGCTATGGTTCATCCAGCCAGTTGAATACTTGTTTGTCCATTTTCTAATGGCACTCAGTCATTTCATTATAGAGTCTGAAATAATGAAAATCATTGCATTTACTTAACATGCACAATAAACAGAGCAGGACCCATCTATGAGCTCCATTATTATGCAGTGCAAGCCTGCAGAAGAAATTTTGTAGGAAGAACTGTAGGGATTGTGTTGAAAATGGTTTTGGTAAATACAAGCAAACAAGCTCTGATTGCGTAATGCATAGGATAGAAATGCTGACTCCATTTGCAACTGGCACAATTTTTTGCTCAACCCTGGAGGGTTTCAAATAAATACACACATCTTGGTCTTACTTGTACTTAATTCATTACCAGACTATGCTCATGAACCTGGTAAGCTGTTACCAGGTACTGTGGCATTTTTGAGACTCTTTCCTTTAAACATCCACACTCAGTCTGTTTTTTTTTTTTTTTTTTTTAAGTATTCATCTCCATAGTAAAAGGATGGGAGCTTTGGGCAAGAATCTGCTGTGCCCTCCAAGGCTGACCTTGGTGGCAGCAGCACAATATGCTTCTCTATCGATATCTGGCCCTGGAGGCAAGAGCCACCTACCACAGGAGCCTTATCAAATCACCTTCTGAATGACATATTTATAGTTGGCACTGCAGGGCAGTTAGCTTTTCTAGAATTATATCCAAATATTCTCCATCATTCTGGGAATAGCCTTGGTTAGCAATTGCTCATAATGTCAATGCTTTTGGAAACTTTTTACAGTCATTTTATTGTTTTTATTTCAAAAATAAAACTTAAAGGAGCTTGAAAAGTAGGTTTTTAGATGATCACACGATGGCCTGATTTCAGTGGTTTCAGTTCTGTGCATTTTACTTTATGTGCACCCACTGAAATTAACCAAAATTAATCCATATTTGAACAAAGACTGTGGATACAAACGAGCCCTAACTTCCTAGCTCCTCGGTGTACTACGCTAGCTGAAATGTTTGGAATGCATTGGCCCTGGGAGGCGAAGAAGTTATAGCAAACAACATATGGGCTTTAAAATCTGGAACTATCCAAGACAGAACAAGAAAGCTATTTTCACTTTCCTTGTTCCCCCCTTTTTTTCCCTCCAGAAGATGAGTAATTACTAATCACATTTTATTTTCATCTTTAGAGCTGCACCCCAAAAAAGCCAGGTCAATTTAAAACTGCTGGTGAGTTTGCAGCCCTGTCCAATGATTACCTAATGCATTTGTGTCATCTGCTTTCCTTGTTGTGTGAAAACGCACGAAGGAAATGTGTTAAGTCCAGTGAACTGTTCCCGGCTCTTTTATTCACCTTTCAGCATGCTAGTTCCTTCCCTTGGCATTGATATCATTATGCATTTGTCAAAGGCAGACTCTCACTTCAGGGGCCTTTATTATGTGTGACATTTGGCAGCAAATTTTGCCACTGGGGTTTGCTTATATCCTCTGTATGTTATTGTACTTTTTTGGCATTCAGTAAATTCCGTACACCCACTTCTTTGATGTTCATTCCAGCCCCTAAATGTGGAAACAATGACTGAAATTTTGGATCAAAGCATCTCATAGATGACAGGCAACACAACTCTGATTATTCACTAGAACAGAGGGGATCTCCCCTCCCCACCTCCCCCGGCTAAGATCTAGGCCAGTAGTCCCTCCAGGAACAGCTCTGACTTCCCTAGTGCTAAGGCACGAGAGGAAGCTAAAGAAAACAAGTCCAAGGTTTTAGGAAAAAAGAGACTCCACTAAACAGCTGAAGTGAAGCTCATGGCCATTTCTAACTGTAGGGAAAGCTAACAACAGTTCCAGTTGGTCCTCCCATTTCTTCCCATGGGTCATATTCTAGTCTAGCACTTCTAGGGGCCAGGATTTTTTCAGGTTTTGGAAAAGTCTCTAGATCTAATTTCTGTATAACGTCAGCTATACAAGATGGCCTAGATTTTTTTTTTTAAATACATATTTAAAAGAAGAGGTAAAGGGGTCCAGGGATTAAGAAATTTTTAAAGTAATTGAAAAAACCCAAAACTACCCAAATTTCAACGAGTTGCTTTTGCAAACTATAATTAGCTGTCTGGAACAGTTTTCAGTGTTTGCTTTTGCTTTACTCCTGGGATCCCAGTGCAAATAATTACTTCATTCAATTTATTTCACAGGTCAACTTTGACTCATAAAAGCATTAAAGCAGGTAACCCCCTAGGGGTGTTGGGAAGACAGATGAGCAAATAGATATGGAACTGTCGTAAGCACTTTGGAGGGGTGGGGGGGAAGCCACTTTATAAATCCAGGATATTTTATGGTTATGTGTTCACTCCATTTGGTATCCAGAATGTGCTAGTTATAATTAATACACAATGTTGGGAACTATTATAAATGTACCATACTCTTTTTAAATAGTGAGGAAGATAATTGTGTTTGAGAAATCTCATCCTGTATAAATTAGAATTCCCAGTAGAGTGCCATAATTGAGAATAGGGCTGAGTGCACTGAGTGGAGAAGACAGTCATCTTAGCGTGATAGCATGTGTTCAACCAAAAGGTGGAGTGCCAAGAAGGAAGCGTGAAAGCCCTTAAAATACCAGTTTCAGCTTGCCCAAGCGGGAAGCTTTTACTGCCCAGGCGTATGCAACAGTGACATCCAGCGGTTGTGGAGATAATTACAAGTGAATCTCATTTTAAAATATAAAATGTTTTAAATTATAATAAAATATTCTGTATGGTCAAATGTTGTCTAGATTCTTTATCTGGCCACAGTGTAAGTCAATAATTCAGGCTGGATGCCAAGTGAAACAAAGTTCACTCTACTTCCTAAGTAGTTTCGAAAATCTGTTTTGTTAAGTGTTATTTTGATGTTTTTTAATTTACTAAAATTATAGTGCTCCAAGGGTCTCCCTGACCCTCCTAAGCACACTTAGACATTTTTGCAAGGACAAATGAGACTGCGTGCATGCTGCAGACACAGCAGAAATGAAAGCTATACTTGACTCCTCTGTTAAATACTCCAGGGAAAACATCCGTGACCCTGAACATTTTCATGGTTGTGGAATTGCTCTAAGAAGTTCATTATGATTTTTACCAAGTCATTTAAGATGAAGAGAAAGAAGAAGGGTAAGAGAAGAAAAGGAATGGAAAATAAAGGAGAGAAGGAAGGAAAGAAAAAAGGAAGGAAGATTGGGAGGGAAGGAGGGAGGGAAGAAGGGATAAATGGGAGAAGGGACGGAGAGGGAAGGGAGGCGAGAGAAGAAAGAACAGGACTACTCATTAATCTTCAACAAGTTTTGGTAATAAGTCCATGTAGGATAATGTATCTGAAGAGGGAATTCAAAGGGATAATTAGCTCCCCCCTCAACTTCTTGTTTTAAATTGCATTCCTTCAATAACCAACCAATTAACTAAGTTAAAAAATAATAATTTTCATTAAAAAAAATCTGAAAACAGCTGCTGCTGCTGCTGTGCCTAGACCACTGCCAGTTGTAGGAGGATGCTGGCAAGGTGGCGCCCTCAGTGACCCTGGGAAAGAACTCTCAACAGAAGCCTGTTAAGTCACCTGACCTGTAACTTATGTATATCCATGTCAACGCTGAGTATGTCAGGGGACAGCTTACCAACTTCCCGGGTGGCACTCCCGGAAAAACCATCATTGTGTGCCAAGCTTTTCTCAATTTTAGATGTACCCCTCCTATTGGGGTTCTTTCCCTTCATCTGTCTGCCTCTTTACATTTCTCAAGTTGGGAAGAATTTACAGGCACCCTCTCAAATCCTGCTTGTTAGAGGAGGGAAATAAACAAACAAATTTCACATCTATCCAACAAGATAATCAAGACATAATTCCATAAAAAGCTCCAAATACCGTTCAGCTCATGTACCTCTCTGTTGTGCCCTAATGGAGAAGAAAGCACTGCTCAGAAGCGGTTGGATTGAAGGAGCGGGTGCACAGGAGGCCTGCAGTGAGCACTCTGCAGAGAGCGCCAGCCAGAGACATGGGGAGGGTCCCGGAAGGCATGCCTGGGGAACGACCTGTGTCAGTGAGAGTTCTGGGAGACATGTGTTGACACAGAGCAGGTGAATCTGCAGGTTTTAGCCAGCTTTGTTTGCTTTTACAAGGCCTTTGAACTGCAAGAGGGATTATCCAGATTCTAAAGCAAAAGAACGCGTTCCTAGCACTGCTCTCTCAGGATCTTCACTCAGAGATCCCTCTGGCTTATTGCTTCTTTGTGGGGAATATATGGAGAATTGGCACACCCAGGTGTCACCTCTCCTTTTAGTTCCGCAGGAGTCTGGCCAGGTGGTTCTTATCCAGAGCACACTGTAACTCCCATTTGATAACTTATTTCTAGAATCAAACCCCAGGGTCCCTCGAGAGCAAGGGTAGAACCTTCCCTTGACAGGCTGGAACCTCCTACATCAAGGTGGCCATGGCCACCACATTACTAGGTCCTGCCAGTATGAAGAGCAAGAGGCTGGCATGAGGGGTCAGTTCCCTTCTTTTCTCCCTAAAGAAAAATCCTGTCTTGCAAAGCTTCCTTTGATGTTTCAAGATTCCCTAAAAAAGGCAGTTGCCAACATGCATATCCTCTCCTGGCTTACAGCTTCCGGTATAGTTTTACTGCAGTATATAATCTAATAATCCGTTTAATTTCTTTAGAGAGATGTTATATATATACAGGTGGCATTTGGGTGGAATCACATGCCATAAACCTGTCTGCTCCTATCCAGGTTCAGAATACAGAAGAATCTGTTTTACAGACATTCTAGAATTTTTACATGGTCAATTGGCTGGTTTTGTATTCTGGAACGTATCAGAGCATCTACAGGAAAATATATACATAAATTCTATAAAATGGTGGCAAGATTTCTGATTTACTGATACTACTGGTTTGAATTTTCACAAAAATATTTAGCTATAGGACAATGTATTAGGCGTATTCTTAAAGGTAAATAACTGCAGCCAATAAAAGTTGGGCCTATAAAGGGTCCCATCTTCTACTAGTTTTCTGCACTGAGAATTACTACCAGTATAATCATGGCTCCCTGCACGCTAATATTTCCTCTGATACAGTATGATCAATGTTGTGGAAAAACATTTATTATATTTCTTCTAGCTACTTAAAGGCATTACTGAATTATGGGCATCGCAAAACGAATCCACTGTGCATTTTTTCTTTATGTGACGTTTTTACAATCTTCATTTTCTGCTTTGCAGCCACTGAGCTATAGAGATCCACACTCTGTCCCTCTTACAACTGCCACTGGGGCCACCGTCTCCTTTCTGCTTTACTACGTCTGAAATGCACTTCCTATGATAACATTCCTTTTCATTCTGTGCTGGACTGTTCTCTGAAAGGAGGAAGTAAAGAAAGAAATCAAACAATGTGTTGCTAATAACAGTTCTTAATCTTCTTCCTTAATGAAGGTGATGAAGTTTAGGCTGAGAAAAGGACAAGGGGAGGAGATGGTATTTTACGGAATCATTCCAGGAGAGCTGATGGACTCTGAATGGGTGTGGGTTTTGCAGTTTTGACATTTAACAATTTTATTAACATCTTCGCTTGTTGTGCGCCTTAGTCCACAGGATCTGCAGTGGGGAGAGAGTGTCCAGCTAACAGCCCGTGACTCAGGCCCTGCCAGGGGATGAATCAATTAGCAAGAGAAGCAATGATGCAAACACTTCAGGGTCACTCAGGATGCTGTTTGCCTTTTTGATAGAGAAAGCCCGCCATAAATAACATCACACCTCAGGAAATCATTCCGGGAGGCCCACATGCCTGCGGGGCTGCAGCCTGGGACGGAAGGAATCGTTTGCTCATTGTGTGCATTTCCCCCATCTCAGTCAATGGAGGATTTGTAGTAAAACCGGAGTATTTCAAAGGAGGACAGTATGTGGTAACAGAGGCATGTTTAGTGATTTCTTTTAGTACCAGAACCCATGATTTATGACCCAGAGTTAGAGCCAACTTTATTACAAAAATGACTTCACCCAGAATAACCTTATTCAGGGCTCTCAGGAGAATGAAGTAGCACCCAACAGCATTATAATCTAGCAGATATTCACAAACAATTCCTTCCTCAGCCTCATTTCTGTCCCCTTTCAAGAGGTGGCCCTCCCCCTTTACCTGCTGGCAGAAGTGGGGTCCCAGGCAGTGCTCTTTCTGTGGTGATCTGCCCGGGTCAGGCATTGACAATACGCCAGGGCAGAAGCCACCTCCTGGGTCTCAGTGGCATCCTCCCCAAGCCTGTGCCCTGAGGAATAATGTGCAGAGGACACCCGTTCACCCTTCATTTCCTCCCTGCACAGAGCTTGCCTGCTCCCTGCACTCCCACCCACCCTTCCAGAACTCGGATCCCCATCACCTCAGAGAGACTTGCCGAAGCACCCCGCTCTTCTGATTGCCATGGAAACCGCCAGCTGCACTAAAACTGCCAAGGCTGGGTGTCCAGGCAGGGTCCCCGGGGCGTACCGGGATCTGGGAACTAGCCCTCCATCTTATTAAACTCCAGAGTCAGCTCCTAGCAATTGTTTTAAATTTACACCCTCAGAGTGCCTTAGTGGGATTACATGTCCATTTGCATTAAAACAGGTTTCTGTCATTAAACTGCCATACAGTAAGCTTCCTTGGGACAAATTAATGAGCTCTAAATATCATCAAGTAGAAGTTCACTTCACCAAGATGGCCAACAAGGGGGGCAAGAGGAAGTGACTGCTCAGAAATCCTAGCCCAGGAGAAATATAAGTGCCAACTACAGAAGGAGGTCTTGTCCAGGTCCTTCTTTGCTGTGAGATAAGTGGCTCTGATTTAGAGCTCATCTGGGAGAGTCGGCAACATTATCTCTATTCACCAAGAGCTTGCAGTTCACTTCCTAGTCCCGATTCTGAATACGCGTTTCCCTGTGTCTGCTGAAATTCACCAAGGGACCACGGGCCCCTCTACTCTGTGAGTGTCTCAGTCTACTGTGTTTCACCCTGCTGTCTATCCTTGAGGAACTTGTGTGCATCCGGGTTGTCTGAGGACAACACACACACAGCAGAGCATCAGGCAGCTGGCGTGAATGCTCCCACCTCTAAAGTGCCCAGCTGGCTATTACGGGACAGTCTGGACCATCATCTGGGGGCCTGGACCCTGGATCATTGGTCCTGATAAGGAGCACACCACACTGGTCATCTAGAAGCAGAATGAAAACAGAGAGATGTTGAGGCTGGATTGTCTCTGTTCACAGGATTGCCTTGCCCTTACAAATATTTATATATGTGTGTCTAAGTAGAAAGATCTCATAAAAGAAAACGAGTAAATCAACCTCCAAACTTTCTTGTATGTAAAGGAGGAAAGGCTGGCTGCAAGACAGACTTCCCGACCTGCAAAAGCTGTGATCTCATTTCTGTGTAGACAGAAATTACAGGGGACAGTAATGTATGATTGAGACACTGCTATATTTAGAAATGACAGGATGGGCATTATTAATAGCTTAATTGACATTAAGGCAATTACCCTTACCCTTATTACAGTTTGTAGAATTACATAGAAAATATTGGCTGAGGCCTTTTTTTCCCTAGAGCTACCCAAGGATACAGCATTTTATTTCATGCCAGATCCTGGTTTTGACATTAGATACTTAGCCATAGAATGATTTCAGTAAATCATTATAAATGCATTATAATAAAGATGTTATGAGCTATCAGATATTAACCCCCAACCCCTAAAGAGAGATAAATAGTCCAGTTGCATGATTCCCACTTTTGTTTCATAAGAAATAAGCTTTTGCAAAGAGCAACTGACTAATGAATTATAAAATGGTGTGTTGAGCTCAGATAATTAAACAATGCATTTTAGTGTCTAGTGTAGGATGAACACTAAATCATATACAAATAAAAAGGGAAAAGCCTAAACCCCCAAGCCCAGCTCCTATTTTCAAATAACATTACGGTTGGTCTATAGTCCAGAAATGCTCAACTGTTTTCTCATCTGATTAGAGAAACTTATCAAGTATAAGATCAGGACATAAGTCAACTAAACCAAGAGTCAGAGCAAGATTCTGGAGGTGCTAATTTCAGAGAAGCCCACAAAGTTATTTTAATGGAGGTTTTACGTGGAGATCACCTTTCTTTCCAAAGTGTTTAATGGGGCAGAAGTCTAGAAGAATCCAGAAGTTCCCAAGTTTCTTTATACCTTTATATTTTATCTCTTAATTCATAATAAAACATACTAGTGGGGGTGGGTGGGTGGAGTAAAAAGTCTGATACTGATAATAGTCTTGGTCTTGTAGTGCTGGAAAGACAAACAGGAGGAGGTGGAGAAATACAGAGACTGGCTTCGGTTCTAACCACCCTCTTCAGGTATATCACCAAGCCCAGCCAGGCGACATCTAGTGGTCAACCTTGGATCACCGTGAAGTTTTTGCCTGAATGTCTCTCACGTGGGGCTATTTTGCCATTGGCGGCCCTTTTGGCATGTCCTGGGTTTGTCGCGAGATTTGAAGTTGAGTATAAGCACGGCCCGAATACATGTTTTAGTTTTCCAGCCTCTCAAAGACGTGGTGACTGCGCCAAGGCACTCTACTGTTTCTGCATCAAACAGCAAGACACTAATGATTGTCTGGACAAAATCAGAGACGGCCTTGGACTCCGTGTGAGCAATGACCGCCGGTGCCTGTGAGCAGGACTTCCCTGGGACACCAGGTACGTCACGTTCCACTCGACCGGCCCTCTCCTGTGCTCCAGTCAGGCCAGCCACACAGCCCTGTGCCCCTCTGCTTCCCTAACCCCATGTGTCACCTGATGCTACGGACCTCCTTCTAAGGCTTCTTTATTCCAGAATAAGATGAGGATGTTAGTAATGCCTACCCAGAGGGTTGTGTGAACATTACATGAAATTAGTTATTTAAAAGTACAGAGTAAGCCCGCAACTAAAAGATTTATTTATCTTGTAATTTTCCTTTCCTGGTTCTTCTCTCTTCATTCTACCTTTATATCTTCCAATTATCTCTCCCTCCCTCTCTCTCTCTCTCTCTCACACACACACATACACGTTTGCAAATCCCTGAAAGGCAGAGGCTCTGACTTGTTCATTCAAGCATTTCTTTCAGTGTCTAGCGTGTGTTTTGCTTAAGGCCACACTCCATACATGCTTGCAACACAGAACAACATTAATAATATAATAGCTACTAGTAACATTATCTGAGCTCTTGGTATGAGCCAGGCACTCTGCTAATAAGTATCATCACCTCATTTAATTCTTACAACAAGTCTCTTAGACAAGTACTATTTTCATCCTCATTTTATGGGAAACTGAAGTTTAAAGACATTCTGTAACTTGATCAAGGTCACACAAGCTCATAACTGGGCACCCAGGATGCAAAGAATCAGCCTAGTTTGGAGTTTCAGCTCTTATTTGCCACATGTTGAGTTGGTTTTCTCAGCTTTTGTCTCTTTTAGGCTGAGCTCTGTTAAGGGATCAGCATGTACCCACTCTTACATGGATGATTTTAAGGACCTCGATCTTTGGTGTTCCAGGAAGTTCAGAAGTATATGCAAACTCCAGTTTATAGCTACTCAACAGTCACTTATCTACAAACTCCTGGGTCATTACATAAAACCATCCAAAAAGATTTTATAATTGCATATACTGTAAAGTTAATTTCACTTTGAGAGAATGTATCTGAGGGAAGTGATACACTCAGTTACGTACTCAGGTTGGTGGCCACAATAGATGGAGCTGTCTCATCATTCTTGAAAGCCTGGCTCCCTGGCAGCCTCACTCCATCACATGGTCACAGGCAAGGGACGGCCTCCCAGTCTTAGAATGGTTATGCTTCTTAGTGGTTCAAGTCTCACAAACCCCACACCTTAATTAAAGAGGTAAATTAAAAGGAATATTCAACCTCAGGGATGAATTCTTTTAGTAATTTGAGGTGGATGCTTTATTGGATAAAAAGACATACATGGGTTTATTATTCTGCCTTCAGGTACGAGGATCTACGGAGGAGGTTACCTAAGGTGGTGAGGAGTTTGTGTAGCCAGAGATACGTGCTTGTAAAACAGCAACCAGAGGAACAGGCCTGAGGTCTGTTGCTGAAGGACACAGCTTGGCTCTTTGTTCTCTACTTGCCTTTCAGGCACAGCAGCCAGACATTTGGGATCTCCCGTGGCCTTCATTTCAAACTTGCTGACCGAGTGCTGTGCTGGACACCATTAGGGTCACAAAGAGGCAGGCCTCCTCTGCTCTCAGGCATATGGAAGCTGCCACAGCTCGGCTCCTTAGCAGTGGATACTGCTGTGTGCCTGCTCTCTTGTTGTGAGCAGAGGTACTACGTGTCACTTCTGGGCCAAAGCTTTTTATTTTCAGAAGACTCCCCAGCTCTCCCCTCCTGGGCAGAAGTGAGCTTGGAAGCCTGTGTTGAGATGACAGAAGGCCCAGTATCCTGGATTCCTAAATGACTTGGTGGAGATGAGTCCTCCACAGGCCCATGGTAGACATCAGCAAGAAGCAAACTCTTTTTAGATTAAGTCACTGACATTTGGAAGCTGTTTATTACCACAATAAAACCAAGGCAATCCTGAAAAATTCAGGAGCTGACTTTTTGTTCAGAAAATGTGGCCTTTCTTTCCAAGTCTTAAGATCTTTAATTTTTTTCCAATAGCCTTATCCACTGATTCAGTGGTTTACACATTTTTTTCCCCATCCTTTTGGAAAAATCTCAGATGACTAAGATTGCAAAATGACCTTATTTGGAAAGAATGGTGGTTTGTCTTTTGTCCATTGATAAATATCAGTACTATGAAACAAGTGGGGGAGACAGAACACAAGATCACCTTTTGAAAATACCATGGCAGAATGAGATGGTGAAAAAGAAGGGGGAAGTAGAGAAAAAAGAGAACTAGAGAGATAAAGAATGAAAAGTAAAGAAATATAGAAAAGACAAAAAAGAAAAGTAGAGAAGACAACAACACAAAAGATGGGCAACTTATTTCACTTTAGCTATAGTCAGTTGCTAGAGTTGTGTTCCACTCCAGAATGTATCTCGTAGGATATCTTTGACCTTTGGTACCTCGTGTATGTGCCTAGCATGTCAGGGTCCTCCAGAAATGTTGGTTGAAATCATAAATAAAGGAGTGAATGAATTTTCATTTTATAATCTTGGGAGCATGTATTACTTGAACTGGTCTATGACTATGAATGAGCCTCCCATCATATATTGAAAGGCAGTGGAAAATGTGAGAGAGGAACTAGAAATAATTGAGTTTGAATAGCTCTTTATAACCTTTAAACCTGAGTCCTTGAAAAGAGCAACCATGAGGTCAGAGCAATTATTCTTTGTCCTAGAAACAGGACATCACTGATGACTCAGAACAGTCTGTTTCACAAAGTGTTTCAAATAAACTGGCTAGAAATGTCCTTGTTTTGCTTGCCTCTGGCTGAGCTGAACTGAGGGTACAGTCAGCACTGAGGTATCTATGGCCTTGATGTTGTGGAAGGAAGGTGACAGGAGGGAAATGGAATACAATTTGCTGAATGTTTTTGAGAAAACTTCAAAGGGGGCAAGGAATAGCAATATTACCAGAGGGTTAATAAGAAGGTGGATCTGGGAGGCATTTGACTGCCAAGTGGGAACCTCCAGTAGAATATTCACCTAACTAGGAGTAATTCGCTTTCCAGAGATGCATGCAAGGACTATGGCAGGGCCACCCCCATTCAAGGATGTTCTCTGGTAAATTCAAGGAAGCCCATTCTGAGGACATGAAAGGAAGTTAGTCCTTCCTCGGGTAGAGTATGAATCCAGTGTCTCCAGTCTGTGGGCTTATCTGTGTGCATGTGTGTGCATGTTGTATGTGTTGTGCATGCACACAGGCTCACACACACTCATGCACAGTTCAGAGGTCTAGGAATTGTGATAGGAATGGAAAGCTCTGAAGAAGCAGAAAGCTGCTAGACGGCAGGCTCCAGGAGGATGACTGGTGTGGGCAAGAGAACATTCCGCACAGTAAAAGGGTATCCTGTGAATCACATGGAAAATGCAGCAAAAGGGCTGTTAGCATGTTGGCTGCAGCTTTAAAGAAAAGGAAGTTCTGTTGGGATGAAATTTCTCCTGGAGATGAACACATTCTGTATACCCAAATTCTAATTCATCAACTTCTACCTGCCATCTTGAGCTACACTTGTCTCCCATTTCTTATCAAAGGCACAAGCATTTTTCTTTCCTTGGCTCAAAATCATGAGCTTCTTCTCCTTGCTCTTCCCTTCATTCAATCTCTTCCCCTTTAAAATGTTTCTTGGATTCCCTCTTTTCCTCTCCCTGCCTGGGCGCATACCTAGCTGGTCTACCTAATTCTGGATCATCTCTCTTCCTATTCGAAATATAAGACCCACATGCAAATAATGAAATACTATCTTATAATCCAAAACAGAAATGGTAAGTGTTATAGTAACAGTGGCCCTCTGTCCTAGATTTCCCAGATAATTCAGATTTCATGTAGTTTTATTATTTTCAATAAAGACAATTTGTTAAAGGCACATACATGATGAAAGACAAGAAAATTTAAATATTATCTGATTATTTTTGCACTTCTTTTTTTCCCCTTTGACCTTCCTCCTATTCAAGCAGTTGGCCATGTCTCTTGCTCGTTAGCTCAAGGAAGGGCTGAAACAGCATTAAAGAGAAGAAGCATTTTCTTCCTAACTTGCATATTTCAAAAATTCACCCTCTTGGGGGGATAAAGACATTATTATTAGGGCAGAGGCCAAAGAGTAGGGTGCAAACATGAGTATAAGCTAGGCTGTTCCTCTTCACCTCTTACCAAGGACAGACCACTGCTATTGATGGAGGAGGAAGATTGGAGGGAAGCAAGGGAAGCAAAGATTTTGAGGGAACAGAGATGAAGGGACCTACATCCCTTAGAATAAGAACTTGGATCCTGTCAGCTGACTGCAGGTGGTAAGATGGTAAAAACCTATGTAATTGTTTTTGGGAATAGAGGTAGGAGGAGTGAAACTGGAAAATTATAATAGTTACTCTGGAGGTTAATTTTGAAGTATTTGAAAAAAAATTGAAACTGTGGAGAAATTTTTATACATATCTGTAAAGATATTTGTACAAAAATGTTTATCGCAGCATGACTTCTAAAGAGAAAAAAAATTTCTGACAACTTACATGACCATGTACAGAAGAAAGGATAAATTAAATGTGGCATTTTGTGGCATCCATAGACTATTGTAGAGCAATTAAAAGATACTGTCTAAACAACAGGAAGAAATGATAGGGGAATTTAGACCTTAGAATCCAACTGCCTGATAAGCTTTAAGACTTGAAATATAAGTGAGGGCAGAAGGAGTAGAAGGTGTCAGAGGGTGAGATGGCCGGATGGCATCACTGATGCAATGGACATGAACTTGGGCAAAGTCCGGGAGATGGTGAGGGACAGGGAGGTCTGGTGTCCTGCAGTCCAAGGAACTGCAAAGAGTCGGACATGACTGGGCAACTGAACAGCAACAGCCCTTAGAATCCAGTTGCCCTATAAACCTTAGGCCTTGAAATAGAAGTGCCTCATTTTACAGATGAGAAGGAAGAGGGGCCTGAAGTTAGATGGTTTCTCATTTAGAGAACAGCCTGTTGTTTAGACTTCCAACCTCACCTTTTGTCCATGATGTCATCTGATGCTCTAAGTTGTCTGGTATAGTTTTCAGTCTATTCCAGGAAGCAGAAAGTTGTTCCTTCCCATCTCCCCAGTATGCTAGCACAGAAGAAGAAGAGAGAGGGAGAGCGAAGGAAAATGAGGAGAAAGCTGTCTCCCCTTGCTCTTGTGGTCACAGTCCAGATGAAAAGCAGAATAAAAATTGGAAGCCATAAAAAGCCCTAAATAATCTGTTCTCACGTTTCCCTCATTCACAGTAAGGGGTTTCCAGGTCCTCTCCAGATCTCCATTGTCTTATTAGCAAAACAAAGAATTCAGCTAGAAGAATTATATCCACGCTTAAGTTCAAAATATTATCCCTGCAATGAATCTACTTTTAGCTATAAAATCTAGCTGTCCAGATTTCACTGTTGAAATCTCCACCTATAAGGCAGTGTTTTATCCACTTTCCCAAATCTGTTGTCCATGCCCTACAATTTTCCACTGGTTGGTGAAACCTACAGACCATATTCAATCCTTCTTTTCCATTATAATGTTTGATTCTCAACATTCCTAAAAACTAGTGGGAGTGGAAAGGATCTTCTGTCTGGGCTTTCAAGATAGATGCTAAATAAAAATCTCAACACTAAATGTCAGTCCCAGGAGTTTTTCTAAGATTGGCAGCCCAATGTCAGCGAAATGGCCTTGGATCCATCTCTGTGAAAGCCTCAAGTGGGAGTGGAAGTCATCACAGCCCCAGCGCTGACCTCCCGGCATGGTCTGGTGGGCTGAAGAGGAGTGGGAGTCAGCAACTCCACGTAAAGTACTAATTGTGCGACTGACTTGGGCTGTGACATTGGAGGAAACTGTTTCACCTCTAGGCTTCTTTCGCAAAGCAAGAAAAAGTTGTAAAGAGATGTTCTCTGAAAAGTACATTCTGCACTAGAGGATAAATGTCACAGTCATTAAGGAAGCAAAAGGAGACTCGGCGTCTTCTTCAGCCAGAACTGCGTCCTTTCGGTGTCCCCACCCACACAGCCAGCGGCAGAATTTAAGAGTGTCATTGTCCAGCCATCAGAAGCACACCAAGTCTAACGCAAATGCCTCAAATTCACTCTTCACTTTTAAAGTAACACACTTTTAAAAATTATTAATGGTTTAGTTGTGTGACCATCCATGAATGAAGGGCATTTCCCTCTCCCACATCTTTAATGGAAATAATTAATGAGGTGTTAGAAATTAACAACAATTAGCAGTGCACAGGAACAAAGGCAGAAGGTCAGAGACTCCAAAGAAATACAGTTTAGCTTCTTGGGTAGAATCTTACCATGTCAAGAAGTGACACACTTCTCATGAAAGAGAAGCATTTTCCGTGTTAAATATGTTGCCATTATATTGATCTTTCAAATGGGGAAAATACAGACAATAGTTTCTAATAGTCTCACTTGTAACAGTACAGATTTCTCTAATAAACTCTGAGAATTCCGAGCTTTGGTATATATCTCTGGGGCACAAATACACCCATTGCTCCAGAACATGGGCTCAAACACCATTATTTTTTAAGATTATGATGTTAACAGAAGGAAGTAAATTACTTGGCACTTCTATCAAGCATACTGGTTTTGCGGAACAAAAAAAAATACTATAACATAGGACATTTTTCAGCTTAGTATTGATAAACATTGCTTGATAGAGCAGACTTACAATTTAGCAGTAGTGGGATCATTTAAGATTGTATTGGATTCGAGTGGATTTCTGGAAATAACTGCCACTTAGAGTAATTATTAATGTATATCAATTATACAAATTACACGTGTGTTTTTATATTTAGCTATAGGATCCTGGTAAGCATCATTTTATATATCTATATCTATATACACAAGGGCTTCCCTTGTGGCTCAGATGGTAAAGAATCATCTGCAATGCAGGAGACCTGGGTTTGATCCCTGAGTTGGGAAGATACCCTAGAGAAGGGAATGGCTACCTACTCCAGTATTCTGGCCTGGAGAATTCCATGGACAGAGAAGCCTGGCAAGCTACAGTCCATGGGGTCACAAAGAATTGGACACGACTTAGTGACTTTTACTTCACATACACCTATATGTATGTAAATTCATAAATAACTTGCCTTAACCTTATCTACCTGATAGATAAGTGCCAACGAATATTACACCAATATACTAGGTCTCCCAGCTTCACTCCATGCATTTGTTCCCATTTTCTAAAGCACAGCCAACAGTCCTTGAGCCAAGGTCTTACATATATCCCCAATATTGAAAATATAGTCAGAGGGAGAAAGTCAAGCTCAAATCTACAACTAGATGACCTCACCAAGGATATCCACCAAGGATATTTTACTAGAGAATGGGTATGGGATAGACCTATTCCACTTCTACCCACAAAGTAATTATAATTATAATTACATTACCTGCAATTATAAACATAATTAATTATATTCCTGCAGCGCTTTAAAGCTTACAAAGTACATTCACAGACATTAATTATTTAACCTCATCAGTACTCTGTGAAGCAGACAGAGTAGAAAACCTGCAGAATGGCACCAAGGACTTCTCACTGAGACCAGACTTGCCTCCAGGCTTCCATCTCCTCCTGTCTCTCATGATTATCTCCTTAAACCAAGTGTATGCTGAAAGTGAAAAAAAAAAAAAGACAATCTCTAGAGGCAATGAAGCTTCTGGCTTCTTTGTCAAGCCACTTTCAAACAAAGCAGCACAAGCAGTGTTCAGAGAATGAATGAGCCAGAATTTGCGGGAGGAGGTACCAGGCTCAGTGACTTCAAGGCTCTGGTTCGGTCCAGGTTTCCAGGATCAGCTCACATACCCAGAGCTACAGTCGGGTTCTCGTGGACAAGAGTCATTAGCAGAATAACAGACTCTGGGAGCTAGAAGAGCAAAATGCCTATGGCACATCTAGGATATGCACCTATGGTTGGGAATGCCAAGAGTAAGTCAGAGCCCCACACAGCTCTGGTAATGGGATGGGATCATGTCATGACACCATGCAGTTCAGCCCTTGGCTCTTGCAGGTTAGAGGCTCAAATGAACTGTCTTCTGCCTGCTTTTCAAGGATCTCCCTCATACCCACCTCTCAAAATGCAACCTAACACATCACTAAAGGCTCCCCCTGTGCCTTCATGTCCCACCCACTCACTGTCTCACGACCACGCCACCTCCTGTTCCTGGTCCCAGGTTCCTCGCTGTAGGGCTCCCAACCCTGCGCTCCTTCAAGGCCCAGTCCAAGGGCTCCTCCTCTGGATAGAAGGGAAAGTATTAATAGATGTTGGCCTTTCCACTGAGAACTTGGTTCTCTTGAAAAAGAAATTTATACTCAAAAAACTACAGTAGAAGTTGTAAGATGTTCAGGGCCCTAAAATAGCACCACTTAAGGTGTGAACAAGTGACATCTGTAGTACCTCGGAACTGGTTGGAAGTGTAAATTCTTCCCACCCTAGATCTACTGAATTAGGATCTTCAGGCCTGGGCCCAGAAATCAGGTCCTCCAGGTGAATGAGATAGCTGCTAAAGTTTGAGAGCCCCTGCCTTAAAGGGAGAGTTTTATGCCAAGTCAGAGAGGAAGTGCTTTTGGAGATGGCCCTTTGGGACTGATAGGATTCAGACACCTGGATACAGGTAAAAAGCATTCCAAAGGTGAAGGGAAGGGAGAAGAGGCCTGATCCAGGCAGGTGGTCTGGAAATAATAAGGATTTCCATATTGCTACACCTAGGATGGCTGCAGAGTTGCTGGTAACTTTCAATAATAACATATTAACGTTAGGACTTCTCTGGTGATCCAGTGGTTAAGAATCCTTGTGCCAAAGCAGGGGACATGGGTTCGATCCCTGGTCCTGGAAAGCTCCCACACGCTGCTGAGCAACTAAGCCCATGCACCATAATTACTAAGCCTACATGCCACAACATACTAAAGCCTGAGCGCCTAGAGCCAGTGCTCTGCAACAAGAGGAGCCACTGAAGTGAGAAGCCTGTGCGCTGCAATGAAGATAGCCCCCTTTCTTCCTTGAAAGAATTCAAGCAGGTTTCTTCCAAACTTGGAAGCAAACAAAACATACGGAGTGAAGCCAAGTTAATTAACTCAGTAATTGTCAACCTTCTTCAGACACCAGAATCACCCGTGGAGCCTTCCAAATGTGCCAGTGATGGGACTGCACACCCAGAGATCAGGATTCAGTTGGTCTGTGAGGCCAGAGCCGCATTTCTTGTGTGTTGTTTGTAGCTCCCCCAGGGGTTCAGTATGTACATAGCACTAAGACTACAGAATTGGCCAATGGACAAGCCTACTGCTTACCTACTCAGTGGTAGGGACTCTGCTTCACATACTGGTAGACGCCAGGAATGAATAAGACACTGAACCAGCCCTAGGAGTGGATATCTTCCAGGATCTGCAAAAGACCAAGGGGGAAGATAGAAACAGTATTAGGGAGCAGAGCAAAGGAGGTGAATTTAGCTAATGACTCAGAATTAAACCCTAGAGCCTGCTAGGAGAATGGGGAGTGGGGGGGGGGGGACTCAAGAAGGACAGTGTTTATACTAAAGAAAGCAGATAAGGAAACCATCAGAGATTGCCGTGTAAAGTTATGCTTCCTCTTTGGAGGTTAACTGGCATAGGCTTATTTGTCACCTTCTGCCTCCTTTCTTAGCAAGACGAGCTCTGAACGGTTTAGTATCCAGGCCTGGGTCAGGGTCTGGCGCCTATACTGCTGATGGTGGGACATGTCTTTCTCCTGGCCAATGAGAAAAGAAGGAAAACATTTCAGGAGCCGCTAAATGCCAGTGTCTTTATTTGAACTTCCCTGGACCAGGCAAGTTAGTGGTATTTATGGCTTAAAAGAATTTCCATCTGCAAGTTTATCTTCCTGTTAAAAATCAGCCACCCCCTACCCTAAACAACCAAAGACAATAAATCAGGGCTTAAGTAAAAAAAACAAATACTTATCTCCACAAATTGGAATCCCCATGGTTGCTAACATATTATTTTTTTTAGTATCAGACTTCCTAAGAGGTTAAGTGATTTGTGGACGGGAGTGAGTTTCCCTTCAACTGGGTACACAGAAGGCGTGGAAATGAGACCAGATGTTGTCCAAGCTAAAGGAGGAAGAGCTGGGCTAACATTTCCTGATGAGTCCCAGTGCTTAGTTAAGCTTTTACCTCTCCCGAATGAGCCACACTGGGGCTGCTGTTATTTTTAACCAATTCTGCCAATTGATGAATATCTTCGCCAGTCTGGTTCCCTTCTCTTTCACAGAAACAATGGTGTCAAAACAGGTACGTCTCATTCCTGCCTACTGAACTGATGTACAGCTCTGCCATTGTCACTGACGGAAGGACAGCACAGTATTATGCCCGTCCTTGTTCAGTTGTGTCCGACTCTTTGCTATTCCACGAACTGTAGTCTCCCAGGCTCCTCTGTCCATGGAATTTCCCAGGTAGGAATACTGGAGTGGGTTGCCATTTCCTTCTCCAGGGGATCTTCCCAACTCAGGGATCGAACCTGTGTCTCCTGCATTGATAGGCGGATTCTTTACCACTGGGCCAACTGGGAAGAGCATAGCATAGTGGCCACCAACTGGTGCAATAAACTACTACTATTTTTATTAAAATCTTTTTTTAAAAAGGTGTTATTTGTTGCCTACTAACCTCAAAATATCCTCTTTCAAGAAGGCTCTATACTTTTCATGTTCATACCTGGGCTCAAGCATAACATCAGTGATGGGTCCAGACAATAGCCTTTCTATCCTGACACCCAAATTGTACCCACTCCCCATCCACATTGCTGGAGGTGTCATTTTCCCCCTGTTCAAAGTCAGCCCTATTTAGAGGTACGATAGAAGGAACCCGTGTAAATAGAAGACCTTTTTACATCAACTATGTCTACTGATCTGTCAATATCACATTGTCTGAAATGTCTTCTTTTATGAAAAATTTCTGAATAGTCTTTGGCAATTTTGTTTTGGAAAACTTGGGACAATTTCTCACTCTCTCAGAACCTCACTTAAAATGTATATGATCTTTGGGGATTGGGGTTTCACATCTTCAGCCATTTTCTGTTATTTATTCCCCGTGACACAGTGAGTTTTCCAGTACTATATACTAAATGATAATACACACAACGGAGTTGTTGAGTTGAATTTGAAACCCACAAATCATGTTCATGGAAATTACTTGTTCTTTACAAACACTATTCCATGTGGGCAAACTGAGCCTTCACCTCTCCGTGTTAAAAGTAGCTGCCTGTCTCCTGGGAGTGCTCTGTGGTGCAGGGTGCAGTGAGAAGTCAAGAGAAGGGAAACCGCCTGTCATCAGAAAGAGCTTTTTCCAGGGAAAGTCCAGCATCCACTCAGCTTTTCTTCCTTTCACAAAGGGAAGTGCACATTGCTATGGTCCACCAAAGCTCAAAGGGAAATCTATACAATTCTTTTCCCCTGACAGACTTTTCTCCCACCCCAACACCTTTTCTTGGGAAATTTAAAAGACACAGAAAAGTTAAACTCTCACACTCACCCTTCCCAGAGTTAACAACTGTTAACATCTGGTCATACTTTCCTCCAGGTTTTTTTTTTTTTAAGAAATAATATGTTTCAGATTCCAAATTCCATCCTCTTTAGCCAGTCTGCTCCTCCCATACCAGCATCCATAGAAACAAAACCACTTTCATGAGTTGGGTGTGGATCTTTACAGTCCATTAAAAATATATGTTTTATATATATAAAACATATACATCCTCATCCATTAGAGGGCTGACAGAATGAAAACCACAACCACAGAAAACTAATCAAACTGATCACATGGACCACAGCCTTGCCTCACTCAATGAAACTATGAGCCAGGCCGTGTGGGGCCACCCAAGACGGACGGGTCATGGTGGAGAGTTCTGACAAAATGTGGCCCACTGAAGAAGGGAATGGCAAACCACTTCAGTACTCTTGCCTTGAGAACCCCATGAACAGTATGAAAAGGCATAAAGATATGACACCGAAAGATAAACTCCCCAGGTTGGTAGGTTGGTTGGTAGGTTGATATTGGTTGATCTCCAATATGCTACTGGAGATCAGTGGAGAAATAACTCCAGAAAGAATGAAGGGATGGAGCCAAAGTGAAAACAACATCCAGTTGTGGATGTGACTGGTGATGGAAGTAAAGTCCGATGCTATAAAGAACAATATTGCATAGGAACCTGGAATGTTAGGTCCATGAATCAAGGTAAATTAGAAGTGGTCAAACAGGAGATGGCAAGAGTGAACATAAACATTTTAGGAATCAGTGAACTATAATGGACTGGAATGGGCGAATTTAATTCAGATGACTGTTATATCTACTACGGTGGTCAAGAATCCCTTCGAAGAAATGGAGTAGCCATCATGGTAAACAAAAGAGTCTGAAATGCAGTACTTGGGTGCAGTCTCAAAAATGACAGAATGATCTCTGTTCATTTCTAAGGACTATTCAATATCACAATAGTCCAAGTCTATGCCCCTATCCAAAATCACTGCAGACGGTGACTGCAGCCATGAAATTAAGACTCTTACTCCTCAGAAGAAAAGTTATGACCAACCTAGATAGCATATTGAAAAGCAGAGACATTACTTTGCCAACAAAGGTCCGTCTAGCCAAGGCTATGGTTTTTCCAGTGGTCATGTATGGATGTGAGAGTTGGACTGTGAAGAAAACTGAGAGCTGAAGAATTGATGCTTTTGAACTGTGGTGTTGGAGAAGACTCTTGAGAGTCCCTTGGACTGCAAGGACATCCAACCAGTCCATTCTAAAGGAGATCAGCCCTGGGATTTCTTTGGAAGGAATAATGCTAAAGCTGAAACTCCAGTACTTTGGCCACCTCAAACAAAGAGTTGACTCATTGGAAAAGACTCTGATGCTGGGAGGGATTGGGGGCAGGAGGAAAAGGGGACAACAGAGGATGAGATGGCTGGATGGCATCACCAACTCGATGGACGTGAGTTTGAGTGAACTCCGGGAGTTGGTGATGGACAGGGAGGCCTGGCGTGCTGCGATTCATGAGGTCGCAAAGAGTCAGACACGACTGAGCGACTGAACTGAACTGAACTGATGGCCCTATCAATAATGCTGAAGAAGCTGAAATTGAATGGTTCTATGACGACTTCTTTTAGGAGAAGGCAATGGCACCCCACTCCGGTACTCTTGCCTGGAAAATCCCATGGACAGAGGAGCCTGATAGGCTGCAGTCCATGGGGTCGCTAAGAGTCAGACATGACTAAGCAACTTCACTTTCACTTTTTACTTTCATGCATTGGAGAAGGAAATGGCAACCCACTCCAATGTTCTTGCTTGGAGAATCCCAGGGATGGGGGAGCCTGGTGGGCTGCTGTCTATGGGGTCGTACAGAGTAGGACACAACTGAAGTGATTTAGCAGCATGAAGACCTACAAGACCTTCTAGAACTAACATCCAAAAGAGAAGTCTTTTTCACCATTGGGGACTGGAAAGCAAAAGTAAGAAGTCAAGAGATACCTGGAGTAACAGGCAAACTTGGCCTTAGAGTGCAAAATTAAGCAGGGCAAAGGCTAACAGAATTGTGCCAAGAGAATGCACTGGTCATAGCAAACACCCTCTTCCAACAACACAAGAGAAGACTCTACACATGGACATCACCAGATGGTCAATACCAAAATCAAATTGATTATATTCTCTGCAGACAAAGATAAAGAAGCTCTAGACAATCAGCAAAAACAAGACCAGGAGCTGACTATGGCTCAGATCATGAACTCCTTATTGCCAAATTCAGACTTAAATTGGAGAAAGTAGGGAAAAGCACTAGATCATTAGGGTATGACCTAAATCAAATCCCTTATGATTATACAGTAGAAGTGAGAAATAGATTCAATGGATTATATCTGATGGACAGAGTGCCTGAAGAACTATGGATGGAGGTTTGTGACATTGTTCAGGAGGCAGTGATCAAGACCATCCCCAAGAAAAAGAAATGCAAAAGGCAAAATGGTTGTCTGAGGAGGCCTTACGAATAGCTGAGAAAAGAAGAGAAGCTAAAGGCAAAGGAGAAAAGGAAAGAAATACCCATCTGAATACAGAGTTCCAAAGAATAGCAAGGAGAGATAAGAAAATCTTCCTCAGTGATCATTGCAAAGAAAGAGAGGAAAACAATAGAATGGGAAAGATTAGAGATCTCTTCAGGAAAATTAGAGATACCAAGGGAATGTTTCATGCAAAGATGGGCTCAATAAAGGACAGAAATGGCATGAACCTAACAGAAGCAGAAGATATTAAGAAGAGGTGCCAATAATACATAGAAGAACTATACAAAAAAAGACCTTCATGACCTAGATAACCAAGATGGTGTGATCACTTTCCTAGAGCCTGACATTCTGGAATGTGAAGTGAAAAGTGAAAATCGCTCAGTCATGTCTGACTCTTTGTGACCCCATGGACTATATAGTCCATGGAATTCTCCAGACCAGAATACTGAACTGGGTAGCCTATCCCTTCTCCAGGAGATCTTCCCAACCCAGAAATCAAACCAGGGTCTCCTGCATTACAGGTGGATTCTTTACCAACTGAGCTATCAGGGAAGCCCAACATCCTGGAATGCAGTCAAATAGGCTTTAGGAAGCATCACTATGAACAAAGCTAGTGGAGGTGATGGAATTCCAGTTGAGCTTTTTCAAATCCTGAAAGATGATGCTGTGAAAGTGCTGCACTCAATATGCCAGCAAATCTGGAAAACTCAGCAGTGGCCACAGGACTGGACAAGGTCAGTTTTCATTTCAGTCCCCAAAAAGGTCAATGCCAAAGAATGCTCAAACTACCATACAATTATTGCACTCATCTCACACACTAGCAAAGTAATGCTCAAAATTCTCCAAGCCAGGCTTCAACAGTATGTTAACTGTGAACTTCCAGATGTTCAAACTGGATTTAGAAAAGGCAGAAGAACCAGAGATCAAATTGCCAACATCTGTTGCATCATAGAAAAAGCAAAAGAATTTCAGAAAAACATCTACTTCTGATTTATTGATTACACCAAAGCCTTTGACTGTGTGGATGACCACAAACTGTGGAAAATTCTGAAAGAGATGGGAATACCAGACCACCTGACGTGCCTCCTGTGAAATCTATATGCAGGTCAAGAAACAACAGTTAGAACTGTACATGGAACAACAGACTGGTTCCAAATTGGGAAAGGAGTATGTCAAGGCTGTACATTTCACCCTGCTTATTTAACTTATATGCAGAGTACATCATGAGAAATGCTGGACTGCATGAAGCACAAGCTGGAATCAAGATTGCTGGGAGAAATATCAATAATTTCAGATATGCATATGACATCACTCTTATGGCAGAAAGTGAAGAGGAACTAAAGATCAAGATGATGAAAGTGAAAGAGGAGAGTGAAAAAGTTGGCTTAAACCTCAACATTCAAAAAACAAAGATCATGGCATCTAGTCCATGGCATCTGGTCTATCATTCCATGGCAAATAGATGGAGAAACATGGAAACAGTGACAGACTTTATTTTGGGGGGCTCCAAAATCACTGCAGATGGTGACTGCAGCCATGAAATTAAAAGACGCTTACTCCTTGGGAGAAAAGCTATGACCAACCTAGACAGCATATTAAAAAGCAGAGACGTTACTTTGCTGACAAAGGTCATCTAGTCAAAGCTATGGTTTTTCCAGTAGTCTTGTATGGATATGAGAGTTGGAGTATAAAGAAAGCTGAGTACCAAAGAATTGATTCTTTTGAACTGTGGTGTGGAGAAGACTCTTGAGAGTCCCTTGGACTGCAAGGAGATACGAGTCCATCCTAAAGGAAATCGGTCCTAAATATTAATTGGAAGGACTGATGTTACAGTTGAAACTCCAATCTTTTGGCCACCTGATATGAAGAACTGACTCATTGGAAAAGACCCTTAGGCTGGGGAAGACTGAAGGCAGGAGGAGAAGGGGACGACAGAGGATGAGATGGTTGGATGGCATCACCGACTCGATGGACATGAGTTTGAGCAAGCTCCGGGAGTTGGTGATGGATAGGGAAGTCTGGCGTGTTACAGTCCCTGGGGTTGCACAGAGTTGGACACAACTGAGCGACCTAACTGAACTGAACTGATACATTTTTGCATGCAACAATATATAATATTACTTCCTATATGTATTTTGCTATTTAAATGAATGACGTCATTATTTTTAGTTTCTGCAACTTGCTTCCCACCCCTGCCTTACTATTTAGCATTAGGTTTTTGGCCATCTACCCATGTTGAGGTACATAGACCTGTTTCACTCTTTCCATTATGCATATATCACATTTCTAGTTCACCACTGATGGATATTTAAATTCTTTCCTGTTTTTCACTATTTTCTGCCAGGCTGCAACAAAAATTCTTGTGCAAGTCCCTTTGTACACAACAACAGTTTTTGTAGGAAATATACTCAGTAGCAGAATCTATGGGCCTAGGATATGCATGATTTCTATTTTACTTAGGTTCTGCCAAAAGACTCTGAAAGAGACCACTGATTTACATTTATTTCCACCAGCAGAAGGTGATTGGACCAATACATACTGGACAATACATAATATTATAGGACATTTAATATTTTTCCAATTGAATGGTTAAAAAATAATGGCCAAGTATTGGTTTTATTTCTCATTTCCATGACTATTAGTAAATTAATTATCTTTTCACAGGTTTATTGGCAATAGTAGTTTTCCTTTATCATATTCTTTACTTATTTTTATTAGATTATTGTATTTTTATTATTATTAATAGTTTGTAAGGGTTTACATGTACCTTGGATAGTAATCTTTTGAAAATTATATACATCTTTTAAAAAATCTTCATTTCTCATTTTTCAATTGGTAATGCATATACATGGTAAAACCTAAAGAATTACAATCTAATCTGAATGCATATACATGGTAAAACCTAAAGAGTTACAATCTAATCTGAATGCATATACATGGTAAAACCTAAAGAGTTACAATCTAATCTGAATGCATATACATGGTAAAATCTAAAGAGTTACAAGAGTATATAATGAAAAGCATTTTTCTAGGTCTATTACCCTCTCTCCATTCATTTTACTTCCTTGAAGAAAAGTAATGTTCTAGTGTACCCTTCCAAAGAGTTCTATGCATATGCAAAAATAATAGTGTATAGTTTCCTCTACAATTACTTTTTATAAATTCATAAAATAGTATACTATACATTCATTCTGTATCTTGCTTTTTTTCACTTAAAGCTATCTTAGAGATCATCCTAAATCAGTTTATATTTCTTCTCTTTTCTATTTATTTATTTTTGGCTGCAGTCTTTTATTTTATTGATGGACCAAAATTTATTTAACTAGTTTCCTACTGATTGACCTTTATGTTTCTTCCCATTTTTATTATTAAAAATTGTGTTTCAATGGCTACTCTTATATATGTACATTATTTCATATATGTACAGATAGATGGAACAGTGGTAAAGAATCTGCCTGCCAATGTAGGAGACACAAGAGATGTGGGTTCCATCCCTGGGTTGGGAAGATCCTCTGGAGTAGGAAATGGCAACCCACCCTAATATTCTTGCCTGGAAAATTCCATGGACAGAGGAGTGTGGTGGGCTACAGTTCATGAGGTCACAGAGCTGGACATGACTGAGAAACTGAGCATGCACATGTACAAATTGTCAGAAGTGAAGCATTATTTAAAGCTAAGTGTTTTAAAATTTTTAATAGGTATTACCAAATTATCCTCTGTAGAGGCCATGCCAAATCACACTTCTACCAGCAATGTGTCACTCGTCTTGTTTAAAGATTATTAGAATAATAACAGATAACACTTATCGAGTGTTTTTATAGGCTAGGCATGGTTCCAAATCCATTGCTTGCATTTTTAAGAAATCTTTATGGAAAATGTCAAATGTGAATAAAAGAAAAGAATGTAATGAGCTCTCATATACCCTTCATCCAGCTTTAGTAATTAAGAACATATCCACAGTGCTATATGTCAATTATGTCTCAATAAAACTATAAGAAAAGAACATATGGCAAATCTTTTATCTATACACCCACCCCCATTCTCTTTCTCATACCTGTTGGATTATTTTAAAGTGAATTCCAGCACTGTATCATTTCATTCATAAATATTTCAATAGCATCTCTAAGATATATGGATTTTTAAAAAAGTAACCACAGCATCATTATCGTGCCATAAACATTTACAATAATTTTTTATGATCATTTAATCACCAGTCAGGATACAGTTTCCCCCAACCAACCCACCAACATCTTTCTGTAATACATTTGGTTTCTTTGAATCAGAATTCAAACAAGGTCCACACATTTCATTTGGTTGCTACATCTCTTAAATCTCTTGGTTTCTAACAGCCCTTCTCCCTCTTGTTTTCTCACCATTTATTTATTAAAGAAAAGAGTGTCAAGGTGGTCAAAAGTTACAAACTTCTAGTTATAAAACAAATAAGTCATACTGCTATAACATATAGCATGCTGACTATAGTTACAATACTGTATGGTATATTTGAAAGGTGCTAATACAGTAGATCTTAAAATTCCCATTTCAAGAAAAAAAATTGTAACTAAATGCACTAATGGATGCTAACTAGACTTATTATGATGATCGTTTATATACAAGCTTAAAAGGTTGAACATCTGAAACTAATATAATGTTATATTAATACATTAACTATATCTCAATAAAAAGTGTCATTTCTTCTGTTCAATTGTATTTTAACTTTATTTATAGTGGGTTTTATTTGTTGCCATATAAAAGTATTTTATATGGAATTTTGCTATAATCAAATTTAAGTACATTTTTCTCTATAGTGTGTGTTTTTTGTATCTTGTTAAAGAAAGTCTTTCCTAATCCAGGAAAAAAATTGTTTTCCACATAGGCTTAAAGCTATGTGATTTACATTTTAAGCCTTTAATCTTGTACTTTATACCATATGCAAATTATACATATGGTATAAAGTAGAGATCTCATTTTTTTTCCCCATGGGGTGGGTCCATTCTGTACCCTTTCTTCATTGATTTGCAATATTATCTCCAATACAGTGGACTTCCCTGGTGGCTAAGATGGTAAAGAATCCGCCTGCAATGCGGGAGACCTGGGTTCAATCCTTGGGTTGGGAAGATCTGCTGGAGGAGGGCATAGCAAGCTACTCCAGTATTCTTGCCTGGAGAATCTCCATGAACAGAAGAGCCTGGCGGGCTACAGTCCATGTAGTCACAAAGAGCCGGACACAACTGAGTGACTAAGCACACAGCACACTCTAATGCAACGCATGGCTCGGTTTATAGGCTCTGTCTTTTTGATTGATCTATTTATCTGATTTGACTCCAGTATCTCACTATTTAATGACTATAGCTTTGTAATATGACAGGCTATTGTTAGGACAAATCTGGTTTCAAATTTTTTTAATGTACAATAAAATAAGACTAATCAGATCCTTCATATTTTTTAAAAAATGATGGATTTTGGTTTAGGGGGATAGTGACATTTTACAGGTTGTTAGAATTGAGGTAGGAATCCATGTTGTGCTGAAAGATCACATTTAAAAGCTAGATTTACTTTGTAAAGGTTTCATGTAGTTCTTCCACAAGTACAGTACTTTCACAATGTCTTCTCAGATCACAGAGGATTTTACCCTTTCTTCCTCTTCTCCTCCGTCCTTATCCACACACGTGGGTAGAGAGAAAGGGAGAGAGAGCTCATGAATTCAGGAGGCAGGTGAAGGTAAACATGCACGCCTTTGGTTTATAGATTAAGAATAAGAGGTCCCAGAAGTGGGAGAGGGTCAAGCCCCAAGTCACAGGACTCTTGTTATTTACTGTCCTGACAACTACTAAATATAGTAGATTCCAGTGCCTCAAAGAGAACTATTAACTCATCAGATACTTCCTGCTTGAGCAATCTCGAAGATGTGGGAGGGGTGCGGCAGAGAATGTACTGATCAGCTCTCAGATGAGAAAGAAGTGTTCTTGCAACAAGGAAAGAACATGGAGAGCCCCAGACCCAGAAACCTGCCTCACTTCCTCCAGGGTGAACATCAACTGAACTTCTAGCTATTCTCCACATGGCCCCATGCTTTCCAATCCCTCCATGCTTTTGTTTATGCCATTCTTGCTGCCTGAATTGTCTCCTCTACCATCTCCATGAAACCAACTTACATGACATCTCTTCTATGACACCTTTAGAAATACCTCAAGTTAGGTATGTCTCTCTACTGCTCTCATCATAGAATCAAATAATTGTTTTCTCCAGGCTGGATTGAAAAGAATGCTAATGGACACCTGTTTCCCTACTGTCTCCTCTTCCAGGGAGTCCTGCACACTACTGCTGGATAAAGCCATACATTCTTCCTTCCATTTGCACTTTTCTCCGTTAGAGAAACTCCAGCATCCTTGCCTAAAATACGTGCCCTCCAGCTCTGCAGTCCAGGGATCCCATGGGTAAGTGACGGAAGCTGACTTTCCAAGCAGAGAAATCCCTCCCTTTTGTCAAATGGGCTCCATCTACATTTCCACCCATGTTTCTTGACTCTTCCTCTATGCTCAGGCCATTTTTTTAAACCCCAAATTCTTTCCCCTCTTTTCTGCTAAGAAATGTTTTATACTAGGAAGACTTTCTTAACTAAGAAGGCTGCTCTTTTTATTTTAGACTTCTTGATTACTTGGCCAGACAGAAATCAAGTGTCTGGCTCTGTAGTGATATGAATTATTTCCTAGCCGTTTGGAGTATTGACATTTTCTCTTCCTACTAGGAATACATATGCATGTGAGCATGTACGCAAGCACAGTTGCTCAGTCGTGTCCAAATCTTTGCGACCCCATGAACTATAGCCCGCCAAGGTTCCTCTATCCATAGAATTTTCCAGGCAAGAATACTGGAATGTGTTGCCATTTCCTTCACCAGGGGATCTTCCTGACCCAGGGGTTGAACCTACATCTCTTTCGTCTCCTCCACTGGCAGGCAGATTCTTTACTGCTGGGCCACCTAGAAAGCCCCACTAGGAACATGAGCTGCCTCATATTTCTTTTGCCCACTCCCACCCACCCAATGTATCTAGCACACAGGAGACAATAAACATTTGTTGATGTTCACTAAACAAGTTATATCTTATCAGCAGCTATCTCATCAAAGAGCAGCTTAAACTATATTTTGTGCTGAGAAGCAAAACTAAATAGAGAATTTTTTTAAAAATTTAAAGATGTATTGCAAAGGGGAGATCAAGAAGAGAAACTGAATATTAGCAGTGAAACAACAAGGTTAAAGAAATCCTTAATAGCTTCCCAAAGGAGTAAGCATGACCACTTTAATTGAAGCAGAAAGACACGAATACCAGAGATGTGTTCATTTCACACCAGGAAGATGAATTAGAGAAGCTGCTCCAAATATTTTTTTTTTTTTCCTGAGTGATGTATTATGTGATGAAAAGCTTATAATATGTTATGGTTGTACCCTTGACATAGGATTTAACCCATTGGTGCACTGTCTGGACTTCTTGGTTTGCCTCTGTCTGAATCTAGCTTTTGGAAAGGAGATTCTGAAATAAGAGCAGAAACAGAGCCTTATAAGGGTTTGATGTAGACAATAAAGTCTTTTTGCAGATTAATGCTGAGACTTCACAGTAGCTTAACAAGAATTGCGAAGCTAAACAGTCCAATATGAAAGTTATTCCTTAGAGACAGATCACTCTGAAGTCTGGCTCCAAGTGGTCTTCTACTTAAGCTTCCAGGCTGAATGATGGCAGGCGAATATATTGCTAGAAATTGGAGATGCGGCATTTCACTCTTCCAAATGTTTCCAGAAAGGTAACTTTTATTGCAGGAATATCTTCAGTACAAAGCAACACTGAGCCACTGTGAAGATCCTCACCCTGACTCAGGCTGAGGGAGATGGCCAGTGCCTAATTGGCCCATCAGAATATTCTGAGAAGGAAGCTTCAGAACATTCTGACATAAACTTGGTGAAATCAGATCAGGAGTAGAGAAACAGGGGGTCCTCTCTGCATGCCTTTTATGTTCTGTTAACCCATACAACTCGTGGGCATGAGCTTAAAGCTACTAGCTTAAAGCTTATTTTCTTTCCCAGCAAAAGTCTTTTCAATATTTTAACAGAACACATGTTTTCTTCACTTTAGAGCTATGCTGCTAGCTCAGTTTTTAAGTGCATTACAATCCCTGAATGTTTTTCTGCCCTGCTTCCATGCAGCCAGCCCAGCTACATCTCATGTTTGGCAAGTTAAATGAGTTTCCTCTCCTATCTCTATTTTCCATCATGAAAATCATTCCTGAAGCATTTAAGCAAGAATGGACTCAGCCCAATACTCATAAACCTTGCCTTTTTCTGCCTTCTGTGTCATATTGACCCGGTCTTGGGATCACCACTCTGGTTATATTCTGTTAGCTGGTTGAACACCCATCTAACAGTAGTGTGGTCTACACAGCATCTTCCTCCAGATGACTGATATCTACGGTATTCAGGAGCACATTAAAACAAAACAAACAAACAAGAAAAAAAACAGAGCACAACAGAAAACAAAGTATGTAATCTGCTTCCTTTCAACCCATCAGGCCCACCTCATGGGCGTTGATCCAGGCTAGCTAATGAAACACTTTCTGACCGCCACCCTATTCTCAAAAATAATTTGCTATGACTTTGCTGAGTTAGAATCAGTGCCTCCTTGCATTTGCTAGACCTCTGAACTCCGTCTGTGGCAATTAGCCTTAGATAGTCACTTATGAAGCAGTCTCACCACAAATTCTATATCTCGGTTTCATCTGCACATGATTCAAGACTCCTCCTTCCCCTTGTCTTCCTGCTCCAGGTTACAGCCATAGGATAAACGCTAGGCTATTTATTCTCTGTGATCTCTCTTCCCTGTCCTTTGGCGAATGTGTAGCCCATCTTTTCCTCTAGGATTCTGCTTCACAGCAATGTATATGGATTAAACAATAACACTCCTCATCAGAGGGCTTGGCGAGGTGTGTGTGTGGGGGCGGGGGGGGGGGGGTGTAAAGTGCCTGACTCAGGCTTACCCACAAATCTGAGAAATGAATCTAGAGTGTTCTGCTGTTCTTTTAACAGCTGTCTTTGGAGGGAGAGAGCGTGCAGAGAGAACAGATGTTCTGAGTCCACCTAACAGTTATTTCACTGAATCAGGTGTGGAGTCAGAAGCCCCAACAGAGCATCAGGCAGACATGACATAACAACATGACCCAAAACTCCCCCCAAGGATGGACAAACTGGATGTTTCCTTTTTTAAAAAGCTTCTCCTTTGAAGTGGATGTTCCAACAGCAGGTGGGACTCCTTAGCTCAGACCAGGAATCTAATTTTTGTCTAAAGTTAGGATCTCTATTGAGGGAAAAGAGAAGATAATAGATACTAGATTATCATATTCGACTGATCTAGCACAAAATCTTCAAGAATACTTTAGCGTCTCAATCCATCTAGGATTGAAACGACAAGTGGTAAATAAAAGATTGAACTGAGGAAAAGTAAGTTAGTGTACTTAAAACCTTTTGTTATTAACAGTAATAACAATTAATTACAAACATTAATTCTGATTTATGGACACCTGCTTAGCATCAACAGCACAGACCCACCCTTCCAATTATGCAGTGATACAATGGCACATTCATGTTGTAGGTCCACGACTTTTCTCATTTCCTGTGTAGCCACCTTCAGTTCTGTGTATATCTTCCTATTTTAAATTACCACCAGGCCTCAAACATATTTGCCTGGTTTTGAAAGCAGCAGGAGGTGCTTTTTGAAGTTTCTGGAATGCATACACATGGGTGTGTGCACTGGTGTGCGTGCACACACCCAGAGGTCATGCCATCCACCGACAACATGGTATGATCCCTTTCATACCAAAGTTTTCCAAGGACTTAATATCACTCAGATAACAAAACTTTTTTCCCCTTATTTGAGCGATCTATCACAATTAGCTGTATTTCTTGTTTATAACACTATTTTTGCAACAACAAAAAAATGTGGGATAAGTGATGATCAAAATGACTTTAGAAGTCAGCATAGGACATGATTTTCTGCTATTAGTCCTTACCAATGTCAAGTGCAAAATTTAAATTAACAAGCACTTCCCTTATTGGAATCACTTCAGCATTTCTGCTGCCTTCCATTGATTTCTATTTACTTTGGCAGGCACAGGCAAGAAGAACATATTTCTGTGCTTGAAGAATCAACCTAAGACTACATGAGGCAGTAGAGATGCGAATGTCAGGATGAAATGTTGCTGTGATGTTATTCTAAGAATTAACATGATACAGCAGGACCACTATTTATGTAGTGTTCCTGCAGGCCTTAACTTCCCGTTAGTGTTGTGTTAGAGTCGTCTCCCAGCTGTACTTCTCATATTAACAACTGGTCTATAGTTCTTTCACCTAGCAGTAAATACGATGTCAAAGCCATTTAAAAACTAAACAGCTTACCTGCAAATATGTCATACGCCAGCTATCCCCAACCAGAGGTAACCTTGACCCCAAACTAGCTCTTGGGGAAGAAGCCCATGTTGCCACTTCATCACTAAGTTACTGTTGGTAACTGGTGTCTACAAGGGGTTATTCTTCATTAGAGATGCCAATAATAAACATTTCCATGGTCCAACTTGGCCTCAGAAAGGTATAAAAATCTACAGAAAGGCCAAAATAAGCTTTAGACTTATTGTCCAGGTTTTTTTGTCTTTTAATCTGCTAGTCTCAGGGGTTTTTTTGAGTTGAAAACTAGGTGGAATAAGCAGTCAGAAGATATTCCCTCACATTTTTTTTCTCTTCTCCATCTTATCATCTGCAGTAAAAACTCCAGCCATACAATGATATCAGTTCAGTGCAGTCACTTAGTCATGTCCGACTTTTTGCATCCCCATGGACTGTAGCATGCCAGGCCTCCATGTCCATCACCAACTCCTGGAGTTTGCTCAAACTCACGTCCATTGAGTCAGTGATGCCATCCAATATCATCCTCTGTCATCCCCTTCTACTCCTGCCTTCAATCTTTCCTAGCACCAGAGTCTTTTCCAATGAGTCAGTTCTTTGCATCAGGTGGCCAAAGAATTGGAGCTTCAGCTTCAGCATCAGTACTTCCAATGAACACTCAGGACTGATTTCCTTTAGGATAGACTGGCCTCATCTTGAAGTCCAAGGGACTCTCAAGAGTCTTCTCCAACACCACAGTTCAAAAGCATCAATTCTTCAGTGCTCAGCTTTCTTTATAGTTTAACTCTCATAACCATACATGACCACTTGAAAAACCACAGCTTTGACTAGATGGACGTTTGTTGGTATACTATAGTATATTCAATTCAAATTCAGCTACCAAAGGTAACCCCAGGCAGAAATGTGAGTCACCTGATTTTCATGACCCTGTCTTCTTTATCCTGGCATTGCAAACATTTGCCAACAGCCAATAGTCGCCCCATCGTCTTTATAAATAGTGTAGAAATGAAGAAATAAAGTTAAGGTAAATTTGTAGAAGTTCGATCAAACCTAGAAAACTACAGAAGACATTTTTGCACTGTTTAAACTAAAAAAAGACTCTCTTGATCCAATATCAACCTCAGTCCTCCTTCCAGACCTGGTGGTAGCTGGACACAGCCCTGGGGACAGGACAGAGGACCAGAGGAGACACTAGCAGCCAGGTAGCTGCGGGGGAGGGGCGGTATTTGACCCGCCAGAGGCAGCTCATTCAGCGGCGCCTTAACCAGATAACCAGAGCGCCTATGCTAACACTCCCTCCAGGGTGGGAGAGAGGGGCCTCTGCTTCTTAATGACCCCGCAGAGTCAGGACCTCTGTTTTATGTCTTATCGCAATTACTGGGGTGCCGGGAAGGGTAAGTCAAAGCAGCTGCGGGCCCACGTGCGCATGAAGCACGGATGCGCGCCTCCTTCAGATCGCCCCACACAGGCACCGACCACCCCCAACTTGGGCCAAATCCATTTCCTTAAGGCGTTGTACACAAATGCTGCTTCTCAGAAATTCTGAGTTACTTTTGAATGCTGCATTGTGCTTATTATCTTCATCTCTCTGAAACATTGGCTAGTGATATACACGGGAAAAAAGATCCACCAGACCCTACAGAAGTGGATAATAGGTAAGGAGGAAATTTCTATAGCAGAAATGTCTCACAGTGTCTCTTGCCATTTTAATAGGTGATTCCTACGCAGCTGTGCTAGTGGCCTGTCATCCATTATCCGGTCACTTTATTGACCCACCTTTGCTCTCCCTGAGCAGGTCAACACACCTGTCCTGACTCCTGTAGGAGCCAGGGCCTTGCTCTCATTCAGCTTCTAAGTCAAGGGACAGTTCGTTACTGTGAGGGGTGGTGAGTGTGCAGAAAATGAGAACAAAAACTATAACATCTATGAAAATGGAGGTTCTCAGGCCAGCTACACAGAGACCAACTTCTCTCTGTAAAGGTCAACTTTAAAGGAGGCAAAGAAAACTTTTGAATCACTTTGGTGTAAAGGAACATTTAGTATTTCAGGCCCAGATATGATTTCTGCCTACATTCTTAGAGAGGTTTTCCAGGTTAAAAAGTAAATCTAAATGTGAACTTCTGCCTCAGAATATAAGCAAAGACTGGACTTTGTTAAGTCTTGCATCCAGTTACCAATTTCTTTATAAGCTGCCTTCCTCATAGTCACTGGAAAGTAGTATTGGGGGATTTTGAATGCATTTATTTGGTAAACACCACTAGTTTTAACCCATTAAAGCCTCACTGGAGCCCTATGAGAGAGGTGCTGTTATTGACCCCGTTTACTGATAAGGAGACTAAGCACTGAAAGGTTAAGTAACAGCCACAGGGTCACACAGCAGGTGAGAGTAGTAACTCTCACAAAGTCTTTTTTAATCTGTCTGGACATCTGTCTGTCAGGGAAGCTCTCTGAGAATGACAGTCTGAACAGCTCATCCTCATTCCCAAGGCACCCCATTCTCTGCTACCTGCTGGAAATACTCCCACCTGAAACCTGTGTCCACAGAAAATCTGCTCCATGCCAGGAAGAGGAGGAGACCATCAATGCAAACCCCTTCAGGCCCTGAAGCCAGGGATGGAGGGACCAAAGCAGAGTCCACTCCCCTAGACTTGCAGGAGGAAAATCTTGTGCCTAAGAAATCTCAGGGGAAAAGAAAGTCTAATTATAAAAGTCTTAAAAGAGGCCAGGCAAAACCTCCAGAAGATCTGCAAGAGCCCCTGCTTCAAGGTAGAAGGGGGCAGTATGGCTCACACCCACCTTGGCACTCCAGTGCCTGGGTGCTCTGGCTCAGAGCGCCCTCCCTGCCCACCTGATGGCTCAGAGGATTTGACGAGGAAAGAGCAAGCCTTGGTTTCTTTCCTAGGAGTCTAGATATCATGTGTAACCTTGACCATGACAGTGTGATGGATACCACCAGTCAAACTCCAAGCATTTTGATGGAGAACTGCTCTTGCAATATAGGCAAGGGGCATTTGCAGTCTTGCACCACAAAATTAACCACCTGCAGTTAACAGAACAGAAGGCATCAACACTAAAAAGAAGACACAGGCTTTTTCAAGGGTGGCAAAGCGAGTTCCTTGACACTAAAAGTATTCAAGCATCACTTGGCCCATATGTTTCAAAGGGAATTCAGGCATCTAGGTGGTTCAATGAGATCAACAGCTTCCAAACCCAGACGTTCACCACAGTCTCTTGGAGAACTTTGAAAAAATACATATTGCCGAGCTCAGTGCCATATGGTCAGATTCATTAGGTCTGGAGTGGAACGTAAGGAATCTATAATTTTCATAAAAGTCACAGCTATTCCAGTGCTCCTGGGACTGGGAACCTTTGGACAGGATAACTTTGGTGGTTCCTTTCAACCTGAGCAACTATGATTTCTTGCCAAGTCTCTGAGCCTTACCCACCACATAATGACAGGTAGAAAAATGCTGGTGTAGGTTGCTTGTCACTGGGGAATGGTTTTTACCCCCACGCAATGCAGTGGTTTGCATATTTGCTGTTTCCCCCAAAAGCATGCGGGAATGAATCATTATTGAAACAATTTACTTTCAGTTAGTGCATGAATGCCTTCCCATGATGCTTCGATGCTTTGTTTGTCCTCCTATAAAAATTATTTATGACCCAAGTGTGATCTTTTAAATCAGAATACTTATTCCTGAAATCAAAGCTCTGGCATGCTAATGCAAGTATAAACCTTGATAATTTTTCAAAGCCATGTTGAATATTCAAAAGCTGGAACTGAAGGAAAGGAGTTAACATTAATTAATATTTGAAGCAGTAAAATAAAAGCAACAGTGAAGCTAATTTTGCAGGACAATTAATCATGAGTCTTGCTAATTACACATGGGATTTTGCAAATGATTTTTTTTCCCTCAGGTAGCAAAGTAAAAATGATAATCCGCTACCCATCAAAATCATTGGCTTCTCACCAATGTCCCCAGCAAGAGCAATTAGTGGGAACAGCAGAACCCTAGTAATTGCATGTCAAGAGAGGAGAATGTGAGAATTTTAATTGCTCTAAATAAAGACCACTTGCTCACATGTACACCTGATTGTCCAAAACAACTCTGCAAGCTGGAGCAAGTATGCCTCTACTTCCAGGTGCCCGCATAAAAATAACTCTGGGGGAGCAGTATTCTCCCAGCAACCTATGCAGTTTCTGGAAGAAAATATCAATATGCATTCACATTCTGAACTGCAGTGTCATCACTTGAATATAAGAACTGCAAAAAAAAAAAAAATAGCACCCACTTGGGAAAATGTGCATATTCTTTATATTTGCCAAATATTTATTGCTGACATTTTTTTTTTAAGAACTTTAACTATCTACAAGGTGCCAAGGGCTTCAAATTTACTGAATTTTAGGATCACCAATAAAATGTTTTTAACAAGACATCTCAAGAGGGCATAAAATAAAAAATTACCATATTCATGAGTGTAAGCCTCTAAGATTGCAATGCTATAAACTGGATGCTTATAATTTGCTTGTGGCTTTCTTAATTAAAAACTGGTAATTAGAAACTCAAGTACTATTTTTACACTTCATCTTCTACACTTTTCATGCTACTGTTACTTTTCAGTTTAATATATATACACATGGATGCACACAATTGCAAATGATCAATAATATTTAACTGTGTGTCTAAAACCTAAATGATGATGGATACATTTAAATATTGCTTTCCAGGAGATTATTATTGCAATGGCCATGTCGTGGCTTAAACATTTAGTTTAAACAAGACAGCTACCATTTTTTGCTCTTCCAAACATGCATCATTTACTCTCATTTTTAAGCTGATTTGCTGAATTGCCTTCCATGTACTAGTGGTATCTATTGTCTGCACGCCTGGACTTGCATCTTTAAGTACACCATATTGAGGTGCTAAACCACTATGCTCTTCCCGCTATTAGCTTTGTCAGCTGGGTGTTAATCGAGGAGCAGTAACCTCAGCTTCTACCACATCTTCTTTCCAGACCCAAAATTGTACTCTACCATTTACTACACCAGGACATGGCAGGGCTGCTTCCTTCCCTGAATTGCCAGCAGATCACAGGTGTGTATCTGGCCCCCAGAGGTGATTCAGGTAATAACACTTGGATGGTGATTTAAATGGTTAGAAGCTTTTTCAGGGAAGATGGTCCTCACAGTCGTATCATTTTGCAGCTATTGCTCACAAATGCCAGATTATTTACCCAGACTTCTTAAGTGATTGCTTTTGATTTTTACTGTATTTTAAAAGAGAAACCTTTGAAGATGGATGCTTTCCTGTCAAGGCACAACCATTAAGCCATTCTTAAGTTAGAATTCCTTCTTTGGGTTATCATATATACATATCTCACGAGACCTTAATCTAATCCCCTCCTTTTTTCAAACATCAATTTGGGGTCAAAAAAGGATCTGAGTCAGAACAATCATTATTTACTTAGACGCTTTTTACTAAGACACAAACAACATGCTGTTTATTTTTGTAGGAAGATTTTTCTGAGGACCAGGAATGAATTGACAAAGAAAGCCATGAGGGCAAAAAAAGCTGACTGGGTAACATAGCCTTGTGGCTACATCTTAGGTGGCCCTAAAGAATCTGATCTGAATTATCAGATGATTTTTAGAAAAAGCATAGTTTTCACAGATCAAGATTACAAGGACATACCATTATACTAAACTTCTAAAGAGCAAAAGGAGTACGGTGCAGAATTCTCCAAGTTTCTTCCTTGGGCTGTAGAAGTTCTTTCAGCAGCATCTAGAATGCTCACATATGCATTTCGTTTCCTGGGTTGTTTGGCATTAACATCCAGGGATTGCTAAAGTGCTATTTATATTGGTACTCATTACTGGGAAGGAGAAGGACAAGGAAGCTTTTTGATCAAAATGTGTAATTTCCCAACATTAAATGTTTATAGAAGAATGTTACAGTAATAAGGGGTTTGGTGTGCCAGAAGTTTCCAAACCAAGTGCCAAACCACTTCAGAGCAAACTTGGCCTAAGTATTCCTAGATTCTAACTGCACAGTAAGGGAACAGAGTAGAGCTTGGCCTGACCTTTGCCCCACACGACCCTCAGGACCTTTTGTGGTTTTTTGTGATTATTGCATCTGCAGAGATGTTGGTAATTTTTAACACCATGGCCAACTACAATCGTAACAAAGCAAATCTATTGTATTAGCCCTTTCACAGGGTTTAAGGTACTACATCAATTAAAAGGCCCTTTCATAGAGTTTATGGTGCTGTATCAATTAAAAGAGACGGTGAGAAGACTTCCTATCACTCATCATTTGGGAAGATATTTGCAGGAAAATAAATTTTCTACACACCTATCAATTTAGCATCAGATCAAAAATAGACATATACATAAAAAGAAAGGAAGAGGATAGCAGAAAAAAATATGAAATTGGACAACCCAAGGCAGGTCACTTACACTTTGGGGCTTTAATTGCCACCTTTGGTCTTGGAGCAGATCAGAGGTTCTTAATCTGGGTTTCCAGTCTCCCCTAGGGGATCTGCCGATGGGCTTGACTGTACCCATGAATCCTTTGAAATCATGGACCAAATGTTCGTTTTCACATATACATATATTTCTAGATTTGGCTTTTATAGCTCTTATGAGATTCTCAAAAAAAGATCATAATCCAGATAAGGATAATGACTTCTGGAATAAATGGTTGTTCAGGCCTCCTCCAGTTCAAGTTTTTATAGTAAGGGAGAATTTGATACAATTGTAAATTTAAAAAATTTAAAGCTTGTAGAAGGCAAAGACATCACTTTGCCAACAGAGATTCATACAGTCAGAGCTATGGTTTCTCCAATAGTCATGTACAGATATGGAGAAGGGAAGGGCAACTGGATTTCCAATCCAAGAGTACTGGATTTTCCAGTACTCTTGCCTGGAAAATCCCATGGACAGAGCAGCCTGGTAGGCCACAGTCCATAGGGTCGATAAGAGTCGGACGTGACTGAGCGACTTCACTTTCACTTTTCACTTTCATGCATTGGAGAAGGAAATGGCAACCCACTCCAGTGTTCTTGCCTGGAGAATCCCAGGGACGGCAGAGCCTGGTGGGCTGCCGTCTATGGGGTCGCACAGAGTCAGACACAACTGAAGTGACTTAGCAGCAGCAGCAGCAGCAGCAGCGTGTACAGATGTGACAGTTGGACCATAAGGAAGGCTGAACAGTAAAAAATTGATGCTTTTGAATTGTGCTGGAGAAGATTCTTGAGAGCCCCTTGGACAACAAGAAGATCAAACCAGTCAACCCTAAGGGAAATCAACCCTGAGTATTCATTGGAAGGACTGATGCTGAAGTTCCAATACTTTGGCTACCTGATGCAAATAGTCAACTCATCAGAAAAGATCCTGTTGCTGGGAAAGATTGAAGGTAAAAGGAGAAGAGGGCAACAGAGGATTAGATGATTGGATGGCATCACCGATTCAATGGACATGAACATGGGTGAACTCCAGGAGATGGTGAGGGACAAGGAGGCCTGGTGTGCTGTGGTCCATGGGGTTGCAAAGAGTCAGACATGACTTAGTGACTGAACAACAACAGAATTTGATAATCCTGTTTCTAAATGAAGACTTCCAAATGGCTCTCTCATACTCAAGAAAGCCCAGAGCTCAAACTCTTGTTTTAGTTGTATTGTTTAATATCATTGCTTTCTGAGGTTGGCATACATCTAGAAATTTGAGATCCCTCTGCAATATTTCACAAGGTTTCACGTTAGTCTTTGTTGTCCAACCCTTCTTCAAGGATGCAATACTTAATTGAGATGCATTAATTGCCATAAAGGAAGAAAAAGGAGACAAGCACTTTCCTCTACTGAGGGCCAGAGCCACTTGACTATCCAGATGGCCTGAGCAGTAGCAGGTCTTCTGTGGGTTGATAGCACCTATGGGGTTAGTGAGTTGGTTGAAGTTAGCTATATTGTTGTTACAATAACATTGCAAATTGTATTTGTCTATTTGATTGTTGAAAATGAGCTATTGCTCTAGCCTCTACACTGGATAGTAGTCTTGCTATATGCCAAGAGTTTCTATGGACTGTGTGTCATAGATTTTGAAAGGGTTTTTATTTATTTATTTTAAAATTTATGTATTTTTTATTGAAGCATAATTGTTTTACAGAATTTTGTTGTTTTCTGGAAAACCTCAACATGAATCAGCCATAGGTATACATATATCCCCTCCCTTTTGAACCTCCCTCCCATCTGCATCCCCATCCCAACCCTCTAGCTTGATACAGAGCCCCTGTTTGAGTCTCCTGAGCCATACAGCAAATTCCTATTGGCTATCTATTTTACATATGATAATGTAAGTTTCCATGTTACTCTTTTTGTACATCTCACCCTCTCCTCCCCTCTCCCCATGTCCATAAATCTATTCTCTATGTCTGTTTCTCCACTGCTGCCCTGTAAAGAAACTCTTCAGTACCATGTTTCCAGATTCTGTATGTAAGCATTAGAATATGATATTTATCTTTCTCTTTCTGACTTACTTCACTCTGTATAATAGGTTCTAGGTTCATCCACCTCATTAGAACTGACTCAGATGTGTTCCCTTTTATGATTAATATTCCATTGTGTATATATACCATGACTTCTTTATCCATTCATCTGTTGATGGACATCTAGGTTGCTTCCATGTTCTAGCTATTGTAAGTGGTGCTGCAATGAACAATGGGATAAACGTCCTTTTCAATTTTGGTTTCCTCAGGGTATATGACTAGGAATGGGATTTTGGGGTCATATGGTGGTTTTATTCCCATTTTAAATGGCTCATGTGTTAGTTGCTCAGTCGTGTCCAACTATTTACAACCCCATGGACTATAGCCTGCCAGGCTACTCTGTCTGTGGGATTCTCCAGGCAAGAATATTGGAGTGGGTTGCCATGCCCTCCTCCAGGGGATCTTTCAGACCCAGGGATTAAACCCAGGTTTCCTGCATTGCAGGCAGATTCTTTACCATCTGAGCCACAGCGAAGCCCAAGCGTCCCATATTTATGTTCAAAAATGAAGGGAAAGGGAATTTAAGAAGCTGCAAAGAGTTGAACGTGTGGATGCACAGGAAGTCTGGGATTCTCTTGAACTAACTCTTCAAACACAATCAAAAATGAAATGAAAGCACACACCATGGGTTATTCCAAATATACAGAGCTCTAAGGCTGCTTGCATAGTCTGACAGTGACGGAATTTGAAGGGGAAATCGGCAGCTGGAGAGAAACAGGTAATAAAATAATCTGCTGCTGCTGCTAAGTCACTTCAGTCGTGTCCGACTCTGTGCAACCCCATAGACAGCAGCCCACCAGGCTCCCCCTTCCCTGGGATTCTCCAGGCAAGAACACTGGAGTGGGTTGCCATTTCCTTCTCCAAGGCATGAAAGTGAAAAGTGAAAGTGAAGTCACCCAGTCATGTCCGACTCTTAGCGACCCCATGGACTGCAGCCCACCAGGCTTCTCTGTCCATGGGATTTTCCAGGCAAGAGTACTGGAGTGG